>NC_140014.1:12078701-12789441 GCF_964263955.1 Coregonus lavaretus
TGCAGTAATGTAAGTCGCCCAATTTGTAAGTCGCTCTGGATGAGAGCGTCTGCTAAATGATATAAATGTAAATGTAAATGTAGGATAATGATGGTTTAGTAAGTTTTAACATAAGTGTGTTTAGTAACACTGTAATAACGCATTCACACTGAACAAAAATATAAACACAACATGCAACAATTTCAAAGATTGTACTGAGTTACAGTTCATATAAGAAAATCAGTCAATTTAAATACATTCATTAGGCCCTAATCTATGGATTTCACATGACTGGGAATACAGATATGCATCTGTTGGTCACAGATACCTTTAAAAAAAAGGTAGGAGCGTGGATCAGAAAACCGGCCCTTATTGGGCTGAATAAAGCATATTCCTTCTTCACACTCCTGCGCCTGACTCCATCCATCCCATCATCACAATGCTGGCCATGGAAGAATCAAATCAAATGCCGAATAAGACAGGTGTAGACCTTACAGTGAAATACTTACAAGCCCTTAACCAACAATGCAGTTTTAAGAAAAATAAGTGTTAAGTAAAAAATTGATAAGTAAAAAATAAAAAAATAATTAAAGAGCAGCAGTAAAATACCAGTAGCGAAGCAATACAAGGGGTACCGGTACAGAGTCAATGTGCAGGGGGCACAGGTTAGTCAAGGTAATATGTACATGTAGGTAGAGTTAAAGTGACTATGCATAGATAATAAACAGATGGTAGCAGCAGCGTAAAAGAGGAGGTGGGGGGGGTGGGGGGGGGGAACAATGCAAATTATCTGGGTAGCCATTTGATTAACTGTTCAACAGTCTTATGGCATTGGGGATATAAGCTGTTAAGGAGCCTTTTGGACCTAGACTTGGCGCTCCGGTACCGCTTGCCGTGCGATAGCAGAGAGAACAGTCTATGACTAGGGTGGCTGGAGTCTTTGGCAATTTCTTGGGCCTTCCTCTGACACCACCTGGTATAGAGGTCCTGGATGGCAGGAAGCTTGGCCCCAGTGATGTACTGGGCCGTACGCACTACCCTCTGTAGTGCCTTGCGGTCGGAGGCCGAGCAGTTGCCATACCAGGCGGTGATGCAACCAGTCAGGATGCTCTCGATGGTACAGCTGTATAACTTTTTGAGGACCTGAGGACCCATGCCAAATCTTTTCAGTCTCCTGAGGGGGAATAGGCTTTGTCGTGCCCTCTTCACGACTGTCTTGTTGTGTTTGGACCATGATAGTTTGTTGGTGATGTGGACACCAAGGAACTTGAAACTCTCAACCTGTTCCACTACAGCCCCGTCGATGGGACATTTTCAGCTTCCAGGAATTGTGTACAGATCCTTGTGCCATGCAGCCGTGCATTATCATGCTGAAACATGAGGTGATGGCGGCGGATGAATGGCATGACAATGGGCCTCAGGATCTCGTCACGGTATCTTTGTTCATTTTAAATTGCCATCGATAAAATGCAATTGTGTTCGTTGTCCGTAGCTTATGCCTACCCATACCATAACCCCACCGCCACCATGGGGCACTCTGTTCACAATGTTGACATCAGCAAACCGCTCGCCCACACGACGCCATACACGCTGTCTGCCACCTGCCCGGTACAGTTGAAACCGGGATTAATCCATGAAGAGCACACTTCTCCAGCCTGCCAGTTGCCATCGAAGGTGAGCATTTGCCCATTTAAGTCGTTTACGACGCAGAACTGCAGTCAGGTCAAGACTCTGGTGAGGACGACGAACACGCATATGAGCTTCCCTGAAATGGTTTGTGCAGAAATTCTTTGGTTGTGCAAACCCACAGTTTTGTCAGCTGTTCGAGTGGCTGGTCTCAGACGATACTGCGGGTGAAGAAGCCGGATGTGGAGGTCCTGGGCTGGCGTGGTTACACGTGGTCTGCGGTTGTGAGGCCGGTTGGACGTACTGCCAAATTCTCTAAAACGATGTTGGCCTCCATTCAATTATCTGGCAACAGCTCTGGTGGACATTCCTGCAGTCAGCATGCCAATTACACTCTCCCTCAAAACTTGAGACATCTGTGGCATTGTGTTGTGTGGCAAAACTGCACATTTTAGAGTGGCCTTTAGGGGGCAGGAGAATTAAAGAGGCAACACGAATTAACTCTCATCGCTTTGATTATAATTTTTACATCGCAAACAATTACAATAATTATTCATGTCACGAGAGGTACAGGATCCTGGCAAATAGGTTCTGGAACAAAACAGTCCAAAACTGAGAGGTGCCGGATCCTGTTCCGGCAGAATTCAGCTCAAATTAATCACTTCAGTAAATATGAATTGAAACAGCTGGGCACAAGGTCAAGGCCTTTCTGTTGCTGGATAAGACGTTCTGGAACACCACTCTAAATAAAGGCCAATTACCTTCTTCCATATGCATTTCTATTCAATTAATCAGCCTTGTGAAAAGATGGACTATGATTTGTTTTCTGGAAGCGATGCTTTATGAAAAGCGACGACGTCATGAGTTGGCATCACGTGTTCACTGGAGACTTTTGATTTGGCCATTCTTGGTCTTGCTGCTACAGTATACAGCCAGTGAATGAGCAGTTTCTTTCAGAGGAAATAGAAGCATTACTCACTTGTGCATGTGCTCCAGCCCAGCAAAGATCATGATACTGTAGGTCAGGCCACTCTGGACCAGGAAATGTAAGGCGTACCTGTGGGGAAAAGAAACCGACAAGGAGTCAGAACTTAACATTCACTAGATGGATCACCACTGTGCCCTCTGTCTCACTCCTATCCACTCTGTCACTCTCCCTGCTTTTTGACACTCTTTCCCTCTCCCTCCCTCCCTCTTTCATCCAGTACTGAGGAAAACAAATTCCTGAAGGCGAATAAATCTCTAGTGACATGGAAAGGGAAAGTACAGAGTGTTGTCATGCAGCCAGGCACAGCAGAACTCTGGGGCAGTTTCTCATCAGGACTAGGGCCATACATGAATAAGAAAGTCTAGCGCGACTATGGATAGTGGACAGTCACTCCCTACGGCCACAACCCTGAGATCTCTGTACTATGTTATGACTACATCTCTGAGGACTTAGGTGTGTGTGTGTGTGTGTGTGTGTGTGTGTGTGTGTGTGTGTGTGTGGTGACCGAGTGTGGGCTCTCAGACAGACAGACACATCATCATCAACACCACACAGACTGACTGTGCCCTTTGAAGGGTGTGATAAACCAACACTGTCCCGGAGATGAGTTTACACATTGTGTGTTTACCAACACAACAGCAGGGGGCACCCCCAAACTGTCATGGGGACTGACAATTCATCCCAGGTACCATTGGATAGCACCAACTGCCATATACTGTAGTATGGTTGGTTGTCAGGCTACATTGGCATTTAAGAGGGATGGTAGCCCCAAAGAAAGATGGAGTAGGCGACATTTTGACCTACTGTGGCGGTCATTACTAATGATTAGGGATATATCGTATTTTAAGATATACTGGTATGGATCCTCATAGCTGGTATCTATGATCATATGCTATCCATGTTTTTTGTATGTTGTTTTTATCTGTGAATTGGCCAATGCTATTAGGCCACACCCGGCCATGATTACAGACACCTGCGTGTGTCCTTTCACACTATATAAACCAGTGACCCGCAGTGTTTGTCATTATATCCTGATGAAGACAGCTTGTCTGTCGAAACGTTGGTTATTAAGATATTAAATTATTGCATCTGAGCTCCGAGAGTGTGCGGCTTTCCTTTTCTTTTTGAAGTGTTTTACGCCGTCAGCCAGCACTTCGCCTAAATAGGGGTGCGTTTCTTTCCCTTGTATTTTACATGGATCCTCGTACCGGCATGGATTTTTACAATACCGTCTATAAATGATATGTTAACAGTGCTAAATTAACAAAAAGTTATATAAATTGGACCACTTCACTGTCCGTTTTGTTGGAAACAAACATTATGTTGTCATCCAGAGTAGCATTCATTTATTTTCCAAGCTATAACACACAATATATTACATACAGCAGTTTAAAAGACCAAAGAGTTTGTCTGCTTCGTGTTTTCATTTTTGCCGTGGGAAAAAGATTGTGATACTGGTATTGTCCCGGTCCTAAGGAGTATAGTGTAGCAACTTCTTGGTAAGTCCCATAGGGCATTGTCCTCAGAGTGTGAGGTAGAGTAGAACAGTGGAGTAAGTCACTGTGTGTGTGTCTGAGTGTGTGACTGACTGTGTGTGTGTGTGTGTGACTGACTGTGTGTGAGACTGTGTGACGGTGTGTGTAACGGTGTGTGTGTCACGGTGTTTGTGTGTCGGTGTGTGTGACGGTGAGTGTGTGTGTCGGTGTGTGTGTGTGGCGGTGTGTGTGACTGTGTGTGTGTGGGTGTGTGTGTGAGACGTGTGTGACGGTTTGTGTGACGGTGTGTGTGCGACGGTGTGTGTGTGTGGCGGTGTGTGTGACTGTGTGTGTGTGGGTGTGTGTGTGAGACGTGTGTGGGTGTGTGTGACGGTTTGTGTGACGGTGTGTGTGTGTGTGTGGCGGTGTGTGTGACTGTGTGTGTGTGGGTGTGTGTGTGAGACGTGTGTGGGTGTGTGTGACGGTTTGTGTGACGGTGTGTGTGTGACTGTGTGTGTGTGGGTGTGTGTGTGAGACGTGTGTGCGTGTGTGACGGTCTGTGTGTGCGTGTGTGTGTGTGTGTGTGTGTGTGTGTGTGTGTGTGTGTGTGTGTGTGTGTGTGTGTGTGTCGTGACTGAGTATGGGCTCTCAGACAGACACATCATCATCATCATCATCATCATCATCATCATCATCAACACCACACAGACTGACTGTGCCCTTTGAAGGGTGTGATAAACCAACACTGTCCCGGAGATGAGATTACACATTGTGTGTTTACCAACACAACAGCAGGGGGCACCCCCAAACTGTCATGGGGACTGACAATTCATCCCAGGTGTACTACCATTGGATAGCACCAACTGCCATATACTGTAGTATGGTTGGTTGTCAGGCTACATTGGCATTTAAGAGGGATGGTAGCCCCCAAAGAAAGATGGAGTAGGCGACATTTTGACCTACTGTGGCGGTTATTACTAATGATTAGGGATATATCGTATTTTAAGATATACTGGTATGGATCCTCATAGCTCGTATCTATGATCATATGCTATCCATGTTTTTTGTATGTTGTTTTTATCTGTGAATTGGCCAATGCTATCAAGGCCACACCCGGCCATGATTACAGACACCTGCGTGTGTCCTTTCACACTATATAAACCAGTGACCCGCAGTGTTTGTCATTATATCCTGATGAAGACAGCTTGTCTGTCGAAACGTTGGTTATTAAGATATTACATTATTGCATCTGAGCTCCGAGAGTGTGCGGCTTTCCTTTTCTTTTTGAAGTGTTTTACGCCGTCAGCCAGCACCTCGCCTAAATAGGGGTGCGTTTCTTTCCCTTGTATTTTACATGGATCCTCGTACCGGCATGGATTTTTACAATACCGTCTATAAATGATATGTTAACAGTGCTAAATTAACAAAAAGTTATATAAATTGGACCACTTCACTATCCGTTTTGTTGGAAACAAACATTATGTTGTCATCCAGAGTAGCATTCATTTATTTTCCAAGCTATAACACACAATATATTACATACAGCAGTTTAAAAGACCAAAGAGTTTGTCTGCTTCGTGTTTTCATTTTTGCCGTGGGAAAAAGATTGTGATACTGGTATTGTCCCGGTCCTAAGGAGTATAGTGTAGCAACTTCTTGGTAAGTCCCATAGGGCATTGTCCTCAGTGTGAGGTAGAGTAGAACAGTGGAGTAAGTCACTGTGTGTGTGTCTGAGTGTGTGACTGACTGTGTGTGTGTGTGTGTGACTGACTGTGTGTGAGACTGTGTGACGGTGTGTGTAACGGTGTGTGTGTCACGGTGTTTGTGTGTCGGTGTGTGTGACGGTGAGTGTGTGTGTGTCGGTGTGTGTGTGAGACGTGTGTGGGTGTGTGTGACGGTTTGTGTGACGGTGTGTGTGCGACGGTGTGTGTGTGTGGCGGTGTGTGTGACTGTGTGTGTGTGGGTGTGTGTGTGAGACGTGTGTGGGTGTGTGTGACGGTTTGTGTGACGGTGTGTGTGTGTGTGTGGCGGTGTGTGTGACTGTGTGTGTGTGGGTGTGTGTGTGAGACGTGTGTGGGTGTGTGTGACGGTTTGTGTGACGGTGTGTGTGTGACTGTGTGTGTGTGGGTGTGTGTGTGAGACGTGTGTGCGTGTGTGACGGTCTGTGTGTGCGTGTGTGGGTGTGTGTGTGTGGGTGTGTGTGTGTCGGTGTGTGGGTGTGTGTGCCGGTGTGTGTTTGTGTGTGTGACATGTCTGTGTGTGTTTTAGAGTCAATATGACAGAGAATTGAGCGCTAGCTGGGCTGAGATAGGAGGAGTGTGTTATAAAGTTAGTCAGTGGAATGGCTTGTCAGTGATTGTCAAACTAAAGTGATAGGAATTCACGCAGCGTTTATGGTACTACTTTCCTCAATGTATTCACTGTTACAAAGCCGTTAAGGTACATTTCACAGCTGACTAACAAGAGATACATAAGTTACACTAAAAGTCACCACACAAAATGTGATCTGACCACAACAGTATCACCTTACCATCAGTATCATGTACCTGAATGACATCACATTAAACATGCTCAGAACTGCTGCAATGGTGGAATGACTCAACGTTTCACACGCTAAGCATTTCTCCCAGGCCTGCTCATGTACACACAGACAGTACACACAGAGACAGACTAAACCCTAAGAGGCACACTGCCAAGGGACTTCAGGTCGTTTACAACGGGCCCACAACTCCCTAATTGAATATCAATTACCCCCGCATCGACCAGTTTACCTTGGCCCCTGACGGATGGAGGGAGAGCTGGAGGGAGTGGGGACAGAGGCAGGGAATGAGGAGAGATGAGCGGAGGGAGGGAGACGGGTGGAGGAGAAGGTACTCCGGCTCAAAGAAAGATGGATGGAGGAAAGGGTTGAAGCAAGGAGGTGTGAAGGAGGGAGATATGGAGGAGGAGGAGGGGAGGGGGGGGGAGATGAAGAAGGGAACCAGAGATGAAAGCAGAATTTGGGGAGAAGAGGTGAGGGTGAGAAAGAAGAGGACTGTGCAGTACCTGTAACAGTACCATTAAACAGTACTCACCAGCCGAAGCAGAAGAGGGCCAGGTAGAAGCCAAGTAGCGTGGCCACCACATGCCTGATGAAAGGACTGGTCTTACTGGGATGGAGGTAGAGGCGGAACCAGAAGGCCGTCAGCAGGGCAAATAGCTGGCACACCACAAAGTTCACCTGGGTGAGGAGACACACAAAGGAGATCGCCAAAACGTTAGTGAATTTTGTAATAAATCATATTTTCAAATGGAAGAGTGAGAACAGTGCCTTTTTCCAGCAGACAGACACACACACACAGGCAGAGACAGAGAGCGACACAGAAAGCGATGCAGACAGACAGACAGACAGACAGTGTCAGATAACTGTGGGAGCTTGGCAATGCCACATGGGACGGTTGGGAGGACAGGCTTTGTTGATAGAACGCAAGCTTTTTGATAAAGCACTTGTTTGCCTTGATAACTGGATAAGGCAGGCATAGAGGACACCATTTTAGATCTTTCTGGAAACTGTTTGGTTTCCTCTTCTTTATTCGATGTGAACAAAGCCTGACGTAAAAGCAAACGACATCAATTCAACTCAAGACTGGTGGTGCTCTTTCAAGGATGATGAACCTACATTGACGTCAACACATCCACACAGAATAGATACCTTATCAATTGAAGTAGGCACAATTATTTCACGAGCCGCCATGCTGCTAAAGCCAACAATAGGACAGCAACTATCAGTTACACCTTGCCTCCTATTACCTTTGCCTTTCAGTGATTCACCGCACCCAAAAGTAAAGAGACGATAACAGTGTGCACAGTAACTGTGGTCACACATCCAATCTACAATGACAAATACTAGTTGTATTGTGAGTACCACACCTTTTCTATTCCAATTAACAGCACCATTCTCCCTCCCACGTACAATAGAGTATGCCAAAGGGCTGCTATGGTAGAATACGATTATTCTTTAAGAGGAAAATAAAACCTAGGACTGTGACTAGGCTATTTAGCTAATGTGGGTGGGGAATGTGTGTGTGTGTGTGTGTGTGTGTGTGTTACTATGCATGCGTGTGTTACTTTGCTTGATGTGTGCGTGTGTCCACTCCCACCTCAGCCCAGATTGAATTTGGAACGCTTTTCAGATTGCCTTGAGTTTAGGTCCACACTTTCCCACCACCACCTGCTCTCAGGAGCCTGCGCCTCTACGTTTGTTTGTTGGTTTGCCCCTCCAAGTACTGCACTATGCTGTCTGCACAGAGCTCAAGGGGAAGATGCTGAAGCAAGACAGTGAGGAAATAGACTGGAACTGATATGGAGCATCTCCTACTTGGCTCTGCTACTAGTCCTACTGTAGTCCATGGCCAGTCACTGAACTCCTCAGCCACTCTCAGAGAGCTGTGACACTAATAAATGTCTTGTAACTGTTGCAGTGAAAGCAATAGTATGAGTGTTGTGTGTTGTGATAGAAATATCGCCATCATATCATCCCATTGCCATAATAACACACCACTATGACCAACACACTGTAGATGTTGGTATAGAACCACTATGGAGAATGTACATAGGCCTACATTTGGTAGACATAATGGAATGCATCTACACACCTATCCACCTGCTACACAGGCAGTGAGTAAGTGAACAGAGTCACTGGAACAAATGGCCAGTAGATAATGCAGACCAGAATAGATCCCACAGAGTGGGAGGACACGGCCCCATTTCATTCCCTAAAGTGTCTCGGAGAGCTGGGGAAAAGAGGCTTTACTGGGCATTACTCAGATTGACTGGGGCTGGTGGAGGGCTGGAGGAGGGGTTGGGTAACAATAACAATGGGAAGTCCCCGTTCCCCTATGATTATTTATCATTACAATGAGCACGGTTCAATCTGTCTGAAGCTGTGATGCCATAAGGTGTGTGTTAGTGGGGTGGGGGGTGCGTGCCTGTGTATCACATTTTATTGGTTGCGTACACGGATTTGCAGATGTTACCGCAGGTGCAGCAAAATGCTTGTGTTTCTAACTCCAACAGTACAGTAATACCCAGCAATACAATGAAAAAATAAAACACACAATCAAGACCAATTTTTTTTTTTTTTTTTATTAAGAAGTATCAGAACGCGCAATATCAGACTGGAACATAAATATATATACATTCAATGGTGTGTATAGACAGTATATGAATAGAAAAGGGGTGTACAGCAGTGGAGCCATGACTAGAATACAGTATATACATATAAAGTGGATGAAACAGTATGTAAACGTTATTAAAAAAAGTGACCAGTGTTCAATGACTATGTACAGTGGGGAGAACAAGTATTTGATACACTGCCGATTTTGCAGGTTTTCCTACTTACGAAGCATGTAGAGGTCTGTCATTTTTATCATAGGTACACTTCAACTGTGAGAGACGAAATCTAAAACAAAAATCCAGAAAATCACATTGTATGATTTTGAAGTAATTAATTTGCATTTTATTGCATGACAAAAGTATGATACATCAGAAAAGCAGAACTTAATATTTGGTACAGAAACCTTTGTTTGCAATTACAGAGATCATACGTTTCCTGTAGGTCTTGACCAGGTTTGCACACACTGCAGCAGGGATTTTGTCCCACTCCTCCATACAGACCTTCTCCAGATCCTTCAGGTTTCGGGGCCGTCGCTGGGCAATATGGACTTTCAGCTCCCTCCAAAGATTTTCTATTGGGTTCAGGTCTGGAGACTGGCTAGGCCACTCCAGGACCTTGAGATGCTTCTTACGGAGCCACTCCTTAGTTGCCCTGGCTGTGCGTTTCGGGTCGTTGTCATGCTGGAAGACCCAGCCACGACCCATCTTCAATGCTCTTACTGAGGGAAGGAGGTTGTTGGCCAAGATCTCGCAATACATGGCCCCATCCATCCTCCCCTCAATACGGTGCAGTCATCCTGTCCCCTTTGCAGAAAAGCATCCCCAAATAATGATGTTTCCACCTCCATGCTTCACGGTTGGGATGGTGTTCTTGGGGTTGTACTCATCCTTCTTCCTCCAAACACGGCGAGTGGAGTTTAGACCAAAAAGCTCTATTTTTGTCTCATCAGACCACATGACCTTCTCCCATTCCTCCTCTGGATCATCCAGATGGTCATTGGCAAACTTCAGATGGGCCTGGACATGCGCTGGCTTGAGCAGGGGGACCTTGCGTGCGCTGCAGGATTTTAATCCATGACGGCGTAGTGTGTTACTAATGGTTTTCTTTGAGACTGTGGTCCCAGCTCTCTTCAGGTCATTGACCAGGTCCTGCCGTGTAGTTCTGGGCTGATCCCTCACCTTCCTCATGATCATTGATGCCCCACGAGGTGAGATCTTGCATGGAGCCCCAGATCGAGGGTGATTGACCGTCATCTTGAACTTCTTCCATTTTCGAATAATTGCGCCAACAGTTGTTGCCTTCTCACCAAGCTGCTTGCCTATTGTCCTGTAGCCCATCCCAGCTTGTGCAGGTCTACAATTGTATCCCTGATGTCCTTACACAGCTCTCTGGTCTTGGCCATTGTGGAGAGGTTGGAGTCTGTTTGATTGAGTGTGTGGACAGGTGTATTTTATACAGGTAACGAGTTCAAACAGGTGCAGTTAATACAGGTAATGAGTGGAGAACAGGAGGGCTTCTTAAAGAAAAACTAACATGTCTGTGAGAGCCGGAATTCTTACTGGTTGGTAGGTGATCAAATACTTATGTCATGCAATAAAATGCAAATTAATTACTTAAAAATCATACAATGTGATTTTCTGGATTTTTGTTTTAGATTCCGTCTCTCACAGTTGAATTGTACCTATGATAAAAATTACAGACCTCTACATGCTTTGTAAGTAGGAAAACCTGCAAAATCGGCAGTGTAACAAATACTTGTTCTCCCCACTGTACATAGGGCAGCAGTCTAAGGTTCAGGGCAGAGTGTCGGGTGGTAGCCGGCTAGTAACAGTGACTAAGGTTCAGGGCAGAGTGTCGGGTGGTAGCCGGCTAGTAACAGTGACTAAGGTTCAGGGCAGGGTACTGGGTGTGTGTGTAGACGAGTGTGAGAGAAAGGTCAACCTTATGTGCATGCAGTCCCTCTGCCATGGGGACTTAATGACCACTCAGAGCCATAAAGCCACACTTCCCTAAAAGCCCTGTCATAAAAGTGTCACGCCAAACATTTACTGGACTCTCCCTCTACTCTGCTAAGCACTCAGAGAGACGCTTGGCAACACGCCATCCTCATGACTACAGCTGACCTCTCTACAAAGAAAGCGAGGTCCCTGATCTGAGCTCTTTGCCACTTTAGTCTCGCGGGTCGGCCATTAACACACTCTCACAGACACGCTCACAGACAGTGTGTTTTTCAATCAGGGCCCTCATTGGGGACCCATCTGGCCCATCAGCGGAGATGAGTCATGGGATGATTGGGTGACGCCTGGCTGCCAGTCAGTCTCATCACGGTCCCATGTGTCTGGAGCCATTCGTCACACACACACACACACACACACACTCCCTCCCACACTGCCCTGCACTCACCCACCATCACCACTGCTACCACATTCATTTTCACGCTCCATTTCCCCCTCACACACTCCTCTGCCCTCTGATCTAGCTACTAGGCACACACACTTGTGGCACACCTGGATGCACCTACTGACAACACACCTATAGCCACAGTAAGAGGGGGTTGAGATAGAAGAGGGAGGGCAATAACACATGACCCATAACACGGAGTAATCTGGAGAGGATAGTTGGTAGGGCTGGGAACTGCCACGGACCTCACAATACAATATTCTCACGATACTTAGTTGCGATTCTATATGTATTGCGATTCAATACTGCGATATTATTGCGATTTGATGTTCCAAATATATTGCTCTGTATACATCTCCTGCAGAGACACAAGGGAGAGCATGAGAACATTTGTTTTGATCAGTCGTGGAAATAAAAGTCCTGAAAACATGTTGGCTCATTACTTAAAAAGAAGATGGCGAATAAGCTATGAAAAATACCAGAGTTTTGGCTCAGGTAGAGCCGACTAGCACTAATCGCAATATGTAACTGTATCGATTTATTCCCCCATCACTAGTAGTTGGTCAGTGTCTACACATTGACAGCGACTTTAGCTGAGATGATGCCACTGAGCATAGAAGCAGTGACATGCATAAACATCTGTCTATGTTCAGTTAGCTCATGGCACCAACTGCATTTTACAGAATACAGTAGAATCATTGTATCTGGGGCATGGCAATAGCCATATGTCCAGCGAAGCTAACAACCACGGCTAGCTTAGTGTTAGCATGTTTGCTAACTCTCGACCAAAGACAGTACACTATGAAGCGAGGCAGAAACTTCTTCTCCAATAGAAATCCCCGATCACGCTTGTAGGCGATGTCATGGCGACGTTGGCTAGCTACGCTCATGCGTAGAAACACTTCATCGGGTCTAAAGGTCGTCTCGTGCCGAACTGCGCATGTGCAGGCCGTCAAATCAAAGGCATTCCTTCGATACATTTTTTAAAACTAGTCTGTTTGTCACTTTCACAAGGTTGAAGTAATAACATGTTATACTACTTAAGACATTGGCTCAAACCCCGGCCTGGTCTGCTTTGCAAGCGTTCCTGGAAATCTCGCGATGTTGCACCTCTGGGTTTAGAAACTGTCTCTACTATCTGTTGACTTAGAGGGAGAGCTTCTGTCTGGCTGACAGATGTAGCGACAGTTAGCTGCTGCTGGGGCTAATCACCCGTGGCATAAGCCTGAGTATCATATCAGCACGTATTTACAGTACACAGAGGTCCTTTGTTTCTCTTCAGGCACAAACAGTAAGAAGAAGAGCACAAACAATGGTGGCGCTGGCTTCTTGTTGTCCTCCCACTTCTATTGTTAACGGTATCATTGTTTTAGGGAACGAATGCTCTCGGGGGCTAACAAGACTATAATTAGAATGTAGATAGGGTGGAGGGCCGTTGGGTCTAAATTATGCTCCTACTGAAAAATGGAGGGAAAGGGAGAGAGGAAGATGGAGAAGAGAATGGTTTTGCTTTAAAGCGATAATTTGTCAAATTAGTGGTCACAAACCTTTTCTGAGTCAAGATCACTTTCTAAGTCAAAATGCATGCCAAGATCTACCGCTCATAAGCCTATGCAACATTAACCTATTACATTTAGATTTACATCATTTAGCAGACGCTCTTATCCAGAGCGACTTACAAATTGGTGCATTCAACTTATGATAGCCAGTGGGAGAACCACTTTTTTTGTAAAAAAAAATTGTTTTTTTTTATTATTATTATTTTTTTTTAATGGGGGGTGGGGGGAGAAGGATTACTTTATACTATTCCAGGTATTCCTTAAAGGGCATAATTACAGGTACTCTTAAGCGTGAAATAACATTGGAAACAACTATCCACAGTTGCTAATAGTTACCAGTAGCTACCCGCTAGCTAGCTAGCTTTATTGGTCCAGGTAGTGGGTTAGCTAGCCTCGTGCTTCACCGGGCTCAGCCGAATACAATACTTACCTACAATAATTACCTACAATAACCTACAATAACTACCTAGATAAACTACCTACAATACCTAACTACAATACCTACCTACAATCTAAATACATGGTTTAAGCTTTACTCGACACCATATAAGAAGCCAAGCTTACCTCCTGCTAGAGAAAACACAACCTCACCCGACCAGACCGCTCACTACCACTATTAAAAACAGTTCTGTAGCAATGAGGTTTGTGCAGTAGGCTATAGGCCCAATACATTATCACTGCATATTGGCTTTGCTTGAATTGCCCTGCAAAATAATTGTTGTTCGGACCATTTAAAAAAATGATATTTCATATTTGAGCTAGGCTATATGATCACACCGGTAATATATCAGTCGCTGCATTACTTGTGAGGCACAGCTGAGTGAGCATACATTTAAATAATTTGCTTTTTATTTTACTGGGCTGATGGTCTGTCCCTCCGTTCTCCCTTCCCTCCGCTGACAATGGCAAAAAAAGGGACACAGTCTACCTGCTGATGGAGAAACTCAAGTCGTACCGCATGCACAAATTAATGTTGTTACTCCTATGAACAGAGAAAGTGAAATATTCCTCGATATTAAAAAAAGACCCAAGCCGCTAATAATAACAACGCAAGCCTATAGATAGCCTACACTTTCCCATTAATTCATTACAGCTGCAGTGCTGGTTGTAGCGTGAGTGGAAGTAGGAAGAAAGTGCATTTCATGGCTTATAAAAGTGTTGAATAAAAAGTGTTGACAGTGCTGAGTAAGAACTTAAACATGATCTCAAGTCATAACCGGCAGCTCTTTGCTGTATTCATTTACAGTCTCTCTAGTCACGGTTTTAAAAGTTTTGAAATCTCACAGTATCAACTTTGCTGCAGCTTTCTTTTACGTCTGCAGACACAGTACGTCTGAGCCATCCGATTAGTAGTAGGCCTATATAGTGTACTTGATTTGCTCTCTGGGCCCGCCGGGAAGGCAGAGTTTGGACCTTCAGACACATGAAATGGTTCAAAATGGGAACACTTCACCTACCTGGCGCGCAGGGTTGCCGAATCAGGTGCACCTACCGCCAACAGCACGAGACAAATAAAATAAATAGGAACGCAAGGCTTTATCGTTGTTTTTTTACAGAAATGTTTGGTGATCGACTAGAAATGCCTTGGAGATCAACCAGTTGCTGACCACTGATCTAGATGTACCCAAATAAATAGTGCATGTAGGATAATGCCTACAAAACTGGACCTACTGGTGTACAAAGAGGTCAACATAATTTATGAACATAACATAATGTGTGTCAAACTGGCTTTAATTTTGTGAGACATTTTCCAGAACATACAAAAGCTTTTACCATGTAGATAACATTGCCTTGCCTTGGTTTTATTGCCGTCCATTTATTTGCCAGTTATGGCTCTCAAAAGCAAAAACAAACTGAAGTTGGGTTTATTTGCTGATTGCTGCTATATAACCCAGAGGTGAAGGCCAAGCATACTTCTTACGCCAATGACGCCGAGAAATTTCTCACAGAAACGACAGTACAGTATTGTCAGTTAGAGTCCCTGGCCAATCCACTGTTGGTATGACTCCTATACAGAGAACAGCTCTTCTATTGGCCAGTCCCTGGCACACAAGCACACAAAGGCAGCAGGATGCAGAGAGATTAGTCTTTGTCCCATCATCACACATACAAGCAGGTATACACAATAACACAAACCATTTGCACCAGCTGTACCAATAATCGAAAGCAGTTCAGTCACACAAGCTCGGTTTCTCCTTCCCCTCTATTCTCATGTTCTTTCAAAGCAGGTCATTCTCAAAGTGTGTGTATAACAATGATTACATGGCTGCAATTCAAGACCAAACATTGGTTTAGTTCTGTGACATCAGTAGTAACAGTGTATATCACAAAGATAACCTGTGTGTGCGTGTTTCGATTTCTGTCTAGGAGAGTGGCCGCTTGGCACCTGTATAGAAAGATAAATGAGGACCGCCAAATATAGAGCTGTCACCGCTGTGACAAAAATACTGCTGCCACACACCCAAAGCACCTAGCATCAGTCTCTGCTTCACTCCTTCTCGCCTCAACACCATTTAAACAGGAAAAGGTGGGGAAGGTGTTAATTAGGGTGTGGTAAAGACTGCATGCAAAAACTAAAATCTACATTTTATAGGCTACAACTGATTTCACTTGAAGCAAGCTGACCCTTCTTAGTTAGGCTATTTGTATGGGCTACATTTACTGCAAGTCATTCTCTGGAGTGTCAGCTAATTAACGACTTCCAAAAATGTTTCAAATACTCAAGGCAAGGCTGTCCTCAAACTCCACTCGATATTTCAGAGAACTCAAAATGCCAAGATATCAATGCTCGGTCAAAAGTAAATAGAGCAGCCAATGGCTTCCCATGCCAGCCAACTTCAAATAGTGTTTACATGACCGAGGGCTTTGGATGTAATTTCACACATTGATTACTATAATCTGTTCTCTTAGTGGAGTGGCTATTGCTGGCTGGCTATTGACATAACATGCTTATGTTTATCATTGAATAATCTGGGCCAGCAGTGGCAAAAATAGCAACCCAGCGAGCTGCGTGGTCGGGAAAAATTATCACTCAACTGTGAGAGAAAAAGTAATTAAAATGTCTCATCCTATCCAGACTTAAATGGGATAGCTTACATTTAGACACTGATTCAAGAGAATCCCTGATATTTTGAATGTTACACTTCACAGCTTGTTTGACTGCACACACACTTCAGAAAACACATTTTTGTCTCAAAAGTGATCTTAGTTATAGTTGAGGACAGTGTTTGCCTATATTTTTCCCTGAACTTTTACAATAGATAGAGGTAAAAGAAGTCAATGGAACCCTACCAAAACAATGGAAATGTGTGGGGGAAAGATGCCGTGGGGGAAAGATCCTGAATCTCCTCATTACCCCCCCCAGCAACATTATCCTACATTTAAGCTGTTGTTTATATGTGTATTTCACACTATGTTGAGGTAAAAATGCTTGTAAGCTTGTATGGATGTCAAACCCAATGCAAGTTCATGTCATCGTCACCAATCAACTGCATTACAGTTAAAAATGATTGACTACCACCAAGATTTTTATATTCTAGCTATGCTACCAGCTTATAGGAACGGGAGTTAGCATTTAGCAGTCACTTCTTCTAAATCTGAAAAGGGACTACTTCTAAATGGTATGCAGCGAAAACAGCTAAATATATCCAAATCGGACTTTAGTGACCACATGACAAATTTGACGAATATCCACTTTGTTAGATCAGATTTTGTGTTGAATGTGCGCCAATCCAGCGTCCTTCTTCTATCCCCCACGGTCTGCGTTCCATTGACCTCTTTACTGCACCTACCCATGTTTTCCCCCTATGTCCTTCCTCTATTGAGCAGCTTGTGCTATGGAGCCCTGTGTCATTGTTAAGCGGAAAGTAGTTATTGATCAGTGTCAGGAACTGAATGGCCTCCTTTTACAACAAGTGGTAGCTGCTGAATGGAATAAACTGCACCACTGACACGTGTGTTTGTGTGTGAGTGAGTCATAGGAACAGTCCTCTATTGCTCCACCACTCGAAGAAACAGCCCTATTTTCAAGTCATTACCAATGAGCAACATTTACGCTGCACAACACACCATATGGGTATGCGTATGCAAACCACACGTCTAAAGCTAGCATAAACACATAAACACTCCTCTTTATTGATTCCTCTCACTACGTCAGCCGAAGGTGCACACAGATCGCTCTCCAAAGGCTGTTGTTGACCTACGTGACCCTTAATTACACTACTCTCTAATCATATTAAAACCAATACAATCAAACCAATGAAAGAAAGGAGGAAAGATGACTGCTCTCTGCTCCTCCCGCTCCCAGGCCTCCACCCTTGCCTCCAACCCCCCAGCCATCTGGCTCCCTCCCCTTCTACACGACAACTCCAGCTGATGAGCTATATTAAACTTGAGATAAAAAAAAAAAAAGGAGATAAAGGGAGGAGAGCGAGAGAGAGGGGGAGGAATTGAGAAACAGAACTGCCGTGACAGAGGGAAGCGAAGAAAGACTAGTGGAAAGACTGAGAGAAAGAAAATAGACAAGGAAGAGTGAGATAAGAATTAGTACAATACAGGGAAGCAGAAACAAACGAGTGAAAAAAAAGAGAGGTAAAAATGGAGTGAAGTTGGAGCATGTACAGTAGAGGGACTGTTCTAGCCCTAAGGGGTTGGTCGGGAGACGATGTCTCCTGCGGTTTCCATCATGAGTTTCAGGAAGGCTGCTTATCTGAGCTGTCCACTCCATCCAGACTCACTCCTCAGTCAGCTACTCGGTCGCTTTCTAAAGCGTCGCCCTACTTCAGGAGAAACGGGCTGACACAGGAGTTCCTCAGCTTAACGCCAGTCAGCGCTAATCTCCAACTAGCGATTCCACTGTAGGCTAACATCTGCATGCTGTAGCCTCTGTCTGTCTCCACTGAGACGGGTTAGCTAGGGCCCTGCTCCTCACAGATAGAGCCTTTCCAACAGACGGCTTAAGTAAGAGGGTGAAGTCAATCCCAGTCTGGGTGGATCACACAACTCAAGCCTTGGAGAAAAAGTAGAAGGCTAGGAATGACATAAGCTCCGAAATGTGCACATACACCATATTTACAAAAGTATGTGGACACCGCTTCAAATCAGTGGATTTGTCTATTTCAGCCATACCCGTTGCTGACAGGTGTATAAAAATCGAGCACACAGCCATGCGATCTCCATAGACAAACATTAGAGTAGAATGGCCTTACTGAGCTCAGTGACTTTCAACATGGCACCGTCATAGGATGCCACCTTTCCAACAAGTCAGTTCATCACATTTCTGCCCTGGTCAACTGTAAGTGCTATTATTGTGAAGTTGAAACGTCTAGTAGCAACCATGGCTCAGCCGCAAAGTGGTAGGCCACACAAGCTCACAGAACGGGACCACTGAGTGCTGAAGAGCGTACAACTCGTATGTCCTCGGTTGCCACACTCACTACCGAGTTCAGAACAGCCTCTGGAAGCAACGTCAGCACAAGAACTGTTCGTGGCCGAGCAGCCGCACACAAGCCTAAGATCACGCAATGCCATGCGTCGGCTGGAGTGGTGTAAAGCTCGCCGCCATTGGACTCTGGAGCAGTGGAAACACGTTCTCTGGAGTGAATCACCACTCTTCACCATCTGGCAGTCCAATGGATGAATCTGTGTTTGGCGGATAACAGGAGAACGCTACCTGCCCAAATGCATAGTGCCAACTGTAAAGTTTGATGGAGGAGAAATAATGGTCTGGGGCTGTTTTTCATGGTTCGGGCTAGGCCCCTTAGTTCCAGTGAAGGGAAATCTCAACGCTACAGCATACAATGACATTCTAGACGATTCTGTGCAGCCAACTTTGTGGCAACAGTTTGAGGAAAGCCCTTTCCTGTTTCAGCATGACAATGCCCCCGTGCACAAAGCGAGGTCCATACAGAAATGGTTTGTCGAGATCGGTGTGGAAGAACTTGACTGGCCTGCACAGAGCCCTGACCTCAACCCCATCGAACACCTTCAGGATGAATTGGAACGCCGACTGCGAGCCACGCCTAAACGCCCAACATCAGTGCTCGACCTCACTAATGCTCGTGGCTGAATACTTTGGGTTTTCCCCATCCAGACTAGACTGAGAAAAATTAAATAAAACCCATACACCCTACTCTACAAATGCTTTTAACTAGATTCAAGGAAAACTCATCACTGTGTATGTGAGAGTGTGTCTGTGCAAAGGGAGAATCGTTAACATTCAAAACATTATCGCTTCTCTTAAAACCAGAATCCTCTCTTTTAGGGAATTTAATCACTAAGAAGTGCATGGAGGCCACTGTGGTGGCTGAGGAGTATATCTGGTGACGTCTGCCAGGGAACCAATCATAGTGCAGAAACAACAGCACAGTGAGAAAGAGTGAAGGACGATGATTTGCAAGTAGTGATGTAATGACCGCACCAAGCATCAGCAATATCCGTCTAAATAACTAGAAATTGAGGGCACGGATCCAAAAGTATCTCCTCTGGAATATCATAACTGAACACACATTCTACTGGTCTGTGTTATTCAGTGGGTGGAATCTACAAAGATTACAATAGTAGAGGTCAAGACACTAGACTTTTGAGATGCAACAGTGTCTGTAAAGTGGCTTCCTCTTCTTGCATTCCCCTGATCTGAGGGCACGGGATAGGTGAAAGCAATATGGTAGATTGGGGATTTTTTTTAACCTATCAAGTTCATTAATGAATGAAAGTAGACACAGAAAGCCATTCTAGACAGCAGAGATGCACCCATGGACTCTCTGGCGCTGTAATGTCAATCCAAGATGGTGGTGGTCTTGGGTTTGACTCCCATTTGGGGAACTGGATGCCCTTTAGTAGAACATTTGTGTGTATAAAAGGGTTAGAAGGTGATATATATTTTAACAATGCATGATACCCTTTAGTTAAGTTAATTTCAAAGCAAATCAATAATGTAAGAACAGATTAATCTATAATACAATACACTGGCATCCAATGTTGTATGTTTATATAAAAACGGATGTAAAATGTCAGTAGAAACACATTGCATTGAGTGTTCTATTACCAGTTGTGAGGTGTATAGAAAGTCAATGATCAGAGCGAAAGTGATAAACTCCCTCTGTATTCCTATACACATTTCTGGTCATTGTACCCAATGCTAATCACGTAGAGGAACAATTCCCAAACAACCTGAGTGAACTGCTGAGCTAGGGAAGGAGGGCACAAAGGTTTTGCTATTAACCCGAATTTGATGTTGGCAGGACATGCACTGCCTTCTGATGGCCACTTGAGCTTAGCATATAGGCTGTAATAAATCCAATGACTTGTGTCATGGACGGGACTAGTATTACTAGAGATGTTGGTTATGTATTTATTACCCCAGCATATGTTATTCCACAGGACGATTTGTTTAGTTTTTCCAAACTGCCCCCTGTAATTAGTTTTTTCTTCTTCATTCAATTGACTCTTATGATTGAAGCCAGGAGGTTTTTATTCTAGGCGTGGAGATATTCAACATCATGTCTAGACGATAAAGGCTACACTGATAACTCGTGTTGGCTGCCAGATGTTTAGGTGTCCCCATAATATTTAAATTGAGGAAGTGTGATCATAATCACTCTTTTAGCGATCCACAGTAGATATCCCTCCTAATGAAAATGCCAATCCTGCTGATGTGAGCTGCTGAACAGCGCGCTTGAGATGCGTTTATTTACATTTACATTTTAGTCATTTAGCAGACGCTCTTATCCAGAGCGACTTACAGGAGCAATTAGGGTTAAGTGCCTTGCTCAAGGGCACCGACAGATTTTTCACCTAGTCGGCTCGGGGATTAGAACCAGCGACCTTTCGGTTAATGGCACTACGCTCTTAACCACTAAGCTACCTGCCGCCCTGGATGAGAAAGTGAACTTGACATTTCCCAAACGTTTAGCTCAGTGGGGAATCGGGGATGTCCTGCTTTGCCTACATTTCCAGCTAGGGTTTCATTAAAATAGGCCAAAGCACAATACTTTATTTCACATTTAATTAAACTGCCGCATTTGGCGAGGTTCAACTTCAATTCATTGGCACAAAACATAAGCACAAGTATTCACTGTAAAAGTTGATAAATGTATGCCATTCATAAAATATATGCGCAGCACCTTGTTTTAAGGAGTCATTCATAAAAATCTGTTATTGTTTTCTTGCTTAACTACGAACAGCACCTGTCAAACTGTAATATTATCAGAGGACCTTGGAGTTTGCTGGGAAAAAAACAGATTATACTGGCTGGAATTGTTACTTTAGTCTCATGTAAGAAATACTGACATGGCAGATTCGCCATTACAGATGTGGTGTTTTGTGCTCATGCACATATTACATTACCCGACCTCCCCCCGTAAAACTAATCCCGTCCGAATAGGGCTATACACCAAACCAATTATCTGGCATACTGCCAGTCAGCTTCAAGTGAGATACAGATGTGGTGACAGATGCCTATATAGGAGCCTAGTGTGTGTGTGTGTTTCTTTTACACAGCTATTTTGGTTCAAAGGAGCAGGTGATAATTGCCTCAATTATGGGTGTTCAGATGTCACATTTCATTAAAATCACTGGCCATTCTTACTTCCTGGGCAGCCATGACTTTGAGAATTACCCTGTAAATCAACAGGTATAATTACAACATCACTGAAAGGACAACAGATTTGCATTTTGTGCAGAGTGAATAATTTCCATGCATCTCATAAATGGAGAAGAGCTATTTGAAGGAGACTTTGCTGATCTTATGAAATGCTACAGACTTCTCATTTGAATATTGTGATGTTTATTTTTGGACAAGGAACAGACAGTCTGCTAAGCTGTCTGCGGTCGGTCCTTGTGCAGAGACATTTACATTTGCCATTAGTGAACACTAAAATGTCAATAGCCCTGGTTACTCTTCTGCCTGAATGGGCATCTGTAACTACATGTAAAACTCTGGTTGCTTCAACCTTCTGCAAAACATTGCCTAGATCAATTTGACAAACCATAAGAGATTCAGCACCATTAACTTAATATCCTATGATGAATAGCATTTTGAAGTTGTGTTTTCAAAGCGCCCGTTACACTAAACGGTGTCTGCAAACAAAAGCCACACAAGGTCAAGCGGTACATAAAAGATAAGAAGCTTGTCATCTGGGGGTGGGATGCTTGAGGTGTTCACACAGCTTGCAACCTGCTAACATCCTACACGCGGGGCTAAACAAGCGACGGAATTATTCAAGCCTGAATAAAAGCGAATGACTATTGCAGTATTTATTCACTTTATCCTCATCTGGATCTCCTGTATTGCCTTTTTATCTGATGTTGTAGGCCTAACTGTCGTCTTGGCAATCACAGTGGATTATGAGGACGTTCTTTAAAACGGTGGTAATGCTAAAGATAGCCTTGATTAGGCTAATTATCTTGGCTCGTAAGGTTATTTGTCAATTAACCAGCATGCCAGGAAGGCATGGAGATGAGTGAGACAAATGGTTAGAACAGATCTAGCTGGTCTGGACAGCAGAGAAGAAAGATGGCGAGGATAGTCATTGGTCTCATTATAAGGATCTTATGACGGGTTCTCAGAATCCCTAGTTCTTGGGGACAACAAGCAAGGAGCCAAGCAGTGTCTTCATCACTTGGAGTTGACTGTCACTTCACTACCTGGCAGATATATCCCTTCTCTGTTTCTATGCATATAGTACTTGAACTTTTCTGCGTACAGGTGTCACGTGAACGTTCAGTCACAGTCTCAACACTTTCCAAAAGCACTGTTCTGCCGAACTTTGAGAAAGGACACCTCATATCTCGATGTCAGGTGAATTCCTTCAAAGAAAAGCTTTGGCAACAGACTTTAACTAGGCCATTCCAAAACTTCAAATGTGTTGCTTTTTAGCCATTTTCGTGTAGACTTGATTGTGTGTTTTGGATCGTCCTGCTGCATGACCAACTTCAGCTCACAGACAGATGACCTGACATTCTCCTGTAGAACAGCGTCGTCCAGGGTAGGGGAGGGAATGGCCGGCAGGGATGTAGAGCAGTTGATAGAGCATGGCGTTTGCAACGCCAGGGTTGCGGGTTTGATTCCCATGGGGGGCCAGTATAAAAAAAAAAATGTATTCACTAACTGTAAGTCGCTCTGGATAAGAGCGTCTGCTAAATGACGTAAATGTAATGTAAATGTAATACTCTGATACAGAGCAGAATTCATGGCTCCTTCTATTAAGGCAAGTCGTCCAGGTCCTGAGGCAGCAAAGCATTCCCAAACCATCACACTACTACCATCCCCATGCTTGACCGTTGGTATGAGGTTCTTACAGTGGAATGCAATGTTTGGTTTTCGCCAGGCATAATGGGCCCCATGTCGTCCAAAAAGTTATACTTTTGACTCATCCTCATCACAGTCTTGATGATCACTCAGGTGCTTTCTGGCTAACTTGAGTCAACTTTCTGGACGAGATGGGTCTGGCGAAAACCAAACATTGCATTTTTTTTGTAAACTCAGGTTCCCTTTATCTAATATAAGGTTTTGGTTGAAGATCTGACAACATTCAGTAACAAAAATATGCAAAAATAGAAATCTGAAAGGGCACGGCACTGTTCAGTGTGAGATGAATGACACATCTTGGTGTACAAAGTACTTATGAAGGGGGAAAACTGGAGCGTTTAACAAAGCGTCTCTGCTATTACAAAACCTCTGGGTTACTTGATCTGCCTTGAACAATAATGCGAACACACATCTCCCCGATCGCATTACAGTCAGCAAGACGGAATACTTCTCTATGGGGAAACAATGTGAACTATGCAGTTTGGGCTGACTGGTTGCCGGTCAAACGTCATCAAAAACAGATCGCTGAGGCCTGCAACTCTAGAATACAGTCATTCCCAACAAAGCAGGGTCAAAGGAAACAACTCATTCTGGAAGCAGCACAATTGTCTCCAAAATCTGCAGGATGTTTTGTCTTTGCTATGGAGACCACAGTTGCAATTAGCCACATAAACAGAAAGATCCAGGAAAGGCCTGGCACTGTCCAAATGCCAGAAAGGACAATGGCTAACAATGGCCGCCACACAGCTTTACCCACATTCGGCATTCATAAGTCATTCAGCGGCCGACGCCTTCTAGGGCATGCTTTTATGACTAGGCAGCAGCTGGCCTTGTTAGGAATAGCAAACAATCCTAGCTTTCTTTGCCCACCGCTCAGTGTAGGCCTATGCACCACATGTGGATTTTAATAGTGCAAAGGCGGAGCTCTCATGCAACTTGCATCCAAGCAACGAGCAGGGAAAGAAGCAGCCTATAAGAGCTGACATGGCAATATGGTGGTGACAGGAGAGGAGAGTGCTGCCTCGGTGCCAATGCACGGTATCATATCTATGACTCGAAAAGATGCCAGGAGGCCCTGGTGTCACTGGAAAGGATCAGATATGGCAGAGTTCCGGGTGTTCCTGTATCGGATCTCCTCTCCAAGTCTCTCTCATTGTGCGAGGTCATTCAATGCTAAACACTGCAAGGCCCGCAAAATTCAAACGGTTGGGTAGAATAATGAGGAAGAGTGTGTGTGTCTTCCCTCCCAGAGAGCTTGTCGGTACAGAGGGCAGGGGAAAAGTCTAGAGGAAGTTCCCAAGTTTTACAGGTGATATGAGAGACCTGTGTAAAACATCTATGTACCACCCACACACGGCAGACTCATCTGACTGAATGCCTGCATTCTCCTTGCATAACCATGACATCACTACCAGCAGCATATCTTTAGAAACACACTCCTATGTGGCTACATTAAACCCAGAATAGTGCTGCCTTCGCACACACTCCCAAGATTAGAAGCCCACAGCCCAGAAATAATCTCTTTGAAGGAGCACTACTTTCATTCTGGCCTAACTCCCTTCAGAAAGAGTCGGGGGATGATAAAAATTGCCTCGTCACTCATTAGCGTTTCGCTATTTTTCAGTGGAAAAAAAGCAAAGTTGGCGGGTCCATAGATCCACATCTAGAACATCAGCTGATGAAGGTGAGCGTAAATAAATGAAAGTCGTGAGATGGAGAGGGAGGAACAAGATTTGAGAGAAGAGGACCGGTTTGAATACTAATCTTCATACATCTCCTTGGGCATCAGTCAACTGGAGTGCGAGATGCATATTATGACTACATTAAAGTCACTGTTGTGAACAGGGGATGTGTTTCAGCGTAACACTGAGGCCAAGGACGTAAGCTACCTTGTCACTGAAACAGAACAAACCTTGACAGTGTTTACTTGAGGTTAATTCTTCAAATAAATATTTTATTTAAAACACAGCACATTACAAAATGACATTAGCAATATCCCCCTGCAAGAGCTTTTGAGGGAGAGATATCTGCCTGAACCTCTTCAATTGTGTTCCTTGGACGATAGCCAATAAGGCTGTGTTTGGAAACACATACCGGAATCAGCAGGAGCCACACGGCCGTGTCACAGCAGTCACCCCTGGAAAGATCATAGTTGGCCTTTTCATAGTGCTGGACCACAGGGGGGCCCTGTCTCCATATGGGCCTATTCGAGCTCATCCACTCTCCCAGGAGCTTCAGGGAAGTATGCTCTCAGGCACTCACTTAGACAACTCATACTAGATGAATGAAGTAGTACTGTACACTAGGCCTACACGACTGGTGCTGTGATGACGCAGAAAGCCCTGAATTCCTATTTCAGTATCAAAGACAAGGAAGGGCCACACCTTTCCACATACTATTGGCCATAAAAATGTATTATAAACTTAGTAGTCCAACTCTCAAACCAAATAACAGCCTCCTTCAAGGCCAACACCCCTGCCCCCCACTTTAAGACAGCATGTTTTCAACTTTCATCTCCCCATCCACACTTCTCTCCTCTTCCCCCTAGCAGAGGGGAAAGAGAGCCAGAGACACAGAAAAAGAGAGGAGAGGCGGGGGTGGTATGTCTGCTCCGGTTAAACATCAAACAACATGCCACTCACACGCAGACACAGATGCACACACTGCAGCCAGACAAGGGCTTGGCTTATGCCATGGCTCAGCTTTGGGTAAGAGCAGAGAGAAGCGACGTCTGCCTCTCCAAGGCAGACCCTGACAATCAGGATTTCATCAGCAATGAGAGAGGCACAGCCTTGGTCTATGTTCAATGCAACAAAAGTGTACTCACTGTGAGGGTACAATGTATTCTTATCAACAAAAAGCATTAAGCGGGACAAACCCAGACTGACAAATTGTCAGGCAAATGTGAACAGCCTACATTTGAATGTATTCCGACAGTTTGCTATGCATGTGCTCCTGAAAAAAAAAAGGTGATAGTTTGAGGTAGTGTAATGCTGAATGGAAATGAGAAATGTGACGTGTAGCACAGAGCTCCATCCTCTCCTTTAAAATGACCTCTCGCCAGGACAAGAAAAGGACCGCTGGCACACACACACTGACCGCGGTGTTCTCATCTCTGTGCTGATCCACTGATCACAGGCAAGTTCTACGGCCCGGGACAGGCTATTAATAGCCAGACGATCATCAGGTATTCCCCACGGGGTTGCCAGCACATTGCCTTACCGGAGATACTACCTTACATAGTACGTCCTGCCATCCACACTGCCCTGCTCCTCCCTGCACAGCCGAATGGACAATTTGTTTGTTTGTGTAAGCCCAACGTACAGTGATAAGCATTGTCTAAATCCACAGCTGTACAGTGTTTCTGTGTACTCAGTGAATGTGCCTTTGTTTCTCCAATCTGTGCCCTGCATACTATTTTCCTTTCTCAAATGGCCATTGTTTGATGACTCCAGAGGTATGCGCATAACTCTCAGCCCCACTGACTTACTTATGTAGCTAATATGACTTATTGGCACCGATGCAGTCCTCTCAGGGGCTGTCAGCTAGCGCAGGAGTGAGGTGTTCCAGTCTGTCAGGGGTCATGTGACACAGACTAATAGGATCATGGATGGTTCTGGCATCAGTCCAAATAGCCAATAGTTTTATATTGACGTTTATTTCTCTGTTGTCCTGTTGCTTGGAGTGTGCTGCAGCAGTCCCGACCCAAGTAGCTCAGAGTAGAAAACTCTAACTACAGTGTGAGTACGTCTCGTTACATATTACTTCCAACTGCTGTACCAGTACACTGATGTCATTGTGTACATTGTAATGATCATGTAAATCCATAGGCAATTATGGAACCAAACATAGCCGGAGGTCAGGAAGCAGTTGACAAAGAAGCCTGTTTTAACAAGTATATAGTGGCAAATGGCTCCTGGACATGTACTGTAGGCTAGGTACACGTAACTCGACACCACATTTTGAGTGGTGTGCTTACAGTGGAATGACAGCTCAGGTCTTTGCTAACACACTTGTTAAAATATGTTTCCCTGAGAGCTCCATTTATCCTGGGTGAGGGCAAGTTTATCCAGGAATAGTCTAGAATCCACCTCTCAGGCTTTTGGAGAGAGACCATGGAGCCTGACTCACCTCAGCTGTGCCTGGGTGACAGCCATGGTCGATGCCTGGGTGTGAGCCCAAGTCATTGCCTCCAGTAAAAAAACACCAATGGGCCCCTTCAGTGACACTGGCTTTAGGAAACCAGCTGATTGCCTCTTGGCAGTGCTGCAGAGGGGTTTGTCTTCGGACATTGTAAGTCAGGGGCGTAGTGTGGAGGCAGTGACTCAAAGGTTTGTAATGTGTCATGTGACCACCCTTGGGTGGGGAGACTGAGGAATGGGCTGACCGTCTCCCCTTTCAATTCACACAACACTGAGGGAAAGCCTGCACTTGGGTGTTAATGTTTGAAATATGTAACCCAACTTTCACTGTTCTCTTTTTATTCAGACACACAGCCTTAGTCACAATCCTTTTGTAACCATTAAATCAGTACAGAAAGTTCAAACGTGTGCGCTTTCGCAACGCTAGCTCAGTAGTAGACATGTAAAATGGCTTTGAAATCACTCACCCCTGACGGTCAAGATATTTTTGGGGGGTGCAGCGTTTACACCCTAAAAGACCTTGCTTCCTTTCTCCCTTATGTTCTCAGAAGCCAAAGTCCTTTCTCTCTTCTTTAATTCATGCTCCTTAGTGTTTCCAGTTACCAGCTTCCTGTCACCCGTTCTGTGACCTTGCAGGCATCCAAGTCAGACCGCTAGCCTGCTTTTGGCTATCGTCAGATGATAGATCATCCGTTTGTACCTTTGAAACTATTTGCTTGTATCAGGTGAGGGCATTGAAAATCCTGTCTGTGAAGGGACATTGGTTGGGGAATTTCCATAGGTTGACTTTGTCGGGTTCAAAGAAAGGACTGTCTAGAAGATACCTTTTCTGAGCAGCCAGCCACTCGTTTTTTCTATCTCTACGTGGGGAAATGACCTTTTAAATCAGTGTGCATTGTCTCTGCAGAGGTTTAATTTCGGTTTGTGGTCACAACAAATAAGCACCATGACGGACATTTTAAGCATCCTAAATGAACAGCTATTACCCTCAGCCACACACTGGGATCAATTACCCTGGACCACATCCAAGAAGGCCTCGATGTGCCAGAGTGAACGCGTTGGCTATCTGTCCATTAGGATACCATGTGGACACAGCCGCACCCCTAGGACAGCTGCTCCCTCAATAAGAATGAAGACGTGAGGTTGGTGAAATCGGCAACATCACTAGCGTTAAACCCCATCAATAGTATCCATTTCACACTAGCCTTCAGATGACTAATATCCAATGCAACACACATACAATACAATGTAACACTGGCCAAAATAACATTAGCCTAGCCTACATCTCAAACAAATACAGGCAAAATGGAACAGGTACACAAGCAAGCCAAACAAATAGGCTAGCCTCTACCAGTGATGGAGAAAAAGTATTAGAAAATCATCCCTTATAAAGAAAGAGATATGATCTGATTAGCCTAATACAGTGTTTTTAGTTGGCTACCTTAATCATAGCAAGCACTGAAGAGCAACCACCATCATAAACAAGGTGTAGGCCTTGACTGCCATGTGTTTGGCAACTATTGCAGTTTGCTGAAGGTTATTCCACAGAGGGAGTCTATCCCCAGTCAGCTGACAAATTAAACCCTTCAGTGCATAAAATTAAACCTCAGGAGAAATGGCGGTGATTGTGAAATTGTTGTCTTGTTCATCAGCGGAGGACAGCGCAATCCCACTGAATGGCTGTTTAATGGCATGTGTTGGAGGGTAAACGTTCCCAGAAAGTGATGCTAGCAAGATGACTTCATTGCTACGATAAACCCATATTGTTACTCTTTAACCGACAACTTTCCAACTGCGTAATTACTCAAACTTAAGAAACATCTAAACAATATACCTCAATAGCTACATGCAGAGTGAGATAGTATCAGGGTAGGAACAGAGCTAGACCTGCACACAACATCAACAATAGCAACACGTGAATTTAGGCCTATATTATTTAAACCAGACTAAAATCTACCTCCATAGGCAACTGTAACTCAATAGATTTGACCTCTTGGCATCATTTGCCCTCAGTTTCCACATTCATAAGTCACAGTGGTTTACAGTAGAGTCTGATGACTAGGTTAGGTCAGGAGGAGATTTGGGCCTTTTTATAGCTGGGCTGGAAGTTGCAAAAGTATGCTTGGAAGGCAAGTCATACATGGGAGGATCTTTGACTGTAAAACATACAGGTCTCTTCAATTCCACCAATGTGTGAGTGTTTCACTGGATTTCCTCTAGGTATTAGTGTAGCCTAATTAGCTCATCCTGGATCAGTAAGCAGAGCTTATGTATTTCGCATCGTGCATGTCGAAAGGTCAGGGGTCAAATGGTTTTAACTCCCAAAAGCCAGTCAAATGATGACATGACATACGCACTGGAGTTAACATACATAATCCAACTCAGGTTTCGTGGAGAAAATGAAAACATATTCAGGAAAATAAACATTCTGAAACTGTACAATATCGCTCGGCCAGGTAACACAATAAAGCCGGTTGCTAGCATACCCCTTGCCATGGCAAAGGGAAGGCCGAAGTGTATAGAAATGGAACAGACAACCTTTTAGCACTAGCCCGCAACACATGGCCAGGGGTTGTAGAGAACAAGCATTTAACCATTCATATCTGAGAGGTCCATACAACATCACTCATCAAGAAGTGGTACCTTTCAAGGCTACCGTGTATTCACGTTAATATCCATCATTGGAACTGGTTAACAATATTGTTTAAATGAGTATCTTTGATAATTGCTAGAAAAGTTAGGCTAGAACATAAAAGCTCGATCTAATGTAATAGGCTAATATGCTAATGTTACATAGGTTTATCCACAGATCTGCCATCACATACCAAACCTCCGAGTCACCATGTCTTCTCCAGGGCCATAACTCTGGCATTTCATTTCTCCATCGCCTTAAGGAATGAGAATGTACCCATTTATTACAGAGGTGATCTGGCTGAATGGAATCAATAGAAACTTCATAAGGCACAAGCACCTCCGTTTTTTGCTTGCTGTGTAGAATCAATCTAAGTATTTTGATGACAATGCAAGTTGTACTACTTAGGGCCATGCTGCATCAATACGAAGATTGACTTTTTATTGGTGCATAGAGGCGATGCGAAACCCAAAGCCTGGAAGAGTTGTCAGACATCCTCGCCGTGCCCGTCTTAATCTTAACAATGACTGAATCAGCTGAATCTTAAACCTTAGTTGTCGCCAATTTACCTCGATGGAACTGTTTTGGATGACAACACAGCCACAGCAACCATGAATATTAATATGGCTTTAGCATAGTTTGCAGTTCCTTAAAATCCAGAGTCAAACTTGTAGAGGAGTCAGCAGAAGGAGAGTTGCTGTTGTTGCCTTCGTATTTCAGAGCTATTAATGTCTCCAAAAGATGACAATAACGTAAACACTAAATGAGTTATGATCCAGACACAAAGACACGGTCTGCACTGCTGCTGGGTTGGCATAAATCGTAAGGCAGGAGTGAGACAGATTTGCAGTTTGAGGTGCTAAAACATGGTCTGAAACTCACAGTCCAAGTCGTGAGTGACAAATTGTGGCAGGTGTTTCTCGACAATAAATAAATCATAGAAGATGAGATGGAATATAATTTTTTACATATCAACTGTCTCTGTTAGACAGTGGCTTGCAATAAAATCCCATGAGTGGGGAGTTGGGGAGGGTTTCAATTCCATAGCCTTTGACTAGCACGCTAACACTATGCTAAGCGGTCAAATGTGAAGCAGCCAAGTGATTCCTTGAGAGCTGAAATGCTACCTCGATAAACTTAGGAGGCATTACAGGCAGAGAGCCATGAAGGGTCACTGTGGACACCCTACACACTAATGCAGAAGGCCATTCCAACAGCTGAGGAGGTTAGGGGCATAGTAAATACCTTGGAGGGTAACTAAATAAACAGCATGCCCATTCCAATTTAAATGTAAACCAACACGGGTCCATGTTCATTCTGGACCCATGTAAATTTGGTAGCCGCACTCCCCTCTAATTATTCTCCTACCCACCTAATCATGTTAGCTATATTCAATGCAGCACAAAATATTGCCCTTCAGCCCAACCAAAGGTTGCGAGTTCGTATCATCACAGACAACTTTAGCATTTGAGCTAATTAGCCATTTTAACGACTTACTACTTTTTAGCTACTTTGCATGTCAGCTAACGCTTCCCCAAACCTTTTCACGTGTGAGTTCCAAATATCTCTAACAGTCGTCCCAGCGTGAGTATTTTTTATGCGCGTGATGTCAGAATGCCCTCACTGTTCCAAAATGTGATTGTTACGCAACAGGACAGTTAACCCGCGCTGCTCTCAAACCAAGGCATGCTGCCTGCTAATTATCTATATGATGTGTTTCATCTTGTCAATTTCTAATTATTTTAACCGTTTTTATTGAGGTGTGTTCCGCCTCCTCATTAATTCACATAGAAGTAGACCATTTAACTGTTACGGACGATTTACGTTTGAGGCATTACTGAGCCCAAACACTTTTCCAGTGTTTCCCCAGATCAAGTATGCAGACATTTGTGCATCTCCAGTCAGAACAAAACTTGCAAACTTTTTCACCCCTGGCACATTTTCCAGCTGGCGCCCGCATTGTCTTCATTGTTGTTTTCCTTACTAATAAAAACTTTAGACATGTGTGCGTTCCTATCAAGGTGAGTGCCTTATTACATTATCGTTTCTGTATATCGTGTTATTGTTTCTACTGTAGCACATCGTATGCATGTATGGAGCATAATGTATTTACTGTTTTATTCACGTTTTCAAGTACTGGTGACAAATCATGCATTCCGATTCTTGCTATGTGTGGTGGTATGTTTGTTGATGTCATACAACGCTTTCTGGTTGTCATGTAAACGTCTGTCAGACCAAATATGTTATATCAAAACGAGGTGATTGGGATTGTTCACTCGTCTTTCGAGTAAACTTCTGGAAGGGAATGATGGTAGACACACCCCCTTCAACATGCATACTGCAAACAGACCCAACTCATCTTGTCACCTTATCTTTGGTTGACACGAAAAAAGAAACATGGCGGCGCGCATAAACTACCCATCGTCTGATTACTTTAGACTTTTAGAGAGTGTTTTACTCAATTATTTTGATCACTGGTGAGCTCACCTGTGATGTGATTAATTGTAAATAGCAATTGCTATTAGCTAATTCATATTATGGTTTCTGTCAGCCGAGAGTTAGCTAAATATGACCGCTTTTGTAAGTTCACTCTTCCCTCAGCGCTAGGACTAATGTAGCCTACATTTTCCGGTTTGGATGATTGAGTTATGCTGTCACCACTTCTGTGAATGTCAGAACATTGCATCCAAAAATAAACTGCTCACATTGAGGACATAAATGTTGTAAAGACTGTTTGTGCAAAATGTTTCTGTGAAAAAAGTGTGACCAGCTCAAACGCTGACTGTTGCGTCAATCGTAACTGGACGTTCTAATCACACAGGTTTGAGCATACGCTGCAGTGACCACTATAGCATGATCACACCCATGTGTTCGTACTTGTCAAAGGGTTAACCTAACTCCTAAACTTAACTCTAACCTTAACTACTTACCCCTAGCCTAGCTAACGTTAGCCACCTAGCTAGAATTCGTGACATAAACATTTTACAAATTCATAACATATTGTATGTTTAGCAAATTCGTAACATATCATACGAAACGTAACATACTAAATGGAGTGTCTCGGATTTACGTACAGAATAATACAAAATGCCCTGAAACCAGGTTGTTCAGCTACATAATAAATGGTGGAAGAAATAAACAGATCATTGCATTCATGTAATATAGGTAATGTTCATCCACAATTATCACAGCAAATGTCAGACATATTGCATTCCAGTTTCTTTGCTGATTAGAGATTACTAAAAAGGCATTTTCTAAGACTACATTCTAAATCTAGGCCTGAATGAAAAAGTTAATCTCTGGCTGGAGAACAGTCAGTCAGCTTTTGTGGTCAGTCCGACCTTTCAAAAGGTAGCATGTAAGCAGAATCACCAAGCCAGGAAACATGAAGGCAAGCACTGACCAACGAGTTCCGACACAAGGTCAAACATTATCTCCCTCTTACGTAATGTGCCCAAATCTGATCAATACTGGTCATTTAACTTCATTCCCAATTGAATGCTCTGAGAGCGATATGAGATTTGCTCAGAGTAAAAAGAGTGATTGGCCTTTGGAGTAGTGACCAGTAATACCCAGAGGGTTTGGAGTAGTGACCAGTAATACCCAGAGGGTTTGGAGTAGTGACCAGTAATACCCAGAGGGTTTGGAGTAGTGACCAGTAATACCCAGAGGGTTTGGAGTAGTGACCAGTAATACTGAGAGGGGGGTGCCTGCTCCTTTTTGTAGTTTTACAAAGTTTGCATTGACTTACTGAAATGTAAATAAACCCCAATTGAACAGTTGATAGTGTTTTCAAGCTTCTAGTGAACACTAATTCAATATTAGAATTATAACCAAATTAATGCAGGTCCTGGGGCAATAGTTAAACCATGTTAAGGTTTGGGCTATTAGTTTGATAATCAAACTTCTAAAGACTCTGTAAAGCTCTTATTTTATGACCTCCACTACCCATATCCCTGTAGAAATCACACTGGTTCATCATTGTGCTGAGGTACGTATGCAGCACTGCACGCAAGTAAGCAGCCACAAAAAAAATCTATTGGAACGAATACACTCCCCTGAGGTGCACCAATTAGAGAGAGAGGGAAAGGGAATGAGCCTCCACTGAGAAATCAGAGCTTAGCCTTGTACTCCCGGATCCATCACTAGGGGGCTAAGGGACTAGCAACCATCCTTCCTCAATTACTTTACAAACCAGAGGGAAGTGACAACACAGTAGGCCCATGAAAAGCACAGCAGCAACAAAAGAGTGATAGTCTTACAGAGATATGAAACAACATACTGTGACAAACTGTAATCCAATAAATTACAGAGCGGAGCAGTTATTCATCAGTGAACGCTTTGTGAACATACAATATGAAGGGTCATTGGTACATCATGTGCTTTGCTGCAGAAGAAAAGTATGGTTGCTACTTCAAGTTCAGGCTGAGCATTGATATGCTATGAAGTCTTAAGAGTAAAGCACTGCCTTGGAGCGTTGATGTTCTGCTGAGGCTTAGAACTTCATTTGAAAAACAATAGGCTGGGCAGAGTATATTTGAGAGCCAACAAAAGCCTTTAAGCCTGGCCTTGTACTGTGGTTAAGGACATCAGTGTCCACATTTTCCACTACTTTCAACTATCATGTTAAAACTAGACTGTCAGGGAGGGACATGGAAGGGTTGATAAAGAAGAGGGAAAATGTAATTTTTTATTTACTCTATCATTTACTATAACAAAAGCTGTTGTGTTACCAATAATGGCAGCTCTATGTACTTTGCTGTATGACATTCAACTGACACATTTGGAGCCTTCTCTGCAACTTCTGAACTGAATGTGTCATGATTACACTTCACTGATTTTCACACGAAAGGTGCCAAAACATTCACTGGGAGTTTTCCTTCTCTCTCTCTCCTCCCCCTCGCTCTCTATTTGGAATGTAGTCATGCTGATGTTTGACAAAGACGAAGGAGCGAGAGGCCCGGTTCAGTCAAGCCATGCAGTTTATTTATATTTAAAATACACTGCAGACATGACAATCTACAGACAGTGCATTCACAACAAAATCAGACAAGGCTTCCATTTTAAAACCAAGTCCACACTAATGCTATTTGCACCAGTTATTACAGCAGATGGGCGAATATGGAAAAAACTGAAACCACAACTATAATGACCCTATTAATGAATGCAGGGTTTGGATTGTAAATGTGATTTAAAAGGGCCAACTGCAGATGCTACATCCATTTTTGGACTTAAAGATGCAGTATGCACCCATTGATTCTTGAACAAGATAATTTATAAATGCTTCATGAGCTTAGATCCATTGTCCTACCCCATCAGAACCCAAAATATAAGTCTGTTTTACCAACATGGGAGTAAAGCAAAGTAAACAAATACTATATAGCCTCAAAACATTGTTAAACTATAATTTTGATATCATGGATGGTCAGTCCATGCATCCATAGTTCGGTCTATACATTTGAGAGTGGTTACAGGGGCAGGGAGAATGCTTTGTTTAGTGTTTCAACTGCCGATTGCCGCTTTAAGTCACAGCACGGGATTAGGCTTGTGGTCAAATGACAGTGTTGCCAGAGTCAGCTCATGTCATTATACACAGAGTGTCCGAAACATTAAGAACACTTTCCTAATAAGTGACATCAATAAGGGATAGCTTTCACCCTGGTCAGTCTATGAAAGAGCAGGTGTTCTTAATGTTTTGTACAGACAGTGTAGAGCTGTAGTCATGCCTGGATGCACTGGAATTCCAGTGACACTCATGGGTCACTCCTGGCCCCCAGGCAATGGTCAATGCTACGTTGCACTGGATGGGAACTTGTGCAGTGACGAAATGCCATGATATAGGCCTTGCCTTCTTCCACCAATGGGGCTAGAAGAAACCCCCAGGCTACTAATATGTTTGACTAAGCATAGAACTAGGGTAATCATGTTGGCAACAACAAGCTAGAACAAAGACTTTAAAGCCAGACAGGTGATCAAATTACCAAGAGTATCTCAACCTGCAGGCATGCTATAACAAGTCCCACACAATCCTGCCACAGCGTGAGTGAAAGGGGTGTGTACAGAAGAAAAGAAGGGGCAAGGCAGTGCATGTGGAGGGCCAATATCACAGTAGGTCTACACCAAGAGAACTGTTACGCCCATTATAGAACCAACACAGGCGCCCAGTCCCATAGGGAACATACAGTGCCCATACATGTGCACAGGCATGCAAATACAACCTCTCCTTTTTCCTACCCATGAGAGGGCATGCAAGGCTATATTCAGGGTGGTGACTGGCACTTAAACAGGCATCACACTGTCACACCCAACTCCATTATGCAAGTTAGGTGAAGTAGAAAACATGGGTCAACTGTAGGTCACAAAGCGACCTCTCAAAGAGGAGGCAATGAGCCATAGTTGTCAAGCTTGCAGTTTTCTGAGTTAGGCTACCACCTGAATACTAGCCGTGTGAGGCTGGGAACTGAGGTAGCAATTTGAGGAACATTCCTGTCTGCACATGCAGTAGGGAGTAGTAGATCAAGAGACGCTGAATATTTGGGCCTTAGACATCTGAGGTAATATAGACCACCAGTCATAGGTTATGTAGAGAGTGACAACTTTAGAGCTGGACACCATGTTTCTCCCTGTATTCCATTGCATGATGTGGTCTTGCCTTTTGGTTGAAACTGCAATGGCCAAACTCTCTTCACCTGATGTGGACAATCTGTTGGCAGATTCCGCTCATGCTCTTTGCAGATAAACTCCCACGACCTGAAGGCTTTTAAGTATGCCAGGACAAAGCTCCCTGTTGTTCCATAGGGAACGTTAGAATGAGTCACTCAAGTAGCCTTTTTCTCCCAGCTGAGTGGTACTGAGGTAAAAGTGTTTGTTGAGCAGAATACTCCTAGTTTGTAAATATGCGATCCCAGAGAGATAAGACGAGACAGGAAGAATATACGGGCGCCATGAAATGCAGGTGGTTGCGAAAACGTCCATCGATCTGTCCACCAGAGGTTGTATAAAACCAGAACGCAAACAAGCAGTGTGACAATATGGACAAAACAGCAGCGAAAAATAATTGCTCCATTTTATGAGCAAAATCCATTTTCCCACAGCTGCTCCGTTGTAGGGGACAATTTCATAGTGATAGCAACAGGACACGAGGAGTGTTCATATTGAGCTTTGAAACAGAATTGGGTTACTGTCCCCATCCCCAAACAAACATCAATTTGCTACAATACTGAAATGAAACAGATGAACAGATGAAAGCTGATCATTAGAAACAAGGGGGTGATGTTTGGAGGGACTAACTTGGTGTTTTTTCAGGTGGATGGGTTCTGAAGCAGTTGTTCATAGTGACTGTTTATAATTTACCCAGCAGGCTAAGCGGTCAGAGAGGTAGATGCTGCTGTACACAACTCCTTGGGATCTCTGGAGGATACAGTTTGATATGGTTGCAGAGGGACTTTATTTTTCTCAACATGCACTATGATGAGCAAGCAGCTCCATCAAAAGAGACATCCCAGTGACACAGCTGAGGAGCAGTAAGGCCAGCTGTTAGTGTGTGTGTTTGAGTCCAACGTCAAAACAACCACTCACTATACTGTTTGATTTATAGGCCCATATTGCAATAGTTATCAATGGACCACACCTTGTTACACAATTGGTGGGCTACGTCAGCACAGTCTGACACTAATGGTGGTAGTCTAATCGCATTAAAATGAGAAGCGATTAGCCAGGAAACATTGTATCAATTTAATTGATTAAAGGGATGACGAATTAGGCCTACTCGGTTGAGAGGATTTTTCTTTGTAGACGATCATTGTAGACCCGCTTTGTCTGCTCGAAAAAATTGAGTGGTTAAGCTACAAGTTTCGCAACAACAGTGACGCAGCCAAGCTGGAAATAGTGTTGAATGAATGGAACTTTCAATAAGCAAGGCCTATGTAACATTATTATACAGTTGACAATCCAAAACATTCAGTAATACGCGATTAGGTAAAACTAACCAATTCTCCAACTGCTTCAAAAATGTAAAAAAAAATATTAGTAGGTCTAAGAAATGTTACAATAATGCAACAATCTCTAGTGAATCAAGTCTCTGACTTTCTGATTAAGACGGTATTCAATCATGTTATTTCAGCTAGCACGCTACAATGTAGCTCTCGAAAACTAGGCGGCATTCTGATCAAGGGCTAGCTACAATGTAGCTCACCACTTCCTACCGAAACCATACTTCATTCAGTAACAAGTCAATGCCAAGGAGATAGAAACCAATTTAAATACACAACTTTTACCTGGTCTAGCGGAAGATTGATTATCTCGCTTATGGGCTGCAGTAAATTGGAGCCAGTGCAGGACGATGTCGTTTCGGTAGCCATGATTGAGTCCGTGAATCCTTGCTCCCCTTCGCCGTCGCAGATTCACTCTCCTCCGCTGATAAAGTGATTTTGCTGCTGCGACGGGATACCAGGCTAGATGGCTGTCTTCTGCGTTGTAGCGCCACCAAAAGCCCCAGTACCAACAATAACAAAGACAGTGTGGGCGGAGGGATATATTCCCAGCCCCCCATGACATCTCTGGGCCTATGGGTGTGGAGAAAGTGTTTTCAAGTGACCAATCAGATTTATGTGGATGGAACAGAAACGATTATGTACATTTTTCCAAACGAATCAAATGTTTGAAGTCGACGATGTCTCACGTGGACTCCTCCCATGCACATATGTGGCATTCCACTTGGAGAAGAGAAGAGAAGAGAAGAGAAGAGAAGAGAAGAGAAGAGAAGAGAAGAGAAGATACATGTTTTTAGTTTTTCCTTTTCCCCTTTTCCCATTTTGTTTCACAAAGTATAATGGATTTATATTATAGTCCAGTTGGGGGCGATAATGCAACATATTGGATGCCAACCGCCGTTAAACGCCAAAGAAGAAGAGGAAGAGGAAGAGGAAGAGGAAGAGGAGGAAGAAGAAGAAGAAGAAGAAGAAGAAGATACATTGTGCTTTCAAGACAACTCGGAAACTTCAAGTAAAAATGTGCTTACGTTTTTTGCATAGAGCTTGTAATTGGTTAATTCCTATACTTTCCATTGATGCTTTGAAGACAACTTGGAAACTCAGAGTTAAGTCGGAAATGTCAGAGTTCTGAGTTCCGAGTTGTCTTGAAAGCGGCCCGTTTTTCTATGATGAGTTTCCAAATCTGAAATTTCCGAGTCTCGAGTTGTCATTAGTGCTGCATTCCATTTTCTAATATAAGGATGAACGTTCAGCAGAACAATGTTACCAACATTATTAAAATTTCTGTTACAGTGTGCAAACGTATTACAATGTTACAATGTATACAGCGTTACAGTGGCAGGGAAATGTTGTTACTGTGTATCTTCTGCTTCCCCTCTGTTGTTTTCCCATTGAGCTTGGTTAAAATTTTGGATTACCGTATGAAACTATTACTTGCCAAAACTGTTTAAGAAAATGGTTTAATTTACCTATTTTCAATCTTTGTCTCGAGGATGAAATCAGACTAAATTGAACATTTCAAATTCTACTGTATCTCTCTGCCTATGTTCAGTGCACTGCTTTATTTGAGTGTAAACTACTGACTCAGTGTGTGATTTCCATCTAGTGGCCATTTCTGGGCAAAACAAAAAAACGAATTAACACCAAATCAATACATTGCAACAATGCTGACAAATATGCCTTTATTGCAAATCCCATATGGCACATTCACCTTATAAACCATAATTAAATTGTATTCTGCCCAGTGATGCTCTCCCCATAAACTGTGTAAGTGTTTATAGTTGGACCCTCACTGAAAACAACATTATCGTCCAATGTGGTTATCACAGATTTGTTTCTGATGAATTGTATGTAATCTGAATGATTATTTTTGGCTGACAAGGTGAAATGGGTATTTATCTTTTTTTAAATCACCAGTTCAAGCAGGATTGAAATGACCATAACGGGAGAAGATACACAGACTCTCTGGTAGCACTTAGTTTTATGGTACAGCAATTACCAGGTATGTAGGCTACTTAGAAATGACATATTAAAAAGGCAATTACAACCTTAATTATAACCTATGAATTATTTATTTATCCACTTTCCTCTCTACTAGTGGCAACAGGAATGATTGACATTTGACAAGAAAGTAAGTCATGCTGCTTGTACAGACTGCACCCCCTCTTCCACTGTACACAGCCCTATGAGACACACTAATTGGTAGCAGCACGCCAGTTGCCATGACACTGAGATGAGCAGAGAAAGATCCCCTTGACTGTGGTGTTCTGACAGGCATGATGGAAGTTGCAAGTAGGAGGATGATTTTAAGTGGTCTCCAGGTTTGTTCTTCTCTGAATATTTTGAGTTTTCAACTAAAATCTGTCATAGTGAGATCCTCATTGGTATAGTGTAGTTATTTTAATTCAACTTGGCATAGGGTAGTTCCGCAATTATAAATATTGCAATGTAGCTTGAGAGCTAAACAATGAGACTTAATAGATTAGTGCTATGATTTCTAAGACAATACATTTAACATGATGCTACTGTATATCCTGTTAGCTAGTCCCCTTACCCCTATGCATATCTCCTCCATCACTCCAGTATCCCTGCACATATCCCTGCAAATATGGTATTGGAACTGACTTTTAAATATTTCCTGTATATAGTATGCTTACTTACTTACTTTATTGTGTATTTCATATTTCTTATTCTTATTTCTCAGTTTTTTTCTAGTAATACATTGTTATTGATTATTGCATTGTTGGGTTTTGAGTTTGCAAGAAAAGCATTTCACTGTACTTGTGCATGTGACATTAAAACTTGAAACAAGGAACAGTAATACTTGCCACATTTCAGTTGTGTACTGATATAGAAATCCAATAGGGGGCACTACTTACAAGCATTTTATAATGTGTTGCCATTACATCATCATGGTGGCACAGAGGTGGATGAAAAAAAATATATTTTCCCAGCAAGCACATAACTGTCTGAGAACCATATGTTTCTTAGTGCTTGTTGGGAGCATGATTGTTCTTTAGTTATGTATACAACGTTCCCACAACTTTCTGGAAATGGTGCAGGATAGTTGCTTGGCTTTGGACCATTGTCAGCACATTTAAGGAACTTGACAAAACAAAACAAAATCTTGGTATTTCATTACATTACATTTTAGTCATTTAGCAGACGCTCTTATCCAGAGCGACTTACAGTTAGTGAATACATATTTTTTTTATACTGGCCCCCCGTGGGAATCGAACCCACAACCCTGGCGTTGCAAACGCCATGCTCTATCAACTGAGCTACATCCCTGCCGGCCATTCCCTCCCCTACCCTGGACCAATTGTGCGCCGCCCATGAGTCTCCCGGTCGCGGCCGGCTGCGACAGAGCCTGGATTCGAACCAGGATCTAGTGGCACAGTTAGCACTGCGATGCAGTGCCTTAGACCACTGCGCCACTCAGGAGTTTACTTTAATAGAATGCTTCCTAAAAGTTCAAACATGGTTACATTTAATTACATTTTTGTTAATGTTCTCAAATTGTTCAGAGAATGTTAAAAAACAGCATTCTTCTGTGGGAATTTCAGTATTTCCACAGAACATTCCACACAAGTTACATTTACATTACATTTACATTTTACATTTGAGTCATTTAGCAGACGCTCTTATCCAGAGCGACTTACAGTTAGTGAATACATTTATTATTATTATTATATTTTTTTATACTGGCCCCCCGTGGGAATCGAACCCACAACCCTGGCGTTGCAAACGCCATGCTCTATCAACTGAGCTACATCCCTGCCGGCCATTCCCTCCCCTACCCTGGACGACGCTGGGCCAATTGTGCGCCGCCCATGAGTCTCCCGGTCTGCGACAGAGCCTGGATTCGAACCAGGATCTCTAGTGGCACAGTTAGTGTGGTTCGATTTAATGTCATATTTTTACCACATTCTGGGAACGTTCTCAAAAATGGTGTGACTTAAGTGGTTCTCAGAATGTTCAGAGAATGTATGGTTCTCTTTTATGTCAGTTCTTGGCAATATTCTGGGAATGTAAAAATTTTTTTAAAAAAGACTGAATTGTACACATTAAAGATGCACTGTCAAACTTCTGTATAATTTCAGCCAGTAGTTTTGAAAGTAGCGTTCACGAGCCGAAAGTGCGCCCCAAAAAGTGCGTCTCTCTCTCTCTCTCTCTCTCTCTCTCTCTCTCTCTCCCCTTTGGCCCGCCCTGCAATCTTATTGAATAACTGGGCAGGCCTTTTGCTAGCTTTCACTCAAATAGTTAGAGGCTGAAGCTTGTTGTCTGAAACTCAAAATACTAGGGGGCTGGCACACGTGGGGACAGTAATTCGATTCTGCATGTATGAACTACACATTGACACATCCAGCCCAAAGCGGGAGGTTTAAAAAATACTTAATAGTCGCCAAAGTACCGTTCAATCTCTTTAACATCAGTTAGATCTCAATTCTCAGAACATGGAGAAAACTTTCCATAAAAACCACAAGAGAACTTTAGTAACGTTCTAAGAATGTTATTTAAAAACATATACATTCCGTTCTCCGTGTCAAGAAAATGCTCGATCCTCTCTCTATCTTGTTAAGTGTGTTGGCCTTGATCACTAATTGGCCACACCTGATCTTAATGAGTGCTTGTTTCCTTTGAAATGGGGTCTGTTTAAATAGACAAAAATGAACATGATTTTTCCCAGACCTAGAAAGTCATCCCCTGATGTGTTTTAAGCATTGTTCTGAACACAGAAAAAATGTGAAACAACTGGGAAAACCAGAAAAAAAAGGGGAAATCTGAAACCAGGAAAAAAACAGAAGTAGACAAAAAAATAAATAAAAGGATTTTAAAAGGCCCTACCAAAGTTTTTTGCTGTGCATGGCTTCACTTTAAAGTGTGTGTCATCCTGCAGCACAGCATTTTGGGGAAGGTTGAGGTCAGATTTTTGTGCGCATGGAACATTTCTGGGATCTTTTATTTCAGCTCATGAAACATGGGACCGACACTTTACATGTTGTGTTTATATTTTTGTACAGATTAATTTGATCTCTGAGAAATTAAGCTAATTGATTGCACCCAAATTGGCCATTTTAAAATTATAGGATTAATATAATATGCAATAAATATAGTACATACCATCCGATTTGGACCAACATTTTTTCTAACAATGATGGAAATCTTATCTGTTTCTAATTACAGAAAAGATTTCAGAACAATCTGAGATGGTGGGTGTTGAAATCCTCTTTCTTTGGCTTTTTGAGGTGGAACGACCCTTATGGCTTCGTTCCCACAACCAATGTGAAACCAAAAACATACATTCCCACAACTCCCAAGGAACTAATAAATTCGAAGTGTTATGACAACGTCATCTATAAAATAGGTCTTCTTAATATGATGATTGAACCATTTATGTTATAGCCTACAATCTTGATTTTGAGATACATTTGTTCTGAGATACAAAGAGAGAGATACAACATATCGTTTATGGTTTGTTCATGGTAGAGTTTGAAATCTACAAACTTTGTTGTCAGAGATTGGGACGTGTATTGATCACCATTGTGCATTACTGTGACTGTATGTTGTAAAAGCTCTGTGCCCAAAACCGGAACCCTTGTAGTTATAGTGGCACAGCCTTCTAAATAAATGTGACCACAGTAGTCTATGTAAGTGTCACGGTTTCGGCCGAGGCTGCTCCTCCTCCTGGTTCGGGCAGGCTTCGGCGGTCGTCGTCCCCGGAGTACTAGCTGCCACCGATCTATGTTTCATGTTCGTTTGGTTTTGTCTTGATGTTGTACACCTGTGTCTTGTTAGTCCTCGTTAGTGTCCTATTTAGTTCTCGTTGGTTGTGTGTGTCTTTGTGTGTGATTGCTCTTCTGTTTCGTGTTGGAGCTACTATTTTCCCTCCAGTGTTTTGGAGAGGTTCTTTTGCACATGTTAGTGCGCCGTTTGTTTTGTCGCCTGTGTGCGCCGTGTATTCGCCTTCGGGCTTATGTCTTTTGTGAATATTGCACTAACGCCTTTGGACGATGCCTCTGCGTCCTGCGCCTGATTCATACACCACACCCACCTTCAGCACCCGTTGACAGTAAAAAGCAGTGAGTCTGATGCGAATAAAAATATTCAAAAGTTTCTCAGTTTTACCTTTTATATCAGAATGAAAAGTGTACCTTTTTTTAATGTATTTAACACCTCAAAATCTGTATTGCTCCATGGACTCCTTCTTGCCCACTGAATTCTGTGGTGACATCACAGACATAAACTAATGGAGCATTCTACCTTTCTAACAGGGGGGTTTCTATGCAAATATCAAAATGGAATGTTCCAAATAGATACAAATATTCTCATTATTAACAAATATGCAAATAAGTACACACATAATAATACGATAATAACTTGGATATTATAAATTGCTATTTTCTATATTATGGCTCTTACATTTCCGGCTCCGAATTGTCTAGGCGGGGAGCATACGAATTACTTAAGACCAGAGCCATAATACTCTCCATAAATCTAAACTAACAACTTGGTCAACTTGGTCACTTATTGACTTCTTTGTCTTCTTTTTTCAGTGAACTCTCACGCTGCTTCTTTTAGTGGACTTGTAGTGGGGGCTTGTCTGGTAACAAGCGGTCTTCTGGCAGGTCTGCCATTTTCTGCTCTCCAGCTTTGGCATGTAGTATTCTGCAGAGAGGATTCTTCTCACTGTTGAGTTAGTCTGGGGAATCCAATACCTCTGTCGCATGTGGTTCTTTCCAGTGTCCAACTTCTCTTTGGATGTGTTGAAGAATGAGAGTGGCAACTCGAAAGTCCTTAGACAGAATAACTGGGTGCTTAGCCTCCTCTTGCATAGCAGATTTATTCAGCCGTCCACCTACTCTCAATACTCCATCTTGCAGAATAGGATCCAACCTGTATATGTGACTTCTTCTATTCATGTGTGTTTTCTTTCTGCAACACTTTCATTTCTTCTGGATACTTCTGTCTCTGGTTGAAGCGGATTAGCTCAATCTCATCTTGGGCAAACTCTTCCACTGTAAGCGATTTCTTATCCAGTGTTTTCTATTTCTGCATGTGCTGCTTCTGCTTCTCAGGGTCACTCTCAGACTGTATCGTCTTCACTCTTGATGAAGTGTTCAGCTTTCAAACCTCTTGAAGCTTGATCTGCTGGGCTCACTGAGGTGTTGACATACCTCCACTGAGTTGGTTCTGTAGCCTCGTGGATAGTGGCAATCCTGTTGGCCACGAAGATCTTGAAATGCGCAGTTTCAATCTCGATGTACTTCAGTACCATAGTGCTATCCATCCAGAAGACAGACTCTTTGATTGGGACTTGTAGTTCTTGCCTCAGCATCTTGTCAACTTTGACTGCGACGACAGCTGCCGTCAGCTCCATCCTGGGGATAGTGATCTGTTTCAGCGGCACTACTGTAGATTTTCCCATCAGGAAGGAACAGTGTTTCTAGCCTTCTTCGTTCATCAGCAAAAGGTACGTCGCCATAGCCGTCCTCAGTGGAATTGGAAAAGTGATGCAGCTGTGCCGTCTTTGTGGGTCCAAGCTTGCAGTCTTGATACACCTGCTTACATTAAAGCTGGAAAGCTGCTGCAGGTCCGTCAACCATTTCTGCCACTTCTGAGCCTGTCCATCTTGGATTTCTTCATCCCAGGTTCGCTTCTCGCCACACAGGTCTCTCAGTATCAGCTTCACTGGTAAAATGAATGGCGGCAGAAAAATCCAAGAGGGTCGTAGATAGAGCTGACCACATCTGGTGTTGTCTTGTCTCTTCCATCTTCAGCTGTTATTCTCAGTGCATATGATGCACAACTGGGGGATGATGTGGTTCCACACAGGAGCACAGCCATTCTGTACTCACGATGGCTTGATTCAGATCGCCATCCGGTAACCACAGGAAACATAATAGATCAGCATCTTCCTCGGGTACCTTCACAGCGTAGCCCTTTGCTATGATGTCTCTCATGAAGCCCTTGTAGTCCTCATGGAAGTCTGGGTTCTTACTCAGCTTTCTTTTGAGACTGGTTGTACGTCATCTTTGCATTCTCATTTCTCAATGGCAAGCCAATGGTGTAGTGTCCATCAACAAGCTCTGCTGACTTTGTCACAGATCGCATGAACTGGTGATCTTCTTGTGACATCTCTGGTTTGTCTTCACAGCTGCGTTGAGAAGTCTCTGTTGGACTAACAGTTCTTCAATGTTTGAGATGGAGATCTCTGTGTTCTCTGTGTAGCTTCGTCATCTTCCCGTGGTATCCGTGGCTTCCAACGTGAGCAGAGTTTTTGACTAAATGTAGTGGTGCAGCCTTCTAAAAAAATGCAATCACAGTAGTCTATGTAAAAAGCAATGAGTCTGACATTAATAAAACATTCAAAAGCTTCTCCGTTTTACCTTTTTAAATAAGAATGAAATGTTGACAAGGAAAATGTATTTAACACGGTCCAAAACTGTAAAACATTTATAAAAAATAAAAAAAATGTATTCCGTGAACTAAAACTCGCACTTGACTCCCCTACCCCCCCCCCCCCCCCCCCCCCCCCCCCCCAAGAAGCACTGACTTTGCCAATAGCTTCTTTACTGAGAAAAATGTACTTACTATGAGTAAAATGTGTTTGTCCCACCTAGCTATCTTAAGATAAATGCACTAACTCTAGTCACTCTGTATAAGAACGACTGCTAAATGACTAATATGTAAATGTATTGCTCCATAGACTTCTTCTTGCCTGCTGAATTATGTGGTGATGTCAGTAAACTAATGGAGCATTCTAGCTTTCTAACAGGCGGGTTTCTATGCAAATATACAAATGGAAATTAGATCCAGTTCCAATTAGATAGAAATATTGACAAATATGCAAATATGTACACAAATAATAATACTGTAATAACTTAGATATTTGTTTTAAATTACACTAGCGCCCTCAGGAAATCAACATCACACATCTCAGATTGCACATCATGTTAAAACAAATCTGACCACAGTATTACAGTTAACACCTGTTGTAGCCTTAAGCTAACAAACCAGACAGACACACACACACTCATCTTCACTGTCTATGACCCTAGTTTGTAGAACAATGAGCTGAAGCTGAGAAACCCACAGATCAGTGGCTTGTGAAAGTATTCACCCCCCTTGGCATTTTTCCTATTTTGTTGCCTTATAACCTGGAATTAAAATAGATTTTGGGAGGGGGTTGTATCATTTGATTTACACAACATGCCTACCACTTTGAAGATGCAAAATATTTTTGGGGTGAAACAAACAAGGAATAAGACAAAAAAACAGAACACTTGAGCGTGCATAACTATTCACCCCCCAAAGTCAATACTTTGTAGAGCCACCTTTTGCAGCAATTACAGCTGCAAGTCTCTTGGGGTATGTCTCTATAAGCTTGGCACATCTAGCCACTGGGATTTCTGCCCATTCTTCAAGGCAAAACTGCTCCACCTCCTTCAAGTTGGATGGGTTCCGCTGGTGTACAGCAATCTTTAAGTCAATACCACAGATTCTCAATTGAATGTAGGTCTGGGCTTTGACTAGGCCATTCCAAGACATTTAAATGTTTCCCCTTAAACCACTCGAGTGTTGCTTTAGCAGTATGCTTAGGGTCATTGTCCTGCTGGAAGGTGAACCTCCATCCCAGTCTCAAATCTCTGGAAGACTGAAACAGGTTTCCCTCAAGAATTTCCCTGTATTTAGCGCCATCCATCATTCCTTCAATTCTGACCAGTTTCCCAGTCCCTGCCGATGAAAAACATTCCCACAGCATAATGCTGCACCACAATGCTTCACTGTGGGAATGGTGTTCTCGGGGTGATGAGAGGTGTTGGGTTTGCACCAGACATAGCGTTTTCTTTGATGGCCAAAAAGCTCAATTTTAGTCTCATCTGACCAGAGTACCTTCTTCCATATGTTTGAAGAGTCTCCCCCATGCCTTTTTGGCGAACACCAAACGTGTTTGCTTATTTCTTTCTTTAAGCAATGGCTTTTTTCTGGCAACTCTTCCGTAAAGCCCAGCTCTGTGGAGTGTACGGTTTAAAGTGGTCTTATGGACAGATACTCCAATCTCCGCTGTGGAGCTTTGCAGCTCCTTCAGGGTTATCTTTGGTCTCTTTGTTGCCTCTCTGATTAATGCCCTTCTTGTCTGGTCCGTGAGTTTTGGTGGGCGGCCCTCTCTTGGCAAGTTTGTTGTGGTGCCATATTCTTTCAATTTTTTTATAATGGATTTAATGGTGCTCCGTGGGATGTTCAAAGTTTTGGATATTTTTTTAGAACCCAACCCTGATCTGTACTTCTCCACAACCTTGTCCCTATAATAATATAATATAATATGCCATTTAGCATTTTGTCCCTGACCTGTTTGGAGAGCTCCTTGGTCTTCATGGTGCCGCTTGCTTGGTGGTGCCCCTTGCTTAGTGGTGTTGCAGACTCTGGAGCCTTTCAGAACAGGTGTATATATACTGAGATCATGCGACAGATCATGTGACACTTAGATTGAATACAGGTGGACTTTATTTAACTAATTATGTGACTTCTGAAGGTAATTGGTTGCACCAGATCTTATTTAGGGGCTTCATAGCAAAGGGGGTGAATACATATGCACGCACCACTTTTCCGTAATTTTTTTCATTTCACTTCACCAATTTGGACTATTTTGTGTATGTCCATTATATGAAATCCAAATAAAAATCCATTTAAATTACAGGTTGTAATGCAACAAAATAGGAAAAACGCCAAGGGGGATGAATACTTTTGCAAGGCACTGTATGTGTTGTTTTGTTTCGTCATGAGGGAATGGTGAATATGGCAACAGCTGCCTTCAAGATGGCCAATAATGCTTTAAGGATGCTTTAAGGATGACTTAAGGATAACTTAAGACTTAAGTCAAGAGGCACACTTCTTCCTATAAACCGATAATTTAGTGATTATGTAGTCAAATGTGTTGTAGCCTATGTATTGTGATGTTATAATGTCTGACCCATTTGGACAAACACACCTTTTCATCCATTGAACATATGGCTTCCCCAGTATAAGCAGAATATAGAATACTGAACACTATGTAATGCACAGTATCATCTGGGTAAGCTCAACTCAAACAGCTTTGAACATTATTCCATACTGTATATTCTCATCGTTGTGGAAGTGAGCCAGACTGGCACAGAATGATTGGCATCCTTATGCCCATATTACTGTAATATTACTGTAATCACACCACATGGCATCTGGATGTGTTCCCCATGTATTCCACCAAGGAGGTACAAACATATATTTTAGTTGTCCATGACATCAGGGATGTTGTTGTTCTAAGTAAACATATGCCTCAGTTGCAAGGGGTTACCACTGAACGCACACCTGCTTTGCATACATACAGGCCCACAGAGGCCAACTGCAGAATGAGTGGAGGAGAGAGGTGAGGATGGGGGGAGGAAGAAGAGGGAGGAGGTCTTAATATTGGGCCAGTGATTTAGAAGATTATGGGCGGGTTCCTCTGCTCAGGCGTTGCTGACGGCTGCCAGATCTTACAACACCTGGATAGGTATTTTACAGTTTTTTACAATCACTTTGGCACTCACCGTTTCTATGGTCCCATGTACCACCTTTCAGACTATTTACATTATTGACAGTACTGCACTGTATGGATGCAGGCCCTTGTAATTGCTTGTCCAATTCTGCCAACTCATTACTGATGATTGAGTTCACATTGTGGAACGAGTATATAAAGAATTGATTGGGATCCACTTGCAACAACATAGCGATACGTACTGTAACATGGAGCCGGCAGGTGATCCAGGTCACAATAGAGGTCAAGCAGTGGTGGGAGGAAGACGAGGAAGACGTGTTGGTCAAAGGAATGGCAGGGGACAAGCACCCCTTCTGAGAGGTGGTCGTGGGCCTCGTTTGAGAGGTGTGGGAACGTGGTAGAGGACAAGGCCACGGACCAAGACAGCGGCAGCAACAGCAAAGAGTGTCCAATGAAATCCGAGCAATAGTTGTAGACCATGTCATAAATCATGGCATGACAATGACTGAGGCAGCTACAATTATACAACCAAACCTCAGAAGGTCAACCGTGGCCTCAATAATCAGAACTTTCAGCAATGAGAACTGGTAAGTCGTCAGCATGCACTAAACATTATGCTACTCTCAATTGTCAAATGACTGCATACCAATGTGTATCACAGAGTAGGTGATGTGACCAAGTGTCTTCTTACTGTAATGTTCCCTGTAGAATTGAGACTAGGCAAAATAGGGGAGGCAAAATTCTGACTGACCAACAAGAGCAGGCTGTGGTCGATTTGGCCTAGTTTCACTGTGTCATTGTTCGTACAATCATTAAATATTGTAGTACAAAATAGGTGATACATGTTTCATTATGGTACTACATGTAAATACATCCCTGTAAAAGTACTGCAGTAGTAGAGAGAATACCACAGACACAGTGGAATCATTGAACAAAATCTGAAATATATTGATGAAAAACAATACAGTACTGTAAAACATCAACTTGCTTGCTTGTACTGTAAAAAGCAAAACATAGAAGTGATTACTGTACTTCTACATTTTCATCAACTCTGTCTTGTGGTTTTGGCCACAGGTTCTCATCTACATCACAATGGATGTTTTCATTAGCCAAACATCTTGGAAAAAACCTTTGGCCATGGCGAATCCAGGCCTGACACTGGTCTGCCGTGATGTCATTGCATGCGTCATCCATGGCCTGGAGAAGAGTGACTTGTTCATGAGGGCGCCTATCATAAACCTTCCATCTCCATGTGGAGAAAAATTCCTCAATCGGGTTAAGGAAAGGAGAGTATGGGGGTAAATACAGGGTGGTCAATTGTGCATGGGCCTGAAACCATGCTTGCATCATATGAGCATGGTGGAACCTGACATTATCCCACACAATGACATAGGTCACGCCATCAGCTCTACAGACCTGATCGAGCTCATCAAGGAAGGTTACAAGGGGACCATAGAAACGGTGTCTGATAAAGAATGATGATGAAATATTACATCCATAGATAATGTAGTCTAATTGGTTCATGCTCCACGCTAATTGGTGACAATGAATCTCGTTACTTTGAAACTTTCATGATCTAAACATGGAATATTGTTTGTCTGTTTCCATACAACTATGCATTAAGAGTAATGCAACAGTTACTTGTCATTTTGAGCAGTTGTATCAATTGATAGTTGGATAATTGTAATGAAATGAGTAGACACTCATCTGAAATGTAATGTGTGAATTGCCTTTTGAAATAGTAGTACTTTGATGTTAAGTTGTGTCATATTGAACAGGTGACTTTTGTTAAATGAACAAATGATCTTAGTTTTATGTGTATTGTATCCAAGCAATTGAAAAAAGTTTTGAAAAAAGTTTTGAAAAATGTGCATTTTGATCATTGGTTGTGAGTTTTGTGTCTAGAGTTTTGAAAAATGACGTCAAGGTTCTGAAATTAGTGCCAAAGTGATTGTAAAAAACTGTAACGGTATTTCACAATACATTTGTTTTTTGAACCAATGATTGTGCAAGTGCAAGATTTCTTTAAAGATATGAATGCACAATGCAATGTTTTGAACATTGGACAGCCGGTGTTACAAGTGAAGACCGTTTTGAGTTTTGTGTCTAGAGTTTTGAAAAATGACATCAAGGTTCTGAAATTAGTGCCAAAGTGATTGTAAAAAACTGTAAGTATCAGCTAAACACATCATATGTTATAGCAATCTGTCAGTCGATGACGTGGCATGCAACCATTGGTTGATGCATGCAACGTCTGAGCAGGGGAACTCAACATATCTCAGTGTGTGTGTGTGTGTGTGTGTGTCAGAGGAGGTTGGTGGTAGGCGCTATAGGAGGATGGGCTCATTGTAATAGCTGGAATGGAATAAATGGAACAGTTTCCATATCTTTGTGTTTGATACCGTTCCATTTATTCTAGTCCAGTCTTTACATTGAGCTCATCCTCCTATAGCTCCTCACACCAGCCTCCTTGTGTGTGTGTGTGTGTGTGGGGGGGGGAGTGTTTAACTTTACTTGTGGGGACCAGAAGTGCCCACATGAATAGTAAACCAAGAGAAAAATGACAAACTGGGGACATTTTGTTGGTCCTCACGAGGTCAAATGCTATTTCTAAGGAATGTATGGTTAAGGTTAGAATTAGTGTTAGGATTAGAATTAGGGTTAGGAGTTAGGGTTAGGTTAGGGTTAAGGTTAGGTTTTTGGGTTAAGGTTAGGGTTAGGGTAAGGGTACGGGTACGGGTTAGGGGTTAGGGAAAATAGTATTTTCAATGGAACTGAATTGTATGTCCCCACAAGGTTAGCTGTACAAGATTGTGTGTGTGTGTGTATGTGTGTGTGTGTCCTATCTCAGTGTGAGTTTGTCCAAATCTCAGTGTTCGTGAGTGTGTGAAAATCCACATTCCCACTGAGACAGAGGGAGAGATTACTAAATGATTTAGCCATCAGGGTCTATCTATGAGGTTCACTGCAGGTCTGAGAGAAGTGTATCAGTAGAATGTAGAGCCAAGTCTATCATTTCTAGCCTACATCTAACCTCTCTCATGGCATTACCAAGTACGACGAGGGTGGGCATACTTTGATGTACTGTATATTGACTTAATAAAACATGCTGAATTGTATTAGTGTTGAGGTGTCAACAGGAAGATATGAAAGTACTAAGGTACAATTGGGCTGCCTGTTTAAACGCAGCCGTTGTGTTCTGAATATAAATTGTTGATTTGTGCAAGGAGATATAATTTTTCAACACCCCATCTCACATTTTCACATTCTCATTTAAATCCTCTGGGTTAATCTGGGTGTAAAGTATTTTTGACTCATTTAAGTGTCTTGGATTCCATCTTGTTTCCTATTCCAGATGTGACATCTGCTTCTAAATGCCCTCTATGCACTACAGGCCTTTCATAATCACAATTAAACATTCATTAAGAGATGTCTTCATGACATAGTCATCTCACACACGGAGGGAGAGAGTGTATGTGTGTGTAAGAGAGGGAGAGAACACATTTCATTGCATTCATTATTACTGCCCATTCTGTTGTCGTTTTATATGGTTCTATCTTGAGAACACTGGCTGCCAATTATATCCTGCAACACAGAGAGACACACAGAGACCAGGTTCCTTGAGTTGGCATCACCATGGCAACTTCCCCCAAGCTCCACAACACAAACCTTCATCAATGCGGCATCCTGTCTTTTTAAACACTGCACCCAGGGGCCTATATTTTGAGTGTGTGGTGAGAGAGGAGAGTCCTGTGAGAGCTTTAAAGGCCAGAGAAGTACATGTCCGAGTGATGAATGGCTTTTAGAAAGTTCCCACTCAATAATAGACCTAACCCTAATTCTACTATTACTATAAAGAAGAATGCCCAAATACATTTCTTCATTCGTTGTGAATTACATCTGTTACACAGTGCCTCCACTGACCCTAAAATGAAGGACAGGGTCATTCAGCTCGCATCCTTACATAGTAAAGAAAGAATGAAAAAGAGAGTGAGAAAAAAAAGAAGAGAGGGGTTTCCAGGCCAACCCGTCCTCTCCAGGGAAACTTTTTTTTTAGGGATGAGACAGGAAATGTCGGCCAGAGGTCACTCACTGTACCAGGTCTCAGAATAGAACAGGACTATGCCACAGAGATGGACATGTTGTTAATTTTGCGTCTGTCTGCAACTCCTCATGTCTGAAAATCATGTTATAGTATGATCATTTGCTCTTCCCCCATCATCCATCCTTCATCCTCCCATTTTCCACTAACAATGTCTGCGTACACTGAGTGTACAAAACATTAAGGACACCTGCTCCTTCCATGACATAGACTGACCAGATGAATCCAGGTGGAAGCTCTGATCCCTTATTGATGTCGCTTGTTAAGTCCACTTCAATCCGTGTAGATGAAGGGGAGGAGACAGGTTAAAGAAGGATTTTTAAGCCTTGAGACAATTGAGACATGGATTGTGTATGTGTACCATTCAGAGGGGGAATGAGCAAGACAAAATATTTAAGTGCAGGGTACGGTAGTCGGTGCCAGGCGCACCTGTTTGAGTGTGTCAAGAACTGCAATGCTGCTGGGTTTTTCACACTCAGCTGTTTCCCATGTGTATCAAGAATGGTCCACCACCCAAAGGACATCCAGCCAAATTGACACAACTCTGGGAAGCATTGGAGTCAACATGAGCCAGCATCCCTGTTGTACCCTTTCGTCACCTTGTAGAGTCCATGCCCCGACTAATTGAGGCTGTTCTGAGGGCAAAAGGGGGTGCAACTCAATATTAGGAGGCTGTTCCTAATGTTTTGTACACTCAGTGTTTTTCTACTGAGCAAGCACTGTCTGATCACTCTAATGGTCCTTTCATCTCCGGGGGATTTCTTCTTCAGGAGGAGCACTTTAATACAAACATTTGATAGGCTATTTTGTCTGACCTGCGGGAGCCAATTAGGTGCCTCATCAGGGTGACGTCGTCCAATCAATTAGGTATTGTTCTCCGCAAGTCCCAGATTACATTGAGGCCACTCTGGTTATCTAAGACATGAAAACACGCTGTGTGTCCAAATATCGATTCCAACGTAACTCTATGAAATAATAGATGGCAAATATAGTCTGCTTGCCTTGTAATATAGAGTGTAGTATCAGCTTTGGTATTGGGACTCAGTGTGTTGAGCTCATTGTGGCGTTTGACAACCAGAGGCAGGGGAGAAGATACCACAAAATCCAAATCAGCCCCACACTGGCCCAGGCTAGAGACAGAGCTGTGATTTTCCCACACCGACAGCACATTTAAAAAGAGATTGGTTAAGTGCATACACCGCCATCTATTTTTGTGAAGGAAAAATGAACTCCTTTTAGCTCTTTGTTTCTTAGCTGCCACAGTAGGCAGAATGGAGGGACAGTCAGCATTCACTTTCCTTGAGCCTGACTTCGTGTGTCCTCTCTCTCTCTCTCTCTCTCTCTCTCTCTCTCTCTCTCTCTCTCTCTCTCTCTCTCTCTCTCTCTCTCTGTCTCCCTCCCTCTTTCACCCTAGAAATGGCCCCGTTAATTCAATAACAAAACAAATGCCTGTACGCCACATGAGGCTGCTGAGGGGAGGACGGCTCATAATAATGACTGGAATGGAGTGAGTGTTTGATGTGTTCGATAGCATTCCATTTACTCCGTTCCAGCCATTACTAAGAGCCCATCCTCCCCAATTACAATTTTTCTCAATTGCTAAAACACTAAACCCTATTGTCTGAACCAAATGCTCAGTTGCCTGAACCCACTGATTGAATCAATCACTCTTTTGGCAAAACCATAAGCACTTTTCACCTGTTTAGACATAACTTGCCAACACATTTTCATTGTGATGCACCCGTGCTGCATAATGGTGAGCACAGGTGACAAAAGTCAAACACAATTAGAGCTCAGGTGTCACCACTTGAACACAACAACTCAAAATTGATCACACTTGTGGCTAATGATGTGAGGGAACATATACAGTAAGCCAGTTCAGAGAGCACTGGTTTGTGAGGCCCTACAATGGATAGAAGTCTGAGAGGAAGAGTTCGTGTGAGAGGAGGTCGAGGTGGTCGAGGTGGTCAGCGAAGACAAAGAACAGTAATATCTGATGAAATCAGAGCTACTGTGATTGACCATGTTCTTGTCCATGGTATGAGCATGAGGGAGGCTGGACAAAGGGTACAACCAAACATCAGTAGATTCACTGTGTCCACCATAATCCGAAGATTTAGAGAAGAGAACAGGTAATTACCTTTTTTTGACATTATAGTACAGTATGTAAATGTTGACAGCAATTACTGTATGACATACTATATACTGTACCACAGTATACTGTAAGTAAATATATGTTTCAGTACATCACTGTACCAATGTACTGTAGTATTGTAATGGAGGGTTGGTCTAACTGTTTGTAGGCCTAGTATTCCATGTATATTTTTTGTAACTCCATGTTCTCTTTTTGTAGAATTGAAAGACTGCCACATGGGGGTGGGAGGACAGGTATGTTCTCCCCACACCAAGAGACCCTAATTGTTGATATGGTCCGTGAGAACAATGCCATTAAACTGAGCGAAATTCAGCAGAAGATCATTGAGGACCATTTAAATTTTGAGGGTATCAACAGTGTCAGCCTCTCTACTGTTGATCGTGTCCTCAAGCGCAACAGACTGCGCATGAAACAGCTATACAGAGTGCCCTTTGATCGCAACTCAGAGTCAAAGAGCAAAGATTCCAGTATGTACAGGTTGGCATATATCCAGACACATTCAATGTTGATTACTCTAAGTAGTGATTTACTGTAGTGGCCTAAATCACTTTTTCCGTATCACTTACAAAACTATATCTATTTCTACAGAGGGTTTTTCAACTGGATGCAATGGAAAGACCCCATCAATACATCTACATGGATGAAGCTGGGTTTATTCTCACCAAAAGGAGAAGGAGAGGCCGTAATGTGATTGGCCATCGGGCCATTGTTGGTGTTCCTGGGCAGCGTGGTGGCAATGTCACTTTATGTGCTGCCATCAGCAATCATGGGGTTGTCCACCATCATGCCAACCTGGGGCCCTACAACACTCACCAGCTCCTCATTTTCCTCAATCACATGCGAGATGCTTTGTTAGGGCAGCAGGATGAGCATCCCATCTATGTTGTTGTTTGGGACAATGTGAGTTTTCACAGAGCCCTCCAGGTTAGAGAGTGGTACAATATGAACCAAGGTTTTATCAATCTTTGCCTTCCACCGTACTCCCCTTTCCTAAACCCCATTGAGGAATTCTTCTCCTCATGGCGGTGGAAGGTATATGAACGCCAACCTTACACCAGGGTAAATCTCCTGCAAGCCATGAGACTTGCCTGTGGTGACATAGGTGTGGAGGCATGCCAAGCCTGGATACGGCATGCCAGGGGTTTTTTCCCCTGTTGCCTGGCCAGACAAAATGTGGCCTGTGATGTGGATGAAGTCCTGTGGCCTGACCCAGTACGGAGACATGATGCTGTGGCTGAGTAATGCACTTATTTGTATATTTTTGTACTTTATTTTTACATGGGCTTACTGTACACAAGTGGCAAACGCATAAGATTTCTGTTTGTTTTTACAAGTGCTACATGTAAATGCACAAGATTTCAGTTTTGTCTTTTTGTACAAGTGCTAAATGCACAGTTTTTTTTTGTTTTGCAACATGCATTTAGCCTACAGTGAACAATAAACATTTATTTCTCCAGCTTCATGTCCTGAGCATTGTGTTTTCTATTTTTCTACGTAGTGTTTAGTGACTGTTCAGTAGTGTTTTTTATTTTGATTGACTCAGGGCACGATTTGACAACATAGTTCAGTTTTGAGCACAGATTGAACGGTTTTGAGGTGAAAGTTTGGTTTTGCAAGAAGAGTCTGAGGTTTTGTGAATGTAGCTTGAAAATTGGGTTTTGTGTTCACAGTTAAGAGAAAAGGAGAGCAGCTTTCAAGAAATGTGTCTTAGCAATCGAGAAAAACTGTAAAGTACCACGGCCGCCTGTGCTGTAATCTCGCTTTTCCTGGAAGCCATTTCTCTCCTTGCCACAGCAGAGGAGCAGCATATTCTCAGACTCATTGCATTGCAGGTGCTGTTGCCGCCATGTGTGAATCTGTATTCATGCCCTGGAGGAATGGGAAGAAGAGAATGTGTCAAACCAAGCCAACCACCCCAGAAAGCATGTCCTCATTATCCTGATACCCCTGGGTAGGAGTGGAGATAATGACCACAGCAGCAACAACTTTACCACTAGCAAGCACTGCAGAGTGGGCTCACAATACATGCAGACTGGGAGGGAGGGGAGTGAATGTGTGTGAGCAGACTCAAATTCAGGAATGCACCTTACCTTCCCTTAAATCACCAGTATTGCCCTTAGTTACTCAAAGTAGCATCTCCTGCTGACTTTTTTGAATTGTTTTTGTGAGAGTTCTGCAGGTTTTAGAGTCCTTACTACAAAATAAAAGTCACCATCTAAATAACAAAATGTGTGTATGGCTGGGTAGCCAGGACTGTTAATGAAAGCCTGCAGTTAGATAAACATACTAGGATAAAACGACAGCGCAATACTTTTTTATTCAAGGTGACTTACAATGGGATCAATATTCCAATACTACTGTGGCTTATCATACTGGATCTTCCTTATCTTGCCTCCTTGTGTGTTACCCCTTTAATTAATGCTATAGCCTGATAAAGAACAGGGTTGGTAATGCAGGCGGCTGTGTTCTGTTGCTATATCTAGAGGGTGCTAAAATACCACTCTTTTTCACTTTTTTCTTTAATACATTGGCATATTTCAGCTAATATCTATGGTATCTAATATCCATGGTAATATCTATGGTATTCTGCAAAACATTTTCTCCAATGTTGAGAGGGCTACTATATCTAATCTTCTCACTCTCCAAGAGGGAGGTGCCAACCCTGTCACACATTATCAATCATTGAGGACATGCTTTTTCGTGACTAACACATCCATAGAGGCAATCATATTTTTTCATCAACGTTCCTGAGCATAAGGGCTTTCCTTTACCCACACTCTGAACCCCTCAGTCTAAAATGTCTGACTGAACTCACCTGTTTACGTCTCTGAAATCTCCACTGAGGATTCTACTAACGCTTTCAGTTCATATGCTGGGTTAGCATCCTCAGACAATATAGTGGTGGGAGGATTGTTGCTAAAGGCTATTTGAAGCATTACCCAGCAGGACCACCACTGTCCTCTGACTCAAATGAATGAACAACGTGCCCCAGAGATACACTTTCTTCTTTCACATCCATCCATCTCAGCGGATCCCTTCTTTTATACACCAATTCAAATGCATCCCAGTTCGAATCAATCTGTCTTCCTCTGCTTTAGTAGTGGTAGTAGTGGGGCATTATGGGAATTTCACTATGACAGGTTACAACTTAGGGAGTTCACAGAACTGTCAGTGTTCTGATATGGGTTTATAGTTGTTAAGCTGATTCAGTCCAAGCTTACAAAGCAATCTGCTCACAAACGGTTACCCAGGATTGCATTCAATTAAGGTGAATGGAGTCGGCAGCTGTGGTTGTAGCCCGATAGTCCTCCCCAAAGTCTTATCCATTTCTGCAATTGGCTGCATGTCAGCCAGCTAAGAGCATATTGAAAAGGTCTGCCCCTCTGGGACCCATGGTGTACTTCTACTGTAGTACAGCATATGCTCACACTGGGTATGATATTGAGAGTGGGATGGAGCCATGTCCTGTATTGCATTCTTTGCTATATGAGCAGACTAGAATGTTCTGGCACAATGTCTGTCACCACTGCCTGTCTTCTCTGATATATGACATTTGTCACTTCCAGTGAGTAAAAGCAACCCCCATCCAAATGACAACAAATGGACTTACAGTGTATATGGGGAGACATCGGAAGTACTGTACCTTCCAGCTCCTTCCGCCTCCCTTTATTAATCTCATGAAGATAGTGGTCTCGCTGTCATGAATATTGAGTTGCAGCTTATGAAATGCAACATCGCAATGAAAGATTGGTTTCCAAGGTGTTACCATGCGAGACAAAAAGTTTGTGAATCATCAAATAATTATTTACGACATTTCCATAAATGTGTAAATGACAAATAAATGACTTGTCGTTTGTGTTTTACAACCATAAAGGAACAGCAACTCACGGTTCAGAGGCATACACAAAGTTATATGAATCATTTTCAGCTTGATAATTCGGTGTATTGTACTATCAGCATTTCAGAAGCGTTACAATTATCAAATCTATTGCTGAAATTCTACCAGTATACCAAATATACTACCAGTATACTACAGAGTATACAAAATATTAAGAACCAGGTGAAAGGTGAAATCCAGGTGAAAGCTATGATCCCTTATTGATGTCACTTGTTAAATCCACTTCAATCAGTGCAAATGAAGGGGAGACAGGTTAAAGAAGGATTTTTAAGCCTTGACACAATTGAGACATGGATTGTGTATGTGTGCCATTCAGAGGGTGAATGGGCAATACAAAAGATTTAAGTGCCTTTGAACGGGGTATGGTAGTAGGTGCCAGGCGCACCAGTTTGTGTCAAGAACTGCAACGCAGCTGGCTTTTTCAAATAAAATAAAATTGTATTGGTTGCATACACATATTTAGCAGATGTTATTGCGGGTGTAGCGAAATGCTTGTGTTCCTAGCTCCAACAGCGCAGTAATATCTAACAATACACAACAATACATACGAGGGAGAGGGGGGGGGGGGGTGCAATTCAATATTAGGAAGGTGTTTCTAATGTTTTGTATACTCAGTGTATGTCACTATATCGAATGTGTTACTGAGCCATATTGTGTAGTGTGCTGTAGCTAATGAACAGGTGCTACTTAGTTGATTGCATTCCAGGGTTGTGAGTGAGAGGATTCCCTGGGTGGGGGTTAGGAGGTGTTGAAGTGTGGGGGTGGGGTATGTAACTAGGAGACAAAGAGATGATGAGGAGGGTTGACATGTTCCCTGTCAGAGAATAATAAAGGTCTGAGACACCCTACATGCCTGGGCTTGTGGGAATGAATCCTCTGGGAAATCATAATGACTATACCATTTAGACATTACCCCAGGATGTCATTGATAGTCTATTGCACACTTCCTGATGTTCAGGTCTTAGAGATGGCTTTCATGGCTTTCAATAATGTGGTTTTAAGCAGTAAATCAATTAAGGAATCCAATGGCTTGATATCCTTGATGTTTTCAAGGTTAAGTGAGACTGAGAGTCGTCGTTCAGAAGCTTTCATTTTTACACACACAAGTGCACGGAATTAGGCCTAGACTTGCAGCGTTTCCCAAACTCTGTCCTCGGGACCCCAAGGGGTGCATTTGGTTTTTGCCCTAACACTGTACAGCTTATTCAAATGATCAAAGCATGATGATTAGTTGATTATTTGAATCAGCTGTGTAGTGCTAGTGCAAAAACCAAAACATGCACCCCTTGGGGTCCCGAAGACCGAGTTTGGGAAACCCTGGCCTAGAGGTTAAAATTGACAAAAGCTGTCAAATAAAAGATGAATCAAGTCACTACACTCTTTAGAAGTGGTACCAATGTAAGATAATTTATGATAGATTTACATATCATCTCTGGACTCCCTTATAAAACATACATTTTTGTAAGGAGAAGTATAACACATGTAAATTACATCATCGATCATAACATGCAACAAACTGAGTCCTCAGGAATTGTAATTAGCTTCGGAGAGAGTGCAAGAAACACTTTTATATTTTACTCGTAAACTGATTTCCTATTGATTAGGTAAGCTGTAATCAAAGCTGACCTTTGTCCTAATTGACATTAAGCAGTTAATCCTACATTGAGTTGAGGAAAGCAATGCAGTCAGTGTCGGATCAATGTGACAAACAGGCAGAGATAATACTAGATCAGAGATGTTGTAACCTTTTTACAACCACACAATTGATAGGGGACACATTAAAATCCAGCCTGAAGATTGTGGATCTTTATTAACTCTTATTACAAAAGACATAATCAATTGATGTTTATTCACTTATAGTCACAGTTAGTGTAATAACAATATTGACAATGATAAGAAGAGGTATGGGGATTAATAAGTAAGTTCTGAGTATGAAGATGCAAGCTGGTCTGTTGAAGAAGCTAGCAGGAAAGAGTGAAAGGTGCTAAGTATTTCATAATGATGACCCGATGACATAACATTTCAGGCACCACCATCTGTGAGTTATTAAAATAGAGCTCACTGTCGAACCAGCCTGCTTATACCGCCATCTTCTCTCTGCAAGGCGTTCGCACCACAGAGATACTATTTTTGGAGTGCAGAGGTGGAGGGAAAGTAAGAGAAAGTACAGTTGGGTTAAAAATAGGTTTCCTCTAAGATTACAGTGGTTTTCAGAATAGTTGTTTTATTTATTTTTTACAAAGAACTACCCCCCTCTTCCATTTCCCTCAGTATAGTTCCATTGTCCTATGACCTTGAACAGACAGAGAGCCCAGTCAATTCATGCATACATTTTGTCCATTTGTCTAGCAAGCATTGCTTTAGCCTGCCCACAAAGCAACATACAGTGGGGGAAAAAGGTATTTAGTCAGCCACCAATTGTGCAAGTTCTCCCACTTAAAAAGATGAGAGAGGCCTGTAATTTTCATCATAGGTACACGTCAACTATGACAGACAAATCGAGAGAAAAAAAATCCAGAAAATCACATTGTAGGATTTTTAATGAATTTATTTGCAAATTATGGTGGAAAATAAGTATTTGGTCACCTACAAACAAGCAAGATTTCTGGCTCTCACAGACCTGTAACTTCTTCTTTAAGAGGCTCCTCTGTCCTCCACTCGTTACCTGTATTAATGGCACCTGTTTGAACTTGTTATCAGTATAAAAGACACTTGTCCACAACCTCAAACAGTCACACTCCAAACTCCACTATGGCCAAGACCAAAGAGCTGTCAAAGGACACCAGAAACAAAATTGTAGACCTGCACCAGGCTGGGAAGACTGAATCTGCAATAGGTAAGCAGCTTGGTTTGAAGAAATCAACTGTGGGAGCAATTATTAGGAAATGGAAGACATACAAGACCACTGATAATCTCCCTCGATCTGGGGCTCCACGCAAGATCTCACCCCGTGGGGTCAAAATGATCACAAGAACGGTGAGCAAAAATCCCAGAACCACACGGGGGGACCTAGTGAATGACCTGCAGAGAGCTGGGACCAAAGTAACAAAGCCTACCATCAGTAACACACTACGCCGCCAGGGACTCAAATCCTGCAGTGCCAGAAGTGTCCCCCTGCTTAAGCCAGTACATGTCCAGGCCCGTCTGAAGTTTGCTAGAGTGCATTTGTATGATCCAGAAGAGGATTGGGAGAATGTCATATGGTCAGATGAAACCAAAATAGAACTTTTTGGTAAAAACTCAACTCGTCGTGTTTGGAGGACAAAGAATGTTGAGTTGCATCCAAAGAACACCATAACTACTGTGAAGCATGGGGGTGGAAACATCATGCTTTGGGGCTGTTTTTCTGCAAAGGGACCAGGACGACTGATCCGTGTAAAGAAAAGAATGAATGGGGCCATGTATTGTGAGATTTTGAGTGAAAACCTCCTTCCATCAGCAAGGGCATTGAAGATGAAACGTGGCTGGGTCTTTCAGCATGACAATGATCCCAAACACACCGCCCGGGCAACGAAGGAGTGGCTTCGTAAGAAGCATTTCAAGGTCCTGGAGTGGCCTAGCCAGTCTCCAGATCTCAACCCCATAGAAAATCTTTGGAGGGAGTTGAAAGTCCGTGTTGCCCAGCGACAGCCCCAAAACATCACTGCTCTAGAGGAGATCTGCATGGAGGAATGGGCCAAAATACCAGCAACAGTGTGTGAAAACCTTGTGAAGACTTACAGAAAACGTTTGACCTGTGTCATTGCCAACAAAGGGTATATAACAAAGTATTGAGAAACTTTTGTTATTGACCAAATACTTATTTTCCACCATAATTTGCAAATAAAATTCATTAAAAATCCTACAATGTGATTTTCTGGAATTTTTTTCTCAATTTGTCTATCATAGTTGACGTGTACCTATGATGAAAATTACAGGCCTCTCTCATCTTTTTAAGTGGGAGAACTTGCACAATTGGTGGCTGACTAAATACTTTTTTTCCCCATTGTATATAATCTATCTGTCACACACTTTCAGAGTAGCTAGGCATTCTCATTTATTGTGGCAATCATACCCTCTTCATGTTAATGCACAAGAGATAATGTACAAAATGAGAGCACATACCGTAATGTTATATTCTTTACTTGAAAATCAACTTGTTAATGTTCAATTTGAAAGTGGAATATGATTTGTGTGGTTCTTTCACCTGTTAGTTACACAATCCTGGGTATGAATGAAGCCCTGGCAGTGGAATGAGGAAAAAGTAATATTACAACCATCTAGATCATTGCTTTGGCATGATGTTAGTTTCCCATAACAATGAAGTGCCAAGTTAATAAAACTACTTTGGATGTGTGGGCTTTCTCTGACCAGAATCAGAAGACAGAGTGTACCAGAACCCCACCCTATGGGTCTGCCTTTTCAATTTAGGACACAATGGTAATCATGAACATTCTTGCCAAGAAACCTTTAATCCAGAATTACGTCTGCTTTTGGTTACTGTTCTGTAAGTCTGCAGCTGTCTTTGGATCCTGGTTTCTGTGCCTTGCAAAAGTATTCATCCCCCTTGGCGTTTTTCCTATTTTGTTGCATTACAACCTGTAATTTAAGTGGATTTTTATTTGGATTTCATGTAATGGACATACACAAAATAGTCCAAATTGGTGAAGTGAAATGAAAAAAATAACTTGTTTCAAAAAATTCTAAAAAATAAATAACAGAAAAGTGGTGCGTGCATATGTATTCACCCCCTTTGCTATGAAGCCCCTAAATAAGATCTGGTGCAACCAATTACCTTCAGAAGTCACATAATTAGTTAAATAAAGTCCACCTGTGTGCAATCTAAGTGTCACATGATCTGTCACATGATCTCAGTATATACAGTGGGGGAAAAAAGTATTTAGTCAGCCACCAATTGTGCAAGTTCTCCCACTTAAAAAGATGAGAGAGGCCTGTAATTTTCATCATAGGTACACGTCAACTATGACAGACAAAATGAGATTTTTTTTCTCCAGAAAATCACATTGTAGGATTTTTAATGAATTTATTTGCAAATGATGGTGGAAAATAATTATTTGGTCAATAACAAAAGTTTCTCAATACTTTGTTATATACCCTTTGTTGGCAATGACACAGGTCAAACGTTTTCTGTAAGTCTTCACAAGGTTTTCACACACTGTTGCTGGTATTTTGGCCCATTCCTCCATGCAGATCTCCTCTAGAGCAGTGATGTTTTGGGGCTGTCGCTGGGCAACACGGACTTTCAACTCCCTCCAAAGATTTTCTATGGGGTTGAGATCTGGAGACTGGCTAGGCCACTCCAGGACCTTGAAATGCTTCTTACGAAGCCACTCCTTCGTTGCCCGGGCGGTGTGTTTGGGATCATTGTCATGCTGAAAGACCCAGCCACGTTTCATCTTCAATGCCCTTGCTGATGGAAGGAGGTTTTCACTCAAAATCTCACAATACATGGCCCCATTCATTATTTTCTTTACACGGATCAGTCGTCCTGGTCCCTTTGCAGAAAAACAGCCCCAAAGCATGATGTTTCCACCCCCATGCTTCACAGTAGGTATGGTGTTCTTTGGATGCAACTCAGCATTCTTTGTCCTCCAAACACGACGAGTTGAGTTTTTACCAAAAAGTTCTATTTTGGTTTCATCTGACCATATGACATTCTCCCAATCCTCTTCTGGATCATCCAAATGCACTCTAGCAAACTTCAGACGGGCCTGGACATGTACTGGCTTAAGCAGGAATATCCGGAACTTTGAACATCCCACGGAGCACCATTAAATCCATTATAAAAAAATGGAAAGAATATGGCACCACAACAAACCTGCCAAAAGAGGGCCGCCCACCAAAACTCACGGACCAGGCAAGGAGGGCATTAATCAGAGAGGCAACAAAGAGACCAAAGATAACCCTGAAGGAGTTGCAAAGCTCCACAGCGGATATTGGAGTATCTGTCCATAGGACCACTTTAAACTGTACACTCCACAGAGCTGGGCTTTATGGAAGAGTTGCCAGAAAAAAGCCATTGCTTAAAGTAACAAATAAGCAAACATGTTTGGTGTTCACCAAAAGGCATGTGGGAGACTCCCCAAACATATGGAAGAAGGTACTCTGGTCAGATGAGACAAAAATTGAGCTTTTTGGCCATCAAGGAAAACGCTATGTCTGGCGCAAACCCAACACCTCTCATCAAGACATTTAAATGTCTTGGAATGGCCTAGTCAAAGCCCAGACCTCAATCCAATTGAGAATCTGTGGTATGACTTAAAGATTGCTGTACACCAGCAGAACCCATCCAACTTGAAGGAGCTGGAGCAGTTTTGCCTTGAAGAAGCTTATTGAGACATACCCCAAGTGTCTCTACAAAGTATTGACTTTGGGGGGGTGAATAGTTATGCACGCTCAAGTTTTCTGTTTTTTTGTCTTATTTCTTCTTTGTGTTACAAGAAAAAATATGTTGCATCTTCAAAGTGGTAGGCATGTTGTGTAAATCAAATGATACAACCCCCCCCCAAAATCCATTTTAATTCCAGGTTGTAAAGCAACAAAATAGGAAAAATGCCAAGGGGGGTGAATACTTTCGCAAGCCACTGTACATGTGAATTGTGTATCTCTACACTGCAGTATGATGTCATGTTATAGCTATGTCACTATTCCTCACCTTATTTTGAAATAAGAAAGCAGTTTGGTATACACTATGATGTCAAATGAAATGTAGAATCAAGGGATTGTTGAACGTGTGCACATTTTGAAATTCAAATTTCAAAGAAACTCTCCTCCAGCAGTGCCAATACCTTTGTCATACATGGATATCTGCTATTACAAACAGAGTTGGCTTTCCGATTTGATATTCAGAGCGCCTGTTATTTTGATTCACCTCAGATCCATAACGAGGATGCCCACCGACTAATAAACAAGCTTGTGTTAGGTTTATTAGGCAGACTGACAGCTTCTGATTTGGAAGCTCTTCATGAGCATTGGCAAAAACTTGGCTGTAAAAGACAACAACAAAACATTGAGGCTTCACAATATTGATACTGGTTTTAATCAAAGACTATATACATTATATGTTGGCTAGAAGAAAAGTCTGTCCTTGAGTTTCATTTTCAAACTTTCGATGGGCCTACACAGGGATTGAAAGTAATCTAGGGCCCAGAGTTTCCCAGTGAGGTGATGTGGTCAAGAAAACCCCTGGCCTATACAGAGCAGAGTGAATGATGATCCTTTCAACCATATCCCAGAGAGTGACTATGTGAAAGAATGTTAATAATCAAGGGGGAGTGTGGCTACCTTTGGCCTCTGTAACTCTGGGTAGCAGATGTTCATTGGGATTGTGCTGAACGCAGCCCAGTGTTGTGATTTAAAGGCTGCCCAGGGTTCCAGCCTGCCGCTGGGTCTCTACTTATAAACGGTGGCGGTCCCGCCGAGGTTGAATGAAACAGGGAACGTCAGCAGATTCTCCATCACAAAGCCCAGGAAAAACACAAGCGTTAGGGAGCTCAGTGAATCAGTCCTTCAAGCTCCCCCCAAAACTACAGTGTAGGAGAGACTATTCAAAACACCTCAATGTATAATGATGGAGATGTTTTTTTAATACTCAACAATGTTTGGGGTAGAATATGAAACTTTCATATCTATTTCTGGCTGTTCCTCATAAAAACCTGTCAATGTTTTCTCCCATGAGAATACTCTGCTCACTGTATCATGGCAGTGCTAATGCCACTAGTTATAATTGGTGTATGCTCTTCTTGTAGAGATATAGAGATAATAGTCCTCTTCTAATTATCATTTTAATTAGTCTTTTGTTGCGATGCAGCAGGGTGTAACGCTAGCATCGACATAGTAGAAACTCCTTGTCAGTGTCACATTAGTAAATTAATGTTTCTTGCATTGATTCCAATGCCCGGCTTCCCTCCATAACCAAAGGTGGACACAGAGAGGAGGCAGGGAACATGATGAGGAAGTGAACTGGAAGTGATCATCGTGTCATAGGAAACTTAGGTACAGTCCTGAGGTCTGCCTGTCTGTCTAGCTCTCTTTCCTTCTCTCTACATCTCTCTCAATCCTTCTACCTACCTATCTCTTTCTGTTTTGCTCTTGGTGAATTAGGCCTACTGAAATGACAGAAGAAGTCCATCAGGATTAGGGCTGACATTACAAAGTTGAAGTCAACCTGCTCTCCGGAGCCCTACAAGGAAGGAAGCAACAGATTGGTGTTATCATACATTCTGATACACATTCTACAATAAAATAATAATGAAACGAGAGGGGAATAGACATCTTTTTGAGTGGACTATTTTCTCACGACAAACAGGCAATAATCTAGAGAACTACATTAATATGAATAACTGACAGAGGCTGCCATGACGGATGCCATGCATGACAACCAGTTCTACACAGCACAACACAGCCACCTGCTCATCTGAAGATAAGGGTTTGAAATGCAAGTCTCCAAAGGATTGTTTGATATAGCATTGTCAAAAGGAGACTCTTGTGATAAAGACTCAAATATGCATTTTCTGTATTCAACACTGTATTCAAAGAGATCATGATTTCCCCAAACATACAAAGTACGTATTTACACTGAACAAAAAATAAACACAACATGTAAAGTGTTGGTTCCATGTTTCATGAGCTGAAATAAAAGAGTGTGCAATTGGCATGCTGACTGCAGGAATGTCCACCAAAGCTGTTGCCAGAGAATGGAATGTTCATTTCTTTACCATATGCCGCCTCCAACGTCGTTTTAGAGAATTTGGCAGTACGTCCAACCGGCTGATTGCTCCCAACTCATAGGAATCCACACCCAATTGACAACTTTAAAATGGTGGACGCCCTCAATGGAAATGTCTATCTCTATGAGACTAACTCTTTTGCAAATGCAAATGCACCATAGAATAATAGTACGTTGAAAGTCAAGCTGTTGCTAATAATTATTTGTTTTCCACAAGCTTTCATTTTATAGCCTTTTTAAGATATTGAAGTATGTTCAGTTGTGCAACTGGCTAGGTATCCCCTTTTCCAAACAACAAGTTAACTTTTTAACTGTAATTTAATATGTGTATTAATTAATTTATAGATTATTCTGATTTAGTTTTATCTTACAATGAATGGAAACATAATAATGAACAGATTCAGTACTATTTCTATTTTCCAGTCAGTTTTAATCAATTTTAAAAACCTCTCAGAATACCGCTGTAATGATGACAGAGACCACGCCTTCCTTCGACTCTGATTGGGTTATATTTGCCAGCTGGTGTTCTCCATTGGATAGTGCACATCCATTGAATCCCTCCTTCACCTTTGTCAATTTCTGCACTTTCATTGAAACGCCTTGTTTGTTTCCAAGGATAGGAAAGAAGTTCACAGGCTTTATCTGAGGTTTGGAAGACAGAGGGCACCACCAGAAGAGAAAAGCCTAGAAGCTCTTTTTGGATTTCCCTGGAAGTCGAGTACCCGCCAAATTGACGGGAAAGGATACATTTTAGAACAGTGACCGCGAGCCATCGAATCGAAAAGGCTGCAGTAGCAACTGAGTTAGAAGCGTGCAACATTGTTGCAGTGAGGTTGTGCTGTGACTGCGCGAGCGCGAACAAGGGAACAGCACACAGCAATGGTTAACTTGAGAGCATTTTATCAGACTTTTCTATTGTAAACTTTTCTCAAATTCGAATTAAATCCTTGAAGTTTAACAGGAATACAATATATTTTCTAAAAGGATAAAGAATGCCGGACCAAATTACAGTTTCGGAGTTCGTGGCGGAGACAAATGAAGATTATAAAGCGCCAACGGCTTCAAACTTCACCACTAGAATGTCCCACTGTAGGAATACCGTTACTGCTTTGGAGGAGGTGAGTTGTTCGGTGAATGTAGAAGCCTATAGGCTACTTCAAGGTCCTCATTCGGTAGCGTCAATGGACACGACGGGGGTTATAGCTAATGCATAACTTCAACCTAGTTGTATTACGTTGGTCGGTTATAAACGTACCCTAAAGTAACTGGCAAGATGTTGTCATCACAGTAGGCTATTTTGTGAATGGTTGGGCGTTTTCATCAAGCAGGCTACTAGCTCCATTTGTCCTGCATTGCTCTCACACAGAGGAAAGTGGAAACGTATCTTCTCCAATTAGGCTACTAATCGTCATTGATTTTACACAGCTTCTCTATTGTTGCTATTATGTGCATAAGAGAATAAAAGCCAAATAGTTGTTGGATAATAGAACTGCGTAATGGGAATTAGCCTCTTTGTTTACTTGGGGCCGCCGCCTTTGGCCATTAGTTTACAATCAACGAGTTCAAAACGAATCGCTTGCCCCTAATGACAAATTAACGTAAAATAATAACAATTTTCCCAGGGAAACATGGACAGCACAGTGGAAAATTATATCATGCAAACAAAGACTCTACATGTTTTTTTGTTTTTACAATGTAATGTATATTGAGGAATAGAGCTTTGCAATGAATGTGGCACCTGTCTCAAAAATTAAGTATTTATGTTGCATTGTTAGGCTACGCCCGAAATACTATTTTACTTTGGTTTATTAGATGGGGAAGCTTAATCAAACTTGCAGGTCGTTATCAGAAAGGACACTTCTGCTTTGTTCTATGAAAACCCACCAACACCACCCATCTCTATACAGCCAACTGAGAGCTCTGAGCCTCGCCCTGTCAAATGATATAAATAGCATTTCCCACATGGGAAGCTTCGCACCACAGACTGCATATGCGCCACTTCCACATATTACTAATCACATAGCCATTGTTCAAAAGGCAACAATAGCTAATGTCATCCATTTCTGAAGTTACATAAGTGACCAGCATTTGAGACCCAGCAAAATGTTTGAAATATGCCTGCTCCATTCTTGGTTGTGCGTGAGGAGACCCACCTAAGCCCTTGATCATGTCCCCAAACCTGTTGTATTGCCATTGTTTGCATGAAAGGTGTGCAGCTAATCTTCCTCCATTATCATGCATGTAAAGATGTATACTGAACAAAAATATAAATGCAACATGTATAGTGTTGGTCCCATGTTTCATGAGCTGAAATAAAAGATCCCAGAAATGTTCCATACGCACAAAAAGCCTATTTCTCTCAAATTTTGGGCACACTCCAGCCCAGGACCTCCACATCTGGCTTCTTCACCTGCTGGATCGTCTGAGGGGGGAGAAGGAGGGGTGCTGAGGAGTGAAATCCATAGATTAGGGCCTCATTTATTTATTTCAATTGACTGATTTCCTTATAGGAACTGTAACGCAGTAAAATGTTTGAAATTGTTGCATGTTGTGTTTTATATTTTTGTTCAGTATATGTAGTTATTTCAGGGAGGAAATGCTGCAGGAGGGACAATAGGTTCATGCTAAACAAACTGTTTTGTATGCTTTGAAATGATATCAATCTCAACCGTTTATATTTTCCAGTGATGAAGACATGGATGTATGGTGAGGTATATTTTTCGAACACACATTGTGTCCAGACGGCTGCCTGGAATCAGAAATGCAGTCAAAAGGTGCCTTGGCCCGCAGCAGTGCTTTTGAACACGACAGTGTAATCTCTACAGATTTTTCTTCTTATTGTTCTAGTAGTGTTATTAAGGAGCTATGAACAAATGCAAACCGTATTTGATTAATCCATTTGATTTAAGCAGGTGAAAGGTCACAAGTTTTTTTTTTTTTTTTTTGTGTATGGGAAGTAGGCCTAATATTCATTGTCATGTCTATCAATGGACACTGGCACTGTCAATCAGAGAAGCAACTTCCTATTAAATGAGGTAAATAGACAACAAAGAAAGACCCCAGTGCCTTTTGGTTCTCTATTCCTCGCTCCTTGTTGATGACGAAACAATAAAGACCCACTGTTTTATTTCACATGGGCATTAGGCTACATCCCTGTTTATAGAGTGCACCAAGGATATCTGATAGGGCTGTTTTGGATTCCCAGCACTGTGCTGATTCTGTGACCATAAAGAATTGTGGCTTGCTATAAAAGTGCTAGTGTCTCCATTTTTGTCCTTGAAGTGACAGTTGAGGACTGTCTGAATGTAGCGGTAGCTGAACACATCTAGCCTACTCAAGTCTGTATTTCAGCAATGAAAAATGTCGACTGTGCAGCAGATCTTTCGCAATATATAGAACAACCGTTGTCATTCCTTTTTTTATAATTGCCTTATTGCTTGTCATACTGCCTCACTCTTCACATCCCTCAAACTGGACTGATGGCATTGATGGGGTCTGTTCAGATGAGCCCTCTATCCCCACAGTGTTGCACAGAGGGAGATACTCTATCTATGAGACACTATACAACTCACAGAGCTTAATGGGACCTTGTCTGTTGCGTGATAAACCAATTACAGTGGACGGAACGTTAATTAGGCTTGCGGCTGTAAAAGCTTTGTCGATCATCCCCAAATAAATTGGCTTAATGTGTCCAGCAGAGGAGGAGCCAATAGAAGTGCTACTCGGATTACCGTGTTCTTAAAACCACAACTATAAAAAACGGTTTGTCAACTAAGAGGATGTTTGTGCCTTGTGTCATTAACCCCCCCTGGGTTGCTGTAAAACAAGGCAACTCCTCCATGCCTTTGTTTTACCCGCTGAGCTTTTTTTACAAGAGCCTTGGTTTATATTAGTCTGATGATCACATACGTTCTCATTTTGAGCAAGCAAGTCTCTGACTGTGCAGATGTTACTTTGCTCAGAGTTCAAGAGAAATGCACACTGTGTTTTGAAAGAGGCAATGCCATTCACAGAACATTAGGGAAAGGGAAAGGGGGATACCCAGTCAGTTGTACAACTGAATGCATTCAACCGAAATGTGTCTTCCGCATTTAATCCAACCCCTCTGAATCAGAGAGGTGCGGGGGGCTGCCTTAATCGACATCCTCGTCATCGGCACCCATTAGTGTGGACTAAGTGCTCAGGTCAAATGGCACTCACTCTAATGTATTCAGAGTCAAAATATACCATCACTTGTATGCCTTACGAAGAACTGAAAAGATGTCAAACTCCCTCCCACTTGAGGCTAAGAATGTCAGACACTCTTAGTTAGTTATTTGGAGCAGTTAAGCCCCAGTCTTGTCTTTGCCCCTGGCTCTGATTTATCATGCCTCCACCTCCAGATCTGTGTCAGAAGGAGAGATTTTTCTGATAAGTTAATGTTCCCTTCACTAATGGCTGTTGTTCAATTACGCTCCCATTTAACTGCTATGGCAGGGGTTCAAGACAGGAGCATTTGTACAGTAGACTAGAGGCACTGGCAGAGAGGATTTGCTTTTGGCCTCACTCACAACGTGAGCGAAGCCTCTGACTCAAGAACTAAATTGCTGGTCTTACTGAATATCAGCGTTGAACAGCAGGTGAGTTATCTAGTTCTTAGATATGACTTCTAGTTATTTTGGTTTTATGGAACTTCAGCTGACAGCCATGTCACCTCTGATTATGGGTTCCAAACAAACTGCAGTTTCCTACTCAAAGGTACATGTGGGTTAGCACATCAGTGTGAAACCCACACCGTGTTGCATAAACGGCGCCTATCCTTTGTGTTGGCCTGTAAATTGGATGATATTTCATGTGTTCTGATAGCACCCACGGTGCACACACGGGCCTTCCTTTCACAGAGAAACATTCCTGGACTCTGAGCATGGCAGCAGGCCACACGAGTCGACAATAGGGGGACCAATGGTGGACCAGGTTCATTGACTGTCTCTCCCCCCCCATCCATGCTGCTCATTTTTCTCAGTTGAATCATGGATATTTATAACCAGCATTTTGCATGGACATTTTTGTTGTTGTCCTGTACATACATTCCTGAACCCTCTGGCTATTTTATCTCGGCACAACTCTGAGTTCCTCACGTTGGTATTCCAGCAATGTGCTGGTGATGCATGTTGTCCAACTGCATTGTTCTGTATGGAGATTATTGGGAAGTATTAGGGGAATGACAGTGTTGTTCCTGGAATCTGGGGCAACTGTTTGCACCAGCCAGACTCTGTATTGAGTAAATTCTATGTTCCTGGTTAACAATGAGGAAGTGGTCTCCGCTCCATACTCAAGTGGTTTCTAATTGAATTCCCAAAGATTTTGGAAAGCAGGGGGAATAGCGGATGCAGTGAGGGTGACTGCCAAGGCTAGCTGCATTGTCTCATGAAAGGAATGATGCAAAAAGGACTCTTCTTGGCCTTCAATCATCCTTTTCAGCACACTTTTCAAACCCCTCTCCAGTTGTTCTGAATTGCGGTTCCTCTTTGAGTACGGAGAAATGGATGCAACTGATATCCTTTATAAAAGATTATATCAATACTCTAGCGTCCAGCCACACCAGGCTGCTCCACTCTGCTGAGAGGTGTGTAATCTGAAGGCTTAACAGCAATATGCCCCTGACCGTATCTACAGACAAAGAGTAATAGGTTTTCTCATGGAGCCTACAACCCTGTTCCCTCTAGATAAGCAGCGTGATGGTGTGTCCGACAACCCTTCATGTGTTGTGGTTGTGTTCCCGGGCCAGTGGAAGACGTAGCCTCATCTACTCAGAGATTCTTGTGGCCATTCCAGGCATTGTCCACGGGAACAGCCAGCCAGGCTGGACTGGAACGAGCAGCTGTGGGGCAGAACAGGTGGCATGGAGGAAAGTTTTAACAAGGCCTCAGACACAAGGATTAAGCATGCATGCAGAGACGATCCATGAGTAATTGCCTTAGGGACAACACAGGAGGACGTTTGCCTAGTGAGCTACCCAGACTGCCAGCCACCTTGGCCTGCATATCCCTCTTAAGGAGCTTATCATACTTACTGTAATTGAAATGTCAGATTAACTTTTGGATCAGATGAACTTGTGGATAAAAATTGTATGTCTCTGCGTCCAGTATGAAGGAAGTTGGAGGTAGTTTCGCGAGCCAATGCTAACTAGCTTAGTGCTGTACCCGAAGACTTCAAGTCTGTTAACGTTGTTCTATTCGGTCATTGAAAGCTGTGTAAGTGTTTTTTGTGTCTCTTCATTCTTCAACTTGGTCTTTGTTTTAAAAAATGAGACCTTTAAGGCTTGAGGCAATGTTTTTTCTACAGCTTCACTTCAATCTGTTTGTTTAGCAAATAGGCAGAAATGCCATGTGGTATCACACAATCGGAAACTATGAAAAGTCATCTTTTCCACCCCAAGAGTACCCAGCGTGTTTCCTCCATGGCGTGTGTTAGAAGTGTGAGGTATCTCATACAGCTGGAGCCAGAGGCAGCAGGCTCCCTGTTATCACTGAGTCTCAGGCTCTCTCTCTTGGTCTTTCCTACAGATGAGAAATCCTCCCCATGGGGCTAAACAGTGGAAAGGGGGGGGGGGGGGGTCACGGTACTGACCCAATAATCTTTTGAGGCTGTCCTCCCAACTGGTGAGCCTAGGCTGTTGGGATACAATACTGCAAGCAAATCTCGGTGGTGTGTGGGCATTGATTGGGTAGGGGGGTCAGGAGTGCACTGGCCTTTGTTGGGAGTGGGGTTACATGGAAGTGTGGAGGCCCTCCGTCAGGGGGCCTGTCAAAGATTGCCATGGACAGCTCCTTTTTAAGGCCATTGTTCTCTGACAGGCCGTGCCTCTTCATTAATGAACTCCCTCATTGATTTGTTGCCGTGCCCTCTGCACATGCAGTTTCCTTAGGAATCCTTGTAATTGTGTTGCTGGGTTGTGGCTTTCACTTAAGAAAACTGCAGTGGGCTCATGGAGGACGGGCTTTCAGATGTGTTCACCCTCGAGAGCTTTTATTAGGTTCTGTGAAGCTGGATCTAAGTAAGCCATCAAGAAAGCCAAATGTCTTAAGTAGTCATAAATGGCTAGATTTAGGTTATGTTGTTTTTTACATGATTGGAAGTGCTCTTAGCAATTATGCCCCTTTTCAACAGATGTTCTACATTAATCAACAAAATATAGATTTAAAGACTCTTAAAGGAACTCTGTTTTAGAAATGATCTAAGTCATCCTTGTCAGGCTATGATATCTTTGATATCCTCTGTCCTCATGTGGCTGATATTCTAGTTTCCTGAATGTCGGTCCTCTGACTGACTAGTTCCATTTCTCAAGCAAATCTGTCTCCCTAGATTGTTGGGAAATGGACAGTGCACCCATTCTCTCCACATATTGTAGAGCTGAAAAAAACTACAGAAATGTGCTGAGAGATTTCAACTGTTCGTGCATCTCAAAGAACTCTATTTTTAACACAGCTGAATTTATTATGCCTCTGCCTAACGTGATTCTGTTGCGGTACCTCTCTTCATGTTGACTTGGTACTCCTAGAGACAGGACTTAAGTGGGATGAGAATCCTTAAAAGTAAGTCCTGAAAAACTTAAAAGGAGCTTCATACAAGGATCTTGCATTCCTCTTCATAGCATTCCTTCCACAGCACACTGTACAATATGTTTTCCAGAATGACCAGTTGATCTTTTCTAGGTGAACGCATGGTCTTACTCCTTGTCTATCAAGCCTCCTCATATGCTCCTTGAATGTAACTATGACACTTTGCCTTTGGCATTGCTAAGTTTCCACCATGGTGCCTACACATTGGAAGATGCGAGCAGACCAGAAACTGTTTACGTTCACTGGATTGTTTTTTTTGCAAGACACATTTGGTCCTAATTTACCCGCCCCTCCCTCAAGCTGAGTTTATCAGTCCCCTGCTAATTTATAGACTTTGTTAAATACTCTGTTAAAAGTCAAACAGACTCCCAAAAAGTGTGCTGTCGGGTCTCTTTCCTGATTCCCCTAGGTAGTTAAAGCTCTCTTTTCCTTCAAAGCTTGATATTTGCATTGTCACTTGGTATACTCAGACAGGGCATCATCGAATCCTGAATTTCCAGTTTAACAGTTACTCATTGTACTGCCTACCAGAACATGCCCACTGAGAGTGGATGCGGGTCACTGTGTCACACTTACAGCTAATGGTCTATGTGTGATTAAGTAAAAGTGTACTGCACCATTGGGGTTTGGCGACGCTCCCTGTTTGTCTTTATTTGACCTTTTCATCTTCTGAGCGCTCTATCAATGACCAATCATTGAGGGCTGAGGAAAAGTCCCACTTGCCCCCACTGCTCAGTCACCTCAATCTACAAGCACATCAGTAGTATATATTTTCAATCGGTCCCTGTGAGTCTGTAGTGTTGAGATGGACAGTTCTCACACGGTCTCAAATAGCCACCACGTGTTGAAAAAGCCCAAATCCCTATGCTTTTGAGGCATGCCCCATCTTGTCCAGTGTTCACAGGAAGTGGTGGCTCATGAAAGCTGAGAATCATCTTGCACCCAAACCCCAAGTGCATTATAACCTGTGAGAATCTGCTCAGGCTAGACCCTTGAAAGTTTGTTGACGATGGTTGAGAAAGCCAATTTGCGATGGGGAATTTTGGACCTCATATGTTCGAAAGTGTCTAGATAACACAATAAACCCCCAATGAACACAAAGGAAGGGTATATGTCTTTTGAAGTGGTCAATTGAAGGGCAGAGGGTCAGTCGGATGGCAAGTGGTTTCTCCAGACACAAATGGAGCCATCCATTGATGTAGCCTAGATTGACATGAGGTAGCTAGCTACACCAGAGGTTCGGCACTGGCTGGCTTTCTATTTCAAACTAGGGTTTGTTTTCTTTGACGGTTTTAGTACCTCAGTTTATGTCCTCACCAAAGTGTGAGTATTATTGCTGGCAGGTGGTGACTGTTCAGGTCCAAGGGTGCCCCCTTTAGTAGTTTTTACAGTTTTCACTAAGGAGTAGTAAAGCACCAAACACCTTTGAGTTAGTTTTGAAATAAGTGTGAGTCTGGCAGTAAGTTTTACATATTTACCAGGTTGTCAATGTAAGCTGGTACACTTGTTCTCAGTTTACCATTTTGTGTGTTGTCCTGTGTTTCTTTTTCTTCTATGTTGTGTTTAAAGTAGCAGGTACTGCACATGAATCCTGCTTAACATCAGACTCCTGTTTTGCTGTGTAATGGAGTGGCCTTCAGAGAGGTGTGTGTGTACTTGAGACTCACTCACTGGTCAGAAGCTGCAGGGGCTGGTCTTGTGACACCGGTAGAGAGAGAGAGAGAGGGCTGTGTTCTCCCTTCTTTTTGCTAACCTTCCTCTGCATGGCTCTTTAAACATTCCCAGCGAACATAATATGCCCAGTGAAGACACTGACTCTTTGAGCCGACTGACTTTTCCACAGTCCCCCAGGCTAGCTGCATGCATTACTGTTCTGTGCCAAACACTGGAACCATGGCTTGTTAGTAGTTCCCTTAATGGTTCACGGGCCTATTCAAATATTTACTTAGTTGCTCCAAATTGCTCAAAGTTGTGAATGAAGCGCTTGGAAGGTTTTTTTCCTTTTATTTCTCACTCAAATCACATACTGTGAGTGCATAGAACTGAGGCAGTAAAGCACACAGAAAAATTGATATGGAAGTAGGCTGTGCTGTTTCCTTTGCTCAGTACTCTTCTCATGCACACACATGTTTTCTGGCCCGACTCGTCTGCTGTGCGTTTCAATTGTTAAATGACATCAGTCTTATTCTCTAGAGCTCTGAATAGCTTTACCACAAGGCAGCTCCTTTAGTCTCCTGCCTGCTCTCACGCGCTCTTAACTACGCACTTCAGCCATGAACCTACAGTGCATTCGGAAAGTATTCAGACCCCTTGACTTTTTCCACATTTTGGTACGTTACAGCCTTATTCTAAAATGGATTAAATCATTTTTTCCTCCTCATCAATCTACACACAATACCCCATAATGACAAAGCAAAAACTAGTTTTTAGACATTTTTGCAAATTAATACAAAATAAACAACTGAAATTTACATTTACATAAGTATTCAGACCCTTTACTCAGTACTTTGTTGAAGTACCTTTGGCAGCAATTACAGCCTCGAGTCTTCTTTGGTATGACTCTACAAGCTTGGCACACCTGTATTTGGGAAGTTTCTCCCATTCTTCTCTGCAGATCCTCTCAAGCTCTGTCCGGTTGGATGGGGACCATTGCTGCACAGCTATTTTCAGGTCTCTCCAGAGATGTTCGATCGGGTTCAAGTCAAGGCTCTGGCTGGGCCACTCAAGGACATTCAGAGACTTGTCTCGAAGCCACTCCTGCATTGTCTTGGCTGTGTGCTTAGAGTCGTTGTCCTGTTGGAAGGTGAACTTTCGCCCCAGTCTGAGGTCCTGAGGGCTCTGGAGCAGGTTTTCATCAAGGATCTCTCTGTACTTTGCTCCGTTCATCTTTCCCTTGATCCTGACTAGTCTCCCAGTCCCTGCCGCTGAAAAACATCCCCACAGCATGATGCTGCCACCACCATGCTTCGCCGTAGGGATGGTACCAGGTTTCCTCCAGATGTGACGCTTGGCATTCAGGCCAAAGAGTTCAATCTTGGTTTCGTCAGACCAGAGAATCTTGTTTCTCATGGTCTGAGAGTCTTTAGGTGCTTTTTGGCAAACTCCAAACAGGCTGTCATGTGCCTTTTTACTGAGGAGTGGCTTCCGTCTGGCCACTCTACCATAAAGGCCTGATTGGTGGAGTGCTGCGGAGATGGTTTTCCTTCTGGAAGGTTCTCCCATCTCCACAGACGACCTCTAGAGCTCTGTCAGATTGACCATCAGGTTCTTGGTCACCTCCCTGACTAAGGTCCTTCTCCCCTGATTGCTCAGTTTGTCCGGGCAGCCAGCTCTAGCAAGCGTCTTGGTGGTTCCAAACTTCTTCCATTTAAGAATGATGGAGGCCACTGTGTTCTTGGCGACCTTAATGCTGCAGAAATGTTTTGGTACCCTTCCTCAGATCTGTGCCTCGACACAATCCTGTCTCAGTTCTCTACGGACAATTCCTTCGACTTGGTTTTTGCTCTGACATGCACTGTCAACTGTGGGACCTTTATATAGACAGGTGTGTGCTTTTCCAAATCATGTCCAATCAATCGAATTTACCACAGGTGGACTCCAATGAAGTTGTAGAAACATCTCAAGGATGAGCAATGGAAACAGGATGCACCTGAGCTCAATTTCGAGTCTCATAGCAAAGGGTCTGAATACTTATGTAAATAAGTTTTTATTTTTATTTTATTGTTAATACATTTGCAAAAAATTCTAAAAACCTGTTTTCGCTTTGTCATTATGGGGTACATTATGGGGTATTGTGTGTAGATTGCTGATGATTTTTTGTATTTAATCCATTTTAGAATAAGGCTGTTACGAAATGTGGAAAATGTCAAGGGGTCTGAATACTTTCCGAAGGCACTGTATATAAGGGGGATGTGTGTATGTGTGTGCCTGTGCGGTCATATGTTTTTTAATGAGTTGCAGCTTTCCCACTTCTGTTTCTCCTCCTCTCGACGGGGAGGCTGAGAGAGTGCTGTTCACCCTGTGCCACGTGTCTACTGCTTTATAACATGCTCTGTGTCAGCTGCCTACCAGAGCATGGGGGCTCCTACTGACCGTTACTGTGTGGTTGACTACACTTAATGGAGAAAGCTGTGTGTGCAGGCGTGTCTTACCATTGTGCTCTTGTGTGTATCAGGGTTTTGTGTGTGCTCGCTCAAATGCATCTGTATTTGAGTGTACGTGCATGCAATTGCGTGTTCGCACAAAGGTAACTAGAGTAGCTGCCGGCTTGCCATTGAGTGACTGGACCCCTGCTATGATGCCAATTGGTCGGTCTGACGTGGCAGATGAGGCCCATTCAAAGAGGGCACCATTAGAGAGGAGGAGGTTTGTCCACCTCAGCAGTTACAGTAATGGGCTCTGCAGTGGCAGCCTACTCCCCACGGTCATGGCTGCACATAGAGACATCATTACCCAGACCTCTCTCTGCCTCATTTAATTCCTCACCTCCCCAGTCTTGCTCCATTTTTCTGAAATATGACTTACAGCAAGAGCTAAGAGGTAGCCAATATCTTCTGTGAAGACTTCCAGGAGTGACACTCTAGTGTGTACTTTTACTGCCACCGTCGGAAGGGGGAGGCTTGAACACAGTAGTAAAATGAGTGTTGGAGCACTGTGCGCCAAGTCTCTCCCATGGCATACAGGATTTCTCTTCTTTCACACAGACCAGGGTAGTGTAAAGTAAACCCTATGGCAGAAACACTGCTGCCTAGGCCCAGCCGGCTTTTTTTCCCCCTTTTTCGGGGTGTTTGTTTGCTTTAACTATAACATCTGGTGCCTCTATAAAACTTGGATTAGAATCAAGCCCCCCCCCCCCCCCCCCCCTCCTACCCCCAATGAATTAGATAATTACCCCAGACTGCCTCCTTTCTTGGCACTGTCCCAATTTGTGTCAGACTGTTTCCTCGTATGACTCCAGCTTTGGGGGAGGGGAGTCGGTGACGTGTAATAAATTGACACCAGACGGGAACCAGACGTGTTTTGTGGGTGTCCCTCCCTACTCCCTCCCATGATCTTCAGCAGTTCAAAGAAGGTGTGGCGGCGAGGTTGACCGACTAGTCTGAGGCCAGACTAGGAGAGCTGGCTGTGGGTTAAAAAAGTGCCGACCCCACACAACTGCTTTGTTTTCTCTGGGTGGGAGTGTGTCGTGGTGGGGTCCCAGCTGCTAGACGTACGGTCATCAAATAGTTCCAAGAAAAATGAGTCAGGGTCGTCCCTGACACCACACAATATGCAATCATCCAGGAATACCTTTTATTCTGTGTAACTAATCTAATCCTGGCATTTTGATTAGTCTCTTCCTGTCTAGGAGGAAGAGCATATTGTCCTAGATTGTCAACATATCTTTCTCATGTCCCTTATTGACCAAAACATCTGCTCTTTTTACTCTTCTTGCCCAGTTCCAACTCCTCTGGCCTTAAGATGGCCTTGGAATCAGCTGTGGACAGAAAACACATTTGCCTGGCTACCCAAACTCATTGTTTCGGCCAAATGCTATGCCACACCCACGGACGTTAGTTTCTTCTCCACGATGAGTCTGGATCTGAGTTACTCCCCTATGATTCCTAGAATGGAAATACATTCTAGATCGTCTGATTGGTCCCAGAGACCGATGGGTTGGGCCAGAGCCAGAACACACGTGAGTAAAGCCAAAGACAGTACAGTATGAAGATAGGCAGAAATTGCTTCTCCAATAGAAATCCCCGATCACTCTTGTAGGCAATGTCATGGTGACGTTGGCTATTTAATCTCATGCGCAGAAACATATAATCGGGTCTAATGGTCGTCTTGTGCCGAACTGCACATGTGCAGGCCGTCAAATCAAAGGCAGTCCTTCGATATAAAGTTGTTTTCAACGAAAATGAAAACGTGAAAGTGACAAACTGACATAAGGTTGGATTAATAACATATTCAACTACTTAAGATGTTGGCTCAAATGTAGGTTGTACCTTTTGAGATTTGAGAAAATTAACAAGTAAATAATATTCTTTTATTTTTCTAATTAACTTCTCAAACCCCGGCCTGGTCTGTTTGGTCTCTTTCGCAATCGTTGCCGGAAGTCTGGCGATGTTGCGCCTCTGGGTTTAGAAACTGAGTAGTAAAATGACATTCTGAAAATGTGTCATTGGCTTCAATTCTCTGATTGGTTAGAGATGATCGAATCCCTGATGACTTTGTTTTCTACAAGCGGAAGGATTCAGTTTGAGCCTTGACAGAGGCTCTTTTCTGATTACAAAACAAAACTGTCTCTAGCCAATGTGATGATATCATAGCCTAAGAATACACATGAATTTTTAAATCACACTTGTTATTCCAAGAATTTTCCTCCCTCATTTTCACAAACAGCAGAAGAAGAAAGGGGCATTGAAATATACACCAAACCCACGAAGAGACTGAACAATGGATGCACTATGAAAAGCTTATGAAATATAAATGACCCTCCCCAGCTAATTTCCCTCCATGTTTTTGTTTGGGAGACCTTGGATAATGTAGGGAAAGTGGTTTAGGTATGAGGCCTTGCCTCACATTCCCAGCTCTGAGCTAAACCAGGCCCAGACAGTAGATGTGGGGGCCTGTGTTGGTCAGTTAATATCTGGCTGGCAGGAATTGGTGTTTTTCTCCGGTTATGGCGGTGACACTGACAGCCAGGAGGGAAGTGGCATGGTAGCGCAGCCAGAGAGGATGTTAGTGTGGTTTGGGGAAATGGGTTTGCAATATGGTCATGGGTTTACTTGTAAAGCCTTAAAAGAAGATCTGTGTCCATCTTTTCCTGTTATCTTAAAGCCAAGTAGATCATACAAGGATTTTCCATTTGTTCAACAAGTGTTAGGCTAATCGTGACGTAATAAACCCACTAGTGAGAACCCAATTTATGTCCATTGGCTCAGTTTCTTTTACAATGGCCAATATTTCTGGTTAGACTGGTGAATTCATTCAGAAATATATTATTGCTCTCTCTTAAGACATTATAAAAACATATTTCTATACGCAACTCTCTCTGTGAAATAACATGGCTTGCAACATCTTGATGCTGTAGCCTGCCCTGTTTTGTCATTTGACTCCGGGCCGGTTGTTTCCTGATGATGATGCGTTGTAAATTTAGAGTGAATCTATCGGAATTGATGAGGAACTTTGAAACCTTAACCCTCTCTGTGTCCTGGGATGTACCCTACAGGCTCAATGGTGTTAGTCTCCAGATTGGAGAGAGCCAGATGGTGCCTGATGTCATGCATTAAGACTCATTATTTCACTCTTATCTACTCAACTCAAGCAAGGTCATCGTCGGTACCAGCAGAGGAACTGAAATCTTCATCCTCAAAAAATACTTTGTTTATCATCTGCGAAATGTGCTGAGTTTGCATTTTTAATGTTTTCTCTTGGAACAGATTCTGTTATAAGCCCAATCCATTCAGGCTGGGTGGGGTGTAACAAGGCCCAGCATTGTCTTATCATACTATGGTGCAGTGGCCAGTGATGGAAATCTCCTCTTGTTCTCTAATCTTTTGGTTACAAGCCTCTAATTTTAAAAACGTCTGCTTCAAACAGCAAGACATACAAAAGAGTGGCCTGGTTCATGGTGAACTGTGATTTTTTTTTTTTTTTCAGCGCTTGGAACAGTGAATGCCTCAGTGAGGATAAATGCCTCTGAGCAAGGGAGAGTGAATGTGTGAGAGTGATTGAGGGTTGTGTTGTCGTGTTCAGCTGGGCTTGGTTTATGACTCCGTCTGTCCCTGTGCACTCGCCCAGTTTCCTGACAGAACACTCTCCAGATTGAAAGTGTCTACTGAGACATGATGCTGGCTGACCACACTGCTCGCATTGCAAAATACATTTACACATAAATGTTATTCAATGTTTTCATCAACTGTTTGCGCAAGAATGCGTAGCTAGGCGCTAAAATAGAAATTTGTTATATTTTTTACAATTGAGGCTATGCAAGTTCCGCCTCTCCCATCTCCTCATTGGTTTTTAGGAGCATATACAGTGCATTCGGAAAGTATTCAGACCCCTTGACTTTTGCTGCATTTTGTTACGTTACAGCCTTATTCTAAAATGGATAAAATAAATAAAAATCCTCATCAATCTACAAACAATACCCCATAATGACAAAGCAAAAACAGATTTTTAGAAATGTTTGCACATTTATTAAAAATAAAAACTGAAATACCTTATTTACATAAGTATTCAGACCCTTTGCTATGAGACTCGAAATTGAGCTCCGGTGCATCCTGTTTCCATTGATCATCCTTGATTGGAGTCCACCTGTGGTAAATTCAATTGATTGGACATGATTTGGAAAGACACACACACCTGTGTATATAAGGTCCCACAGTTGACAGTGCATGCCAGAGCAAAAACCAAGCAGAGGTCGAAGGAATTGTCCGTAGAGCTCTGAGACAGGAATTTGTCGAGGCACAGATCTGGGGAAGGGTACCAAAAAAATTATCCTTAACAGCGTCTACCCCCAAGCAATAAGACTGCTGAACAATTAAGCAAATGGCTACACGGACTATTCTTACACTGTTGCTACTCGCTGTTTATTATCTATGAATAGTCACTTTACCCCTACCTACATGTACATATTACCTCAATTACCTCGAGTAACCTGTACCCCCTCACATTGACTCGGTACCGGTACTTTAGTTTATTTATTTACTTATTTTCTTAACTGCACTCATGGTTAAGGGCTTGTAAGTATTTCATGGTAAGGTCTACACCTGTTATATTCGGCGCATGTGACAAATAAAATGTAATTTCCCTCAAGAATTTCCCTGTATTTAGCGCCATCTATCATTCCTTCAATTCTGACCAGTTTCCCAGTCCCTGGTGATGAAAAACATCCCCACAGCATAATGCTGCACCACCATGCTTCACTGTGGGGATGGTGTTCTCGGGGTGATGAGAGGTGTTGGGTTTGAATCAGACTTAGTGTTTTCCTTGATGACCAAAAAGCTCAATTTTAGTCTCATCTGACCAGAGTACCTTCTTCCGTATGTTTGGGGAGTCTCCCACATGCCTTTTGGCGAACACCATCCCCATTGTTGTGGTGCCATATTCTTTCAATTTTTTTAAATAATGGATGTAATGGTGCTCTGTGGGATGTTCAAAGTTTCTGATATTTTTTTATAACCCAACCCTGATCTGTACTTCTCCACAACTTTATCACTGACCTGTTTGGAGAGCTCCTTGGTCTTCATGGTGCCGCTTGCTTAGTGGTGTTGCAGACTCTGGGGCCTTTCAGAACAGGTGTGTATATATACTGAGATCATGTGACACTTAGATTGCACACAGGTGGACTTTATTTAACTAATTATGCACCAGATCTTATTTAGGGGCTTCATAGCAAAGGGGGTAAATACATATGCACGCACCACTTTTCTGTTATTTATTTTTTAGAATTCTTTGAAACAAGTTATTTTTTTCATTTCACTTCACCAATTTGGACTAATTTCTGTATGTCTATTACATGAAATCCAAATAAAAATCAATTTAAATTACAGGTTGTAATGCAACAAAATAGGAAAAACGCCAAGGGGGATGAATACTTCTGCAAGGCACTGTTGCTCCTCTCAAAGCCTCTTATCTTTGTGGGTGATCTAGGTAGGTATTATCTTCTTAGAAAGCAAGAGTGATATACAGTACATCCCTGTAGGTTTGAAAGAGTGCCTTTATCTCTAACAAATTGCTGCCTTCAGTGAAAACGTGGCAAAAGCCAGAAGCAGCATGTTCTCACTACGTTCTAAATCGTCTGTCCATTTGGCTTGTACCTATCCAGAAAGCCGACAACCAACTTGCCAGAGAGGACAGCTGCGCTTAGTAGTCTGCTGGATCTGAACCCATCGCACCACAGCCACTTAGTCGGCACATTTTCAACTGCCAGACTTCGCAAGTTGTTTTAGGGGCCTGTATAATTATTTCTCTTATGGGGCTCCCCTGCTGTCAGGGCTCTACGCTGACCTTTTTTTACAAGGAGCACGCGCCTAAGTAGAAAAATGTTGGCTCACACAAAGAAATGTAGGAGGAGAACAAAAAATATTTGAGGTCATAAAGGTAGAGAGCACTGGTGCTCCTAAATAAAAATTCCAGGTCACACAGCAAAATATTTAGGCGAATATGCGAGTAAAATGGTCGCACTCTAGAGCCCTGGCTGGGTTGATTGCTTACCTCTGCCAGCCATGGCTATGGCTTTAATCAATCAACACTTTGATATTGCAGCTACAGGGCAAAGCTAAGACCCCACTGACTGACTCCTGCGGAAGCTATGTGTGTTCAGACTCAGTTTATTTGGCAGAAGTGATAAAATACTGGATCTGGGGAACATGGAGCTACAGAGTGACTTATAGCGCGGTCTTGGGCATGCTTGGAGATGATGTTCCTTTTTTTTCGCAGCAGTAGTTAAACACCCACACCAGCAAAAGCAGTTTTTTATAATCTGAAAGTGACTACGCCACTGCTTATAAGTTAAGTATAACTAGAAGAAGTCTTTGATGTGTCATAAGTTATATCCAGCTCAGGGCTCCAGCTATGCATTTGGTTTGCTTAAAGCCGATTTTATACTTGATCCTGCAATGCGATCCGGAGGCTCCGTACGTAGGGTGTGACATAAATGCGGCACCTTTGGAACACTGCGGAGGGCTCCGTATTGCTCCACATTGACATGATTGGTTGCCGGTAGGTGTAGGTGGTACATCCTGTATAAACACAAACTCACTTATTTGACCAGAAACATGGAGAACTTTGACGAAAGGCTATCAGAAAAAATTAAATACATCTTTATGATACCTCGTGTAGGGATTTCAAAGACACAAACATGTGTTTCAACTCCTGGAAAGAGATCGGGGAGGTGATGGGGATAGATGCGATAAAGAGGTCAATGGAATGCAGACCGTGGGGGATAGAAGGACGCCGGATTGGCGCACATTCAACACATCTGATCTAACAAAGTGGATATTCGTCAAATTTGTCATGATTAACGTATTGTAACAGGCCCTCAATGTGGTTACTAAAATACGATTTGGATATATTTGGCTGTTTTTCGCTGTGTAACATTTAGAAGATGTCCGGTTTCAGGTTTAGATTGCAGTTGATTGATGACGATGACATGAACATGTTTTGGGGTTGACATCCATACAAGCATTATACTCAGATTTTTACCTCAACATAGTGTGAAATACACATATAAACAATAGCCTAAATGCCCCCAGCTAAATTAGCCTACAATGGGGAGATTCGGGATGGAGATGCAGGTGGGAAAACGGTGCAGCCTTTTTACTTCATGCTATCTTGGCTGAGCTCCTATGTCAAGCACCGGGAAACGGACTCTAACATCTCAGAAGAGGTACGGTCTTTTCGTTTAGCCAGTTGCTCGAAATTAGCTGGATGGCTAAAGAGATTAGCCCTGAATCACTACAAGTGGTGTGGCGCAGACTAATTTATTGGATGCGTATGACAGCTCCCCAAAGCGCAAGAAGTATGAATGCTCTGATTTCTGCAGAGGCCACATTGCAGTAAATGCTGTATGGCCACTGCAGACGACGGATTGACCATAAATCGGCTTTTACTTGCTAGCTATGTGGCTAGATGTCAAGATCAAGCTTCTTGGTTACAGCAAAGACATTCAATCCCATTCAATAGCGCCCCTTGTGTGCACTTCTGGTAATACCATATACCCCGGTATGGTACAGAAACGGTATGACTGTATGAAAATCTGGATACCGCCCAACCCTAATATGAAGTAGCTAAGTTCAATATATATAGTTCAGTGAGTAAATCACTGCTTTACCAGTACTAACACTACTGCATCGCCTTTATGTTACCAAACGCGAAGCTGTCTCCAAAACTGCAAGGTGTCTCTACGTGAAAACTACAGTTCAAGTAAAGTTGTAAGGACAGAACCTAATTATGTTTTAATTAGCTAGTTAGCTTACTTTCAAAATTGAGAGATTGGGTGTATATAGCTAGTGAAATTACACTGACCAAAAATATAAATGCAACATGTAAAGTGTTGGTCCCATGTTTCATGAGATGAAATAAAAGATCCCAGAAATTTGCCATACGCACAAAAAGCTAATTTCTCTCAAATTTTGTGCACAAATTTGTTCACATCCCTGTTAGTGAGCATGTTTCCTTAGCCAAGATAATCCATCCACCTGACAGGTGTGGTATATCAAGAAGCTGATTAAACAGCATGATCATTACACAGGTACAACTTCTGCTGGGGACAATATAAGGCCACTCTAAAATGTGCAGTTTTGTCACACAACACAATGCCATAGATGTCTCAAGTTTTGAGGGATGATGCAATTGGCATGCTGACTGCAGGAATGTCCATCAGAGCTGTTGCCAGAGAACTGAATGTTAATTTCTCTACCAAATCCACCTCCAATGTTGTTTTAAAGAATTTGGCAGTACGTCCAACTGGCCTCACAACCGCATACCACATGTATGGTGTCGTGTGGACAAGCGGTTTGTTGATGTCCACGTTGTGAACAGAGTGCCCCATGGTGGTGGTGAGGTTATGGTGTGGGCAGGCATAAGCTATGGACAACAAACACAATTTGCATTTTATCAATGGCAATTTGAATGTACAGAGATACCGTGACGAGATCCTGAGGCCCATTGTCGTGCCATTCATCCACCGCCATCACCTCATGTTTCAGCATGATAATGCACGACCCAATGTTGCAAAGATCTGTACGCAATTCCTGGAAGTTGAAAATGCCCAGTTCTTCCATGGCCTGCATACTCTCCAGACATGTCACCCATTGAGCATGTTTGGGATGCTCTGGATCGACTTGTACGACAGCGTGTTTTGGCCTACACTTTGTTTCATAGCTTGCTTTGAACAGTACCTCCAGAGTCGTTGAAAACCAGAGTTTCAGTATGTGTGGGGTCTGGACTTTGTTTGGGTCTATGAATCCAGATGGTCTCTGTGGAGCTAATAGAATTGTGTTTATGTGAGTCATATTTTACGCTAGACTGGCTCATGACTCATATTTGTACAGTAGAATGGTGAATGGGAAACTTTTGGCACCAAATTAAAACAAGGCAGAATACACCTTAGGAAGGGTGGTTAGGATAACGCCATCTATATCGATGGCATTTGGAGGTTTGTCTGACATCAATTAGCTACAATTGCTGCAAAGAATTGCTGGCCACTGGCTAAATCAGTCAGCTGTAGCACATGCAGTGACTGTTGTGTGATAAATGCTTATAGGCTGTCTTAGGAGAATCTTAGGAGGCTTGTGTTGTGTGACTCTCAGCTAGTGGTGGGCAGGCAGCTAAGATTAAGTGGGAGAACCCAGGTGGAGATCTCGTTAGCGTCAACGCTTGTGATGAGTAATTCTGTTCAGCTAATGAGACAGTGTTTTTAGTTTTTGTGTTGTTTGTTTTTCTCTCTTTCAGAGCAAACGGTACTTCAGCGCCAGGATGAAAATGACTATTTGAAGAGCTCTTATGAGAGATGGCTTTCTTCTCTCCTGATAAAACGGGTTTGATGGAAACTTCTAGAAGTGGGATGTGGATTGAAAGTCAATAATGTCTCACACAATAGGCCCAGTGGCATCGTAACCCGGGGCAATGCTGCTGCACTACTTCCTATTGTCCAATCTCAGAGGTCAAGTTAAGGTCAGAGGCAGCCCTTGTTTGACATTACTACAAAGAGGAACGGTTTTCAGAATTCCAGTCACTGACATGTTTTCATCTTATTTTCCACTTTCTAAAAGGGAACCGCCCCTAAATTGTAGGATTCAACAAGTTGTAGCATATATTTGACCACTAGTCTATGGTCGTGGTCGATAAGCGTGGGTGCTCAACTGTCTTCTAATTCTCAATTCCTCTCTTTTTATTATATCTTCTCTGTAGGTAAGAAGTCTATTTAGATATCCCTACGCCCACCTTGTCTCCAACACTTTGTATGTAGGTGGCCTTCCCTGTGTCAGCAAGAGGCCACCCCTGATAAATGTGGATAAGTACATTGTCAGCTCTCGCCCACTCCGTGAAATTCAATACCAACAAAAACAGAGCACAGAGCACTTCTCAGGGCCTTTTTTTAATATAACGCTGATTTAGGCCTACTTATTCTCTCTCATGGCTAGCAGTGTAGCACGGGGAATACTGTGTATGTTTATCTGTGGCAACTGAATGGAGCTGCTGTGCCTGGGTTAGTTTTCACTAAAGTAGATTCAGACTGAGGCAAAGAGGAGGGATATGATGATCTGTTGAATTCAGTGATATTGGGAACAAGGGCAGAGTGGCGCCGGGTGGATCTACTTGGTGAAGGACAAAACTAATTTCCCAAATCCCCCGGAGACCCTCCAATCGTTGGTTGGTTGGTACAGTGGTGCATTGTCTCCGCTGGAGTCAGAGAGAGTATGTGTGTACTGTAAGTGAATTAGCGTCTGTGTGTGTGTGAGCGCGTTAGCATGAGTGTGTGTGTGTGCATGAATATGTATGCTTTGTGAGTGTGTGTACATCTTATAGGAAAGGCTTCTTAGTAGTGTGAGACCTCATCAGCCTGACCTACCTCCATAACGGAGTGGCTCCACCTATCTGGTCTGTATGGATGCCTCCTGCACTCCTCTCTCTCCCCTCTTACGCCACACTGGGATTCTGTTGAGCCTATTTATAGCATCGTCCTGAATAATGAATCTCCTGCAGTCAGGAGGCTTTGCCCTTCCTCCTTAGACACACACACACACACACAAACACACAGATGTTACCCAAAGTCACACACATATACACTTTCAAACACACCTGCTACCTACAAAAACAAACGTGCACCCACATACAGATAGTAGGCACACACCGACACCCCTGTGTCCACAATGGCTTGTGGCAAGATAACCGCTACCAATGCCAAAGATGAGAGAAACTCTCTATCCTCTAGAGAGAACGTTAGGAAACAGAAGTAGCCCAGAGCTGACAAAGTGCCTCAAACGACATTATCACATCCAATATTACCCTTGGAAACGATTCAGACATGTTAATAGGCAAGGCAAAATGAATGCTACGGCATGTGTGCCATATTGCTTTCATTGTGATCTTGATCTGACAATAACTGGACTTCCTTCCCCCTTTTCTCCTCCCTCTTTCTCTCCTTCCCTCCCTCCAGGCGCTGGATGTGGACCGTAGCGTGCTGTACAAGATGAAGAAGTCAGTCAAGGCCATCTACACCTCGGGTCTGGGTGAGTCAGAAAGGTTAACACTCATTTACAGTCAACACCATACCGTTCCCATCTGATGAAAGGTCATAGGTCAGAGTTCAGAGCCACCTGTGACGGTCATCACAGAAACTCAATAAGCTAGTCCATGTACCTGCTCAGGCTGTGTGTGGGCCAGGGTATGACAGGGTTTAGGGTCCGGGTGTTTTAGGGTCAGATGAGGGGAGAGGATGGCCTCTGTTTGAAGATTTATGGCCTTGCCTTCAAACTCCATATGTTCTCCAAACACAGGGTATGAACAGCATCGCTGACTACCTCTGTCAATGCTTGTCAATAGGCTAGGGTTTACACTGAGGAATCCATATGTACTGGAAGATGGCCACTGGTAGACTGGCTTCATTAGTGTGTGCTTGTTTTGGGTGGGTTGCATGTGTACGTGCGTGTGTTTGTGTGCATGGAGCTCATCATCATGCTCACTCTGGCTGGCTGTGACAGTGTGGGGTGTTTCCAGCGCCTTGTGTTTGGGCTGTATGACAGGGTCCTGCTGAGAGCGTATGGAATGCTTTTCTCTATCTGTGCTGAGCTGGGCTTTTTTGGGAACACTGCTACCTCTGTTCAAGGGGGGACAGCTGTCTACCCCAGACCCTCGAGGAACAGCTGTACCAGGGCACACCCTTTGTGTGAGTGCTTGTGAGTGTACGGGGGCAAGAGGGTGACAGTGTTCCGCTCTGCCCCACTACACTGTGTTCTAATGGAGTTCCCAGCACTCACTCCCATCTCCTTCCTCTCTTCCTGGTATCCTGAAATAGTGCCTTTGTGTCACTAAACAACATTGCAGATGTGTTTTTATGTGTGTGTATATGTGTGGATGGCTCTGGTAGGCGTTTTGACTCTTTTACCAGTTGGTTACTAGGCAACATCTGCATAATTTGCTGTGGTATCACCCTCAATAGACTTCATGGTGTTGGCTGAATCCTCTCAAAAACAAGTGGCTTAAATTCTTTAAAACCACATTAAGCTTTTAAGCACTTTCGGTAAGAGGCTTTATGGACCTCTTAACACTGACAATCTTAATTGTTTCTTGGACAACAGAAACTCCAGGGGTTCCATCCGTATGCTTTAGGTAATTATCTGTATTTCAGTACAGAAAACACACTATAGATTCATCTTGTTTCTGACATTATTTTTGCTGACATAAAGGGAAGTTAGAGATTCAAATTTAATGTAAATTTGATGGCTTTGCTAGCCACTGAGCGTGAGCGTACAATGAGCGTGTAAACGCAGCTAGCAGCTTGTGATTGTAACCTAGCCTACAATTCCCCTAAGGTGCCAGTACAAGCCATTGCTCATTTGAGAAACGTAATAACTGCGTAGATGTTCAGTACAGTAAAATCAGTGCATAACAGGAAGGTTTCGATAACATTTTTTTTAAAGGTGCAGTGAAATGTTTTACAGTGTCGGCCATAGTAGTGCGGCGCCCCTTGAGTAAATTAGAGTTAAGTGCCTTGCTCAAGGGCACATCGACAGATTTTTCACCTTGTCGGCTCGGGTATTTGAATCAGCAATCTTTAGGTCACTGGCCCAATGCTCTAACTGCTAGGCTACCTGATTTGAGTGGCGTTGGAGGCCAGCAGTAAATCTGAGGCCTGGTGACGTGAGAGATTAATCTCTCCTGAAGGCTTTAGTCTGTGATCCTCACAGATAAACCTCGACTACTGGTTAACCTCAGGCCTCAGAAAACGAAATAGTCAAGACATCAGCACCCAGGTTTATTACACCCCTGTCAGCTCTGCTCAGCTGTCAGATGTGTTACAGCTATATTAGATACCTGTAGGTAATATTAGTTAGTGTTGTTCGTATTCAGTAACTCTGGACTTATTGTCAATACAACCTTTCAAGTAGTCTTGTTAATTTCACGAGGCAGAAGTGTTAAGAATGCTGTAGAAAAATCAAAGTAGTTGTACTGCTCTGGTCATTGATGTAAAGAGACTATTGTGAAGTAAGAGATGTTCCGAAGTCGTCGCTCACATTAGATTTGAATCTGTCCTTGACATTCCACTATTGGTGTTCTTTCATGTTGTGGTTTGCCCCTTGTCATTCATCTAGATGGACCCTTTTCTGAATGTACCCTCAGTCAGAAGAAGAGCAGAGGTTGATTACAAATGAGGAGAACATTTGGTGACCAACCAGTCTTCCTGAGAATTAATGCTGTGAATGAAGACTATTTTGCTTTAGCAGAGGTGTGGGAGCTTACATTCACTGGCCCTTCTGTGCAGAGACTTTGTCAGTTCCAATATGAACAGTGAAAGCTTGTGTTGCCGGGCTTGTTAGCATTAGTGCTAAAGTTGGTTCCAATGCTAGCTATCATATTTAGCGCTTGTGTCAGGCTCTGCATAGAACAGAAGGTACCCTTAGGCATAGAACCTAACCCAGAACCTAACCCAGTCCCTCCAGGATTCTGCGCTCACATATGCTTTTGTAATATCAACAATTCCCTGCATATTATGCAAGGGCTTGCAAATTTGACCAATCACTGCACTTTTTACGCATTAAAAACAGTCATATCATTGCAATATTTTAGCGTAGAAACGGACCCACCACTGCAATACAAAAAGAGTGCTCGCAATTTCAACCAATCACTGCACAATATGGTTCAATCAAGCCACACGTCGACAAACCTTTTCCCTCGTCAGCGCATTTTCACCACAAATTGGACAAAATCATTGCAAATGGCAGAATTGCTGCAGCAAAATCAAGGATCTTTGCCTGCAAATATCACAGAAAATCCCTGTGAAATCCTGGAGGGATTGCTAAACTTGACCATTAAGAAGAAGAATGACATTTTAACAGCTCGACATCATTGTCAGTGAGATTCTGTGTTGGTATTGACCAGTCAGGAGGTCTATGCAACTTTGAGTCTGTGCTGCTTGGTATTCTAATGTGGGCTAGAGGCACTGAACTGAACCTATACATCTCTCCCAAGTTCCCTTCCCTACCCACAATCTTAGTCAGTTACCTGGGCCTCACTCTCCTTTGGTGAAATATTCATCCCTGACAGTTGGTCCGAATGGGGAGAAGTCTCTCTTTGCTCTGTAGATTTTGTTTTATCTGTGTTGCTGCCTGCCCTCCATAGCTTTGACAACCACGACCTTCACATGCCCAGGTTTGTAATGTTATTCCCTCCAGCAATACCGACAAGCTGTTTTATCTCAGTCTCCCTCTGCCTCTCCATCTCTTCCTCCCTCCTTTCTCACACTCAGGTAAAAAGGCACGTTTTTGAGAAGATGTGAAGCTAGCTATGTTGTCGAATGGACAAGAATCGTTTTCTCGGAAAGCAGCACCAAGAGATTCTCACCTTGTTACAGTTGATCTGAGCAGCCTCTCTTGCCTGTCTTGAACAGTCAGGCATTTAGTCAATCAGGCACGCAGGCAGTCAGTCACAGTGACTGAGAAGATGATATGTATCTCCCTCACCACGGACAAAGCACCATCCTCCTGGAGGACAGGGACCCAGCGGATAGCCCGGTCAGACTGACAGAACTGGAGCAGAGCTTCCCCTTGCCACGCCACATGGCTCCCTGGTGCCGCCTATCAGTCTGCCCATCACTGGGCCTGCAGAGCTGTTTTTCATCTGGGTGGTTTATTTTCAGACACAGCTGTTGGTCTAGCTGATGGTGTTTGCTGTATGCACTGCTGTGCCACTGGGTTAGATCTGTTTTTCTGGGTAAACTTTGTCACGATGAGCCCATGGCTCCATAGGCAGGCATCACACCCATGATAATGAGTACACATCTACTTAGTACTCGCTTGCATACACACATGTTGTAAACTGTGATGAATATACCATACATTATACTGGAAGCACACACTCACATACTGTAGATACAGACACACATGAATTAATTTGTCATTCCCCGTGCAGTCTCGCCTTTTTCCATCACAAGCCACACACACACTTTATCGCCAAGCTTCTAGGTAACGGAGTGAATTAGGTTTCCATAATGTAACTACACTGTGGATAGATGTGTCTGTGCCTTAACTGCAGGTAGAGGCCACTGAGAGCCACAGAAACCGCAGGACAGCCATAACACACACACACACACACACACACATTTTACTCCTCTGGCCTCTCTCACTGAGCTCTCCCCTAACGACGACCCCTCTCTCCTCCAATTGGTTGTCCTCTGGGTAAACCTTAACGGCCATATTGTGAAAAGGGTGTTAAGTCCAGCAGTATTTATTCAGCCTCCATGGAGAGTGGCCCTAAGCTGGAAATCGATAGGGATGTGGACATGGAGTTTGTCAGTGCTGAAACCTCCAGCAAAGTAAGCTTGTGATTGACCCCCCTAGAGTGTGTGTGTGGTGTGAGAGTTTGGGTTGAGGAAACAGAAGCTAGGCGACTATCTGTTGATTAAACAGAGATCTGTCTGGGGAAGCAGACAATGCTGGCGTAACAACACCCCCACCACTCTCTGTGCTGTTAGATAATCCACAGCAGGGGCGTGTGTGTATGCATGTCTGTGTGTGTGTATTACGTTTGTTGTTGCAGATCTACAGTTGGTTTGTTCTGTGTGTCTTTGTATCCATTAAGTTGTCAAAGAACTGTGTGTCTGCCCGTGTGTTGATTGTCAAAGAGCTTTCTATGGGTGAATGTGTCACCTCTCCTTTCCTGAGGGCCTGCCACAGACAGGAACCCAAGTCATTCCATCGACTCATCCACAACAGCAGAACACAGCCCTCCATGTCATGTTATCACTGACTATCCCTGGCTGAGACGGAAAGAGACGAGACAGTGTAGGAATGCAATGGAGGGTGGTGTATACTAGTGTATTTACAATTTACACCCTCACAGACACACAGTACCCTGACGTGTCTAACGGCTGGGGTTGCATAACAGTAAACAGGAGACTAACCCTGTGGGCTTTACACCGGGTGTGTTCTGTCATGGGTTGATAGTTAAGGCACTGAGAGACCCTGAACTCAGGTGCCACTTCAAAACAAAAGCCCAGGCAGGGCCCGCTGGCGACACACAGGCCAGGGCAACCCACAACAAAGCAGTTGGGTTTGCTGCCTAAACAGTCTGCGTGTGTTTGAACGCGTGTTGTACCGTTAGACACCTATGGCCAGAGGTGAGCAAGGGCAAATATAACAGCAACCCAAAAGGAGTTCATCGGTAGGTCCCATTTAGGTAACTTGACTAGAGCTTTATGGGTTCTCTAAAAGCAGGAAAAATGTCCTTCAGTAGACATTTTGTCTTTGGGAATAAGGTTTAAAAGCCTTTAAAAAGGACTTTCAACTCGCCCGTTAAATCTATGCCTATGAGCTCAGAGGACTCCGAACGCAGTGCTTGTCGTTCATGTTTAACATTGCAGTTGGATTTTTATGATATGCTGGTTCTAGACATGATTCATCCACCTTGATCTTATTGCACGACCATAAGAGTTGCTTGTAGTTTTTCAATTTCACGTGTGAACACGTTAAAAGTTGCTCGTTTGTGTGTGGCAGTCTGTCTGGACAGATGCTGTGCGATAATGTGTTCTGCTGACTCATTCTCTGGGGGCAGATGCCTTGGGGTGTCGATACTCACACTCCTCCTCCACACCGCTCTCTCATCTCTCTCTCATCTCTCTCTCATCTCTCTCTCATCTCTGTCTGTCTGTCTGTCTGTCTCTGTCTGTCTCTGTCTGTCTCTGTCTGTCTGTCTCTGTCTGTCTCTGTCTGTCTCTGTCTGTCTGTCTGTCTGTCTGTCTCCTTTACTGTATCTCGTTCCACCTCAAAAAGCACAGGAAAGAGGATGTGTGCCACAAATGCTACAGTGGCCAAGTAAACAAAACCAAAGCATAGGTTGCTGTCGTACCTTTTCCATAGACTGCTTACAGGGTATGGAAACCAATATGTAATTTGGGTGAACTTTCCCTTTAACAAATCACCTAATAGTAGGAACAGCACCGTCTAGTGGTCAGAACCTGGTAATATGAGGATGTAGGATGGGACATAAACCTAAACAACTTTAATGACTACTTTCTCTGAACAGAAAAAATATTTTTTTACTGAGAAAACATTACATAGGATGAAGAAAAAATACTCAGAGCCGCAGCTCCATACTACTTGTCAAAAATATTATCTCTCTCAATTCAATTCAAAGGGCTTTATTGGCATGGGAAACATGTTTACATTGCCAAAGCAAGTGAAATAGACAAGAAACAAAAGGGGAATAAAAAATGAACAGTAAACATTAACACATCTCGCTTTTTTCTCTCTCTCTCTGTGTTTTCGAGGGGAAGTCTCTGGATCGTCATGGCAACGCTCCCTGCACCGAACCAGTGCCTCAAATCCCAGTGTTCCTCTCCACCTCTGGTTTATTAGCTGTTAGCAGCACTAAATGAAGTGTGGCTCAGAGGCTAGGTGACATCTGTCAGGCCTGCTTTATGGACTTCCCTTTTGTTGCTTGAGTTGGTGCTGCTGGGTTTGATTAGTTGAATTGCCCACTTCCTGTTCCTCTTAGGTTTGACTCTCCTTTTTAATGAAATACCACACCCATATGTATTAGCTTTAGCCTTAGTTTTAGAATCAACCTAACTTTAACATGTACATTTTAGTCATTTAGCTAGCACATTTGGTTCCTTTGAAGTTGTGGGAACGTACGTTTTTGTTTTCCAATTGCTTCTGGGAACGAAGCCATAATTTATTTTTTTAACATTCTGAGAACGGAAGTGAAGATTTTTCGTGATATCCAATTGGTAGTTACGGTCTTGTCCCATCGCTGCAACTCCCGTACGGACTCGGGAGAGGCGAAGGTCGAGAGCCATGCGTCCTCCGAAACACGAGCCTGCCAAGCCGCACTGCTTCTTGACACACTGCTCGCTTACCCCGGAAGCCAGCCGCACCAATGTGTCGAAGGAAACACCGTACAACTGGCGACTGAAGTCAGCGTGTATGCGCCCGGCCCGCCGCAAGGAGTCGCTAGAGCGCGATGGGACTAGGACATCCCTGCTGGCCAAACCCCCCCCCCCCCCCCCCAGTATGACTCTGCTGATTAGCTACTTTATTGATGAAAATATACTTACTATGCCAGTGATATGTGGTTGTCCCACCTATCTTAAGATGAATGCACTAACTGTAAGTCGCTCTGGATAAGAGCGTCTGCTAAATTACTAAAATGTGAATGTAAAAATTAACTGGAATTCCCACAGAAGAACGTTGTTTCTTAACGTTCTCTGAACAATTTGAGAACATTACTTTAAATAGAAACATGAGGGAACCTGTAGAAGACGTTATGGGAAGGTTGTATGCAAAATGACCATAGGACAAACACGCTCTTACCAAGCTCTTAAGATACATTTGGTTCTCAGAACGTTATGTGCTAGCTGGGTTACAATCAGGAAGTGCATACTGTAACCAGTGACACTGGCAGTTTTAGCTATCGACTCCTACAGTCTAATGAATGGCATCGTTCATGAGTAATTCCTCTTTCTTTCATCTCATTGTAGGAGAGAGTTTGTGATACCCCGTCTGCACAATTGAACCCAGACAGTGTAACCACAGTTCCCTTTGACTGTCTGTCTCTCTTCCTCTTTCAAGGCCTTAGTTTTTCTCATCCCCGCCACATGGCCACTGCTCTGGAGTCACTCCAGTGTGACAACACAGGCTGTGTCCCAAATGGGACCCTGTTCCTTATATAGTGCACTACTTTTGACCCATCCCCATTTGGGATGCAGACACTGTCTTCTCCAACGCTCTCTCTCTTCCTGTCCCATTGTGTCCTTGATTCCCAAAGACAATGCCAGAGAGATGGGGGGGATATCGGAGTGAATGGAATTCCACACACACTGCACTGTGCACTCTAAACAAGGCCCCTATTTATTATTCATTGGAAGGGATTGATTTTTGCCATGTAAGGATCAGAAAAGGTGTGCGTGTGCACTTGCACATGTTATCCTGCTGAGATGGCCCGTGTGTATGTCCATACCTGAAGGACAGGCTGGCAGACTGATTGTTAAATTGCACACTGGCATTGTGCTGCCGTATTCATCCCTTCTTCTCTCTCTCTCTCTCTCTCTCTCTCTCTCTCTCTCTCTCTCTCTCTCTCTCTCTCTCTCTCTCTCTCTCTCTCTCTCTCTCCTCTCCTTCCAGCCCATGTGGAGAACGAGGAGCAGTACACCCAGGCTCTGGAGAAGTTTGGGGAGAACTGTGTCTACAGGGATGACCCCGACCTGGGCTCTGCCTTCCTCAAGTTCTCGGTCTTCACCAAGGAGCTCACTGCCCTCTTCAAAAACCTGGTGAGAGGAAAAACCGAGATTAACCCATACCTGGCAACCCATGTGGTCAGTTCTTGAGGCAACACAGATTAAATCACCAGTGAATCAGCTCTCTGTGTAAATTGACATTGTTCCTGTGGTGAGGCAAAATCCTCTAGAATGACTGTCAGGTGTTTCTAATAAAGCTTTGGGGTTGTTTGAATCTATTGGATTCAAAGCAGGGTCTCGGTAAATTGGATCCAGCAGGTATTTGGTCTTCAAGTAGCACTTTGGACACTGTGATGGAAAACTGATCTACCCCAAAGGCCTCCGATTCCAGATAACATTCTGACCCTAGAGTATATGCACACAATTAGAGCAGGATGGAAATCTCTCCATGTCCCTAGGGTAGGAATTCCACACGCACACATATGCCTTTAATTCCACAGTAGATACAGTATTTTCAGAAAGTACACTACATGACCAAATGTATGTGGACACCTGCTCATCGAATATCTTATTCCAAAAGCATGGGCATTAATATGGAGTTGGTCTCCCCTTTGCTGCTATAACAGCCTCCACTCTTCTGGGAAGGCTTTCCACTAGATGTTGGAACATTGCTGCAGGGACTTGCTTCCATTCAGCCACGAGCATTAGTGAGGTTGGTCATGGTTGGACGATTAGGCCTGGCTCGCAGTCGGCGTTCCAATTCATCCCAAAGGTGTTCGATGGGGTTGAGGTCAGGGCTCTGTGCAGGCCGGTCAAGTTCTTCTACACCAATCTCGACAAACCATTTCTGTATGGACCTCGTTTTGTGCACCGGGGCATTGTCATGCTGAAACAGGGAAGGGCCTTCCCCAAACTGTTGCCACAAAGTTGGAAGCACAGAATCGTCTAGAATGTCATTGTATGCTGTTGCGTTAAGATTTCCCTTCACTGGAACTAAGAGGCCTGAACTATGAAAAACAGCCCCAGACCATTATTCCTCCTCCACCAAACTTGACAATTGGCACTATGCATTGGGGCAGGTAGCGTTCTCCTGGCATCCGCCAAACCCAGATTTGTCCGTCAGACTGCCAGATGGTGAAGCGTGATTCAACACTCCAGAGAATGCGTTTCCACTGCTCCAGAGTCCAATGGCGGCGTGCTTTAAACTACTCCAGCCGACCCTTGACATTGCGCATGGTGATCTTAGGCTCGTGTGCGGCTACTCGGCCATGGAAACCCATTTCATGAAGCTCCCGACGAACAGTTATTGTGCTGACATTGCTTCCAGAGGCAGTTTGAAACTCGGTAGTGAGTGTTGCAACCGAGGAATGACGATTTTTACGCACTTCAGCACTCGGTAGTCCCTTTCTGTGAGCTTGTGTGGCCTACCACTTCGCGGCTGAGCCATTGTTGCTCCTAGACGTTTCCACTTCACAATAACAGCACTTACAGTTGACCGGGGCAGGTCTAGCAGGGCAGACATTTTACCAACTGACTTGTTGGAAAGGTGGCATCCAATGACGGTGCCTCGTTGAAAGTCACTGAGCTCTTCAGTAAGGCCATTCTACTGCCAATGTTTGTCTATGGAAATTGCATGGCGGTGTGCTCGATTTTATACACCTGTCAGCAACGGGTGTGGCTGAAATAGCCGAATCCACTAATTTGAAGGGGTGTCCACATACTTTTGTGTATATGGTGTATTCACACCCCTTGACTTTTTCCACATTAAATTGCAAATGTTTTGTCACTGGCCTAGACACAATACCCCATAATGTCAGTGGAATTATGTTTTTGACATTTTGACAAATTAATTTTAAATGAAAAGCTGAAATGTCTTGAGTCAGTAAGTATGCAACCCCTTTGTTATTGCAAGCCTAAATAAGTTCAGGATTAAAGATGTGCTTAACAAGTCACATAAGTTGCATGGACTCACTCTGTGTGCAATAATAGTGTTTAACATGATTATTGAATGACTACCTCATCTCTGTACCCCACACATAAAATTATTTGTAAGGTCCCTCATTCGAGCAGTGAATTTCAAACACAGATTCAAGCAGAAAGACCAGGGAGGTTTTCCAATGCCTCTCAAAGAAGGGCACCGATTGGTCGATGGATAAACATTGAATATCCGTTTGAACATGGTGAAGTTAATAATTTCACTTTGGGTGGTGTATCAATACGCCCAGTCACTACAAAGATACAGGCGTCCTTCCAAACTCAGTTGAGGAAAGAAACCGCTCAGGGATTTCACCATGAGGCCAATGGTGACTTTAAAACAGTTACAGAGTTTAATGGCTGTGATAGGACAAAATTGAGGATGGATCAACATTGTAGTTTCTCCAAAATACTAACCTAATTGATAGAGCGAAAAGAAGGAAGCCTGTACAGAATACAAAAATTCCAAAACATGCGTCCTGTTTGCAACAAGCCACTAAATTAAAACTGCAAAAAATGTGGCAAAGCAATTCACGTTTTGTCCTGAATACAAAGTGTTATGTTTGGGTCAAATCCAATACAACACTCCATATTTCAAGCATAGTGGTGGCTGCATCATGTTATGGGTATGCTTGTAATCGTTAAGGAATGGAGCTAAGCACAGGCAAAATCCTAGAGGAAAAACTGGTTCAGTCTGCTTTCCACCAGACACTGGGAGATGAATTCACTATTCAGCAGGACAATAACCTAAAACACAAGGCCAAATCTACACTGGAGTTGCTTACCATGAGGACAGTGAATGTTCCTGAGTGGCCGAGTTACAGTTTTGACTTAAATCTACTTGAAAATATATGGCAAGACCTGCAAATGGTTGTCTAGCAATGATCAACAACCAATTTGACAGAGCTTGAAGAATTTTGAAAATAATAATGGGCAAATGTTGCACAATCCACATGTGGAAAGCTCTTAGAGGGTTATCCAGAAAGACTCACAGCTGTAATCGCTGCCAAGGTTGCTCCTACAAAGTATTGACACGGGTGTGAATACTTATGTAAATTATATATTTCTGTATTTCGTTTTCTATACAATTGCAAAAATGTCTAAAAACATGTTTTCACTTTGTCATTATTGGGTATTGTGTGTAGATGGTTGAGAAAAAAATATATTTAAAGCATTTAAATTCAGGCTGTAACACAACATTGTGAATAAGTCAAGGGGTATGAATACTTTCTGAAGGCACTGTATGTCACTTAAAGGAATACTTTTCTCAAAACCACAAATTCCTATGATTTATGTTGTTAAATAATGCAAAATATGTGAACAATATATGTTGTGAAAAAATGTTGTGTTTTGTTGTTGCTTCCTACCTTATTATAACATGTGACATGTGGGGGGGGGGGGGTGCAACTCAATATTAGGAAGGTGTTCATAATGTTTGGTATACTCAGTGTACATAGCTATGATGCGTTCCTACACTATTTCCTGAATTGACAGACCACTAGAAGTTAAATCATGGTGAAAATTGTTATTTGACCTACTGATAGAACATAGGCTTTCACCAAATTGACAGGAGTTTCATGATTTCTATTTCTGGGAGTAGATTATCCCTTTAAGACAACAACACACCGTACAGTATATCGAAAGACAACCCCCCCCCCCCCCCCCCCCCACACACACACACACACACACACACACACACACACACACACACACACACACACACACACACAACCAGCTAAGGTGAGGGCATTTAAACAGCACACATCATCTCTGGTTGTCACTATTCACCCATGCTTGTGTTAAACCCCTCTGACCTAAGCCCTCTCCACTCTGTCCATTCCAGTTCCAGAACATGAACAATATCATCACCTTCCCTCTGGACAGCCTGCTGAAAGGAGACCTGAAAGGAGTCAAAGGGGTGAGTAACACTATCCTCCATGGCTTTCTGTTACACTGTTTGGGGTGTTGGTTATCACAGGCAGAGATTAAAGTAGAGGCCTCCATAAGGATTTGTATAAAGGCTCTCCCATTACCCTACTGCACTGTAGTAACTCAGGCTTCTGTTTGTGTGATGTTAATTACTAGGTACTGTACATGTTTTGTACCTGGTAGAGATAAGGTGTGTGAGATGGTGTTTTCCTGCTGGCACGGTGCGACCCCAGACCCGGTTTGTTTGTGTGTGTGTTGGGGGTGGAAACTATAAACAGCGCACCATTCTTGCACTAGACAACACCGTAACTACACTCCATCACACATGTAAAGTCTGGGACCAGCCCACACATTCTACTAGCTCCAGGAGAAACCAGTCAGCCAGCCAGCCAGTGTGTGATGGTGCAGACAGCCTACTGCAGGAATTCAATCAGCGTCTTGTTTATATAAAAGGGAGGCTGAGCCCAGACACCCATCCAGTCTGCCAGGCCTCTAATCCCATCAGCACTCATTACTGTCTTCTCTGACCTCTACACTATAACCACGTGGGTCATTAGTGCCTCTCTCTCTCTCTCTCTCTCTCTCTCTCTCTCTCTCTCTCTCTCTCTCTCTCTCTCTCTCTCTCTCTCTCTCTCTCTCTCTCTCTCTCTCTCTCTCTCTCTCTCTCTTCAGAGAGACTGGCTAGCAAGCTAGTCCCTAGCTATCCCATGGCTGCTCACTCTTGCCTCTTCAAATCTCCAAGGACTCTTGCTTTTTTTCTTCTCTACCTTGCCCTCTCCCCCTCACCGTTGTAACTGTTGGCATCCACAGGCTACATCAGCCCAAACGATTAGGCTTGTGTACAGATTAAGGCTGACCCCAATTAGTCGACTGGTCGATTGTTTGGTCTTTAGGCTGTTGGTCGACAGAGATTGTTTTAGTCGATTAGTAACAAAATAAAACATATATATATATATAAATATTTGCGCCCATCTCAATGAACTAATCCATTGCGGAGGCCTAGACTAAAAGCCAATTTATGTTTGATCCGAAAACGTCATAAAATAGACCTACCTGATTACTTCTTACCAGTGCTTGACTTGGACTGAAATAGGTTCTGGTACTCATTTTGGGTGCTGGTACTGTTTATATTTAGGTGCAGGAGCTCCACAATACTTTTGAGCTAATATTCTATAAGAGGAACAGAAGCTCAAGCAGTAGAAAATTGAGGTGCCGGTACTCCACTCTGGTGAGCTCCTGCCCAAGTCAAGCACTGCCTCTTATCCCTTGCGCAAAATAGCCTACAGCTGTGTCTGTCCCAAGCTCACTGGCACAGGAAACTCTGAGGGCCCAGAATATTTTATACAGCAGGAGCGGGAGGAGAATAGTTCAGAAGCAGTGGTGCAGATATGCTCATTACCCCACTGATGACTTTCATTACACTCCTGACATGGGGCTAATGGGGTGCTAGTTATGGTGCTTTCTGCTCTGACTCACACAGCCTGTCTCTCCATTACCACTGGGGGGTGAGAGGAGAGAGGGAGGGGAGAGAAAGAGAGAATGCGTGCGAGACTGTTAAAAAGAGAGACAATTAAAGACTTTCCATCCCCAGCTTGCAGTATGTACCGTTCACTATCTCTCACCTACACAGCCACAGGGCCTTTTCCCTCCTCCCTTGCTTTCTCCATCATTCCTCTCCTCTCCCAGGGGAGGTACCTGTGGAGTACAGGAGGAAGGTGTCTAGACCAGCCTGAGTAGTGTTGGACTGAACACAGGAAGTCTCTAACATCCCCTGCAGTCTCTCACACACACACGTAATTTATCTGTTTCGTAGTACTGTTTCTTATTTTTGTTTAGTTTAGACACATGATTTCTCAATTTACAGTACGTTTGTCAATCAGCTGTGCAGCCAGACTTAATTACCATTCCTTTTGCCTTGTCGCTCACTACCATAGTTTTTCAATTCCTCATCAATCCATGGAGCCTTAACAGTTCTAACAGTCAGTTTCTAAATAGGTGCATGCTTATCAGTAACTGGAAGAAACAATGTCATAAATGCAGAAAGTGCAGCGTCTGGTTGCTCCTCATTACACCAGCAAATACGTTTTACATCTTAAACATAGGAATCACTAGAAAACCTTTTGTATGATCTCTTGTACAACATTTTAGACCCAGCCTTTGGAACTTTGGTTTTTCTAAATATGGCCACTATATTATGATCACTACATCCGATGGGTGTGGCTACTGCTTAAGAGCAGATTTCTGCAGCATTAGTAAAGATATAATCAATACACGTGCTGTTTGTAAATGTCCTTGTAGGTTGACTGATAACCTGAACCAGGTTGCGGGCACTGGTTACAGTTTGAAGCTTCTTCTTGAGTGGACAGCTTGATGAAAAACAGTCAATATTTAGGTCACCCAGAAAATATACCTCTCGGTTGATATCACATACACTATCAAGCATTTCACACATATTATCCAGATACTGACAGAGTACTCGGTTGTCTATAGCAGGGTTTCCCAAACTCGGTCCTGGGGCCGCCCCTGGGTGCACATTTTGGTTTTTGCCCTAGCACTACACAGCTGATTCAAATAACTAACTCATCATCAAGCTTTGATTATTTGAATCAGCTGTGTAGTGCTAGGGCAAAAACCAAAATGTGCACCCGAGTTTGGGAAACCCTGGTCTATAGCAACTTCCCACAAGAATGGGCTTTAGGTGAGGCAGGTAAACCTGTAGCCATATTACTTCAACAGCATTTTACATGAGATTCTCTCTAAGCTTTACAGGAATATGACTCTCAATACAGCAACACATCCCCCATTGGCATTCCTGTCTCTTCTGTAGATGTTATAACCATTTATTGCTACCATTTTCTCGTCAAAGGAATTACAATGCCTTCAGAAAGGATTCATAATCCTTGACTTATTCCACATTTTGTTGTTACAGCCTCAATTCAAAATGAATGACATAAAAAAAAATCTCACCCATCTACACACAGTACCCCATAAAGACAGTGATAACATATTTTTAGAAATTTGTGCACATTTGATTGAAAATGAAATACAGAAATACCCCTGAGTCAATACATGTTAGAATCACCTTTGGCAGCGATTACAACTTTGAGTCTTTCTGAGTAAGTCTCTAAGAGCTTTGCACACGTGGATTGTACAATTATTCTTACAAAAATTCTTCAAGCTCTGTCAAGTTGGTGGTTGATCATTGCTAGACAGCCATTTTCAAGTCTTGCCATAGATTTTCAAACCCAATTTAAGTCAAAACTGTAACTAGGCCACTCAGGAACATTCAGTGTTATCTTGGTAAGCAACAATGTTATTTTGGTAAGCCTTGTGTTATAGTTTATTGTCCTGCTGAAAGGTACATTTGTCTCCCAGTGTCTGTTGGAAAGCAGACTGAACCAGGTTTTCCTGTAGGATTTTGTCTGTGCTTAGCTGTATTCCGTTTATTTTTATCCTAAAAAACTCCCTTGCCGATGACAAGTATACCCATAACATGATGAAGCCACCAGCATGCTTGAAAATATGAAGAGTGGTACTCATGTGTTGTGTTGGATTTTCCCCATACATAAGGCTTTGTGTTGAGGACATAAAGTTAATTTCTTTGCCACATTTTTTGCAGCTTTACTTTAGTGCCTTATTGCAAACTGGATACTTGTTTTGGAATATTATTCTGTACAGGTTTCCTTCTTTTCACTCTATCAATTAGGTTAGTATTGTGGAGTAACTACAATGTTGTTGATCCTTCCTCAGTTTTCTCCTATCACAGCCATTAAATGTAATTTTATCAATTTACCAATAGGTGCCCTTCTTTGTGAGCCATTGGAAACCCTCCCTGGTCTTGGTGGTTGAATCTGTGTTTGAAATTCACTGTTCGACTGAGAGTCCTTGCAGTTAATTGTATGTGTGGAGTAAAGAGATGAGGTAGTCATTCACAAATCATGTTAAACACTATTATTGCACACAGAGAGTCCATGCAACTTAGTATGTGACTTGTTAAGCACATTTTTACCCCTGAACTTATTTAGGCTTGCCATTACATTTACGTCATTTAGCAGACGCTCTTATCCAGAGCGACTTACAAATTGATGCATTCAACTTATGATAGCCAGTGGGGGAGGGGGGGAGGTGGGGGTAGAAGGATTACTTTTAATTATTCCAGGTATTCCTTAAAGAGGTAGGGTTTTAAGTGTATCCGGAAGGTGGTCAGTGACTCCGCTGTCCTGGCGTCGTGGGGGAGCTTGTTTCACCATTGGGGTGCCAGAGCAGCGAATAGCTTTGACTGGGCTGAGCGGGAACTGTGCTTCCGTAGAGGTAGGGGGGCTAGCAGGTCAGAGGTGGATGAACGTAGTGCCCTCGTTTGGGTGTAGGGTCTGATCAGAGCCTGAAGGTAAGGAGGTGCCGTTCCCCTCACAGCTCCGTAGGCAAGCACCATGGTCTTGTAGTAGATGCCAGCCTCAACTGGAAGCCAGTGGAGTGTGCGGGGGAGCGGGGATGACATGAGAGAACTTGGGAAGGTTGAACACCAGACGGGCTGCAGCGTTCTGGATAAGTTGTAGTGGTTTAATGGCACAGGCAGGGAGCCCAGCCAACAGCGAGTTGCAGTAATCCAGACGGGAGATGACAAGTGCCTGGATTAGGACCTGTGCCGCTTTCTGTGTAAAGTAGGGTCGTACTCTGCGAATGTTGTAGAGCATGAACCTGCAGGATCGGGTCACCGCTTTGATGTTAGCGGAGAACGACAGTGTGTTGTCCAGGGTCACGCCAATGTTCTTTGCACTCTTGGAGGAGGACACAATGGAGTTGTCAACCGTGATGGCGAGATCATGGAGTGGGCAGTCCTTCCCCGGGAGGAAGAGCAGCTCCGTCTTGCCGAGGTTCAGCTTGAGGTGGTGATCCGACATCCACACTGATATGTCTGCCAGACATGCAGAGATGCGATTCGCCACCTGGTTATCAGAAAGGGGAAAGGAGAAAATTAATTGTGTGTCGTCTGCGTAGCAATGATAGGAGAGACCATGTGAGGAAATGACAGAGCCAAGTGACTTGGTGTATAGAGAGAATAGGAGAGGGCCTAGAACTGAGCCCTGGGGGACACCAGTGGTGAGAGCACGTGGTGCTGAGACAGATTCTCGCCACGCCACCTGATAGGAGCGATCTGTCAGGTAGGACGCAATCAAAATGTGGAAAAAGGTGTGTCAATACTTTCTGGAAGTGAGTTTCAGAGATAACCAGTATATGAATGTTGTCGATGTTATCGACTTCATGAACCTTGTTTCTCAGGCTACATATGTTAATGTGGGCTATTTTTAGCCCTTTCTGGGTTGCTTGTAAGGCCTCCCAAGAAAGCACTAAAAACAATCAGAGGTAGACATGTCAGTGATATTTACATTTGAGCCAATAGTACAGGGAGAGCTACCCACAGTGGGCTTCCTACTAGGACAAATGGTCTCAGTGCTAACTGTGTAATTCTTGTTTATATGCACAAGATTACTGATATCAAGAAGGTCCTTTTTTAAAATCAAACTCTGCACGTTTAAGTGTCACAGCCCAAGCCCCTTAAGTGATTTGAAAACCGAGGGGATATCCATATTTATGGAATTCACATTTAAACGAATAGCACTGGTTGAGCTTTCGCTAGCCACAGTGGACTTCCCACCAACTTTATAGGTTCAGGATTATGACTGATGACATGTTGGAATATGAACATCTGTAACACTATTATGATAGTGCTGTGATATAATGGTAGGGATTACCTGAGACAGCACTGATTTCTCCTGCTGTGGGGGATGGAGGGCGATAGACTCCTGAGGACTTGGGCTGTGAAAGTGTCAGAGTAAGCAACTGTTTTATGCTCAAAGAGAGCCTCTGTGCTCCACGGTAGTTGGGATATATTCTGTCCTCACTGAAACAATCCCTCCGCATCTAGAACCAGTCTAAATTGTCAACAAATGCCACTTCCACTGAGGCAGAGAACATTTTCAGCCAGTGATTCATTGGAGGAGTTCACTGAAGTGGTTGGACTCATGGCCTATTGAGGGTAGTGGACCCGAGATAAGTAGCCGCTTACCTGCTTACTTTGCAGCTCCTTTCAGGTCCATTACAGGCCATTTTACGCTCCACTCATCTCTCCATCCCACTGTTGAACCTCAACTGTGGAAAATATATAGGTGTTTAATATGCTGCTCTCTGGGGGTTTCAAGAAGCGTTTTTTGGTTTCCTCTAACTTCATTACCCCCTTTTCTCCCAAATTTTCGTTATATCCAATTGGTAGTTACAGTCTTGTCCCATCGCTGCAACTCCCGTACGGACTCGGGAGAGGCAAAGGTCGAGAGCCATGCATCCTCTGAAACACTACCCTGCCAAGCCGCACTGCTTCTTGACACACTGCTCGCTTAACCCGGAAGCCAGCCGCACCAATGTGTTGGAGGAAGCACCGTACAACTGGCGACCGTGTCAGCGTGCATGCACCCGGCCTGCCACAGGAGTCGCTAGAGCACGATGGGACAAGGACATCCCGGCCGGCCAAACCCTCCCTAACCCGGACGACGCTGGGCCAATTGTGCGCCGTCTCCCGGTCGCGGCCGGCTGCGACACAGCCCGGGATCGAACCCGAATCTGTAGTGACGCCTCAAGCACTGCGATGCAGTGCCTTAGACCGCTGCGCCACTCGGGAGGCCCTTCAATTCATGCCATTTTGTTGGTACTTCCGCATGGACAGTGCCTGTTAAAGGATGTACAAGTAGGAAGGTTACTGGTCTGTCTGGTTACACTAGCCTGGGTCCCGTCTGCTTCTACTGAGGCAGAGACAGCCCTAGATTAAGATTGATGAGGTACTTCAGTTGAAAAGGGGTACACTGTATATGAAGTACAGGTAACTGCCAAAATAAAGAAAACCCCAAAATAAAGTGTCTTAATAGGGCGTTGGGCCATCATGAGCCGCCAGAAAAACTTCAATGCACCTTGGCATAGATTCTACAAGTGTCTGGAACTCTATCGGAGGGATGCGGTACTATTCTTTCATGAGAAATTCCATCAGTGGTCAATTGGGTTGAGATCTGGGGACTGACACACAAGCACACACTTACTTTAAACCACCTATGCTCCTTTGAGACCTCTCTTTCAAAGTCACTGTCTTCTTCTAGCCACGCTAGCCAAAAGAATGGGCAACTGGGCGCTTTTATACATGACCCTAAGCATGATGGGATGTTAATTGCTTAATTAACTCAGGAACCACACCTGTGTGGAAGCACCTGCTTTCAATATACACCAAAAGTATGTGGACACCTGCTCGTCGAACATCTCATTCCAAAATCATGGGCACTAATCTGCAGTTGTTACCCCCTTTGCTGTATAACAGCCTCCACTTTCTGGGAAGGCTTTCCACTAGATGTTAGAACATTGCTGCATGGACTTAGCCATAAGCGCATTAGTGAGGTCGGGCACTGATGTTGGGCGATTAGGCGTGGATCGCAGTCGGCGTTCCAATTCATCCCGAAGGTGTTCGATGGGGTTCAGGTCAGGGCTCTGTGCAGGCCAGTCAAGTTCTTCCACACCGATCACACCTTTCCCAAACTGTTGCCACAAAGTTGGAAGCACAGAATCGTCTAGAATGTCATTGTATGCTGTAGCGTTAAGATTTCCCTTTACTGGAACTAAGGGGCCTAGCCCGAACCATGAAAAACAGCCCCAGACCATTATTCCTCCTCCACCAAACTTTACAGTTGGCACTATGCATTCGGACAGGTAGCGTTCTCCTTGCATCTGCCAAACCCAGATTCGTCTGTCGGACTGCCAGATGGTGAAGTGTGATTCATCACTCCTGAGAGTCCAATGGCGGCGAGTTTTACACCGCTCCAGCCAACGCTTGGCATTGCGCATGGGGATCTTAGGCTTGTGTGTGGCTTCTCGACCATTGGAAACCCATTTCATGAAGTTCCCGACGAACAGTTATTGTGCTGGCGTTGCTTCCAGAGGCAGTTTGGAACTCGGTAGTGAGTGTTGCAACCGAGGACAGACGATTTCTATTTGCTACGCGCTTCAGCACTCGGCGGTCCTGTTCTGTGAGCTTGTGTGGCCTACCATTTCGTGGCTGAGCCGTTGTTGCTCCTAGACATTTCCACTTCACAATAACAGCGTTTTACAGTTGACCAGGGCAGCTCTAGCAAGGCAGAAATTTTACGAACTGACTTGTTGGAAAGGTGGCATCCTAAGACAGTGCCACGTTGAAAGTCACTGAACTCTTCCGTGCGGGCCATTCTACTGCCAATGTTTGTCTATGTAGATTGCATGGCTGTGTGCTCAATTGTATACACTTGTCAGCAATGGGTGTGGCTGAAATAGCCAAATCCACTAATCCACATACTTTTGGCCATGTTGTGTATTTTGTATTCCTCAAATGCCAAAATAAAGTGTTTCCTTTATTTTGGCATTTACCTGTAATATCCGTAGTCCAAACTGGAATAGGGCACAACCAGCCAAGATACAGCATCATCACTCCCTGTCTGTCTGCAGTTCAGTGCTGGCTCAGGCCCTCATACTTGTGTGTTATTGTTGCTGCATTGGCCCTTAAGCTCTGTCCAGTGTCCACCCCCTAACCCACCATCCCACTCCAAACACTGAACATAAGCAGACTGGTGGAAAGTGCTGAGACCATCAAACAGCAGGGCAAGGGGATTTACGGATTGGACTGGACACTGGGATGATGTCATCCCTTCCAGCGCTAGACCTTCTGATCCTTTGTATCTATTGTTTTTTTGTTTTTTTTTTACACACCATAACCCCCAGCCCCCCCCCCCCCCCCCCCCAGTCATGAAACCCACACACACAGAATTGTTGGCGGAGGCTTTTAGCTATAAGGAGCTCTGCCAAAGGAGTGATCTCACCATTATTTATCACCAAGAAAAGATTAGGGAGTGGAGGCTGATCATAAGTCGTGGATTTTTAACAGGTGCCCTTGACAGCAACAAGACCAGGTTTAGGACAACATTGGAATGTAAATTGCATGTTTAGATTTGAGGTCTTGGTGAAAAGGCTTTGTCTGCGTAGCAGTCTGAATAGGTCCCATTCCAACTCACTGGACAGGCATGTGGACCTTCCACTACTGTATCACCTCAACAGTGGACCCATTCCATTCAAGAGCAATTTACATTCCAATGTAGTCCTAAACCTGGTCTTGTTGCTGTACACTTCACATTGACGCATTCAAGGTCAGTCAGCTGTGTTCAATTAGACAAGGACAGTGGTAACGGAGGTAAGAATTGAACCAAGAAACTCGACCAAGAAAAAGGCTGTTGCAGGACAAGAACTTTACAGAAGAGTGTTATGTTTTGTTTTAAAGCCTCTGTCTCCCAAATATCTATTCTGTGGAAACTCATTAAAGAGAGGTTGCGTGTTGATGTGGTAGAGTGGATGGGAGGTGAACCCTGTTTGGCTGTGCTCTTCCAGCATTCCACACAGCTAAGTTGCCCTGCCATGTTCCCTGTTGTGTGGAAGCTAGTAGCTACTCACACAGACACGCTAGTCTAGCTAGCGCCCCACTTCACTCCCTACTGTTGTTCCCCACTCTCACAGTAGCTAGCGCCTAACTTCACTTCCCATCGAGCTGAATGAGAGAGGAATGGCTGCACTTGGAGAATGTGCCGCTCTGTCCAACTCGTCTCGCTCCCGCGGCTTGTATTTTTAGCCAGTGTTCTCCTTTTTTTTTTTTTTTTTTTTTTTTTTGCTTCCTCTATTTCTCTTTCTCTCACGCGCTCTGTGTCTCTCTGTGTTTCTCTCTCTCTCTCTCGTTCTCTTTCTCTTTCTTTCTCTTTCTCTCTTTCATCAGACCATGATCCAATGACCATGGATCCATGACCGCCACACTTGTTTTGAAGAGTCTGGGCTGGTATCCACAAAGCGTCCCAGAGGAAGAGTGCTGATCTAGGATCAGTTTAGCATTTTAGATATTAATGAATTTTATATGGAAATGTTGGGACCTGAGCCAAGCTCTCCGACTCTGAGTCGCTTTGTGGATACGGGCCCAGGGGTCAACAGAGGGAACATCTCTGTAAGACACTGAGAATGGGATTTCAGGCAATCTGTTTCATATAATGACAGCAAAATAGCAACATATTTATTGTAATAAAGCCATAGTACATTAATTGTAACAAAGCTTTAGAAAGATTGGCTTTTGTTAGAGGATGCATCACCTTTTATACTACCTTTATTTTTCATTCCAGTTAATGACTCTTTAAAAATGCCTGCGGCTGCCACTGCAATCATTTTTTTGTTAGGAAAAACACTGTTACAGTTCAAGGTTTCCGAAGGAAAGAGCAATGCCATTTCAAAAACCATGATGCTGTAGCAATCCGTGCTCTCCACAATTGTTGATTGGGATGCAATCAGCAAATCAACATGAAAATAACAAGCAGATTCGCAGTGCAATCAGATAATCCATTGATCTCATCATGTTTTACCACTGTCTGTTCAATGGCCTTGGAAGCAGCATTTATGGTTGCCGCTGCGGTGTTTGGAGGAAAAATGACACGGGCAATTTCACCAGTTAATGTCTGTTTTTGTTAGCCCCTAATCACTGTTTATTCATTGGTGCGGTGCTGGAAAAGTGTTGCATAATTTAATGTTTGATCAAACAGCTGTTGAACGCTACTCTATTACCATGGGAAATCTGTTCAGCGGTGTGGCCACTTAAACCATGTTACGATTCTGAGCACTGCTCTTTTTTTATGTTAGCACTTTGTACTGTATTGTAGTCTACGGCAATGAAGAGGGAAAAGGATGACAAGATTGAGTCATGTATTGGCAGTGTGCTTTGTTAACATTTGGCTAGTGCAGGGAGATTGACAGGGTTTTCCCTGAGCTTGTAACATCACCTGACTGGAGTATTGATGTGTACCGTAGCTTCAGTGCCTTCTGGTTATAGTAACGCTGTCTGTGTGTGCAGTGGTATGCTTCATATCACAATGTGTGTTTTGACCATGTTGATATCTTTCTAGCCTCTTTAAGGAGTGATGTTAGTGCCAACAGAAACGGAATTTTGGCACTAATATTACTCCATATTTTTACAGTTGACATTTACATTTACATTTTAGTAATTTAGCAGACGCTCTTATCCAGAGCGACTTACAGTTAGTGCATACATTATTTTTTATACCCCCCCCCCCCCGTGGGAATTGAACCCACAACCCTGGCGTTGCAAACGCCATGCTCTACCAACTGAGCTACATCCCTGACGGCCATTCCCTCCCCTACCCTGGACGACGCTGGGCCAATTGTGCGCCGCCCCATGGGTCTCCCGGTCGCGGCCGGCTACGACAGAGCCTGTATTCGAACCAGGATCTCTAGTGGCACAGCTAGCACTGCGATGCAGTGCCTTAGACCACTGCGCCACTAGGGAGAACATATAGCCAAAAGGTTTTTGTGTGTGGAGCTTTTGTGAACACATCCAAGTTGTTATGTTGATAGGTTTGCTTAATGGATTCCTATGTAGATCTAACTCATCATTATTCCACATTCTGTTTCTGAATTTGAAGTTCTGACACCTGTTTCTTTCTGCTTTTTTTCTTCACAGGACCTGAAAAAGCCATTTGATAAGTCCTGGAAAGACTATGAAACCAAAGTGTAAGTTTTTTTATATATTTTACTACCACCAATATGAAATTAGGTTCTGGCCCATTGACATTATTAGCTTAGAGTACGAAGACAATCAGATGATCATTCCATTGTCTTTTGGTCCGTTGGTTCATACTATGGCCATACTGTAGCAGTCGGTTCAACTGATTCTCAAGCATTTTGATAACCTCTAGATATTGGTACTATCATAATAGTTTGCATTTGACTGTATATTTGTCATTGGTAGAGCCCGATTTGATCATCAAATGCATAAGCAATATGTTGAATGAGATGCAATGTGATATTTGTCTTGTCCCATCTCTGTGCTTGTAATGACCACTATTTCCCAACCAATAATAAATCATCCCATCTCTACACCCCTCTATCCACACTGACATCATTTGTGATTTTGCATGCAACGGTATATGACATTTTATAGCACCACTCTGATATATTTTCCAAGCTGCAAAGGACATTCTTTACTGAAAGGGTAATACATTTTCTTCTGCAACGCCAATCTGATGACGAGACAGTACTGACTTGTTGCTCCATTGATGCCACCCGCTCTCTGCTAGTCTGCTATCAATGGAGGGCAGTACTATGCTTGATCGAGAACATCGTTGTCCCATCTGCTCTGATTTTCTTTGAACTTTGCCGATCACAATCGGATTGGTTCTCATATCTCTATAATATCTCTAATCTCTTAATCTGCGATTATAATGAGGCCTTTCCTATTTGCAGACCGAAAGAGATGAGACTCTCTGCCACAAAGTCCACTCTGGCCCCGACCACCTTAAATTGGTTTGCGAGCAGCACCCTGCCATCGTCACTACAGTTAGAGTCCCATTTGATTTACTGTCTCATCTCTGTGTCAACGGTCTTTGGTGGCTCTTGTGGCTGCTGTGCAACATCTGGCTATTTTTAGCTTTCTCTCTACTCCCATGCTTCTGGGCTGATGATTAAGGTGACAGCTTTGCAGATGTTCTACTAATGAAGCAGTCGCATCTTGATGTCTTACCAGATGACGGTTTCAGACCAAAAAAGGAAGCCACCCAAAATGACTGAATATAACCCAGATTACTTTGCCTGAGACAGATGAATGTTTGTGAAGCAGTGGCAGGAACTGACTTCTTTAAGTGTCTTTGAATCAAAGGTTAAGGTTTTTTTGAACAGCAGTAGATTATATAATGTTATGTAGACTTGCAGGAGCAGGCCACAGTGCAGCGCTGGCTCATGCAATCACACCACTTTGACATCAGCTTGATGCCCCCCTCTGTCTGTCTTTTTTGGTATGATCCGTTTGTAGTTTTTTTCTTGGTTCAGTTTCCTTTGGAATGGCCTTGTTGCATCTGTGTCTTGATGGTTTCAAATGAGCCAAGCTGTTGACTGAGGTGCAAAAAACAGACAAGTCGTTTACGTTGGTTTAGTGATGGGCCACAGTGACGAGGACCTAACATCCAAAAGCATGAGTGAGAGGCCGTCTGCTCTCAAATCTGAACGAGAACAGGTGTCACTTAAGTCTCCCTTTGCTTCCTCATAGGAGGAGCCAAATGCTGCATCCTTTTTTAAGGGAATATGCTAAGCTAGTTAGCATATGCAAAATAATGCCCTGTTGCATGGAATGCCCTCCCCCTTCCACTCTGTATATTTCCTGTTTGGTATGGGTGTGTGTGTGTCTGTGGTTGGAAATGCCCTTTGACCCCCCCGATGATGTCACTTCCTGTCCCAGCACTAAGATTGAGAAGGAGAAGAAAGAGCATGCGCGGCAGCACGGCATGATCCGCACTGAGATCAGCGGGGCGGAGATCGCAGAGGAGATGGAGAAGGAGAGGAGGTTCTTCCAGCTGCAGATGTGTGAGGTGGGTAAGGAAAGTGATAGAGCTCAGGCCTGGGTTGCCAGGTTGGGTCAAGTCCAGAGCTGGAGTGGAGGGTTTTCTGACATTGTGAAATTCTGTCTCGCAGTATCTTCTCAAAGTGAACGAGATCAAGATCAAGAAAGGGGTGGACCTACTCCAGAATCTCATCAAATATTTCCACGCACAGTGCAAGTAAGTCCTGCAGTCAGTGAAAGTGTGCATTTGACCAAGTGCTCACCTCGTGGGGAAAACAGCTGATGTAGATTTGTCACTCTCTCTTTAGTTTCTTTCAGGATGGGCTGAAAGCAGTAGACAACCTCAAACCATCCATAGAGAAACTAGCCACAGACTTACACACGGTGAGTTCCTCAAGACTACTGTTGACATCTTCATGGGGGTATGTAAGGACTTGCCTTTCCATTATCAAGTATGCTGAATTCATCAAACGTATTCTGTGTGACTCTGTAACCTTTGTATGACCCCTGTGGCCTTTGTATGACCTGTGTATGACCTTTCTGTGAGCTCTCCAGATAAAGCAGGCCCAGGACGAGGAGAGGAAGCAGCTCACTCAGCTACGGGACGTCCTCAAGTCAGCGCTGCAGGTGGAGCAGAAGGAGGTAACACCCATAGACTTCGACCACTCTAGTGCCCCAAAGTATGTTTTAGCATGGGCAGCGCCATTGTGGACTTTCATCATTAGGAGATTCTCATTGGGGCAAAAGTCCGTCCTCTCCTCGACTCCTCCGTCCTCTCTCCTCCGTGACTCAGAAACCGATAAGTGGCCGAGGAGAGTGTCAATTTTGTTTGTAGACGAATTAAGGAGTCTGCTACCCTCAATCGATTTAACTACTTTGGCAGCAAGCACTGAAGTTTTTTAATACCTGCCACACCCCTTTGGATCAGCTGTTGTTTTCTGGAAGGGGAAAAGCAAGCAAACATTTAAAAACCATATGCTACTTATTCTTTTATCTATTCAATTCGTTTTTACTTTACACATTTAATTTGGGATTCCACCCCTGTAAACGTCATTGGAGAGTCATTTCATACAAGCACATTTTCGTCCATGTTCCCCCTCCTCGCCGTCTCTCTGCAATTACCTTTGACCTTTTTTTAAAGGAAGCGAGAGAGGAGGTAGGTGAAAGGACACAGGAGTTGAGCAAAACCAAATGAGATCCTCCCATTTTTAAGTAGTCAACTGGGTGGGACTTCTTATGGGTTAAGGAAGAATCACATAATTCCATCCAGATCTCTTACACACACACACACACACACACACACACACACACACACACTCACACTCATTCATGCATGCATACTGCTGTATACAACACACACGGCAACCCTCAAACTCTATAGGCCTAGTCTTTTCACTGTCAAAAGCCCAAGTTAGACATCCAATAATATAGCCGTCTGTATCTCATCTAATCCGCCTAATTCATATCCTATAAGTGATGCACTTACATGTTCAAAATCCCGATGTACATAACCAAAGCCCTCTTCACTCCCTGTCAACTTTAGCAAGCTCATTGAGAGCACGCATTAATGGTCTACGGTTAAGCACTCTTATGTGCTTAATACTCTCATTTACCAGATGCTTTTATCCAAAGCGACTTACAGTTAACACATGTACTTATGTCCTTTCAGCCTTCAGCTACTATGTGGAGAACTAGTGTACTGTTTTTTCTACTGCAGCACTATCTTACCTGTCTGTTCTCCTCTTTACTTTACTGCCTCTTTGTGAACCAAGTCTAGGAGAGTAAGTGTATCCTCAGTGCCCCCTTAATGTGCTTGTCGATCTGTGGTTGTGGTGTTTTGTCAAGGATAGTGAGAAGTTTGTCTGAAGCATTTTCATTAGAGAGCATTAGTGGCGGCCTCTAAAAGTGATTTAGTGGGGGGATTTCTGGGTTGTATTCATTAGGCACCAAATGGAAGAAAGCACTTCGAACAGAGTGAAGCGCAGAGGTACTATCTGTACTTCTGAAATACTTGTTTTTCGTTTAAATTGTGCTACATTGTGACTTAATGAATACAACCCTGTCTTAGTTTTTTCCTGTTGACAATGGTAACACTAGATACTAGAACCCTGAAGACTTTTCTTTAGAATATCTTCCAAAGGTCTTTGCTTTGGCCCCTCCCCCTCTCGGTTTCCCCTATACCACTTCCTCTGAGGAGATGACCTCACTAGTGCATGACCCCAAGGCTTTGCTTGTCCTATATACATATTGTGGCAGCATCTCAATAGTCTAAAGAGGCTCCCCTTCCTTGCCATCTCTACTTCATCTGCACTAAAGCAAATCCCCAGCCAGCATCCCGATCTGCCATATTGCTCTCCTATCCTAAATTTTAGCCTGGATTTTTCAGATCAGTGTTGACAAATGAAAATATACAAGGAGAGGAAGCCACTTTAGACAATTGAGATGCACCCCACCCACACTCACTGCAGTGTCTTGTGCCTTTGCCTACATAGATCCTTATGTTTGTTTGTGTGTGTGCTGGTATTGTTGAAGGATTCCCAGGTGCGACAGAGCGCTACCTACAGTTTGCACCAGCCACAGGGCAACAAGGAGCACGGCACTGAGCGCTGTGGGAACCTCTACAAGAAGAGTGACGGGTCAGTTTCTCTCTTCCGTTAAACTTGCATCATCTTCAACAAACATTCAAAGAACCAAATGAAAGGCCAGACAAAACAAACTCACAAAGTTCACTCATTGTGATGGCATTTATCCATAGTTAAAGACATTCTCTGGAACTTTGGCGACTACTAAGTAATTTTTCAACCTTCTGCTTTGGGCTGGATGTGTCATAGTGTAGTTCATACAGTGAGGGAAAAAAGTATTTGATCCCCTGCTGATTTTGTACGTTTGCCCACTGACAAAGAAATGATCATAATTTTAATGGTAGGTTTATTTGAACAGTGAGAGACAGAATAACAACAAAAAATCCAGAAAAACGCATGTCAAAAATGTTAGAAATTGATTTGCATTTTAATGAGGGAAATAAGTATTTCTGGAAGCTGTGCAGCGCCATTTTCCCTACATTTTCCCCCACGTGGGCCAGTCCCCTAGCAATTCGAGTTCTAGCCAATGAGCTTCAGCCCCTTGCCATTTGAGTGACAGTTATCAAGATGCACATACAGCAGAGCGAGAGAGAGGGGCAATGACGTGGTGCACATATCTGCACATACGTGTCGTAGTACGCAATTTTCGGGGACCACTTTTGGCTCGTGAGCGCTACTTTCATAACTACTGGCTAAAAACTAAACAAAAGTACCAGATAATCTCTTTAATGTTCTTTTTATGGCTGAGTGTCATAGACATGAATACACTGCCCAAACTGTACATCATTACTTATGCATGCACATATTAATGAGCCATCACACTGGTGTGGTTGATGTTAATAATTCATTAGCCATGTCTGTTCAGTTACAATGTGGATTAATGTAGAGTTTAGTGTGTCACACTGGCGCTGGGGTGTTATGTCTAAGTGTGTGTGTCACGATGTCGTGTGTCACCCCCCCCAGGCTAAGGAAAGTGTGGCAGAAGAGAAAGTGTTCAGTGAAGAACGGATACCTCACCATATCACATGGGACGGTGAGTACACACATACACACACACACACACACACACACACACACACATATATACACGCACACAGAGGGCAAGATGACCTACTCCTAGCCAGTTAGCATTAATCTACAGTAAGGCTAGTGGCTCTAGCCTGTTAGCTTACACTTCACCCACTTCACTTAATGGAGATGAAGCCAATCACTATCTCACTACTTCTGTCAAACCAGACTTTATCACTGTTTATCAAACCTCTCAGCCATCAGACATGTTTCTTTTATCTCCAAGGACAAAAAAACTGTTCCTATTGATTTCATTAACAATCTGCAAAAAAAGTTATACTGTTAACTGGAAAAGCAGATTAAATGTTTCAACCATCCATTGGCTTAGTTTACTGTGACCTGGCCTCCAGGGAGAGATCCACCTGGGAACCATTCCTATCCTACATTGCTCCCAGGCAACCCCAGACAAGATCAAATATGGCATGTGCGACCTAATTATCAGCTCTCTGCTAACTGGCAGCTTATCCACTAGTTTTGTCTTGTCTGGTCCAGTCTTGTCCTGTCCTGTCTTATCCAGTCTGGTCATCTCTTGTTTTGTTTTGACTTCTCTTTATTTTCTTTTTATTCATATTTTTTTATTTCTCTTTTTATTTATTATTACCCTACTTTTCTGCTCTTTCTTACTTTTTGGTTGTAGTTTACCTTCTTCACTATAATAAACAGTTATATGTACAGTTGAAGTCGGAAGTTTACATACACATAGGTTGGAGTCATTAAAACTTGTTTTTCAACCACTCCACAAATGTCTTGGTAACAAACTATAGTTTTGGCAAGTTGGTTAGGACATCTACTTTGTGCAAGACACAAGTAATTTTTCCAACAGTTGTTTACAGACAGATTATTACACTTATAATGCACTGTATCACAATTCCAGTGGGTCAGAAGTTTACATACACTAAGATGACTGTGCCTTTTAAACAGCTTGGAAAATTCCAGAAAATGATGTCATGGCTTCGATAGGCTAATTGACATCATTTGAGGCAATTGGAGGTGTACCTGTGGATGTATTTCAAGGCCTACCTTCAAACTCAGTGCCTCTTTGCTTGACATCATGGGAAAATCAAAAGAAATCAGCCAAGACCTCAGAAAAGAAATGGTAGACCTCCACAAGTCTGGTTCATCCTTGGGAGCAATTTCCAAACGCCTGAAGGTAGCACGTTCATCTGTACAAACAATAGTATGCAAGTATAAACACCATGGGACCACGCAGCCGTCATACCACTCAGGAAGGAGACGCGTTCTGTCTCCTAGAGATTAACGTACTTTGGTGCGAAAAGTGCAAATCAATCCCAGAACAACAGCAAAGGACCTTGTGAAGATGCTGGAGGAAACGGGTACAAAATAATCTATATCCACAGTAAAACGAGTCCTATATCGACATAACCTGAAAGGCCGCTCAGCAAGGAAGAAGCCACTGCTCCAAAACCGCCATAAAAAAGCCAGAACACGGTTTGCAACTGCACATGGGGACAATGATTGTACTTTTTGGAGAAATGTCCTCTGGTCTGATGAAGCAAAAATAGAACTGTTTGGCCGTAATGTCCATCGTTATGTTTGGAGGAAAAAGGGGGTAGCTTGCAAGCCGAAGAACACCATCCCAACCGTGAAGCACGGGGGTGGCAGCATCATGCTGTGGGGGTGCTTTGCTGCAGGAGGGACTGGTGCACTTCACAAAATAGATGGCATCATGAGGAAGGAAAAGTATGTGGATATATTGAAGCAACATCTCAAGACATCAGTCAGGAAGTTAAAGCTTGGTCGCAAATGGGTCTTCCAAATGGACAATGACCACGAGCATACTTCCAAAGTTGTTGCAAAATGCCTTAAGGACAACAAAGTCAAGATGCTGGAGTGGCCATCACAAAGCCCTCATCTCAATCCTATAGAACATTTGAGAGCAGAACTGAAAAAGTGTGTGCGAGCAAGGAGGCCTACATACCTGACTCAGTTACACCAGATCTGTCAGGAGGAATGGGCCAAAATTCACCCAACTTATTGTGGGAAGCTTGTGGAAGGCTACCCGAAATGTTTGACCCAAGTTAAACAATTTAAAGGCAATGCTACCAAATACTAATTGAGTGTATGTAATCTTCTAACCCACTGGGAATGTGATGAAATAAATAAAAGCTGAAATAAATCATTCTCTCTACTATTATTCTGACATTTCACATTCTTAAAATAAAGTGGTGATCCTAATTGACCTAAGACAGGGAATTTTTACTAGGATTAAATGTCAGGAATTGTGAAACTGAGTTTAAATGTATTTGGCTAAGGTGTATGTGAACTTCTGACTTCAACTGTACAGTCGTGGTCAAAAGTTTTGAGAATGATACAAGTATTGGTCTTCAAAGTACGCTGCTTCAGTGTTTTGAGATATTTTTGTCAGATGTTACTATGGTATACTGAGGTATAATTACAAGCATTCCATAAGTGTTAAAGGCTTTTATTGACAATTAAATTAAGTTTATGCAAAGAGTCAATATTTGCAGTGTTGACCCTTATTTTTCAAGACCTCTGCAATCCACCCTGGCATGCTGTCAATTAACTTCTGGGCCACATCCTGACTGATGGCAGCCCATTCTTGCATAATCAATGCTTGGAGTTTGTCAGAATATGTGGGTGTTTGTTTGTCCACCCGCCTCTTGAGGATCGACCACAAGTTCTCAATGGGATTAAGGTCTGGGGAGTTTCCTGGCCATGGACCCAACATTTCGATGTTTTGTTCCCCGAGCCACTTAGTTATCACTTTTGCCTTATGGCAAGGTGCTCCATCATGCTGGAAAAGGCATTGGTCGTCACCAAACTGTTCTTGGATGGTTGGGAGAAGTTGCTCTCGGAAGATGTGTTGGTACCATTCTTTATTCATGGCTGTGTTCTTAGGCAAAAATGTGAGTGAGCCCACTCCCTTGGCTGAGAAGCAACCCCACACATGAATGGTCTCAGGATGCTTTACTGTTGGCATGACACAGGACTGATGGTAGCGCTCACCTTGTCTTCTCTGGACAAGGTGTTTTCCCCAAACAATCGGAAAGGGGATTCATAAGAGAAAATGACTTTACCCCAGTCATCAGCAGTCCAATCCCTGTACCTTTTGCAGAATATCAGTCTGTCCCTGATGTTTTTCCTGGAGAGAAGTGGCTTCTTTGCTGCCCTTCTTGACACCAGGCCATCCTCCAAAAGTCTTCGCCTCAATGTGCGTGCAGATGCACGCACACCTGCCTGCTGCCATTCCTGAGCAAGCTCTGCAATGGTGGTGCCCCGATCCCGTAGCAGAATCAACTTTAGGAGACGGTCCTGGCGCTTGCTGGACTTTCTTCACAACAATTGAACCTCTCTCCTTGAAGTTCTTGATGATCCGATAAATGGTTGATTTAGGTGCAATCTTATTAGCAGCAATATCCTTGCCTGTGAAGCCCTTTTTGTGCAAAGCAATGATGACGGCACGTGTTTCCTTGCAGGTTACCATGGTTAACAGAAAAATAATAATGATTTCAAGCACCACCCTCCTTTTAAAGCTTCCAGTCTGTTATTCTAACTCAATCAGCATGACAGAGTGATCTCCAGCCTTGTCCTCGTCAACACTCTCACCTTTGTTAACGCGAGAATCACTGACATGATGGCAGCTGGTCCTTTTGTGGCAGGGCTGAAATGCAGTGGAAATGTTTTTTGGGGATTAAGTTCATTTTCATGGCAAAGAGGGACTTTGCAATTCATCTGATCACTCTTCATGACATTCTGGAGTATATGCAAATTGCCATCATCAAAACTGAGGCAGCAGACTTTGTGAAAATTAGTATTTGTGTCATTCTCAAAACGTATCACGACTGTACATGGGGAGGGTTCAGAGGTGGTAGAGCTACGGGACAGGAGTGGGTATCAAGAGGACACTAGATTATATTTGGTGCCTGGTGTACTGTTTTTTGTGATTTTAATTTAATTCAATTTTTTAAAGTCCAAAATAGAGCACTTTGGATTCATTTAGCTAAAATGGTGGTGGTGTTAGTATTATTGTCAGTCACTCTTACACATCAGAGTATTATATACTTGGCTGCATCCCAAATGGCACCCATAGGGCTCTAGTCAAAAGCCATTTGGGATGCAGCCCTTGTCAGGCTAGCTCACAGAGCTACTTTACGTGCACCGCTATCCCGGGGTCTCACCAGCCTATTGATTTCCCACTCTGCTCTGCTCTCACTGTAGCAGGCTCTACTTCCCTCCATTACACTAGATGTAATCTCTCTCTCTTCCTCTCTCACTTCATCGCTCTATCTTCCTCTCTCCTTCTCTCTCTCTTGCTCACTTTATCGCTCTCTCTTGCTCACTTTATCGCACTCTCTCTCTCTCTCTCTCTCTCTCTCTCTCTCTCTCTCTCTCTCTCTCTCTCTCTCTCTCTCTCTCTCTCTCTCTCTCTCTCTCTCTCTCTCTCTCTCTCTCTCTCTCTCTCTCTCTCTCTCTCTCTCTCTCTCTCTCTCTCTCTCTCTCTCTCTCTCTCTCTCTCTCTCTCTCTCTCTCTCTCTCTCTCTCTCTCTCTCTCTCTCTCTCTTTCTTTGAAAAGGCACACACACATACACAAACACACCACACTTTCTCCCCATCTCTCTCCTTGCCCTTTCTCTCTAATTAAAAAAAATAATATACCTCACATATGCGCTCTCCCTCTCTCCCTGGCCAACCAGCTGTGTGTAGAGGTCGAAACAGGGAAAGCAATCAGAGCTGGTTTTTAAGCACCCTGAGCTGAGCTCCAACCATGGCCTGGTGTCATCCTCCACTGCAGACCGAACACCACAGTACAGAAGCTAATCCTCCATGGACAGGCCCATTCTGACAGACCTTAACACCGGGGGGAAATATTACTTATGAAAACTGCATATGAGAGCCTGGCTATTAGTGTCATGTTATGTTGTATTAACTAAGGGAGAAGGGAAGGTGAATTTTGCAGTGGGTTATTCTATGCTGTGTTGATTCTCAAGTAGCTCTGCAGTCCAGGACTGTATAAAATTGTTGTAATGTACATAATGTTTTATAGCAAGCATAATGTGTTTTCATTGTTAGATAATGTTTTACATATATTTTGAGTGCATGTAGGCTAAATGTAATGCTTTCATCCAGGTACAGTGCATACCCCTTCTGGTGAATATGGTTATTGTGATCAACCACTTAAGGCGTCAGCATGCTTCAGTTCGGCTGGTGCCTACCTGAACTCGGCTAGGTGAACCAAACGAGTGTGCTCGCATATTCCTTTAAAAGACCTTCGCTTGAAAAACGAGTAGTAGTACTGTTTGTCTATTTTGAGACGCCGTAGCCAGTATACACTTCCTCAAAATAGTCAGAATGAATCTAAGATAACTCAAGACATCTGTCATTAATTTGCCGAGGAGATCTTAGTCGCACAATTTTACATCTAACTAAGATGTTTGGTGCAGTATTTCTCAATGAAAACATGTGCATGAAAACGAGTCCTCTCTCGTTGAATGACAACAAAGACTATTGAATCCTTACTGTTGACCAATCACCGACGAAGGGGCGTAGACTTCGGCTTGCCTCGAGCAAAAATGTTGTGTGCCCGAACAGCCGCAAAAACCCTTACCGAAGTCCCAAACAAAATGTCGTCATAATATATGCACAAACTTTTCCGAACTGTTTCTGGTGGGAAGCATGCGGACGCCATTAGTGATCAAATGTACAGATGTGATGACTATAAGAGGAGGGTGCACTGTATCTTTGTTCTGGTGGGAAGGGTGCATTTTCGTTCATGCTTTGTGTTCGCTGATTCACATGTTCTTCTTTCCTGTCCTCCCCCCTCTCTCTCGTTCAGGCGAACCGACCGCCGGCCAAACTCAACCTTCTCACCTGTCAGGTGAAACACAACCCAGAAGAGAAGAAGAGCTTTGACCTCATTTCACGTAGGTTTACCCTGCCTTTTATTCCTTCTCCTTCCCTTCCCTTCTCTTCTATTCTCTTCTCTTCTCTTCTCTCTCTTCTGTCCTCTCCTGTCTATTCTCGTCTCTCTCTTCTGTCCTCTGTGTCTCACAGAAGTACCTCTACAAATGGACATTGCTCCGTTCTCAGAGTGCCTGCACACTGCAGTTCCGATTTGTGTAAATCTGATAAAGCAAATTCCGTAATTAAATCAAGCCTGGCTTTTAGATTCTGCAGAACAAGGAGGGATGCTGTGTTGGGACAAATGATAGTTCTCATTATAGAGTATAGATATCTACTGCAGACAAACTAGGGAGGAGAGGAGACTCACAGAAAAAGGAAAAGTGGTCGATATGGTCTATGTCTCAATATAAGGGGAGATCTGAGCTTTTCCGTGGAATGAGGACAGCAGGAAAGGAGTTGGGAATAGATGAATCGCTGTAAGATTCAAATTCAGGGAAGACTCAATACTTTGTGCCTCCACACGAGCTGCTCCAAATCTGTAGCCTATTTAGAATTTCAACCACGTTCATTTGTTCCCCATGTCCTCACATAATCACATGTAACCAAGGGAGATGGAGCTTTTTCCTCCATTCACCCTCTTCTTTCTTTGTTCACCCTCTTCTTTCTTCAGTCAGGTTTTTGGGGATGTGTGTTGAGTTTAGCTGAGCGGTGACTTTCATAAACACTGGGCCAGAAATAAGTGCTCATGTCAGGCCGTCACCCTGCTGTCAAAGGACAATATTACTGCTGCAGGATATGAAAGGGCTTACTCAGGTGGAAACAAGGAGAGATGCTGCTCTCCAGAGAGAGAAAGAGACTGAGGGAGAGAGAAAGAGACTGAGGGAGAGAGAAAGAGACTGAGGGAGAGAGAAAGAGACTGAGGGAGAGAGAAAGAGACTGAGGGAGAGAGAAAGAGACTGAGGGAGAGAGAAAGAGACTGAGGGAGAGAGAAAGAGACTGAGGGAGAGAGAAAGAGACTGAGGGAGAGAGAAAGAGACTGAGGGAGAGAGAAAGAGACTGAGGGAGAGAGAAAGAGACTGAGGGAGAGAGAAAGAGACTGAGGGAGAGAGAAAGAGACTGAGGGAGAGAGAAAGAGACTGAGGGAGAGACTGAGAGACTGTCAGGGTCAGAACTCCCAGCTGTAAGGGGATCTGAAGTAAAATGTAATCCAATCGGACTGGAGGAGGATAGAGTACAATAGGATTTTCACAAGGTTTTTAGTTTGTTGTACAGTACAACAGGATGTTTGGTAGACTTTTACCTCTGTCTTGCATAGATACCACATACAGTCATTTAAAATCTCAACTGTTGTCGCCTCATCCTTTGTACTGTTGGGATGCTGTTACACTTATGTGGGACTTTTACTGTATGTACTGTAGTTGGAAATGTTTTTTTGTTTCCTTTTCAGCCCTGGTACTCACACAGGTTTGTCAGCTGGGTGCTTTGATGGGCTGAATAGCTTTCCGCTCTTACATTTCCTTGTCTTTGATAAATGTCTTGTTTCACTATGTCTCTGACCCACCCACCCCTATCACCCCCCTCTCTTTTAGATGACAGAACGTATCACTTTCAGGCCGAGGACGACCCAGAATGTCAGATGTAAGTGTGTGTTCCTTCCTTGTGTGAAGTGTGTGTTTGTGTACAGAACATGTGAGAGTGTGTCCTGTTGATCCCCCATACGTCTTTCCACACACAACCCACACGTTTCCATCTCGTTTGGGTTGTGTGTGTGGGGGGAAAGGTGTGTGTGTGTCCTGTTTGTTCCCATACCACTTCTCACAGTTAACGCATCCACTTTTCCACCCTCTAGTCTAACCCGATGTTGACCCTGCCCTCACCCCATCCTCACACACTAACTTCCCCTCCCCCTGTGTGTGTGTGTTTTCAGATGGATCTCTGTGCTGCAGAACAGCAAGGAGGAAGCGCTGAATAATGCCTTTAAGGGGGACCAGCACGTTGGAGAGAACAACATCGTCCAGGAACTGACCAAGGCCATCCTGGGAGAGGTCAAGAGGATGACCGGCAACGACATCTGCTGTGACTGTGGAGCGCCCAGTGAGTGACCCGGCGTAACATACATGTTAATACACAAACACTTGACACAACACACACACACATCTTTTCAGTGCACAGTACTACCTGTGTATAATTCATCTTACAGCCTTTATGAATACACAAAATGCATGAAGGAGCCATGAACTGTTTTACTTTATTGTGCTAGAGGTCACTTTTATTAAGGAATTGTACGGGTTATTCACAGACACGGTTACCAATGTATTATGAGTGTAATGAACAACTCCATGTGGTCACTCTACACCGACATTGTAGTGAATGAGGAACGCCCATGAGCCAGTTATTTAGGTTTGACTGTCGCTCTGGTTAACCTGTATCAGAAATAGCTCTCCCCTCTAAGCACATGCAGGTAGTTCCTACCAAGGACACTGTTACCTACTTACCTGTTATCTCTCTCTCTCGCTTTCTCTTTGTCTGTCTCTCTCTCTCTCCATCTTCTCCTTCTTTCTCTCTCCTCTCTTGCTCTCTGTCTCCTCTCTTGCTCTCTGTCTCCTCTGTCGCTCTCTCTCTCGCTCTCGCTCGCTCTCTCATCCTCTCCTCGCTCTCCATCCTCTCTCTCTCTCTCTCTCTCTCTCTCTCTCTCTCTCTCTCTCTCTCTCTCTCTCTCTCTCTCTCTCTCTCTCTCTCTCTCTCTCTCTCTCTCTCTCTCTCTCTCTCTCTCTCTCTCTCTCTCTCTCTCTCTCTCTCTCTCTCTCTCTCTCTCTCTCTCTCTCTCTCTCTCTCTCTCTCTCTCTCTCTCTCTCTCTCTCTCTCTCTCTCTCTCTCTCTCTCTCTCTCTCTCTCTCTCTCACCCCCTCCCTTCCTCCCAGATCCTACCTGGCTCTCCACTAACCTGGGCATCCTGACGTGTATAGAGTGTTCTGGGATCCACAGGGAGCTAGGAGTCCATTACTCTAGGATCCAGTCCCTCACACTGGATGTCCTCAGCACCTCCGAACTCTTGGTAAGAAGCAATTTTGTGCCAGTACGCTCACCACACATCAGCTAGTTTCACATTATGGCGATAAGGTGCTGTGACGCTGGGAGGTTAGGCGCAGTCGTGTTGGAAAGTTCAAATCGTTTATACACAGGTGGCTCGTAGAAAGTGGTACCAAAACACATCCGCTTAGGTTAGTTAGCAAAACCTTGGAAAACAATGGCTCTACCAGTGCATTGCCATGCTTGCTGTTATAATGGGAGAATCTCAGTAGCATGTCCTTGATTCCTCGCGTCCTCTCTCCTCACCTCCTTCTCAAAACCCATTGGACGAGAAGGTCAGAAGTCCCTTCTGTGAAAACCTTTTCACAGTGCAGCTGATGATTTACTGTTGGTGGGAGAGCACCAAGTATACCAACGCCCTTGGACTAATTCTACTGAACTCTCTACTGCGCTCCATTGGGATAGATAGACAGTGCAGTATTACAGAGGCTTGGAGCTGCTTCCACTTTGCATATTTCACATTTCATCTGGCTTTCTAATATCAATTTGGTGCAATTTATTGCCCATAAATCATTTGGGGCTGAACATTGTTTGTCGATAATTCAAGATGATTGCCCTCCTTAAGACGCCAGGGGTGTAATCATTAGCCAAACCGCTTGCAACTAAAACGAGAGTTTCTATTGGACAAATTCAGGTAGGTCCCTCCCCGCTTCATTTCGTTTGCTTATGTTTTGGAAACGTTTTGCAACAGAATCAACGGAATACATACGCCACAGTGTTTCACATTATTTGGCCACAAGGAGATGGGTGGAACGCATGCAGTGTTTCCCCTCGCACATGCACACGCACGTGCACACACACACACACACACACACACACACACACACACACACCATTGATTTAAGCATTTGCTGAAGTAGCAGAGCAGAAGAAATGGAGCATGAGATTCATGTATACAGTATAAACTGTACTGTAGAACCCTCAGATAGGAGGCTAATTTGCACTTTTATGGACTGTCGCTCTGGTAAGCTCTTACCTGTTTGTGTGCATGTGTGTTTTACCATGAAGCTGGCCAAGAACGTGGGGAATGCAGGCTTTAACGACATCATGGAGGCTTGTCTATCTGCGGAAGATGTGGTCAAACCCAACCCTGCCAGTGACATGTAAGCTCTCTCTCCATCTCTATCTCTCTCTATATCTTTTTTATTTGGCTCTTTCCTCCCACGCATAGACTCTATCCTCTCCTTCTTTCATCAGTCTCTATCCCTTTCTCGACCTTCTCAGAGTCCCAATACAGTAGCCCCCTTACCCAGACCCCCCCATAAGGCTCTGGTCAAAATTAGAACACTATGTAGGGAATAGGGTGCCATTTGAGATGCATCCTTAGAGTGGATGGGCCCGTGACCTTACAGTGACCTATTGGCAACATGTCACCACAGAGACACTCATACCCATTCATTATGGATGGAGCTATAAGTAAGGCATCACTAACTGAAAACATTTTTATTCAATAAGCATAAGAGAATGCTATGCATTCTGTTGTTGTTTACACACAACTTGGTGTATCTACAACTCAAGTAAAATTGAGCACACATATAAGAAACCTAATGCATCCCTCTAGATGAATTGAAAGTTTTAGTTTGAACTCTCAGATCATTTATGGCTGTAAGTAACAGATACATCAGAAACATGTATTTGCACACTTAGACTGCATTTACACAGGCAGCCCAGTTCTGATATTTTTTCCAGTTATTGGCAAAACAGCTGATCTGATTGGTTAGAATTGGGCTGCCTGTGTAAAAACAGGAGTTAGCGTCGTCAGAATTAATGACTGTAAACAGCTGAACAGTGTTAGCAAAGCTGCACTGCAACTTCCTCAAACACTTCAAACTAAGTTTGGTAGCGTCGATACTTGTGAATAACCTGTCCATGTTTTTCTTCCATGTGAGAATTTTGTTATTTTTGCAATAAAATGTAAATGTATGAATGCTTTGATAGTTCCATCAAGCCACCGCTGAGAAACGGATGCGGCTGTGAGACTACATGAGGAAATGGTTCTAGTTTTGAGTGACACAATTCCAGAAATTATTTCGGCATTATGCACGTTAAGAAAAATCCCTGCAAACTCCACCAACTATCGAATTTAGTTTGAAGTGTTTTTGAGGAAGTTTCGGCTTGCAGTGCAGCTTTGCTAACATCGGTTTGGCTGCTTACAGTCATGAATTTGGCCAGAAGTAAATAATGGATTATTGTGGATTCTGTCACCATGGGACTTCAGACACAACTCAAGGTAAGGCTAATTCGACCCAAATATACATTCTGGCTGAACTATCCCTTTATGTATATGGCCTTCCTCCCTCTGGTACAGGCAAGCCCGTAAGGACTTCATCACAGCAAAGTACACAGAGAAGCGTTTCGCCAGGAGGAAGTGTCCAGACGGGGCGTCTAAGCTGCACACGCTATGTGACGCGGTCAAGGCCAGGGACATCTTCTCTCTGATCCAGGTGTACGCGGAGGGAGTGGACCTGATGGAGCCCATCCCCCTGGCCAACGGACATGTGAGTCTACATGTCCCCACCAATACCCCTGTCACACTAGCGTACTGACCATACCGTGCTGGTACAGATATTTTTTCCACATTGTCCTTTCCAGGCCATCACGGTACAGCTCGGATTGGCTCTGCTTGGCTCAGTAGTGTGAATTAACCCCAACTCTCAATTGACTTCATTTTAGCTTGGGTGGAGTGGTTTGAGATTGGGAACAGGACTGGCCATCAACATTTTATCTGTCCAGGTGCTCTCAACGCTCACAGCTGTAGTGGAATTCAAATGGCAGTATTTTGGTTAATTCTCGTTGCTGGGCTGTGAAAAACAACTACTCCTGGCAGTGTAAATGCTTTGTATAATAGATAAATCATCACTACAAACACCTGGCTCACATTCAGGGCTACTACTGCTTTTACTGCCTATAGCAAAGCAGACTTCCAAAAGGGAGCATATCAAAGTCCCAGTGTTTCTCTGTGTCAGCCACTCCATTTTTGCTCTGATGTGTCTTTTTGTCCCTGAGGTCTCACCACAGCCATTTTGGTTATTCTGTGTGTGGTTGCAGGAACAAGGAGAGACGGCCCTTCACCTAGCGGTCAGACTAGTGGACAGGACCTCGCTCCATATCGTTGACTTCCTCACTCAAAACAGGTAAGGGAATAAAAATAAACGTCAATTAGCTTTTTGTAGAAACACTACCCGTCATAAATGTAATGAGAATGACTCAACAGAAGTCATGAACAGTCATAACAGCTTATGACGACTGACTTAACACAGTCATCACACAAACTACTCTTGTTTTTTTTTTACACAGTCCCACAGAATGCAAATTTATTTTACATTTGAATATTGTTCAGAACAAGTGCTGAAATTATGCTGATGAGTGACCGTTGTCCTGTGTTTATGGTTATCCTTCCAACTCTCACTGACTGCCTTCCCCTGTCTCTTCTCCCCCACAGTGTGAACCTGGACAAGCAGACAGCCAAAGGCAGCACGGCCCTCCACTACTGCTGCCTGACTGACAACATGGAGTGTTTAAAACTGCTGCTGCGGGGCAAGGCATCCATAGACATTGGTAAGAGAACATTACATATCTCTTCTACTGGGAAAGACTGGTTTCGAAACAGCATGGATACAGAATACTAGTGTAGACTTTGTTTATTGTTGTCGAGCAAGAAACTGATTTAGGTCGAACAATAACCTGATTTTATGTTTTAATTCATAGCTACAGAAATTATAACTAAGAGACCGCCAAACATAATTATTCAAACACACACACACAGAAGCACAAAGATTCCTCCGCATGAACGTGCTATACAGCCTTGTTTTGGTCAGGCAGAGTTCCCAGAGGCCCATGTTTTGCCAAGAGACACCACTTTCTCACAACGGCTCAAACTCTGCTTCAGTCTGACTCCATACAAACCGGCCCATGATAAGAGTTGGCAAAGGAACAGGGGGCCATGGTCTGTGGATCAGCATGTGTCTTTATGTGCCAACGAATCTCCTTGTTTCAGTCAAACCAGTTTCACACACTATCTTCAATGCTATCTAGCTTACAGAGACAGGGAGAGAAGATGTTGTTACAAACATGGCTGTTGACAGACATGGCTTGGCTCTCTGTCTAGCTGCCAAAGCAGTAGGCCCCCCTGGCAGCCTAGTGGTATGCTAGCATTGTGTTGACAGGTTGTTGAGTTGGGTGTAGATATCTTCATAATTCATGCTGTCATAGCCAAGAGATGATAATTGTGTCTCGGGTTACTTGTCAGTGCTCATCTGTGAGGTGTTGATCTCGAGTGGTAGTGTAATTTACACATATATAAAGTAAATGAATGGATCAAAATGATGTCTTCTTCCTGTAGCTAATGAGTCTGGGGAGACGCCGCTGGACATCGCTAAGAGACTGAAGCACCTACAGTGTGAGGAGCTGGTGAGTGCTGTGTGTGTGTGTGTGTGTGTGTGTGCGTGTGCGTATATACAGTGAGGGGGAAAAAGTATTTGATCCCCTGCTGATTTTGTACATTTGCCCACTGACAAAGAAATGATCAGTCTATCATTTTAATGGTAGGTTTATTTGAACAGTGAGAGACAGAATAACAACAACAAAATATAGAAAAACTCATGTCAAAAATGTTATAAATTGATTTGCATTTTAATGAGGGAAATAAGTATTTGACCCCCTCTCAATCAGAAAGATTTCTGGCTCCCAGGTGTCTTTTTATACAGGTAACGAGCTGAGATTAGGAGCACACTCTTAAAGGGAGTGCTCCTAATCTCTGCTTGTTACCTGTATAAAAGACACCTGTCCACAGAAGCAATCAATCAATCAGATTCCAAACTCTCCACCATGGCCAAGACCAAAGAGCTCTCCAAGGATGTCAGGGACAAGATTGTAGACCTACACAAGGCTGGAATGGGCTACAAGACCATCGCCAAGCAGCTTGGTGAGCAGGTGACAACAGTTGGTGCGATTATTCGCAAATGAAAGAAACACAAAAGAACTGTCAATCTCCCTCGGCCTGGGGCTCCATGCAAGATCTCACCTCGTGGAGTTGCAATGATCATGAGAACGATGAGGAATCAGCCCAGAACTACACGGGAGGATCTTGTCAATGATCTCAAGGCAGCTGGGACCATAGTCACCAAGAAAACAATTGGTAACACACTACGCCCGCAAGGTCCCCCTGCTCAAGAAAGCACATATACAGGGCCGTCTGAAGTTTGCCAATGAACATCTGAATGATTCAGAGGAGAACTGGGTGAAAGTGTTGTGGTCAGATGAGACCAAAATCGAGCTCTTTGGCATCAACTCAACTCGCCGTGTTTGGAGAAGGAGGAATGCTGCCTATGACCCCAAGAACACCATCCCCACCGTCAAACATTGAGGTGGAAACATTATGCTTTGGGGGTGTTTTTCTGCTAAGGGGACAGGACAACTTCACCGCATCAAAGGGACGATGGACAGGGCCATGTACCGTCAAATCTTGGGTGAGAACCTCCTTCCCTCAGACAGGGCATTGAAAATGGGTCGTGGATGGGTATTCCAGCATGACAATGACCCAAAACACACGGCCAAGGCAACAAAGGAGTGGCTCAAGAAGAAGCACATTAAGGTCCTGGAGTGGCCTAGCCAGTCTCCAGACCTTAATCCCATAGAAAATCTGTGGAGGGAGCTGAAGGTTCGAGTTGCCAAACGTCAGCCTCGAAACCTTCATGACTTGGAGAAGATCTGCAAAGAGGAGTGGGATAAAATCCCTCCTGAGATGTGTGCAAACCTGGTGGCCAACTACAAGAAACGTCTGACCTCTGTGATTGCCAACAAGGGTTTTGCCACCAAGTACTAAGTCATGTTTTGCAGAGGGGTCAAATGCTTATTTCCCTAATTTAAAATGCAAATCAATTTATAACATTTTTGACATGTGTTTTTCTGGATTTTTGTTGTTGTTATTCTGTCTCTCACTGTTGAAATAAACCTACCATTAAAATTATAGACTGATCATGTCTTTGTCAGTGGGCAAACGTACAAAATCAGCAGGGGATCAAATACTTTTTTCCCTCACTGTAAGTGTATGTGCGTGCGCACGTCTTTAGCAAGATAGAGAGTGACTCCTTATCTTCAAGCTTTGTTTGAGCTATTAATCACTGTCAGTGTGTGTGTGTGCGTGTGTAGCTGAACACAGCGCTGGCGGGGAAGTTCAACGTCCACGTACACGTAGAGTACGAGTGGCGTCTGCACCATGAAGACATGGACGAGAGTGATGAGGACCTGGATGAGAAGGTGAGGGTGAGGACTCACTTCAGATTATACACACACACACACACACACACACCATGAACTCACACATACACACAGACACACACATAAAAGTATATATATATATATTTACATTTACTTCATTTAGCAGATGCTCTTATTTTTTTATATATATATTATTTTTTTTAATGTCATTTAGCAGACGCTCTTATCCAGAGCGACTTACAGGAGCAATTAGGGTTAAGTGCCTTGCTCAAGGGCACATCGACAGATTTTTCACCTAGTCGGCTCGGGGATTAGAACCAGCGACCTTTCGGTTACTGGCACAACGCTCTCAACCACTAAGCTACCTGCCGCCCCAGAGCGACTTACAAATTGATATATATATATATATACATATATATACATACATACATACATACATACATACATACATACATACATGCCTTGCAGAAGTATTCATCCCCCTTGGCGTTTTTCCTATTTTGTTGCATTACAACCTGTAATTTAAATGGATGGTTTTTTGGATTTCATGTAATGGACATACACAAAATAGTCCAAATTGGTGAAGTGAAATGAAAAAAATTACTTGTTTCAAAAAATTCAAAAAAATAAATAACAGAAAAGTGGTGCGTGCATATGTATTCACCCCCTTTGCTATGAAGCCCCTAAATAAGATCTGGTGCAACAAATTACCTTCAGAAGTCACATAATTAGTTAATTAAAGTCTACCTGTGTGCAATCTAAGTGTCACATGATCTCAGCATATATACACCTGTTCTGAAAGGCCCCAGAGTCTGCAACACCACTAAGCAAGGGCACCACCAAGCAAGACCAAGGAGCTCTCCAAACAGGTAAGGGACAATGTTGTGGAGAAGTACAGATCAGGGTTGGGTTATAAAGAAATATCCGAAACTTTGAACATCCCACGGAGCACCATTTGAATCCATTATTAAAAAATGGAAAGAATATGGCACCACAACAAATCTGCCAAGAGAGGGCCGCCCACTAAAACTCACGGACCAGGCAAGGAGGGCATTAATCAGAGAGGCAACAAAGAGACCAAAGATAACTCTGAAGGAGCTGCAAAGCTCCACAGCGGAGATTGGAGTATCTGTCCATAGGACCACTTTAAGCCGTACACTCCACAGAGCTGGGCTTTACGGAAGAGTGCCCAGAAAAAAGCCATTGCTTAATGAAAAAAATAAGCAAACACATTTGGTGTTCGCCAAAAGGCATGTGGGAGACTCCCCACACATATGGAAGAAGGTACTCTGGTCAGATGAGACTAAAATTGAGCTTTTTGGCCATCAAGGAAAACGCTATGTCTGGCGCAAACCCAACACCTCTCATCACCCCGAGAACACCATCCGCACAGTGAAGCATGGTGGTGCAGCATTATGCTGTGGGGATGTTTTTAATCGGCAGGGACTGGGAAACTGGTCAGAATTGAAGGAATGATGGATGGCCCTAAATACAGGGAAATTCTAGAGGGGAAACCTGTTTCAGTCTTCCAGAGATTTGAGACTGGGACGGAGGTTCACCTTCCAGCAGGACAATGACCCTAAGCATACTGCTAAAGCAACACTCGAGTGGTTTAAGGGGAAACATTTAAATATCTTGGAATGCCCTAGTCAAAGCCCAGACCTCAATCCAATTGAGAATCTGTGGTATGACTTAAAGATTGCTGTACACCAGCGGAACCCATCCAACTTGAAGGAGCTAGAGCAGTTTTGCCTTGAAGAATGGGCAAAAATCCCAGTGGCTAGATGTGCCAAGCTTATAGAGACATACCCCAAGAAACGTACAGCTGTAATTGCTGCAAAAGGTGGCTCTACAAAGTATTGACTTTGGGGGGGGGTGAATAGTTATGCACCCTCAAGTTTTCTGTTTTGTTTGTCTTATTTCTTGTTTGTTTCACAATAAAAAAATATTTTGCATCTTCAAAGTGCTAGGCATGTTGTGTAAATCAAATGATACAAACCCCCAAAAAATCAATTTTAATTCCAGGTTGTAAGGCAACAAAATAGGAAAAATGCCAAGGGGGGTGAATACTTTCGCAAGCCACTGTACATAACACAAACACACCCTGATGACCTTTCTATAACCTTTTGACCCCTGTCCTCCCTCAGCCCAGCCCCCACCGGCGAGAGGAGCGCCCGGTCAGCTGCTACACCCCTGGCTCCAACACCCACCGCCAGCCCAGCCCTGCTTCCCTGGCACGGGACGCTGCCAGCCTGGCCAAGGACAAGCAGCGTGGTGGGTACATGCCTAACCTGGTCAACAACGAGACCTACGGCACCATCCTCAACGCCAGCCCCCCCGCGCCCGGGGGGCCCACCCCCACCTCCGCACCCCCTCTGCCCCCACGAAACATAGGTACTTTAAAAAATATTTTTTTTTTCTGTGATAGCAAGTTGGGTGCTGCGTGTATAGAGAGCCACATTCATTTGGCGAAACGAACCAAATTCTATGAACAAGTTTAGTTTGTTCAGGGAATCAGTGTGAATGCTATTTGAGCACTGATTTAGTTTCAGAATGTTAAAAAAATTATCCTGATTTGAAGTTGCTAAACGTGATCCATATCAAATTACCCCGGCGTCAAGCCCTTTTCAAATCAGATTCACCTCTCGTCCTCCTCGTCATTTTTGGAGAATGGTATTTATAATACATGCCCAATGGGTTCAGTTCAAATAGAGGGAAATCTCAATTTGGCCACATATCTGTCATATACTGTAGATGGCCTTCTCTAATTAGTGCAAGGCCCCATGGTGACTTGTGTGACTCGTGTGGCGCTCTGACCTATTTGAAGGGCAGAGAGGACTCTGGGTAGGGAGCATGGACAGGCACATTGGCGGCGGCAGAGTGAGCTAGTGAGCTAATTTTTCCGAAAAGTTCTCAGTCTGTGCTCCATAGTCCATGATGAGAGGCAGACTGAAAATAACCCAAGATATCACTGGAAAGCAATTTGGTTAATGCGCATTGAAAATAGTCCAAAACTTTCAATTCCTGAATTGAATTTGTCTGTGCATCCGAATGCTCGCATTCCACCATGCTGAACAATTTGATTAAACTCACTCACTTCGAAGCACATGTTGTCTTTACTTACTTGGGCCCATTGCCCCACGAAGAGCATTGGCCATCAGCAACTCCTCTCCAGTGAACTTGACTTTGGCCAGTCTTGTCTATTTAATTCCAGGAGTAGCCAATCTTTCTGTGTTCTGCATTGGTGTCAAGTCTCTCTCAATCAATCAATCAATCAATCAATCAATCAATCAATCAATCAATCAAATGTATTTTATAAAGCCCTGTTTAACATCAGCAGTGCTTTACAGATACCCAGCCTAAAACCCCAAAGAGCAAGCAATGCATGTCTCCAGGTGCCAAAGCATATCTTCTTTCCCCCTCCTCCCTCCCCAGTCCAGTTGTCAGGTCTGGGCGGGATGGTCCAGTCATCAGGGTCCTCTGGGTGGAAGCCTGGCTCTATAGACCTGGGGGTCCGACAGAGGTCCTCCTCAGACCCCCCCAATATCCACCCCCCCGTACCCCCCATGAGGGTCACCTCAACCACTGGTAGGCACCTCACCTCAAGGACTCATTGTCTTAACACATAATAATCATAATAATAACCATAATCATTATCATAATCATAATAATCATGGTTAATGATTGTACATAGCATTATTGTCGATAGCTCATGTTACAGTATATATAAGGCACATGCAGTATGTTTACAACATGATGTACAAAGATGACACCAAGGAGAAAAACACACCCAGTTTAGATGAGAAAGAGATGGGTAACTTAGGATGAGGACTCATCTTTGTATCTGTGCCTTGATGATGTCTGTGACAGCATGGGCAGCGCTATTGAGGCTATCTCCATTTTGTCCATCTAGAGCCCTCTTTCAACCTCTATCTCTCTCTGTCACCCCAGGTCTTGCTCCTCCCCCCGTGGCCAAGACAGTGAGTATGATGGAGGCGATGAACCAGCAGTCTAAACCAGGGACCGGACAGGGCCACAACAGAGCCCCAACACCCAAGTCTCCTTCTGGGTGAGCACACACACACACACACAAACACACACACAAACACACACACAAAAATGTTGGACACACATTGCCTGAGGCAGCATGTTTTACTTTGATGAACACAAAGCAAGTTTACCTTTGGAAAATAGCCTATAGGGTTTCTGGTTTACCACTTCATTAACTTCCAAGCTGAGCTGTCCTAAAAGACAAACAACTTAACACTATTCATCCACATGGCTCTACTCAAGCTCCCATAGGTCTGAGTTGTGTGACTGTTAAAGGGAAATGCACTGTGGGGTAAATGTGTGTGGGTTCATTTTAAGCACATCCTAAACAGCAGCTGACTACAAGGTTATGTTTGTGGTTTTTAGCAACGACAAAAGCTTCAGCAAAGGACCGACTCGAACTGGGTCCATCGAAAGACCAGGTGGGTGTAAAAAACAACAACTTGATTTACTCTGTGTCTGTACATAATCTGTAAAAGCATCACAAGTAACATAGTCAGATTACAATTTTACAATCAGGCCGGTATGTTATCTGTGGGTCGGCTGCAGACAATCTGGTTGTGTGATTTTGTGTCTGTGTGGAACAGTTTGTGTTTTCACAACAATCTCATCAAATCCTCTTCCTCCTCCAGCTAAAGAAGTGCCGGGATGCCCCCAGAACTCAACAGGTCAATCGCTGCCTCCCGCCCCCATGCCTAGGAAGACCTATCCGGTGAGTTCCTCCGACCTACCGTTGACCTTATATGGTTGTTTGCCCTGTTATTGATTGTGATGGAACAGTTATGGACAATACAGAGGCACTTATTGGACTTCTCTATCTGATCTCGTCGTTGTGTTTCAGTTGGTCTTATTGTCCCACACAGTCCAATGCACTCTGAGTATCAATGGCTCTAACAGTGTTTTCTCTATGAGGTGTCCTTCCTGTACCCTATGGAACATACAATGCTAAGAGGGAGGGAAACCTTGAAGTGTGTACTTGTTCTTGACAGATGGGGAAACCTCTCATATCTCTGTCCCTAGCTCAGTGCTAGCATTCTGTGTCACACGGGCTCACCATGTAAACCACTGACAGATCAGGGATAGCCTGTGGCGAAAACACGTGATGCACAACTCCCCCTGCCTGACAGTTACTATGTCCTGTGTCATTTGTCTGCTATGCAACCCTCCAGCAGTCAATGTGGAAGTGGGCGTCAAGCATTCCAAAGGAGTGACAGATAGTTAGATACTTCAGTTAAACGACAGCATCTGTCTGCAGAACAGTCAGTACACCTGCCTGTCTGCATTGAAATAGAATGATTAGAATGGGGAAAAGCCCCTGAGACCATGGCAATTTGACAGTGCACTTGTCATGGGCACACTCAATATGGCCCCGGACCACCCGTCACGGAAGGTTGACTTGAATGGGAATGTTGGTTCTAGTAATTATATTTTAAATTGTATATAACTGCCTTAATGTTGCAGGACCCCAGGAAGAGTAGCTGCTGCCTTGGCAGCAGCTAATGGGGATCCTTAATAAATACAAATACAAATACTGCTATGCCCGTCTGTCTGTGTCTCTTCAGAAGCAGAGGCCCAAGCGGGTGAAGGCCATCTACAACTGTATGGCGGACAATGCAGACGAGCTAACCTTCTCTGAGGGGGAGGTGATTGTGGTGGACGGGGCGGAGGACCAGGAGTGGTGGGTGAGTATCATCTCTAGATCAGGCTACTATTTTGTGTATTGGATGTGTGAAAATTGAAAGTGGAGAGCGTGAGAGTGGGTGTGTGTTTGTCTTCATTCACACGCAGTGAGAGCAGTCCGGCCCTTTTCTAGTCCAGATTTGGCCCATTCCGAGAGAGTCCACTGAGCATGTGCCAGAAATCTTGGTGGCCCCAGCAGCACAAAGCCATGACCTCATTCTGGCCATCCTTCTTCCTCTCCCTCTCTCCCTCCCTTCCTCTCCCTCTCCCCTGCCCCCGCCTGCCTTCCTTCCTCTGCAGAGCCCGTTGTCTGAATACAGACCAGCTGCAACTTGTTTTTCCAAAAGCCACCTCTGCAAACATGACCGTATTTAGTCACTTATTCTCCATGGGACTCTGTGTTACAGATGCCTTTCCAAATCCCCAAATCTCAGCCTTCCTCTCTCTTTTTCTGACTTCAATGGCATTTTGTTTATGTCCGCGTCTGAATTGACAACAACTGAAGCAGAATTTAAAAGGTGTTAGAAGTCAAATGTGTTTGTCTTCTGCTGATGCCTCTTAAGGGGAATGTAATCCAAAAGTAACTGAAAATAATCAGATTACATTACTGAGTTTGGGTAATCCAAAAGTTACGTTACTGATTACAATTTTGGACAGGTTACTAGTAACTGTAACGGATTACATTTAGAAAGTAACCTACCCAACCCTGCCATAGCTATATGCAAAAAGTGTGTGTTTTGTCCCAATTATCAGTGTGTTACGTTGTGCATCTCTCCTGTTCTCTCCCAGCTGGGCCACATCGAAGGAGAACCAATGAGGAGGGGGGCTTTCCCCGTCACATTCGTACACTTCATCATGGACTGAAGGTCAAAGGTCACCGGAGGTCAACACATGGACTGACCTGGGATGGAAATGCCCTTCACGAAATTATCTTTGTCATCATCATCAAGCTTGTGCCTGCACTGACACTAAAGAAGAGTGAAGTGTTGCTGCCCAATGCTTTGGCTATACAATGTGTTGCCATGACAACAGATACACCCTTTACTCCAGGAATGTCATGTGACGTCATATCACTCCTTTAGGCCAAGCCTGCAAAGGCTCATGGGGAAACTGTGTTTAGACTTCTGACACCATCTGACATAAAAAAACAAAAACAATGATTGTAGTAGGTAACCTCTTGCAATAAAATGCACTTTCTGCTTATTTATCCAGGTCGCGACATTTAGAGGATTATTGACAAAATGAAGGTTCTGTTAATAAGTATTTCACTCTGTTGTCTTCGGTTTGTGAATTGTACAGAAAGTTCTTCAAGGACAGCTGACAGGGACAGTACTGTTTATCTTTAGGATTTCTTTCACTTATCATTAATGTGAATATAGTCGATATGCTTTGCATTGTTAAAGGGTGATTATTATTTATTTTTTACACATAACTGCTTAATAGGCAAAGACATGTTAACTTTATAGGACTCACAATGTGGGAAGCAAATTCAGTGGTGTAGTGGTGCCTGGAAAAGTGGGTATACTATAATTTGGCCAAAAAATTCCCAAAGGCCCGCCTGGTGACGGAAAGGCGCCTGTATGAAAAATTATATGACAAAAAGTGACACTGAATGACCTAAAATGATCAATCCCATATTGGTCTTTCACAGTCAGGCCAACCCAAGCTGTACTGTGCAGTAGGCTAATAGTAGGCCTACTATTGAAATGCATAAATGAGGCCATCAACTGAGTCCATAAATTCAGAGTTCAGATTTTTATTTTTTATTTTTACAGGTTTTCACTCTAAGTCACACTTTTTAATAGAAAAACAACAAAATTGGATGTTGTAAGTCCACAACAATGCCACAGCGGGAGACCACTTTTGAGGTATGGGAAAAATCTAACAATGACTTTTTTTTGCAGTAATTAACCTTTAATTAAACTGTGCAGACGCCTAGCACTGTTTGGTTAGCAGTGTTTCTGTAGCACACATGAGATGGAGTTTTCAAAACAAATGGCCACTGGATTGATGGAAATAATCATGCTGCCAGGTAGGCATAGGCTACTTTGGAGCTAGTTAACATTTTAATTGAAAGTTTTTTGGGGAAAGCCTTTCCATCTAGGCTACCAGAAGACTGTTAGGCCTATCATTAGCTTCGCTATATTTTTCCTGTTCCTTAATTGTTTGAAACCTTGACGTTTTACTTCATATTATGGGGCATGTCTTACTTTCTACAAAGTAGCCTATAGTCAAAATCCCATCATAGAAACGTGGAGGTAATTAATTTATAAAGACATCCTCATATTCACGCTCCTGTTCTATTGGTTTTAAAATCAACTTTCTTTCATTGTTTATCAGACAAAGGCATTATCGTAGTCATATTAGCAACCCATGATAGTTGTTGCATTTTTAGATCTTCCCTCTTTCAAAATGTCTCTGTCCATGAAACCGCTCGCATTTTAGAATTGTGTTTCCCCGCAAATTGCATTTTGGAACATTTGCGTGTAACCCTACCGCCATGTGCACATTACTGTGCTTAAAATGTGAAGAAATAATAGTTGATCAACATTTTAAGCTAAACATTGTGATCTGTTCCATCAGCCGTATTAATTGATACAGCGTATACCTCCACCACACCACTGGGCAAACGTCATTCAAAATGGTGCTAGCCCAGTAATATGCTAGGAGCCCTTCCCTAGGGGTGATCCACTGTCCCCATTTCTAGACAGCCCTTGGTAACATGGTAACAACATGGGGTTGCTGGGGGTATATTTAGGCCTCTATTGATCTGGGAGAACCCAGGCTCACTACCCTACTGTGTGTGCGTACCTGCATGTGCAAATCAGCTTGAAACAATATAAGTTACTTACAGCACATCGTCTCCATTTAGATGGCCTACAGTGTGGTACCAGATTTACTGCATTAATACCCATCTCTGACACATTTACTAGCTGTTATAAAATGCCTAATTGTTGCACTTCTTACCCACCTGCTATAATATCAATATCAGTGAAATGGATGTTGTGAACTATCTTAGCTGCATAGATCACACTTTAGTTGTGAAACACCTCCATCTTTCTGTGGCTCTGGTCAAAAGTAGTGCACTATATAGGGAATATGATGCCATTTGGGACATAGACAGTGAGAGGGGTTTATGCACCTCCAGGGGGTGAGGGTGATGGCTCCTGTCCTGTGCCTTTTATCTGTAGTGGACAGCAGGCTACCAAATGGCACACACACACAGAGGTACATGTGGACACACATGCACATAGTTGTCATTGTACTAAAAATTACTTGTCCTTTGAGGTGCCATTGTAAGGGGGATGGCAATACCAGATGACACACTTCAAAGGACAATGCAAATACTTTTACGCACACTTTCTCACTCACTCACACACACCTACCATAGTATTCAATCTGATTAATAGTGCTCAGCCTAGGATTCTACCATATTCCACAACTTTATTACTAGCTGGGACCAGCATTAGTTACAGACTACCCTTGTTTTATATATCCTAGGTCCCATACTGAAGAGTATGTTTTAAAATTATAAGCATTTGATGTCATGTCTGATTTTGGTTGCAGGGCAACTCTCTCTGTACATGTTTGATGTTTAATCTTAAATGGGACATACAGAACTCTCGATTGTGAATGAACTACGATAGACGACGACAACAGGAGGTGTCGCATGTGATAAATGTACCTGCTACACTATTCCTCCCCATATTAACTCACTGGAAATAGGATGGTTAATCTGTAAATGTTATAGATTTTGTTTGTTGATATTTAAATGTATAAAATAAGAGTTAATGACCTTGGCAGTAACTGTCTTTTAATGCACTGTGATGACGTGCTGTTGCCAGATTGTACTCCAGCTGGTGTTCAGTGTGTAGACTAGTAGTGTACACGCAAACCAAGGCTGAGAAGCTATTCCATTCATACTCATTGACTCTAACCTATTGTGCAAAATAAATGGGAAATTGAAACTGGAATAATACAATGAAATAATTCCCAGTGTTTTAGTCTCTCCATTCTTATCTTGCATTTATCATAGTGTATTGTTGCTTCTAAAAGCAGTTTAACAGTGTGTAAATGCTGTGTAGTATGGTGATTTTAGAGTGCTAGACTACTAGGTTTGTAACTTTCTGGGCAGTACACTAAATATAATCATAATGCAACAAGAGCTCTCTCTGGTGGAGAATGGTCAAACCCACTACAGCCCAATCCTATGTATGAGCTATGTCCATGGTTTCTAACTTTTTCTACGATTTTTCTCCCTTATGTTCTGGTGCCATACCACTACACCTAAGGTTTACATCCACACTGAACTCTATAGGGTGGCAGGTAGCTTAGTGGTTAAGAGCGTTGGTTCTAATCCCCGAGCCGACTAGGTGAAAAATCTGTCGATGTGCCCTTGAGCAAGGCACTTAACCCTAATTGCTCCTGTAAGTCGCTCTGGATAAGAGCATCTGCTAAATGACTTATTATTATTATATAGAGAGTACGGCCGGGATTCAATCCGATCACAGGTTATAGGCATTGCTGTTTTTGAAGGCAATGTTCCCATGTCGCGGAGAACCCATTCACTGTAAACGCTGCATATGCCAGCTCAATCGTAAATTGCCTTTTAAAGCCGCAACGCCTATAACCGGCAATCAGATTGAATCTCGGTCTATAGAGAGTAAACTAGTTCTGTAATGTTGGGGCCGGTATGTGTATACAGTATCTCCTTTGATCTGACTATAACACCGAATGACAGGGTCATTTGGTACCTCAAGGTAATTTCTTCACAGACACAGCCAGGCTGGATGCTTCATAAACCTGGAGGATTTAGGACTCCTATCCCACAGAGTTTGGGAGGAAGCAGGCATCCCATAAATCAGCCTGAGAATGACGGGAATACTGAAGTACTGGACAGCCTAGTCACCGGAACTGATCTGTTTTAAAGGGCAAAACAGCAGGGAATCAAAGAAAAAAGACTGCATGATTCATTACAATTCCTTTCCTTTATTGTACCATATTAACTGATCCAATCCCATCTGGACCAAGGAGTAAAGGGAGTATGGGAGGAGTGGTATGGAGAGGGGGATGAGAGTCACAGTGTTATGTCTTGATACCGTGGGCCCCGTGTAGCTTAGTTGGTAGAGCATGGTGCTTGTAACGCTAGGGTTGTGGGTTCGTTTCCCACGGGGGGCCAGTATGAAAATGTATGCACTCACTAACTGTAAGTCGCTCTGGATAACAGCGTCTGCTAAATGACTAAAAATGTAAATGTAATACCGTACCTTTGATTTGTATAGAAGAGAGAGGGATAGAGGAGAAGGGGGGGGTCTACAGCATGTTTGTGATAGTCTAGGTCTGTTTCTCCATCCATAATGGAAATATTGACTGCGGCGTACCATACGTACCACGGTTACCACTTTCCCACTTTTATAAAGGAAGTCAATGGAGTCTCTGGATGCAATATTATTATCAGAGACCTAGACAGCAAACAGCCACTTCCTTCCCAAGTCCAGCCATGAGTTCCCTGTACTGTCTAATGTATTTACATTAAATAAGATTAAGTTAGATTAAAAACAATAAAACAAGCTGTTTGTGGCCTGTAGGTGGTGTGTGAGAGGTGTTACAAAGCATGCTGGGTATGTCGTGACCCTGCTGTAAACTATGGTTTCCAGGCTCCTGATTGGTCATGGTGCTGCCCCCACGTGAGGATAGTCCCGTCCTTCAGGGCGACTACCTTTCAGGACTTCTCTGATGTCAGCACGCAGTCGAAGGAGGCAGACAGCACCTTGCAGATGGCCTGGGCTTGTTCCTGCACAGAGACAGGGAGAGGAGAAGGGAAAATGACGTGTTATGAAAACACAGTGTGGGAGTAAATATGAAAATAAAAGCTTATTCCAAATTAAACGAACACCACTACCTCTGTCATGGTTTAAACCAGTGACAGTTGGTTCAATTTTTTTCAATCGCATGAATCTCTCTACTCTGCCTGTCTCCCTCTCTCTGCCTATCTTGAGCTTTCGTTAGCAAACTTGCAACATTGGGCCCTCACCATAGCCACGGGAAGTGGTTGTGGGGTGGTGTGATTTTTTTTAGTTGTTGCCGAATATATATTTTTTGGGGCTGGGCTGAAGACGTCTATATTAACTAAATGTATTTGTATTTTATGTTTACCAGCATTTGTAACTTGAGTCTGGTAATAATCTGTACAAAACAGTTAATACTTGCATGATATGTTTTCCAGTTTCTTGAAATACTTTGCTAATATTTCTGTGAAAACTGAAATGGTCTATTCATTCCTTTTACATTTTAGTAGATGCTCTTTTCCAGAGCAATTTACAGTAGTGAGTACACACATTTTCATACTTTTTTGTACTGGTCCCCCATGGGAATCCAACCCACACCCCTAGTGTTGCAAGCGCCATGCTCTACCAACTGAGCCACATCATCACAACCCCCTTGATGTCTCAATGTACTCAATGACTGTATTGTGCATTGTTTTTCTTCATGGTGATGGAAAGTTTACAGGTGCAATCCTAGATGACCAGCCAATGTAAAATACAGTAATGTACATTTACATTAAGTGGTTTGTTAGGATGGTAAATGAATACTGCACAAAAAGTTATTTTATCATGAAAAATATTTAATTTGATGTGGATGTTTTGTGTCTTTGCCCATAACTTTGCACTTTTTGTTTTGTTTTGTATTTCACCCCCAATTTCGATCTTGTCTCATTGCTGCAACTCCCCAACGGCTCGGGTGGCGAAGGTCGAGTCATGCGTCCTCCGAAACATGACCCGCCAAATCGCGCTTTTTAACACCCGCCTGCTTAACCCAGAAGCCAGCCGTACCAATGTGTCGGAGGAAAAACACTGTTCACCTGACGACTGAGGTCAGCCTGCAGGCGCCCGGCCAACCACAAGGAGTCGATAGAGCGCGATGAGCCAAGTAAAGTCCTCCCGGCCAAACCCTTCGCTAACCCGGACGACGTTGGGCCAATTGTGCGCCGCCCTATGGGACTCCCGATCACGGCCGCTCATGATACAGCCCGGAATTTAACCTGGGTCTGTAGTGACGCCTCTAGCACTGCGGTGCAGTGCCTTAGACCCAAATTTGCACCTTTTGATGTAAATATTTAAGGACAGGGTTTTGTTCTTTCTGGATTCCATTCGAATAACAATCGCAAAGAAAGGGACAGGGCAACAAGTCTTACAATTCCAACTATTGAATCCTGCAAGACACTGATCTTAATTATACAACAACCTTTTTGCCAAAGCGGAGATGCTGAAAAAAAGAAATGCCCGCACTACGGACATCTATATCGGTCCGCTAATGCTAGTAAAGGCCCAGTGCACTACTTTTGTGAAAAAAATGTTTGTTCACATTTTGTATTAAATTCAGATTTTTTAGGGGGTGCCGCAGCACCCTCAGCACCCCTACTTCCCACGGCTATGGCGCCGATGAGCTCAGGACAGACACAGCTGTATTTGCGTCCCATATTTCAGCCCCTTTTCAGGTGTCCCGACTTTTCTTTTTACAAAAAAAACGTATCAATTAATTCAAGCTACAAGAGTGTAGGCCTAATGACAATGGTCATTACACCTTTTGGGGTTTTGTAACAGATGTCTCTTTCCCTTCATCAAATGGCAGGTGCACAGTGCACTGTTTGGATGCTGGAATAATTTTGGAGTTGACGAATGTGCGCAGGTAGCCTACTTTTTCAAGTGATTTGTTTGACAATCAGATGAAAATATCATGACTGGTTGTGTTCATGCCTCATTAAAAGATAATACATGTTTAGCATTCAAATACATTGTCTTTACTATGTACAAAATGGCATTTTAAACAAATAGGAGAATGGATCAATTAGAGACCCACCCAAAGTTTGACTTTTGTTGCATTTAGGGGAGCTCATGCCCCCTATAATTCACACACTGTTTCAGTCATTTGGCAGATGAGTTTATCCAGAGTGACTGACGCTGAAGTGGGGCCACTGTGAAAGAGACTTGTCTGTATGAGCCATTGAGGCCTGCTTCCTAAGTCTGCTGCTATTCTTATGAATGGATGAGGGGTCAAGACAGGAAAGCTGTCGCACACATGATAAACAATTATCTTGCTCAGCATTGCCTTCAGTTTGCCACAAACTGTGGTATGAAAAAAAGCTAGAGAGCACCCGAGCTTGTGTGGACCCCAGAATATTGCTTTGAGATTTATCAATATGAGACAGTGGTAGTCAGTGGTGTAGTTGGGGGGAAAAAATAGGTGGGTAAATGCATTGGTCCGTCTATCTATTACATGTAAACACAAACACACTCACCGCGCTGCTGCACTGGTACACCCAGATGCTGCAGTCCTGCTGCTTGGCATCAGTGGTCTTGAGAGCCAGCAGGTTCTTCCCAGCCCCCAGGCCGTCATCATAACACAGCATCCTCATTATCAGATAGAGAGGGTGGCGGTGCAGAACGTCCTATACAGGAACCACAACAATAATGCACATTACAACATCATTATAACAGCAGACATACAGACAGACAATCAGGTAGAGCGGGAAACAGTGCAGAACATCCAACTTAGGAAACGTTACAACAATATGTTCCAACTAGAAAGGTCAAGTTTCAGTAGAAACTTTTGTGGCGCTAGAACTTTTATAACATGGAAATGGAATCACTCACACACTGATCCATGGAGGCCACTTTTACTCCATACTTGGACACTCCCAGTACCATCTCCTCATCTCCAGGCACAAACGGCAGCTTTCCATCTTGCTATGGAAGGAACACAACAGATACTCTTTGTTCATATAGAGTGACTTGTCAAAGAGGAAACAGAGGCTGCCTCTGCCTCACCACTCCAACATTCATCTCCATCACCATAATCAAATTGAGTGATTATACAGTCATGAATTGGTCTCCACTGCACTGCATTGAACCTGAATGTATAGTATTGCATTCTGAAGTGCCCATACTGTACTGTACATCCCAGATTTGAAGGTGTTTCCAGGTTCTAATTACCTGGGCTGCATCTATGTAGTTGATGAGTTCCAGAGGCTCCTGCAGGGTCTTACTCATCTCAAACGGCAGCTTCTCAATGGCGCCGACATACTTCACCCTGAACTCAGCACACGTCTCCGAGGCAGCACTGTTACCTAAAGTTCACAGTTCAATCATCCGTCGTCATTACCACTGGGTCATGAAGGTGTTCATTAGGCATCAAACTGAAGAAAATGAACTGAAACAGGGAGGGACTACCAATAAGACACTCATTTTAGTTGTCCATTGCGAAACATTTTGAAATATTTTGTTGCATGCCCTACATTGGACAAGAGCCAGATCTGAAAGGACTTGATATGTACAGGCAATATGGTTGGAACCTTTCCGGCCCCTTCATCGGACTGTCAGTGAATAGGAAGGAAAGGGGATGAGGAAACTAGCCGAGGTCATTTCAGAGAATTGAGATGTGGCCATGGTTGTAGGTTTTCTTACCTGAGCTCTTGGTTGAGTCTGTGTCAAGGCTAGCTACAGTACTGGACCTGGAGAGACCTCCCAAACTGGAGTCTACTGACTAAAGAGAGGAGAGAGAAAAGCACACCATCTCACCATATTGTCTTGAGAAAAGTTACATGATAGACTGAAACGTTGACCAAATCGCAGAGGTCATGGTTTCTGCTGCAATATTTGTGTATGAGAACGAAAGAAACACACACACCAACCACTTATGAGTAGAGTTTCAGTGAAAAAATAGAAATGAACTCAAGCAGACATCGATTCAGGAGTCCTTGACAGAATGCAAGACCTTCTTAATAAACTGAGTCATGTTTGTAATCAGAAAGGACAGCTGTGCAGTAAGTGAATCGATGATAATAAAGAGTCATTTCTCCATCCGCCCCTTCGGCTTAACCATCTTAGCATTTGTTTGTGATTCACCACATGGGCAGGCATCTCGTATGAGACATGATTACATTGTCCAGACAGAGCTCTCGTCTAACATGTATAAAAGCCACTGTCATATGTGAAGGGATCTTCTAATAAGATTATAATCAGTCTAATCCGCCTGTCTGTCCGTTTACCTGCCTGTCTGTCTGCCTGCCTGTGTCTGTCTCCAGTATTTTCTGAATGCGTCTGCTTTTGTATTCTGAGACTGTACCCTGTTGCCTCCATGGTAAATGATTTACCAAGAACAACAAGCAGCTCCAGCACCAGAACCCCCCCAGAGACTAGACAGGTGAACGCAACACAAGGGAAAATCAAAGGAAGCTCCCTATTGGAGGACTAGGTGGAGCTTCCTCCATTCTGATTACATCTATCCTCTTCAGATCAACTAGAGCGCATCATCGAAGGACGAGGGAAGGGAAAAATCCACATTTTCTGGGATTGGAATGTAGCCCAGGACAGTGTAGTCTAATGTAATGTATAATGGCCCACCTTGCTTTTGGTACTGATCTCACTGCTTTGGGAGCTGCTGCTGCTGTGACGCTTTTTGACCTTCCGGAACATTCTTCACCATGACGCCAGCACTCCACCAGCCCCCAGCTCCCTTGCAGGCACCACTGTCTGATGAAGACAAGGATATTTTGTTGTGATGGTCCCAGCACTACACAGGGCAAGTCATGTGATTTGGCTTGTAGTCTACAGAGAATGAGATGAACCCATCCACTAGGTGTGAAGGTGGTCATACATGTATTACAAAGTTATTACAAATAATATTAATATTTACTTCCTAAATAAAAATAATAATATTGAAATATCGTTTTGAAATGGAATTCCATACATAAATATGGTGTGTCCTTGTGAGACTAACAGCTGCCACACAGTGAATGCATACTATTCAAGTCCTGCATACTACCACTCCCACCATCACAACTCAAGAGCTTTGTCCAACTTATTAAGAATCAACAGGCTGCCACACGCGCACTTTCTCGCGCCTGTCCCTTAAATGGTGTCTGGAGTAGGCTGGCACTCAATGAAAGTCCATTGTCCCAAACTTTGTCAATGAATGCCCCTTGTAACGGAAACCCGTTGCTATGATAAACAATTTACCCCACCCACACCCTTATCGACGTATCCGTTCACGCTCAAAAAGGTTGAAATTATCGTGTATTTTTACAGAAAGTGCCAAACCGGAGCACTACGCACAAATACACAGGGCATACCTCAGTTTGAAACTTGTTCTAAGCCAGTTTGGGGCTGTTTTGGGGTGTTGTTCATCAAAGGAGCAGGGCTGTGGCTCTTTCTGTGTAGGCGAGTGAGAGACTCGCATTGACACTTCACTTCCTCTGCAGTTCCACCCAAAATCACATTAAAGGGGACGCAACTTAGTTACATTTGTATCAATATTGTAAACTTTGTTACTTTGTAAAAAATTACGCGGCCGCTCACCTACAGTGCACCATTGTTACAAAGTATGAACATCAATTGATACTTTTGTTTCGCGTGCCACAAACACGTGTCTACAGTGTGACGCTGCTTTTTATACAGTGATTGAATTGGGCGCTAAAACTAAAAGTTCTAAACCAATGTATGTTCAGTATCTATCAATGAAAATATAAAAACGTTTTCTAAGATGAGCAAATAATGTAATTATGTCGGAACTAAAAAGATGGCTTGAGTGTTCTTCGGTCGTATTTTGACGACACGTGTGCGCCAGCCGGAAGTTCATACAAACATACGTCTGGAGGGAAAATTCAATGGAGAACGTCATCATTATCCAGGTCCTGTACTACTGCTATAAATGTACCATTAGAATATGTTACTTCTGCAGTATGGCTGCAAAACTTAAAACAGAAATATCGGCAGCCCGCGGAGGAGAGCGACCAGCTCCTTATTCGACCACTGTGAGTAGCACCTGCCATTCCAAGGATATCCAGATGTATTATGAGATTTGCAATAAATTAAAATGAGATGTATACAAAAAGTACAATGCAATTATGTGATGGTTTTCTCCCTGTGATGCTTTTATCATGGAAGTGCAGGGCAGGACGTGGGCAGATCGTGCATCATCTTGGAATTCAAAGGAAGGAAAATCATGGTAGGTCAATTCTCCATCTTAACATCCATCCATGCATGTTTTGTGGGTAACACTTAACATAGGGTAATGCTGTTATAAGCATGTATTGTGACCCTACACATGTCTCCTGAGTTGGACTGTTGCATCCACCCAGGCTTGGAAGGCATGGACGCTCTTCCCTACATCGACTTGATAGATTCATCTGTGATAGACCTGCTCCTCATCAGCCAGTGAGTTGTTGTTGTTGTTTACATAGATGATGTCTTCTTCTCACCAGCTTCCACCTGGACCACTGTGGTGGAATGCCCTGGTTGCAGCTTCAAAGGGAGAACCTTGATGACCCATGCCACCCAGGCCATCTACTGCTGTCGGATTAAGTCAAAGTCAGGTAGGCAACACTCCTACTTGTTTTTTATTATTATATATTTTTGAAGGAGTGGGGCAGTCCCATTCCTAATGTATTTTATTGGTTTTATTGAACAGATAGGACAGTGGCGAGATGACAGGAAAGGAAAGAGAGTGCGAGTCAGAAGGGAATGGGTTGGATTCTAATGCCGACTCGGGTATATAATAATTCATTTAATTTGTCAAGCGTTTTTCTCACACCCAAGGCACTACATAAAAAAATATATATATAATAATAAAAACAATCCAAAACACAGAACATAGAACACAGACAACAATCAAAGCTATATACAGGTGTCGTCAGATCCGGAGGACACGAGAACAGAATTAGCAGAGGTCCTTGAAAGCTTTCTGAACAGCACAGTCTTGAGCTGTGCCTTAAAGGAGGACAGAGACTCTGCAGCCATAATACTGTCTGGAAGTGCGTTCCACAGCTGCGGAGCCGCGCAACTGAAAGCCCTGTCACCCATAGTTTTTAGTCTGCTGCGGGGCTGCTGAAGGGAGGCGGAAGTGCGAAGGGTGCGTGTGGGGCAGGAGGGTAGAATGAGGTCAGACATGTACTTGGGTCCAGAGTTGTGGATAGCTTGGTAGGTGTGAACCAGGATTTTGTAGTCAATGCGTGAGCATATGGGGAGCCAGTGGAGGTTGAACAGCACTGGAGTGAGGTGTGGTGAGGACACGTGCAGCACAGTTCTGGACATATTGTAGCCTGTTTAGGCACATGGCAGATGCGCCTATAAAAAGGGCATTACAATAGTCCTGACGGGATGAAATAAAGGTGTGGATGAGTCGCTCAGCTGCAGGTTGTGATGGCATAGGTCTTAACCTGGCAAAAAATATGGAAAATGAGACTTTGGTCATACTCTTGATGTTGGCCTCAAACAAATGCTGACTGTCAAATATCAAACCCGGTTTGTGAAACTCACTGGAGGGGAGGACCTTGACACCATCAATATTGAGGCTGTAGCTGCTGGTGTTGTTTATGATGGTGCGAGTGCCAATCAGGACGACAGGAAAACTCCATGCTTTGATGTCCTGCAGGCAGCTGACCAGGAGTGCATTGGCAGTGTCAGTGTTTGTGGAGACATACAGCCGAGTGTCGTGTATGTGTACTGGGGTCTGTGGCGCTAACTGCTAGACCACACAGGCCACATCATTCATAGGAGTTTTCTCCTTACACAGTGTTCCTTTATGGCAGAGCTGCCCAAGTCTAGTGATCGAGGCCCACAGTGTCTTTGATTTCTATTTCATGTCAATATTTGTCACTCTGTCGTTCTATTTCTGAAGACGACATGCTATACACAGAGACCGACCTGGAGGGGAGTATGGACAAGCTAGAGACCATCAACCTTCACGAGGTGAAGTAGGTGGCTGGCATCAATTTCTGGTGCTGCCACACCGGGCACGTCCTTGGTGCAGCCATGATCGAGATTGCTGGAGTTAAGGTAGGGAGTGGATTGAAGTATTGTGATGATTGAACTTCTTAATTTGTGTTTAGGTTTCCTCTGAAGTACACAACTGTACACAATATACTGTATGATGTGATATTGTTATTGTGTTAGTTATTCTATTCCTTTTTTATTATATTCTAATGCCTGTCTCTGGTAATCACAGTCCTCTGTATTGGGGATGAATTATTCAACAACAACAAAAAATCTCTCTCTCCCTAGCTGTTTTCTCTCGCCAGGAGGACGGTCATCATGGCTGCCGAAATCCCCAGTATCAGACCTCACATCCTCATCATATTACGGAACCAATAGTCAGTAAGCACTGTGATATTTTGTCCACACATTGGCAGATGGGTTCAAAGTTCATCTCTCTCTCTCTCTCTCGTCCACAAATGGCATGCACATCCACGAAAAAAGGGAGGAGCGCGAGGCTGGCTTCTGTAACACGGTCCATGACATAATGAACAGGGAAGGCCGCTGTCTCATCCCCGTGTTCGCCTTGGGGAAGAGCCCAGGAGCTGCTGCACATCCTGGGTGAGACCTTCCGCCTCAAGCGCCTCTGCGTTATGGTCAAATGGTTCTGACTGAAAATACCTAACATTTCTCCCTCCCCTCTTATTACACATTGAATATAAACTGGAGGCTCCGGTTGTGTTTTCTCTGTAGATGTGTATTGGCAGAACCACCCTGAGCTCCATGATATATCTACTACGTCTCTCTGGCCAAGAAGTGCATGGCCGTCTACCAGACCTACGTCAATGCCATGAACGACAAGATCCGCAAAGCCATCAACATCAGCAACCTCAAGGTTAGAGGAACTCTTAGGAGGATACTTACCTGTAGGTTTTCTTCTCTAGGGAGAATGCTACAAGCACACACTCGTAATGCTATGTTTGACAGGTAGAATATGGTCGTTATGTCCATATTCCATATATGGATCAATATGTCTGGCTTATCTGTTTTCAACCTAGTTAGCTTGGGAGACACCACTTAAACCCTCTCTCAATGATGAACCTATGTCCCAGACTCGAGCATCCCCCGTCTCTGACTTCTCGTCCCCACTCTGTCTCTCCAGAGCATGCACCACTTTGACGACATAGGTCCCAGTGTGGTGATGGCGTCTCCAGGTATGATGCAGGGCGGCCTGTCCAGGGAGCTGTTTGAGAGGTGGTGCACCGACAAGAGGAATAGAGTCCTCATCGCTGGCTACTGTGTGGAGGGAACCTTGGCCAAGGTAAGATTGACTTACATATTGGTCGCATTCATTAGGCAACAAATGGAGAGAAAAAAACTGACTGAAATAGGGAGGGACTAGTCCGGTACTTGTCCAATAAGAAACACTTGTTTTCGTTTTATGTGCCCTAATGAATATGACCCTGGTTTCACTTCAGTTGTTCAATGTCTATGTAGATCCCATTTTCAGGACATACAGGCTATTACAATCATTCTAATTGTCTTTTATCTCTGTCTGTCATGTGTGGTCTCTAGCACATCATGTTAGAGCCAGAGGAGATCGACACCATGTCAGGGCAGAAGCTGCAGCTGAAGATGTCTGTGGATTACATCTCCTTCTCATCTCTGGCCATGCAGTCATGGGTGAACAGAGAGTACAGGAGGGGACTGAGCACGCACCTCTGAGGGGCCCCCGGGTTGAGGATCAGCATGGCAGATGTGTTGTTATCTACCCTTATCACCTGGGGGCGGCCCGTCAGGATGTCCAGGATCCAGTTGCAGAGGGAGGTGTTTAGTCCCAAGGTCCTTAGCTTAGTGATGAGCTTTGAGGGCACTATGGTGTTGAACGCTGAGCTGTAGTCAATGAATAGCATTCTCATGTAAGTGTTCCTTTTGTCCAGGTGGGAAAGGGCAGTGCGGAGTGCAATAGAGATTGCATCATCTGGATTTGTTGGGGCGGTATGCAAATTGGAGTGGGTCTAGGGTTTCTGGGATAATGGTGTTGATGTGAGCCATGACCAGCCTTTCAAAGCACTTCATGGCTACAGATGCGAGTGCTACGGGTCGGTAGTCATTTAGGCAGGTTACCTTAGTGTTCTTGGGCACAGGGACTATGGTGGTCTGCTTGAAACATTGGTATTACAGACACAGTCAGGGACAGGTTGAAAATGTCAGTGAAGACACTTGCCAGTTGGTCAGCGCATGCTCGGACTACACGTCCTGGTAATACGTCTGGCCCTGCGGCCTTGTGAATGTTGACCTGTTTAAAGGTCTTACTCACATCTGCTACGGAGAGCGTGATCACACAGTCATCCGGAACAGCTGATGCTCTCATGCATGCGTCAGTGTTGCTTGCCTTGAAGCGAGCATAGAAGTAATTTAGCTTGTCTGGTAGGCTCGTGTCACTGGGCAGCTCGCGGCTGTGCTTCCCTTTGTAGTCTGTAATAGTTTGCAAGCCCTGCCACATCCGACGAGCGTCAGAGCCGGTGTAGTACGATTCAATCTTAGTCCTGTGTTGACGCTTTGCCTGTTTGATGGTTCGTCGGAGGACATAGCGGGATTTCTTATAAGCGTCCGGGTTAGAGTCCCGCTCCTTGAAAACGGCACCTCTACCCTTTAGCTCAATGCGGATGTTGCCTGTAATCCATGGCTTCTGGTTGGGGTATGTACGTACGGTCACTGTGGGGATGACGTCATCGATGCACTTATTGATGATAACCAGTAACTGATGTGGTGTACTCCTCAATGCCATTGGAAGAATCCCGGAACATATTCCAGTCTGTGCTAGCAAAACTACCACATCCTCACCCCCTCAGACCTCTCTAGTGAGTACTGGACCACTAATATATGTTACAGTATGTTCATATTAGCATGTATAGCTAAGTCATACAATCATACAGTCTTTTAGCCTGGTTGCCAATCTGTTTCTGCTTTAGCCTAGCTGGCATTGTCTAGCCAAACAAGGTAACAATGCACTGTAGTGTTGTTAACAGGCTAAGGTTCTCACGTATTTCTCACAATGGAGCCTGGTTCTTCTGACTGTATCCATAATGTTTCCTAAACTACCCAGACCTGGCCATGAGCACAGTGAAACAGACCCAGGCCATCCCATTCACTGGACCACTCTTAAGATCTTCAATAACATCACACTGGTGCATGAGGCAGGCATGGTGACGCTGGAGGTGAGCAGGCAGTCTGTTGTAGTCTGGGTCTTGTTCATTAAGCACCAAACGGAAGAGAATGGACTGAAACAGGGAGGGACTACCTAGACTTAACTAACGTTTTCTGTTGCAAAATATTTTCTGTCACATGCCCTAATGAACATGACCCTGCAGTATCAATAACAATATATTTTATTTGGTGAACAATTGTGGTGTCTGAGATTGGTGAGAAACTGGAATGTTTACATCCATGTTTCTCTGTCATCCACTAGTGGATTGCCAACCCGTTGAATGACATGTACGCTGATGCAGTCACTACTTTTGTGTTGGAAATCCAGTCCAACCCTAAAGCTCAGAAAGGTATGGCCATTGACTTTGACCTTTACCAGTATCCACTTGCCTTTCTTAATTGCCCCTGAGGGGAATAAATAAAGTTGTATTGTATTGAAACCATCACACAAAACATCAACTATTTTAAAATAGGTCTCTGCCATGCTTCTTGTCTTCTTTCATTGAAAGGCCTGTAATGTATTGTTACTTAACTAAAAATGCTCTTTAAGAGTCATGGAGACTCAAAGAAGTACAACGGTGGACATGGAGATTTACCAGAACAGACTGGAGGTCAACCTGGGGTGGTGGCAGGTAGCTTAGTGGTTAAGAGCGTTGTGCCAGTAACCGAAAGGTCGCTGGTTCTAATCCCCGAGCCGACTAGGTGAAAAATCTGTCGATGTGCCCTTGAGCAAGGCACTTAACCCTAATTGCTCCTGTAAGTCAATCTGGATAAGAGTGTCTGCTAAATGACTAAAATGTAAAAATGTATTGCTACAAGACATGTTTGGGGAGGACTGTGTAGATTTAAAACATGGTAAAAACCTCACGGTGACAGTGGACGGTAAGACTACCTACATCTGCCTAGAAACCAGGACAGTGTCATATGAGGACGACTCTCTGAAGGAGATGGTGGAGCTGGCAGTGCCCTCAATCCTGTCATATGAGGGGTTCAACCAGAGACATATTAATCTGTTTATATACATCATTGTGCCAAACAACCCCTGAAAGGTCAGGGGTCATCCTGCAGTTGTCTGTTCCTCCCCAGACCTCCAACCCCCGTTCCCAATAGATGTTTGATCCTGATTTAGGAGCATCTTACGCTCCGAAATCGTAACGTTAATCATTAGAGGGGAAACGTCAACCTACTCCTCCCATACTCTCACTGATACTTCTAGAATGGATAGACTACTAGAGGGACAGCAGTGGCTGTCTGGATCTGTTTACACAATTAAAGATGGATGACCACTGTAAAGTTTACTGCATTCTGTAACTAAGCACTGAGATGCATGGCTCAAATGTAGTGATCTGTTTGGACATTTTGTAGAAAAAAATGTGATGTTGATATATCATAAGTATAGAAACAGCCAAATAGTGTTTGATCAACAGTATTATCAGTGATAGTGAACTGAAATCAAGGGCAGCTATGATCATAACTAGAGATGTTTGGAACCATACAGGTAACCTCCAGAATAATGGAAACACTTGGGTTAATGAGGGATACAAAGTATATTAAAAATTAAAAGCAGGTGCTTCCACACAGGTGTGGTTCCTGAGTTAATTAATCAATTAACATCCCATCATGCTTAGGGTCATGTATAATAAAACATTTTACTTATTGGAGATTCTGGAGTGGCGCCTGAAAGTGTTTTCCACCACCATAAACAAAACACCAAATTATGGAATTTTTCGTGGATGAATGGTGTTACATCCCTCCAATAGAGTTCCAGACACTTGTAGAATGTATGCCAATGTGCATTAAAGTTGTTCTGGCTCGTGGTGACCCAAGGCCCTATTAAGACGCTTTAGGTTGGTGCTTCCTTTATTTTGGCAGTTACCTGTATATCATGGTTCTGTATCTATGTTTGGAACGTTGTTTGAAAACTTGTTGTGATCTTGTTTTATGTCATTATGAAAGGTGTTTTATGTATATTTTTTTACAGTAAAGAAATGCATGGCATTCATCAAAATAGTCAAATAAACATAAAAAATGCGAAATTCTTGAACTCTGCCCTCATTTTGTTCACCTTCCACCTCCACACGGTAGATGGCGCAATTTAACATGCGAGCTTCTATCATAGGCCCTTTTCACGTGACGTCAGACAACTTCCGTTCTGCCGCGATGCAGGTTATGTTTACATCCGGTGTCGCTTAGGAACGCTTAGCTAGTAGCACATCATTATGGAGTTCACCCAGTCCCTTTCACATCTGCCACCAATACGACTTAACGACGTAGAACGACTTGCTGACAAGTGGTCCCTTACTTCAAGATCGAAGCTTGATAAAGGCTACAAGTTCTTCGTTGAAGGTTACCTGTTTGATTATGAAGGTACGTGTTTATCTTTATTTAGCTTAAATTAGCCCTATGCTAGCGAAGGTTATGAGCTGACGAGTTTCTGTTTTGCAGCCTCTTTTTAATATTACTGCTGTTTGTATCGACCGTAAGATAAGAGTCAGTAATGTATTAATGGCTAATGCTGCGCCCTTTCTCCCAATCACTGTATTGAAACAGTCTCAAGTGTAGTTAACGGTGAGGTGACAGTGAGAGGGCGATGTTACAGGTCCATGAAGAAAAATGAGGAGGCTCATCGGCTTCAGGTTTCTCAGATAAACAGTTCTCTAACATTATGATAAGATAGGTTAAGATAGATAAGTTTTCTTTTTGTTGTGTTTTGCTGCGGTTGCAGATTTAATAAGAATGATTCCACAAAGTTCCACTGTGGATCAGTTTGTTTCTCAGTCTGAGCTCTGATTTTGTATCATTAAACTTAATACACAACGAAATTCTTACAAACCGATGTGGGTTGTTGACGGCAATAAAGACTGGGAAAGATTCTGTGATAACTCAAAATGTTCAAATTTTCGATAAGTGTTGGCACTACTTGTCAAAGGTTTCAGAACAGCCAATTTTTCTTAATTAAAAAAAGAAATTGGGTTTTGAAAATTGTGTACAGTAGTTTATAATGAAACGCAGAAAAAATGTTTTGTAAGTACAGCACTAATTGTTATGTCTCTATGAACAGGTTACACTAGACTCTGCAGAGGTTCCTGTGGTACTCAATCACATGTCATGTTCCTGCTCTGCTGGGAAAGCACTATGTAATCACATAGTAGCACTTCTTTTTCAAAGTGCTCACTATGTTACCATGGGCTTTAAGACAGTGCCATTGCCTCTGTCATGCACCAGCGCACTGCAGACCTGGCACCGGCCTAGGACACAGGTCAGACATTATTTGTTACACTGATGCAGAACTTTGCAGTTTGTATTGACTTTTGACAATGTATTGTTCATCATTATTATATCACAGGGAATTGTACCAGAGGCCACCAATGATATGGCGGTGTGTAAACCAGCGGCTAAGAAAAAAACAAGTGTCAGAGCTGGTGTGAAGTGCACACTGTACCGAGCCTATGATGGTGAGTCTGAATGAGCCCCCGCCTGTACTAGAGCACAAAGACTTTAGTGCATTTCTAAAATAATACAAACATAAAAGTGATTATTATTTGTTACTTTTTATATAGACTTTCAGTGGATATTTTGTTATTTGTATTAGAAGCATGTACGAGACTGGATGAGTGTGGTTGTCTTTTTTAGTGAAAAAGATAAGGTGGCATTTAATGAAATCTAAACTTGACATATCTCACTTTCATGCCAGGGCCTATTCCGGATCCTCACGTCATGGCCAGTGCTGAGAAACTGAAAGACATCCGTCCACAACCAGGGATTTGCAAATTGCTGCACGGGCTTGAGGGCCTTAATTTGGTGGACTCTAAATTTGGCCCTGTGCCATTTGGGTCTGTGCTTTCTTACCAGTGCCCTCTAGAATTAAGTAGAGATATTATTAAACACCCTGGTGCCAGTGAGTTTCCTCAGTTGCCTATTGAAGGTTACAACTTTAAATTTCCCATTGATTTTGAGCCCAACTACATACAACAATGTCATTTGGACAGCCTGATTGTGTCAGAGGAGATGTCTGCTGCTATTGAAGCAGAAACAAGAATGCAGTCAGAATGCCAGCTGTGGAGCCAGGTACGCAAACCCCGACTGACAGCCAGCAGATTCCGTGAAATATGCCATGTTCGTGGGGAGTTGTCTGCCAAGGCTTTGGCAACCCGCATTCTGAGTGTGAAATTAACCATATGCTTGTCATGATACATTTTGGTAATCACTTTTCAGTCCCTAAAATGACAAAATGTAGCAGCTATATTGCATCAGGATTAAATTATTAAACATTTTGTACAAGTAATATATTATTGGATTACAGTAGTATTACGTTTAACGCTGTCTACCTATCCTTACCCCAATCATTCCAGTGGAATCTAGACGGCACTGATCCCTGTTTAATACGGATCCGTCCACTGGCCGATGTGTATCTATCCTCAGGGGGAAAGTGCTGACTGCAAACAAAGGTGCTCCCACGAAGAATCTTAAAACTTGGTCCCTCATCTCTCCTGATCGCCCTCACCCAACGGGCACGTATTTCTCCATCAACAGGGAAATCGTGAAAACTCAGATACGGGAATTTCTGTTTGTTGTTTGAACAAAATGGTACACTGCAATAGCATCTTCTCGAAGATTGTGCCATGCTTCGGTGTTGGATGGGATACTGTTGCGATACAGACACCGGGAGAAAAGAAACAGCTAAATTAACATTCAGCTTTGACCAGGAATCAATATTTATCTAGCTATCATGCACAAGAGTATTTGAATAGGTGAGTTACTATACATTCATGAATAAACTAACTGCCTAACAAAGGGTTAGATAGCTAGCTAAGTAAACTTGTTACATTACAGCCAGGCAGCAATGTAACGCTACCTTTTAACGTTATCGGTATCTGGTACTAAGTTGTTGTTAGCTAACGTTAGCCCACTTTTAAGTAACTAAGGCAGTGAACAATTATGAATTAACAATAACGTTAGCAAGTTACAAACCATTGCATATACGTAAACATTATTACTCTTAACTTTACTAATTTAACTTAAACGTACCTTTTGGAATTTCTTCAAGTAGCTAGCTTGCTAGTTAGTGGTCAACAGTTGTATTTTCGTTGAGAAGTCTCAGGTTACGGGCGAACGGAAGTGAAGTTAACCTGCTACGCGGAAAGGCGGAAGTTAGATGACGTCATCGTGAAAAGGGCCTATTCAGCACTGCTTTCATTTCTAAATCTGAAAGTGTAAATTAGCTATCGGCTCAATATTTCTACCAGCTAGCAATGTCCAAAATCAAGAACATAATTTGGCCTCAAATCATATTATTTGGCGACTCAATCACACAGGTAAATCTTCTCATTCAGAAACGATTTGTTTGTAGGGTTTAGTCCATTTACAAATTGGGTTAGCTTGCTAGCCAGCAACTTGACAGGTCACTACTCACTTTGTTTTGTTTATTGTTTCAGGTTTCATTTCAACCTAATGGATGGGGTTCCGAAATGGCAAATAAAGTAGTCAGGTGAGTAATATTTTGCGCACATGGCATACCTTTTAAATAGTTGCACGCACCCTTCCTTACATGCTTTACATAGGGTTGGCAGGTTGCCCATAGTCGTTCCATGTCATTTCAGGAAGCCCATGACATCACAGATTGTTCTGAAATCGTTTATGTAGTTAGAAACATAAGATTAGCGTTCATGCAACATTATTATTATTACAATGTAGAAAATAGTAAAAATAAAAACCCTTGAATGAGTAGTTGTGTCCAAACTTTTGACTGGTACTGTATACAATGAGCTGTTTGTATGTGTCTGGTATGAAAGTGAACTGTATTTGCGTGTGATCAGGGGTGTATTCATTTCGCCGATTCGGTTAACGTTTCTTAAACGGAAGCAAACGGAACGAAACCGTGATAAACATACTTGAATTTGTCTAATAGAAACTTTCTTTTGCGACTGTTGGACTAACGATTACACCCTAGATGCAGGCAAGAGTGTGCAAGGCGGTATTGAGTGTGTCACGGTCTGTTACCTTGATTACTCAAAATGCTCTCGACCTGTGCACCTATGTTGTAAACTTTCATTCATAGGCTAGGTTGTAGCAACCTCATGATGGGTACAGGGGAAATTTGAGTATCATGTAGTAGCCTAAACCTGTCAATGTTACATTGAGCTGGGTGAATGGAATATGAATGACAGCTATAATAGAAATAAGGCCATGTTCATAAAACATTTGTAAAAATCCTCCATCTTACATGGCACCGACCGCCACTGATATAGACCCTGTATCAGTGGTTAGGGGCAACTTCCTGCTCTGAGAATAGGGTGTGTGGTAAATTAGGCCAAATTGATCAAACAATGTCACTTTTGTCCACTAGAAAATGTGACGTTGTGAACAGAGGGTTGTCAGGCTACAACTCCAGGTGGGCAAAGGTTGTCCTGCCTCGCCTCATCTCCAAGGAAAGTGCTTCAAGCAACCACATAGCTGCTGTCACCGTCTTCTTTGGAGCCAACGACTCTGCTTTAGAAGGTAGGGAAAGTGCAACCTGTTACTCTCAACCCAAGTGCTGGGCGGGCACAAAACCCTGCACACCCTTTGTGTCCCTTAGGACCAGGATTGACAAACACTGCTCTTGCCAATATTAAGAGATCTCTGTCCGATATTGTCTAATTCTTTCTTTAGATAAGAACCCACAGCAGCACATCCCATTGCAGGAGTACTCCGAGAACCTGAAGGACATAGTCAAACACCTGGGGTCTGTGGGTGTGTCTGCAGACAAGGTCATCTTCATCACTCCTCCACCTCTGCATGAGCCAGCATGGGAGAAAGAGTGTGTCCTGAAAGGTTAAAGAACACACATGCACGTCCACCAGATAACAATGCGTTCGGAAAGTATTCAGAACCCTTGACTTTTTCCACATTTTGTTACGTTACAGCCTTATTCTAAAATGGATTACATCGTTTTTTCCCCCTCATCTATCTACACACAATACTCCATAATGACAAAGCAAAAACATATTTTTAGAAATGTTTGCAAATGTATAAAAAAATAAATAAAAAAAACGCATTTACATAAGTATTCAGACCCTTTACTCAGTACTTTGTGTGCTTAGGGTCATTGTCCTGTTGGAAGGTGAACCTTCACCCCAGTCTGAGGTCCTGAGCGCTCTGGAGCAGGTTTTCATCAAGGATCTCTTTGCTCCATTCATCTTTCCCTCCCCTGGATTAGTCTCCCAGTACCTGCCGCTGAAAAACATCCCCACAGCATGATGCTGCCACCACCATGCTTCACCGTAGGGATTGTGCGAGGTTTCCTCCAGAAGTGACACTTGGCATTCAGGTCAAAAAGTTCAATCTTGGTTTCATCAGACAAGAGAATCTTGTTAATTATGGTCTGAGAGTCCTTTAGGTGCCTTTTGGCAAACTCCAAGCGGGCTGTCATGTGCCTTTTACTGAGGCGTGGCTTCCGTCTGGCCACTCTACTATAAAGGCCTGATTGGTGGAGTGCTGCAGAGATGGTTTTCCTTCTGGAAGGTTCTCCCATCTCCACAGAGGAGCTCTGTCTGAGTGACCATTGGGTTCTTGGTCACCTCCCTGACCAAGGCCCTTCTCCCCCGATTGCTCAGTTCGGCCGGGCGGCCAGCTCTAGGAAGAGTCTTGGTGGTTTCAAACTTCTCCCATTTAAGAATGATGGAGGCCACTGTGTATTTGAAGACCTTAAGTGCTGCAGACATTTTTGGTACTCTTCCCTAGATCTGTGCCTCGACACAATCCTGTCTCGGGGGCTCTACGGACAACTCCTTCAACCTCATGTCTTGGTTTTTGCTCTGACATGCACTGTGAACTGTGGGACCTTATATAGACAGGTGTTTGCCTTTCCAAATCATGTCCAATCAATTGAATTTACCACAGGTGGACTCGTTGTAGAAACATCTCAAGGATGATCAATGGAAACAGGATGCACGTGAGCTCAATTTCGAGTCTCATAGCAGAAATTTGCTAAAATTTCAAAAAACCTGTTTTCGCTTTGTCATTATGGGGTATTGTGTGTAGATTGATGAGTAAAACAAATTATTTAATCAATTTTAGAATAAGGCTGTAACGTAACAAAGTGGAAAAAGGGAAGGGGTCTGAATACACTGAAGACAAGTCCTAATTCTTGCTCCTGAGCAATCAAATAACGATGGCCTCAAACAGATATTGCATTTTGAGGACTTGAATGCTGTAGTGTTTGTGGTGCTGTAGTTCTAATTGGCTTCTATATGTCTGTTCTCTCCTGTTTTCCTCTCTCCCTACAGGTAGTGCTCTGAACCGTCTCAACTCTGTGGCGGGCCAGTATGCCCAGGCCTGTGTGCAGGCTGCAGGTCAGTGTGGGGCAGATGTGCTGGACCTCTGGACTCTCATGCAGAAAGATGGACAGGTGAGACAACATTTGAATAGTTGTCATTTTGATGTTACTGTTGCTCAGCTTGTTCGACAACGCGCCATTTAAATGTAATTTCCGATCGGGCCAACATAAGCAGCGTTTACTATGAATGTGTCGGGAACTTTAAAAAGTGCATTGCTGACAAGGCACTATCGGATTGAATCCCAGCCTTCCTCTAGTCATGTAACACTAGTATAGTGATGTATAGCCTCCTGTAGCTCAGTTGGTAGAGCATGGCGCTTGCAATGCCAGGGTTGTGGGTTCGATTCCCACGGGGGGCCAGTATGAAAAATGTATGCACTCACATTTACATGTGATAAAGCGTCTGCTAAATGACTAAAATGTAAAAGTATGGTAGTAGCTATGTAACTTTATCAACAAACAAATAGTGCACAGTATCAGTAATTGAATACAACTTGCTCTTTCCTGCAGGACTTCACAGGCTACCTCTCAGACGGGCTCCATCTCTCTGAGAAGGGGAACCAGTTTGTGGCACAGCATCTGTGGAGGCTGTTGGAGAGCAGGGTGGAGCAGCTCCCCTTCATCCTGCCATACTGGGGCGACGTAGACCCTAAACAGCCAGAGAGCAGTCTACTGTGTGACTGAGAGGGGAAGGGTAGAGATGAAGCCTCAGGTCCACCCAGTTTTATGTCAGCTATGGTAATGGGATGACACTGAAAGGGGTTGGAATCAGTCTTCATTCCATCGGACTGAAATGTATAACACCATGATGTGACATGTTTTAAATGTTGTACAATGTTTGATTTCCTGAGGTCTGTGTTGAAACACATATTCTTTATTTTTAGAATGTGTGTTTCACTGTAAGCAAGAGGCCAGTTTAAAGTGGGTGTACACATTTTATTAATTCAGGTCATTCAGTACACCCTGAAAATGAAATGTAAGACATACGGAGTTGAGGAGTTTCCCTCACATCTCGGAGCAAAAACTATGGTGTAGGCTTATACTCGATGTCTGCGGACCATAGCCAAATATTATAGCAAAGCTGCAGAAAGCCCTTGGCCCACAAGCAAGAAACATTTCAACATATACGTAAGTACTCATCACCTAATATATAGGAAATGGTGAAAAGACTAACAGTATTTTGCATAATATTCTACAAGCTGATAGGTATTCATTCATCATTGGCACATTAATATTCCAAAGTGGGGCTTACGGAGCTTAGAAATTGCATTTCCCATTAGTAAGCACAAGTTCCAGCTGGGGTGATATTGTGACATTCCCATTGCCTACAGTACATAAAGAAATAAGGAGCGGTGGTCAACATGAAAAACATTTAGGCTCAACTTCAGAAATAAGGCACTAGTCTTTTTTGTGTGGATTAAAATAAATCAGAGGTTGGTTTACAAACAATGTCTGAATGAATGAATAGTCCCTCATCTTCCAATGTGTTGAATGAATGGTGAAATAAATCACTTACTTGCAACCTTTGGGATGAAGAACAAAGTTCATAGGTCACAACAGTGTAATCAACATCAGGCCATACACAACAATATAAAAATGTATCATAATTATTTCACTACAAATGAAACGGAACCAATACTTGAATAGAGTGGAGACATAAGTTTTAAATTCATGTTAGGTAAGTTTGATGCAGCACTCTTTTCCTGTTGGGTTTAGATTACCAGAGAAAAAGATCTTCCTCTGCAACAGTTCAACCAGTCCCCTACGTTTTAACACTACCCTTTGGCATCCATTTAACAGCTGAATTACTTAAGTAAATAATACATGCATGTTTTTTGACGAGGTGAAAAACCAGGAAATATCAGAAATAAAGGCAAAATACATTTCTTGCTGACATGATAACAGAAAGTGACATGACTAAACAGACATTTAAAATAACTTTTCTTTATAGCATGATTCAAAGATGACACACTAAAGCCTAACCAATAGTTGATACAGTCATGGCAGTGGTATACCAACCCATTTGAAAGAACATGTCCAAAACTACACTGTCTTGCCTGTATCTGAGTGGGTGGTGCCAAAGAAAGCACTTGGCTTTGACTCTTGAAACTAACAAGGCACAAATCATTTCTTACCCACACACAACATAATTCAGTATCTAGACTATTCTAAACTGCAGTCACTGGCGTCAGAACACTACTATACTCATAATAAGCACCTATTTTGGTTGTAGGGTGAGTCTTCCAAATTGACCTTATAAAATCTAGACGTAGCTAACCCCACGTGGTGGCCTCTTAATAAGAGTCCTGCTAGATACTGTGTTCTATACACCACAGCCAGTGCTGTGTAACCAGTATTAGTCTCTTCTATGAGTGGGTGTTTGTGTGTACTATAACAGTGTGTGCAATGTTTAGTCATGTATGCATGTACAGGTATCTGCCAAACTAAAAGAAACTCCAACAAAGTCTTAATAGGGTGTTGGGCCACCACGAGCTGCCAGGTCAGCTTCAATTTGCCTTAGCATAGATTCTACAAGTGTCTGGAATGCTGTTGTATGGATGCAACACCATTCTTCCACGAGAAATTCTATAATTTGGGGTTTTGTTGATGGTGGTGAAAAACGCTCTCAGGCGCCACTCCAGAATTTCCCATAAGAGTTCAATTGGGTTGAGATCTGGTGACAGACACACCCTTTAAACCCCCTATGCTCCTTTGAGACCCCTCTTTAAAAGTCACTGAGATCTTTTCTTCTAGCCATGGTAGCCATTTGTATTTAATTAACACAGGACCACACCTGTGTGGAAGCACCTGCTTCAATATACTTTGTATCCCTCATTTACTCAAGCGTTTCCTTTATTTTGGCAGTTACCTGCATCTACTATATAGTATAATCTATTCTATGCATATATTCTGTGCATGGATATGCATGAGTGTCTGTATGCATGTACCTACATACTGTATCTATTCTAGACTGTGTGTGTGCGAATGTTCCCTCATGTACAATTGTGTGTGAGTGTGTCTGTACGTGCGCGCAACTGTGTGCGTACATATACAAACATGTTCCTCAGCACTGGGTCTCTTTACTGTCCACCACGCAGGCCTGCCTCTTGAGGCGGCGCTTGTCGTGGCGGCCCGAGCGCGGCGTGCTCTGCTCCGCTGTCAGGTCCTCGTATGAGGACTTGGTGGCGTTGGAGCCTCCGCGAGGAGGGAAGTCGTCCTTGTCCAGGTCGTGGTGAGAGTCGCAGCTGGGATCCTCCTGGATGGTGGCCATCCGTGGGCCCTCCCCCCCCACCACCACCACTCCGCTCCCCGAGGACGGGCCAGGGCCCGAAGCCGAGCCTGGGGCTGGGGTACTGCTGCTGCCTGAGGCAGACGGGCCCATTGGGGGTAGAGGAGGGAGGGAGTGGGGTAGGATCCGAGCGGCGGAGAAGAAAGTGGGAGGCGGAGGTGGCTTGACGATGCGGACGGAGGCCGACTCGAGGCTGTTCAGCATCTCTGCATTCTGGGGGGGGGGAATAGCAGAGTCAGGGTTGTGTTTGACTAACTCTGCCTGTAACTGGGGTGCGATCCTTTTTAACTCAATTCGTCATGACTTGGGACACAAATTCACCTTGGAAAATAAAGAGCAACTGTTCATTATTTCCAAGTAAACTGGCGGAGATGAAATGGAACAGACCCAGTCTGTCCGCACCATTAAAACTGAACAGTCCACTGCAGCACAACAAACACAACAGCTTGGACACTCTGGCTCCAACAAGGTCGACAAACGGCCCCACAAAGACAACATGGTGCACTCCTCTCCTCACACACGTCGCGCATCCTTGTGACACACACCGACAGCGTGCACCCTGCCCCCCCACGCCTCACCCACTCACCTGAGGGTGGAGCTCTACTAAATACAGGTACCTCAACCATCTGCTGCAGTTCCACGAGGGGCCAAGGCAAACGGAACAGTAACGGAACAGGTCATTGTAACCCAAATATCCCTCAGTTTACTATTATTTACATTTGATTTCACCAGGGAAGTCACAGTGAGATTAACATCTCTTTTTCAAGTGAGCCCATCATATGTGCTACTGCATAGAACTCATTCATGCTGCATATGGGCTAACTACGGGCCAGTTCCAATCTTTTCAGATTTACAAGAAGTACATAGGAGCAAGGGTTTAGGAATGGATTTGGATGGGTAATAGCATATGATTCTCACGCCAACTTGCCCTCTGATAGGCTTGGTGGAATCTTCACCCTTTACTGCTTACACTTATGCAGTCCTTTCAGATCTAGGGGATATGGGCTAGGGTCGGGGTCGATTTTGGAATTGGGCAAATAACTGCAGGTGAGCAAATAAGACAACATGCTCTCTAGTAGTATGACGTTTCTAAAAGGGATAGCGTGTTATAGTGAGTGCGACTTCAAAGTTCAAACCTAGCACGTGGTCAGTAGTGAACATGGGAGGGCATAGGAAGCTTCAAGGACTTACGCTGGGGAAGTACATGGTCTTGGTGTTCTCCTCATACTCCTTGTCCAGATTTTTATCCTACAGAAACAAAAACAGTAAGCATCCCATTAGTGTATAAACAGCTAACATTATTGTGTCTTTATCAACAATGCAAGAGATGGGCTTTGAAAGCCAAATATCTTATAGCAGATCTCTACTGGACAACAAGATGTATAGACAGCAAGGGTCTGATTTATTTATTATATATATATATATATATATATATATATATATATATATATATATATATATATATATATATATATATATATATATAAATAATAATTTTGTTGTACTTTTAGCCCTTTTTTGCCCCAATTTCGTGATATCCAATTGGTAGTTACAGTCTTGTCCCATCGCTGCAACTCCCCTACGGACTCAGGCGGGGCGAAGGTCGAGAGCCATGCGTCCTCCGAAACACGACCCTGCCAAGCCGCACTGCTTCTTGACACACTGCTCGCTTAACCCAGATGCCAGCCGCACCAATGTGTCGGAGGAAACACCATCCAGCTGGCGACCGAAGTCAGCTTGCAGGCGCCCGGCCCGCCACAAGGAGTCGCTAAAGCGCGATGGGACAAGGAAATCCCGGCCAGCCAAACCCTCCCCTAACCCAGACGACACCTGGCCAATTGTGCACCGCCTCATGGGTCTCCCGGTCACAGCCGGCTGTGATACAGCCTGGGATCGAGCCCGGGTCTGTAGTGACACCTCAAGCACTGCGATGCAGTGCCTTAGACCGCTGCGCCACTCGGGAGACCCCCTGATTGATATATTTAACATGATAAGTGTATCTGCTATTTTAGTCATCACTAAACAATTGATGCAGGAATCTTTGGCCTGAAGGAAGGGTTGAGGTAAGTCTGGTATTGGTGTGAGTGTGTTTTGGGTTCAGGTCTCACCACACAGTGCACCAGGATGCTGAGAGGGATCCAGAAGACTAGAGAGAACACCACCACTGAGCCCACTATATTGTCTGCTAGGAACTTCCCTATGAGAGAGAGAGAAAAATACTTCAACTCCAACCAGCCTTTCAAGTCAATCAACTCTACCCCCTCACTGCATCCCCACTCACCGAATGTGTTGATGTCCAGCTTGTCGATGAAATCCCACAACCTCTCGATCACATCCTGGACTTGCTTCATGCATTTACCCTGAAACAAACACATACAAATCAATATACTGTATCATCATTGTCAGAAAATTGTAATTGAAAGCGGTAACTCCCCCTGTAGGACCAATAAAGTATTTTTAAAATATTTTATTCGTGTCAAAATGAAATTGTATTATTTCGATTGAAATTTATTTTTTGAAGTGAAATGTGTTGAAACTATGAATACAGCCTGTGTCCATTAAGTGTGAGTAGAGGTAAAATGGCAGTGCTAAAAAGGAAGAAGTCAGTCACTCACGCCCTCATCACAGAAGCCCACGGTACAGGGTTTCCCCTTGCGCAGGTACAGGAAGTTCCCGTCGCTTTTGACAAAGGGAGTGCAGGCACCATTTTTGTCCCGACAGCACACCTTACACGAGTCGTATGTCTCTGGAAGAGTCGAGAGAGGTCAGGTTGGGTTTGAAGACAACCTGGACCACATGTGCTATACTGCTACCTGTATCTTTCTCAGAATATCAATTAGTTACAGTATATTGGCAGGAATCAAATTAAAGGCTTTGGGTTTCACACAATGTCAACTTACGGGGCATCAAATCAAATAAAGAACAAATAATTTCTAATGCAAGATATTGGGTACCATAGAAATATAATCTATAGATTAGAGATAGAACGTAGACATCAGTCTGTCTATAGTTGTATTTTGATGGGTACACCATGGAACTGGTCAGTTGTGTCAATCTAGATTGTAGCAGTGTGTCTGCTAGAGGGCCGTACCATTACAAGCACAGGGCTGCAGGTTCTGCACGGCCTCACAGAAGGTCATGCACTCCCCGTCGCTGCACCTCCCACTGTCCACACAGATGGTATTGTCCGGAGCGTTGTCTGGGGCTGGGCACTCACTGCTGTTCCCTAGGGGATGGACAGTACAACACAGTCAGTCAAAAACACCAACAGATGTCTCAACAGCAAGACCTGGGGACCTATCCAGCTATAGAATTTTGGTCCAATAGATCACTTACATAGCAGATCATGACACATTGCTATGTTGAATAGAGGAAAATGTCAGACAAGCAGGAGTTTATTTAACCTGTATTTAAGCAGGGGAGAATCCCATTAACAACAAAGTCTCTTTTACAAGGGAGCCTTGCATTACATAGCAGCAATGACAAATCGAAAAAATAAATCCCATCTGTCCGTCTAGCCGTGACAGTCCTGTGTATGTCCAGTAGGGGGTGCTTACCTGTGCAGCGGGACATGCCCTTGCAGGTGGCGTTGATGGGCTCCTGGCACGTCTTCCCTGCCTGCTCAAACTTGCATTTCTTACAGCACGGACTATTCCTGTCACTGGATGTACGGGGACACAGACAAATAGTAGACAACCTCAGTTCACATGTTGTGAATGTTAGTAAACAGCTTAGCAGTGTATATGCACTTCACTTGGTCAGGCTGCTCGAGAGTTGCTCAAGATACTAGAGAGGTAGGCTCCTGGATACTGCTTGAATCAAACAAATGCAATGTGTGGAGTCAATGTCAGTTGACTAAGAAAGTGCCAGTTGATTCTACCAGTTTACTGCATACTATGCAAATGATAGTATGTAATTGTTTGTAATCACCTTCTTACATGTGCCTGCTCTCGCAAAAAAAAATCCCCAACGGGATAATAATGTCTGCCAGTACGTAAATAAAGGCATGAAATTAGCGAAGCCCTTGTAAATGTCCTCCTACCTCGTGAATTACTGCACTCAGAGGCGGCCATTTTGGGTCATGTGTGGCGGGTTTCTACCTGCACTGGGACTCTGGCCTGAACTTGCAGTCGGCGGAGCAGCACGGGTCGTTGTTGCGGTGCAGCATGCCCGGGTCGCACTCCTCCCCCTCCTCCACGCGGGAGTTCCCACACACCTTGCTGTTCCTCTCCTTGAAGCAGATAGGGGCCTTGAAGCGCAGCGTCTTCCCTATGGATATCTTACTGCAGTTGGAGAATCGCTGTGGAGGGAAGACAAACGTAAAGCTAGGAGAGAAAAGGAAGAAGGCAACTGATGACAGAAGATCACCTCATTTGAAGTACGCAAGAGCTGTACCTTGTTGTTGTAGTGGTCCCCGCTCACAGCGATGGGGTACATGACAAACTTGCCCCCATGGTCATCGCTAGGGGCGCAGTAGGGGATGTTGTCAGGGTCGTGCTCTGCCCCAAAGTTATGGCCCAATTCATGGGTTGTCACCAAATCTGCTTCCTGGTGGTGGGAGAAAAAACACACACACACACGTTAATGTTTGGAAACTATACATTGACTTGCAACAATTCAATAATACAGACATTTTTACATGATCTATTATCTTTGGGCTATAAAAGCAAGATTTCTCAGTAGGATATCGGAGGAGCATTGACCTAGAGGGTCTTGTAAGGTCTCAAGTCATTATTCATTAGACATAGAATGCTGCCTGTTCAACCCATGACCCAACACAAAGTGCCCCACAGACTATTCGATTCATCAGACAACAGCTCAAATCATCATATTGAAAGGCCACAAGGCAGTGCTAAATCATCTGACCTATGACCCAGTTTTTCAGTCCTTGTTCTAGTGTGTTCGATAGAGGGTTCAGATACCATAGCAATAGTATGACTAAATTGAACTCAATGAGGAACCTACCTTGGTTAGAATGGTTTTGCCATAATTCTTGGTGCTGGTTAAACCAGTGTTGAGGTAACTGGGCTTCTTGACGGACTGAGATGGATAGTACGCTGCAGAATACAAAGAGGAAGACATTTTACATTTTTTTTACATTTTAGTCATTTAGCAGACGCTCTTATCCAGAGCGACTTACATATTTTTATTTATTTTATACTGGCCCCCTGTGGGAATCGAACCCACAACCCTGGCGTTGCAAACACCATGCTCTATCAACTGAGCTACATCCCTGCCGGCCATTCCCTCCCCTACCCTGGACGACGCTGGGCCAATTGTGCGCCGCCCATGAGTCTCCCGGTCGCGGCCGGCTGCGACAGAGCCTGGATTCGAACCAGGAGCCTGGATTCGAACCAGGATCTAGTGGCACAGTTTTGCACTGCGATGCAGTGCCTTAGACCACTGCGCCACTCAGGAGCTAGAGAAATCAGAAGAGAAATCAGACTAGAAATATAGGAGCAAGCTCTTATGAATTTATCACACCATTATCAAAACACTCATCATAATAATCATAGTAATTTGATCTCAAATGAGAGGATGTCTGTGAGAGGCTGAGCCTTACGTTTGGGGCAGAGGCCCCCCAGAGCCTGGGCTTTAGAGGGGGCCACGTAGGCCAGGCCCAGTGTCCCCTCGTCAAAGTCCTGGTAGGTGAACAGGTGGGCCAGGCACACAGTGCTAGCATTGTCCGCTATATCCGAGCTGAATTGCTGGAGACAAAGAAAGGGATTGGAAAGTAAAAAACAATACTAGTTAGCTTAGCTAGCATATCCCCTATTGATGAGGACATTTTTTGTTGTCAATCATGTTTAGTCCCCTTTCAAAAAAATGCTTCTAGTTTTACAACGTATAGACCAGGGGTATTCAACTCTTAACATACGAGGTCCGGAGCCTGCTGATAATTCATTGCACCCACCTGGTGTCCCAGGTCTAAATCAGTCCCTGATTAGAGGGGAACAATGAAAGAATGCAGTGGAACTGGCTTTGAGGTCCAGAGTTGAGTTGGAGGGGCGTAGACAATACAGTGACCTAATCATATTGTGTATGTTTGTGTGGGTACTACTCTAGCCTGGTCCCAGATCATTTTGTGCCTTCTTGCCAGTTGCCAGTCAGTTAGTTGCTGATCTGGGACCAGGCTAGGGGAATTACCTTCCTACATACTAGCACACTGTATAGATTCCGCTCTCCTTTCAGATCAGTAGTAGTGTCTCACCTCCAGCAGTTTCTTGACGTCCCACACCTCCTTGCCTTGGCTGGGGCTTCCCATCATGTTGTAGTGGGTCCAGCCCGGGCCAGCCTGGCCAAGTGGCGCTCTGGTCGGCTCCTTGTTGATGATGATCTACAACCAGCACATTACAACTTCTTAAACCCCATTAGAGGTTGCAGCATGTACCACAGTACCCATAATGCTCTGTACAAGATATCCGGTTGAAGGTCAGGAGAAGAGATGGAGCATGGACCGCCGCAGCATATCTTTTCAGTGAGAGAGTGGTGGATTTGTAGTAGACGCACAGTGTCGCAATTCATTCCCCGAGCGAGGGGAACCAATTGGATTTCCCCACCCGCTTTTCCACACAAAGCGCTTTCACTATCTGCTCCAAAAGTTATTTTCAAATTCAATTACAGTACTACAGTCATACGACCTCACTTCTCTACCCAGCACTGACACACTGATATAATGTTGTCAGTAGTGATATGTAGTGATGGAAAAATGCCAAAAATGGTATTGCGTACTACTACTATTACTACACTACAACTACTACCAACACACACGGCAATGTAGCAGTTGTCCTCACCTGTTGGATCTGAACACCGTATCCTGTGAACTCGTCATCCCAGGTTGTGTTCCTGTACATGTCGTCCACTCTGTCAATCAACTCAATCTGGAGGAAACACAACAGACTGTCTTAGTACTAGAGTTGCAAAATTCTGGTAACCTTGGCAAAATACCCTGGTTTACCAAACAAAATCTCAGTTTAATCAATTAAAAATTCAGGCTGTACCACAACAAAATGTTGAAAAGGTCAAGGGGTGTGAATAGTCAAGGGGTGTGAATAGGGCTGTGGCGGTCCTGAAATTTTGCCTCTAATTTCCCGGCGGCATCCCCTTTGTGTGGCCTTTTGCGGACAGTGAATGGAGGACGCTTTTCCCGTGGTTCATTTTCATGCCAGCCAGGTAGGCTATACTCATGTTGTAAAGAGAAGCTATGTGCTTAATATTAGGAAAGTTGAGAAATAAATATAGTAGGCCTAGCCTATAAGTCACCGTAACAGCCCTAGGTGTGAATACTTTCTGAATGCACTGTACCTAACCATATAGTGCCAATAGGGTAGCAAAATTCTGGTAATTTTCCCAGAAATCCCTGCTTATTCCCTTGTAATTACAGGAATCTTCCAACCAGGATTTCTGGAAAACCAGGGAATTTTGGGAAAGTTACAGGAATTTTGCAATCATAAATGCCAATAGGTTAATGGTCCTCTCACCAGGTAGTTGAGTGTGATGCTCTCCTCTCCACGGCCCATGTGTTTGAAGAAGCGGTAGTCAGCCACCAGGGCTAGAGGACATGTGTTCTTCTTGTGGTTGTGGGCCGCTCTCTTCTCTCTGTGGAAGGAATCTATGGAGAGATATGAGAGAGAGACAGAGAGAGTGAGAAATAAATAAATAAATGAATAAATAAAGAGAGAGAAAGAGAGTAAAAAACAGAAACACTACTGTAGGATGTCACAGGAAGGGAGAATGATTGAATGAGGCCACTAATTCAGTTTCCAACTGTTAGATGCCCTTGTTCTCACATTTGTTTGCGTATGAACTGATTAGAAGCAGTATACCATGTGTTCTTATGACTAAAGTGTAAATGAAGAATATAGGTCTAGCAGACAAAGCCTTTAATATAGAAAGAATACTTTCCAGTACCACCACATTTCCAACTTTGTGTGAAGTAAAATGAATCAACACCACTTATTCTATGTTGGAGACTGGCTGTGGCTTGTATGATTCAGCATGACATTAATCCCTAATCAAAATAGCAAAGCACTTCTTTTGGAATAGAATTTTAATAAACCTCTGTAAAATAATAGAGTATGCATCAATTCAGACTAACAATGTTAATTCTCTTTCCCTTATGACTACATCCATTTTGTGCCACACAGTCAGCCCCCTCCCCACACACACACCAAGTAATGTGCTCTCCTTCCCTTTACAAGATTAATAAAAAGTAATAATTTGGTGGTTATATTTCAGAATTTGAAATGTGTTTTTTTCATATCCCAACTTCCCTTGAGACACCCTCGGAGAGTGGGGTCACGGCCAGGGTCAGCCATTATCAACGGCGACCCTGGAGCAATTAGGGTTAAGAGCCTTGCTCAAGGGCACAACAGACTTTTTCACCTTGTCAGCTTGGGGATTCGAACAAGCAACCTTTCAGCTACTGTAGCGAACCACAGCGAGTGGGTGTAATCACTATGTCTTTTTCCTCCCTTTATCCACAGCACCAGGAGACCAGCGACTCACACTGTAGTCCAGCCCACCCACATTACGTACAAGAGCTCTAATGAATTTGAATGCTTCTTCTGTGGAGATCATTCACCTCCATTCATTTTCCACACAGTGTTTTGAATAGAGGACATTGTCTTGAGGTCCTTAAGATTTTCCCCAGGTCATTGTCATTCTAATGAGCTTTACATTTTACTGGCAGCACAAAGGAATCAGAGCTTTATATAATACCCTGTTGCCAGTCCATGTATGGAACACACATTTTACACATGAAAGGCTTTTATTCATTGTGAGGCTGTGTTGGGACAAGATAAAATGGCTGCCCACTTACCTACCACCTCCTTGTCCTACTCTCCTACCACCTCCTCCCTACCTCCTCACACTATAATGTTGTATAAGGTAGCCTCTTACACGTTTCTGACTGCTTGTGTAAAGCACCCGGTCTATACGCATGGAACATACACAAATGGAGCATATACTGTCAAACACACACTCTCTCTCTCTCTCTCTCTCTCTCTCTCTCTCACCCTCCTGTGCCTCTCCACCTCTAGCGGCCTCTGGTAGAAAGTCCTGGGCCCCAGCGTGGACGTATCCACACACCTTGGGCGAGGCCAGGCGACTGAGGTTCCTGATGTCCTCTGAGCGGTACACCAACAGACGGCCATCGGGGGGCGCCTCGGTGAACCTCCACAGGGGCTGAGGAGAGGGAGGAGGTGGGAGGGGAATGGGTTAAATAAAGGGAAGAAAGGAAGGGGATGGAGAGAAGGAGGAAGAGGAATGAGAGGGAAGAGAGAGGGCGGGGGGGTGAGAGAGATAGAGAGGGAGAGGGGAATGACAGAGGGAGGAGAGAGGAAGAAGATGGAGTGGGAGGAGAAGGAGAGGAAGAAGTGGGTGGAAGAAGGATTGGTTAGATGGTCTTCTACCATCACTAAAGCAAACGCTGGTTTATATAACTGATAGTTTTTACTCTCACACACAGTTTTGGCATCACTTTACCCAGCAACTGTTTTAAGACATGTCTGGCCTACTTTAACTTTAAAGCAGTGCTCCTATTTTGGGAGGGCATTTACCTCTACATTGTACTCCGTCTCATCAGTCAGGATGTGGGCAGAGAACTCGTCCCCGTCTATGTGTGCCTGCACACGGGAGTGCTCCTCTCCTACACACACAAAAGACAGAGCTTTTAAGGGATTCTACTCACACACACTAACGCAGACACGCAAGCACACACACCCACCCATATGGTTATTCCATATAAAACCAACCAAATACCCTAATGACTTACCTACAAGATGTCCGGTAAAGTAGTTCTGAAGCTGAACATCATAGCTGTCCTCCTTCCCTTGCTTATCTACAAACACAGCTTTGAAGTCCTCAGTAAACAAGTCTGTGTTAGTTGTCAAGTAAAGCTTGAAATGTCTGCGGAAGAAAAATGTCAGAGTTTGATGGTAAAAAACATGGGGAATGTACATATTTTGGTTTATTGGGGAATGTACATACTTTGGTTTATTGGGGAATGTACATATTTTGGTTTATTGGGGAATGCACATATTTTGGTTTATTGGGGAATGCACATATTTTGGTTTATTGGGGAATGCACATATTTTGGTTTATTGAAGATACAAACACATTTTTACTTTGTCAATGGTCTGTCTGTTTTAATTGCACAAAAGCACTGAAAATCACATGAAGATAAATGCACTTAGTCACTAGGCCTAGGAATGGGAAAAGCCATTCCAGTAACAATTCAAAACACATATGACCTAGCAGGGAGGACTCCCACCCCAAATGTCAATGCAATCTTTCCTAGGCATTGGGTAGCCCTAGTGATACAGAACCATTTACATCCCAACTTGTTTGCTTGCTCCTGAATGTTACGTGAGTAGGTGAGAGCACCCCATTGAGTAGCATGGAGTCTTTGCTGTTTTGCCCTTACATTTTAGTCATTTAGCAGGAGCTCTTATCCAGAGCTTTCGATGTGGAAGTCTCATATGGGAGACCTTGTTCCACCTACCTCTTGAGGGCGCTGAAGCTGACCAGGCGCTCCAGGTGGGACAGGGTGTGGACGTCCCTCTTCCTGACCGAGTGCTGCTGGAGGCCGGACACGGGCAGCACCTCAAAGTCAGACAGCAAAGAACTCAGAGCCTCTAAGAGAAAAGACAGGGTCACAGGGGAGTGAGAGGGACAAACAGGCATAACTGGTCTCTCCCTCCCTCAACATCATTGGTATAGTAAAGTGGTCACCAACCAGTGGAGGCTGCTGAGGGGAGGACAGCTCATAATAATGGCTGGAATGGAGTCAATGGAATGGCATCAAACACATGGAAACCATGTGTTTGATGTATTTAAGACCATTCCACTGATTCCACTCCAGGCATTACCACGAGCCCATCCTCCCCAATTAAGGTGCCACCAACCTCCTGTGTCACCAACTCTGGTCCTGGAGAGCTTTAAATGTAAAGGCTTTGGTTCTCACCCAGCACTAACACACCTGATTCATGTATCAATCATAGTCTTCCTGATTAGACTATGGAAAGAAACTAGACAGTAACCAGGTTTCCATCCAACTTTTTTATGGAAGTGAAGTACATGTTGGATAACAAATGTAATGACAGGCCTGATGGAAACAGCAAATTTGTCGGTAAACTTTGCAAAATAAGCTAGGCAAGGTGGAATCTTTTTGTGTCTTTAAAATTAATAATGCGAGAAATGGCAGAGGAAACGCTTTTATGCGCCAATATTGACATAATAACCATCATATCGAAGTAAACTTGGAGTCACAGGATGACATATTGTGTGGTCCTCCCACTATGACTTGTCGGGAAAGCATGCAGTTTATTAGGCTACGGATGAAATAAGTTATGATGAACTTCACAGGGTGGTGAAAGTGCAAGGTGATGAGCTTGATGCTGCCAATAAATATTGAGGGTCTAATTCTGGTGACATGATGATCGATGCTTAGCTGCCGTTTGAGAAAAAATTATAATATAACTATTTTGTCCATAATAATCTCATCATGTGGGCTATATAATACACTGTATATGCAAGCTGTTTGCTAGAGCGCATGTGCCAATACCGGAGTGGGCACATTCGCTATACAACACATTTTTGGTGACAAAACCATCCGTAAAATGGATTTCTTACTGCAGCCAAGAGTCGCGCGCATCTGTGCGTTACGTCAGTGTGTCGTGTACTGGAAAAGTGATTCCTGCTTATATTCTTTATGGTGCAACAAACTAACATACAACAAAAAAATAACATAACTAACGGCCTAATTTGCATACATTTGACTGACAGCTTACTAACAGCAACATGTCTGCTAGCTCAGTTAGCCGCTAGCGAACGTTACTCACCGAACTCGGGGTCATTTTCCCGTGTTTCTTCCTCAATCGCCCTTGGTTTAATCGCACAATTGACCCAACAAGGAGCCCAAAAGGCTACAAGCACCAAATACTTCATCGTGACGTTAAAATAGCTTACACTTGTGCCATTATCGCAAGTTGTTGATGAATAATGTCAACACCGGACAGGTTGACCAAGCTAGGCTAAATAGTTAGCTATCTTGCTCGCTCTCGACTTCACAATCAAAATTATTCCCTGACGGCGACTTTATTCGCAAGCCTTATAGCGCAAAGGTTAAAATGTCTAATAATGCATTGTAGATTTGACTGAATTTGAATTTCAGTTAGCTACGGCAGTCGTTTTGAGTTCCAAATGCTACTTCCGACACCCGGAAGTTCATTGTTTTGAAAAAGGGAAAAAGGGAACATCCGCTCAATGACTGTATCCAGAGATACTTTTGAGGAGATGTAAAACTCCATTGGAATCATATTAACGCCCACTGTGTAACTTGCCCGTACGTTGTCAATGGGCCGCGTGGTGCATTCTGGGTACACTCCGACAAGGAGATCTCTCCTTCAAGGAGTCAATTGGGCGCTAGCACAAAACCCCAACATTAACACGAATTACGTGAACAAGAAGCTCAACATTACAAATATTTTCCTGGATTTCAGATAATTAACTTGTCCTATGTAATATCGTATAGCTTTGAAATAGTGACATTACGTTCTTTCGAGGAAAATAGGCAGGTTTCTCGACTCATAGTCATACCCTGACTCAGTGGAGGCTGCTGAGGGGAGGACAGCTCATAATAATGACTGGAACATCGCAAATGGAATGGCATCAATTGATGTATTTGATACCATTCCACCAATTCCGCTCCAGCCCTTACCACGAGCCCGTTCTCCCCAACGAACAAGGAAACTCTGTGGTTTCTACTAGCATCTGAACTCGGCAATAGTTATACCCTGACTTTTAGAAGGGATTACTTGATTATTAGTTTAGCAACCGCTTGAAGCAGCATGATAACATGAACGCGACTGGTCGACATTCTGCTGGGTGGAGCATTATACGTTTCACCATTAATTCTTATGACGTTTTCAAGACAACTGGGAACTCAGAAAAAAAAACTAGGTCAAATCATGACGTCAGTGAACTTCAGGTCGGAAAGTCGGAGCTCTAGAAAGATGCCCGAGTTTCCGACTTGGTATTCCGAGTTGGATTGCTATTCAAAACTATTTTTTGTAGGAGGACGTTTTTACGAGTTCCCAGTTGTCTTGAATGCACTGAAGTCGAAGATTTCCGATTTGTTTTGAACACGGCATTATCTCCTCATTTTCTAATATATCTGCTGTATCCGTTGCAGCTACGTCAGAGAAAAGGGCCGATAAAATATCCTCTTGACAAATAAAAATGTGCCATGTCTTTACAAAATGATGCTGAGGGAACATTTAGGACAGGGAACGTATATCATACTCATGATGTACCTGCAGCAGGTCTATGGACTGCACTAGTTATTTTTTTTATTTCCATCAAAAGGTGGGGGCACATTGACCTAGTGGATGAGGGCTCCAATCTTCACTCTTCTCAAAATTAATCTATCATGTATTTTTTTGTATTTTATTAGGATCCCCATTAGCTGTTGCAAAAGCAGCAGCTACTCTTCCTGGGGTCCACACAAAACATGACATAATACAGAACATTAATAGACAAGAACAGCTCAAGGACAGAACTACATACATTTTAAAACGGCACACAGCCTACATATCAATACATACACACTATCTAGGTAGGTCAAATAGCAGAGAGGTGTTGTGTTATGTTTTTTTAAAACCAGGTTTGCTGTTCATTTTACCAATATGAGATAGGAGTTCCATGCAATAATGGCTCTATATAATACTGTATGCTTTCTTGAATTTGTTTTGGGGACTGTGAAAAGACCCCTGGTGGCATGTCTGGTGGGGTAAGTGTGTGTGTGTGTCAGAGCTGTGTGTAAGTTGACTATGCAAACGATTTGGAATTTTCAACATATTGTTTCTTATAAAAAGAAGTGATGTAGTCAGTCTCTCCTCAACTCTTAGCCAAGAGAGACTGGCATGCATATTATTTATATTAGCCCTCTGATTACAATGAAGAGCAAGAACTGCCGCTCTGTTCTGGGCCAGCTGCAGCTTAACTAGGTATTTCTTTGCAGCAAGATAAGACAACTAGAGCCCGCAGGACTCGCTTTTTGGAGTGTGGTGTCAAAAAAAAGCAGAGCATCTCATGTGACATTTGCCCCACACAATATCAGCTGTTGCTGACATGAACGCTGGTCCAAAATTATGTTAGATGACCTTTTCAATTACAATGTCAGCTGATTTTCTATAAAATGTGTGAAATCAGGTTCAAAACAGCACACAGATTAACAAAAGGCAGTTAAAAAGGCACACCATACACGCCAACATTTTTTACTAGAAAGACCCCAGCTCAAGATTGGTTTATAAAATGTCATTTTTTTTATTCATGTTACATAGCTGATACATAGGGCATTAAACATTTCCACGAGGCTTTTGGGGACTACAATCGATGATTAGCAAAAACACAATAGTGGTCCAAATCGCTAATGACAATCTCTGGACTAACCAAACACCCTCTTTAACATGTGCACAAACCTGCATTGAAAAGTACTAAATTGGACACTTGGGACATGGTGTGTATACAGCATCAGTTCCCGTTCCAGTGTACTATTAAATTACATGCATGTAGGAGTATTTTTTTCTTCCCATTATCAGATTGGTTTTATTTTTGGTTTTTAGAATGCCCCACCTCTGTATTCTCTTCAACCAGACATGCTTTATAGTGAATACCATAACCAGGGGGAGTGAGGAAAGACCTTGTCAGAACCAATGGAAATCACCTGGCTGCAAAAGACTGGGTGCCAGCTCATAGACTGGCTGTCCCTGCAGTATGGAACAATTGGACTTGTTAATGTTGGACGTCAGCAGCTGTAACCGTACCAGATAACCAGGTGGAGAAAGAGACTATGGAGGATGACAGTACTATTCATCCAGTTATCCTATTCTGCTTAGCAAACACCCCTGTTCTAAGAATACTTAACTGCCCTGGTATTTGATGGGACTCACATTTTCTGTAGCTCAGCAAAAACCCTAGAATTTCTTATTTTTTCCTCTAATTTGGACTAAAACGTTGATATAAAGAGGTGAAGCTATTCATACTTTTCTAACAGCAGAAACTGCACATATGGAAGGCCAGGATGAACACAAACCAAGGAATGGAGGGTCTTTTTTTCTCTCCAATCAATATTTCTCTTGTCCAAAAACTACAGTATGAAAATACTAAAATGATTTTGGAATTTCCATACGCAGTTTTGACAGTAATGGTTTCATTGCTAGAATCATCTAGAAGTGGAGCGATAAAGGAATGGAAACGTGTAAAAAGGTCATTTTTCTTTTTTTGGAGAGATGACCCCGTTTGAGTTTTAGTTCTCGTTCTCTCCGGCCTCGCCGGCCTCTCCACCTTCCCCTTCCCCTTCCTCGGGCGCGTTGTTGGATGTCCATAACTGGAGAGAGAAAGACACATTGACGTTAAAAACACATGGGGTTGCAAAAAAATAAATAAAAAATAAATTAAGTCTACAAATCTTTAAAAGTCAAAAACTTGTCTACTAAAAACTCGTTACCCATGCAGTCTTCCAACTTAACTCTTATAAGTGAACATGATCATTATTGTACAGTCTCTAAACAGCATCCAAGTTTCATTTTTAACAGACCGTAAATATTGATTGCCTAGAATAAGGAACATGGCAGAGCAGATAGGGAAGGGAACTCACTGTCAGGTTGTCTCTGAGCAGCTGCATGATGAGAGTGCTGTCTTTGTATGACTCCTCGTTCAGTTTGTCCAGCTCTGCAATGGCATCGTCAAATGCCTGGAGACACAAAAAGCACATTTATTACACGGCAAGCTTGGAAAATAGAATCACTGTGCAAAATCCAAGCTACCATAGATCGAGTAAACCCCCTGCATGTCCAGCACAGATATCAAGCTATGTACTTGGTATCTCCCACTGAAATAACTTTTCCCAGAAGAGACATATCATTACAAATCAACCCATTCACACACTTATCTACTTGTTAGCAATTCAATCAAACACACCACTTATCTTTCATTCTGATATAGAACAAGCAGATAACACAGGAACTTCTCCACATTTCAAACAAAGTCCCCATATCTAAAGAAAACAGCGGACAGGACAGAGGAGAGGGGCTGGACTAACCTGTTTGGCCAGTGAGCAGGCCTTCTCTGGGGAGTTGAGGATCTCGTAGAAGAAGACTGAGAAGTTGAGGGCCAGGCCCAGGCGGATGGGATGCGTGGGATCCATCTCCTTCTTGCTGATGTCAAACGCCTGCTGGTACGCCTCCTGAGAGTTCTCTATGGTCGCTGGGGAGCACAGAGATCAGAGTGGACGTTGTTGGAAGTCATTGGAGGCAATGGTACAGTGTGACACCCCACCAGACTTATTTTGACTAACACCAAGTGTGAGACTTGTTAGCCAAATTCACTCTGTAGCAATTATGATATAGGCTAGTGGACATTGACAGCTAGTGGATGCTAGGTTAAAGACTACAGGTGTCGTATTGGACGATTCTGTGTGGCATGTTCTCTGCAATAAGCAACTGAACATCGCAGTCAAGCGGCACATTGATTTCCTTTTGTCCAAGCCCCATTTGAAATGCACATGCTTATAACTGGGCATAGAGCCCTCTTTAGTGTGCGTCACACAATGGGTGCCAGTGGGAGTCTCATAGAGGTCCATACAGTAGGATAGGATCCTCCCCTCTTCCTCAGGAGACGGTTCCCTGCGGTGGCGCGAGTGTGTGTGACGCCTCACTTGACACCATTTCCCGCTCTGTGACAAAATGTGCCGTTCTATTTCGGCTGCTGCACGAAGGGCTCAGAGTTTAAAGCGGAGGGGCCTCATTTTAACCTCCTCGCAGACTGTAGAACAAAGTCCTAAAGAATATCTTGTAATAGTGGCCATCAAAGGCTTCTTTATTAGGATGTGACTCGGAGGGGAGATTCATATTGGGGCTGTTACGCCATCAGAGGGAGGCGAAATCTATTGGGCTGCGAGGACCAACGTATATACCCCACAGAACATTTACTTTATGCCCCACACAGTCTTTCAAGCCTGTTTAGATGTCATTCTGGGATTAAATAAAAAAAAGTTGATGTATTTTACATATCTGGCTCGAGTAGCACTTGGGCTAGGGAGATTATTACATTTGACATTTTATTCATTTAGCAGACACTCTTATCCAGAGCGACTTACAGGAGTAATTAGGGTTAAGTGCCTTGCTCAAGGGCACCGACAGATTTTTCACCTAGTCGGCTCAGGGATTCAAATCAGCAACCTTTCGGTTACTGGCCCAACACTCTTAACACTAGGCTACCTGCCGCCCTATTCAGAGTAATTCACACACCTAAAATGTAGGCTTATTTCTTGCAAATACCAACATGGCAAAAACCTCATGCAGTATTCAGTTCAAGGGGCCATTTCAATCTCACCTGTCTTGTCATCCCCGGAGGCGACTTCGGCAAGGTATCTATAGTAGTCGCCCTTCATCTTAAGATAGAAGACTTTGCTTTCGGCATTTGTGGAGTTCTCAATTAAATATTTATTCAGCAGTTCCTGTTGAAAGGAAACAGGGATTAATCATTTGTTCACACACTGCATAAACTTCCATCCATTTAACAGTCAATGTTTCCTTATTATTGAAATCCTGTTAACCTACTCTGACTGGCTAAAGAAAGAAGGTTGATTCTGATTGGCTGAGACAACATACACCCAAACATGACCATGTGAGTTGAGTTCCCATCTTATCCAGAGTTCCCAACCAAACCCTCCCACACCAGTGGTGGGCAGATTAACCTAAATCTTTCCGTTACAACTGTAATGTATCCAACAAAAACTGGGTTAGCAGCATTAGTGACTGTACTGGACCAAGGAGGTGTATCAACGATGACGAACACACGTTTCAAAATTCATATCTTGATTATTTGAACATTTTGATTGAGCCTGTGACCAAATTTGATTAACCAGTTCAGTGGCCTCACGTGATGACATCATGCGAGTGATGTCCTTGCTGGATGTGCCCACACGAGGGAGGCATACACTCGTAGGGCTGCGACAGTCATGGAATGTTGGATGACGGTAATTGGCCAGCCAATTTTGCACTGCGTCAAGTCATTCCAACTTGTCCATAATGAGGCCAGGCCTCCTGCGGGTTCCTGGCCATCTTTTGCCCCAGATTCTTCCGGGCTCCTTTCGTTCCAACGTTCTTCAGTGCTCTGTCTTAGTAGCACAGACACCGCCATCGAATCAACGTGTCTCAGAAGCAAAACCAGCGGCTGAATGCACTGACTGCACTGGGAAAATAGCAGCACTGCTTGTACGCTACATATTAGATAGCACTCCCAGGCCCCCCACAGCATATGCATCTATATTTAAACCCTGCAGCAGCAGAAACTCCAGCATCACTGCAGACCAGTTCCTCTGCAACACACTAAATATACTGAAGAGGGTACAGGAAATACAGTAGGCGCTATAGCCTGCATGACCATACATTTCATGTGGGGTTCAATCCAAGGCAAGTTTCATTCTGTAAGGGAAATGTATCAGCTCCTGACACTGCGGTGTGGAATGCTCAATCGCCAGTTAGTTAGCGTGAAGGAGCCTAACCAGGCAGGGCCAACTCATCAGGATCAGTCTCCAAAAGGGCCTGACTGCTGCCTGATTACAGATTACTGCGAATCTGTGTCAGTGAGACCAAGGGTTTAAGGTCACATTACCTTGTTTTAAATACCAGATTAAACAAGTTCACCGCAGATGAGGCTGACAGACCTAATGGCAACTACTGACACTGACAGACAGTGAGTCGAAGTAGGCGTGTCTCAGGGCTCATCCGGCCCTGCCCCCGCTCTTACCCAAGCCACTCCCACCCAGTCTACTTACAGACGAGATTAGTCTAGATGATAAACAGCACGCTCAAATGTCTAAAGTTCCCAGCATTCCTTCCCATACGTCGCCCTGCCTGCAGACGAGTGGAGGGAGAGTGGCCTGGTTGTTCACAATGTGTTCAGTTCACACAGCGCTCTAGTTTCACTCAGACCAAGGCAGTCTTTATTAGGCACCAAATGGAAGGAAACAGGGAGGAATTACATGAACCTGTCCAAAAGGAAATGCTGGTTTTAATTTTGGGGTTGCAAAACATTTAGCTACGGTTTGCCCTAATAAATGACCCAGGCAATAGCACTGTGCTCGATAAAACCAGCTCCTATATATCATCTGTGGCCATGATATAGTCCTAACAAGAGCTGGTGAAATTCTCCAGGGTTCGACTAGATTGCAGTATAGTGGCTGTGCTCGTCTATTGGAGATGAGCATATCGTGAACATCCGGATGCTATTCCATCAAGACTACTGTGCGAATCTGGCCGGGTTTTCAATTATCACGAAAATGTGGGCCATCGCCATTACAACCTAGAAGGTTTGACTTTGAAAAAATGTGTCTTGCCAAGGTTATATTCACAGGTGAAGAAGAGACAAGCCTGGATTGTTGTGTAGTGGGCCACGTTCTGTTCGGTCTTACCTATACCTGAAAGTGGAGCACTGAAAACAGCCTGCACCACCCTCAGCAGGACTCCAATTTCCCGGCGGCATCGATGGCCACGGCCTAACCAACAATAAGTGAACCGATTCTGAACAATCACCTGTAGTTGCATACAAACTACAGCTGCCAACAGATTGAGAGGTGGTTACTGAGGGTAACTATCCAGCTTCCATGATCCATTCACAGTGCAGACAGGCAGGGTGGGTAAGGGTACAGTGTCTGCCTGGCTGTGGGCAGCAGAGCAGAGGGGTTTCACCCAGTCCAGTCTGGCATGACATCGCCTCAGTGGAAAGTGAGTGCCATATTATCCAGTCCTGTCTCCACCACCAGGCCTAATTCAGCCCAGTCAAGCCAAGGCCTGTCAGCTGAGAGGAGACAGGTGGTTATGTGCACCAGTAGCCAGCCGCCAAGCAGAAGGGGCGAGTTGGGGCAAGCAGTGTGATACACATTCTCATAGGCTGGCTCCACCACGCCCTCAGTCAACACTGGCAGGCAGCTGAGTCAGAGCCACACACACTAGAAAGTGGCAAGTGCACAGACGTGGGGTAGCTGTAAGGTGTGGTCAGAAGATGTGCCCATCTGTACAGTTTACATAACCATGACTCACTGGCATACAGGAAAGGAGAGAGGGTGGTTAACCAACCTGAGGTACACCTACACCATAGCCTACAGTTAGCTGCTTATCAGTTATGCCTACATACATAGGGTTTGACATTGTTTGCTTGCTCGTATAGAGAACCACTATGCATATATCCCACTAAAAATCTCTGTTGGTGACCATTAATATCTATATTGGTCTGAGTAAATAACAGCAACCCAATTAGAACAGCAGTGGCAATGAAATGTGATTAGCAAGTGACATGCTTTGAATATCTCCCTGGCACACTGCCGCCTTCATAAAAATCTGTAGAGATGTGACATGACATTGTCATAACCCTTAATCGTATTCTTATATGTATGGTTCAGTGCTAGATTGGGCTCCAGTGTGCTTACAAACGCTGCCCGCCCCGCCCCTCAACCCAATCCCCTCATCTCAGACCTCCTTGTGTCTAAAGGCCAACAGCACAGTGAAATTCTCTCAACCTCACAGTTAAGCCTCCACGAGATCCTCTCTTAATCCACTATCAAGACCGGATAGGAATAATGGGCAGAGCCATTCACTAGTACAGCCTTGGATTTAAGAAGTGAAAACAATTGCCTCAGATGAAACCAAACAGAAAAAGAGTCCGTAGTGGCAGTCAAGTAATATTAATGGAAGGGAACCAAAAATATATTTTCCTACATGTTTCAGTTTTAAATCAATCAGAGCACCATACCATTTCGGAGCCCCCAAACGGGTAGCAAGCTAGGTTAGTGGGGTTGAGAGACATAGCCTATTGAGCAAACTGGGCTATGATAGTCCTGTTACACAATTGTGAATGAACTCTTTCACTTCGCTAGCTTCATTACAACTCATGTGCCAGATTAAACTATGTGAATGGTCCGTGCTATCCGGGTTCCTTGGGACATCACTACTCCATTGAAGTTTATATTTAAAAAATGATTAAGGTAAAGGTTATGGTTAGGGTAGTGTTTAGGGTAGGGATGTCCCAAGGAACATGGATCCTATGTCAGTATCAAAACAGGAGGAGCCCACGCACTCCCAGTTTCAGGCCTGTAACAGCACAGCTCTTGATCAGCCACCACTGGTGCTCTGCCAGTGTCTACTCCACCCATTCTGACACACCTTGCTGTGCAGACACACTGGATTGTGACCTTTGTCAGTCTGCGCCATCACGTGGTTAAACCCCATTGTTCAGTGAGACATTCCCAACAGGAAGAAACCGGGGAGGGGATGAAAATACAATACTACCTTCTCATCTCGGGGCCGGGGGAAGATCCCCATTTTAGACCGTAGGAACTCATGGAGAATCGTGGGACATGACATTTGATCCACATTGCATTGAAACAATCTAATGTTAGTCTCTGTTTAGAGTAAAATAAAATGGGAGGTGTGATATGCTTAACAGATTTTAAATAAATTCATGGTTGGGTTCAGGGAAACACTCAATGCTGAGAGTGAGACCAAAGGTCAATTCCATTTCAATTCAGGAATTAAACTTAACATAGAAAAAAATATATATGTGCAATTCTACCTGAATTGAGACAGAATTCAACCCAATCCTGGTAGACTGATAAAAACATGGAGATAAATCTGCATAGCTATGCTTTTGTTATGCAAACAATGTATTTCATCGAGCATACTTAAATGTAGTGTTGACTGTTCAGAGAAGGCATTGCTCCTAATTTAAAGAGAGACCCTTTTCTTCAGCACATTTATCCAGACAGCATAGAGATTAGATTCCTGTGGCAGTATGGCTGGGTGAATTACTGATGTCTCGTGCTTGCACTGATGCACTCAAATATGCCTCAGGAGGAGCAGGTAACCAAACACTTCCTAGACCTAGAAAGATAACTAATCAACTATTTAAAATGATATTTTACATCCATAGTCAATATAATGATGCAACACAGTGACTGTCTGACTAGTGACCACACTTTCCCAGCTGCAAGCTGTGAGAGGGTGAGATGAGTGTATTCAGTATCCTAGGCCAGTGGTTCCCAACTTTTTTTGGTTACTGTACCACCAACTGAATTTTGATCTACCCGGAGTACCCCCTCATGCACATTTTACCAGTAGGCCTATGGTCTCATGAGTCTTCTCAAGTACCCCCTGTGGATAGGCCAAGTACCTCCATGGGTCCTAGTACCCCTGGTTGGGAACCACTGTCCTAGGCTAGTACCATACACTTAACACCCACGCCCACTTTATGTACTAAACATTTCCAGAATAATTAATCTGTATTAGTACTACATACCAGTACGTCGTTGCAGATATCTCTCAGCTCTCCCTCCACCTTCTCCCGGTATTCGTTGACCATTGCGAGCTTCTTGTCGCTTCCCTCGGTCTTCTGTCCGATGCTGGAGATGACTCTCCATGCCGACCGCCGTGCTCCGACCACATTCTTGTATGCGACAGATAGCAGGTTCCTCTCCTCGTTTGACAGCTCGCCCCCCTGCTCCGTTACCTCCTTCATGGAGGCAGCCATGTCATCGTAGCGCTCGGCTTGCTCCGCCAACTTGGCCTTCTGAATAAGCTCCGTTTTATCCATTGTTTTTTATTCTTTTGTGTGTAACCTTAGCTTGACTAGTCAGGGACTGTTTAAAAACAATAGGAGTCCAGGAATGCAACAGGGAATAAATTGAAGAAGGAAGTACAAGATGGAGAGTAGGGGATGCTCCGGAGTATTCCACCAAAAACCTGCAAGTGTAAAACGGGAGGTTTATGTCACTGTTTGTCACGGGAGGTTTATGTCACTGTTTGTCAATTTATTATGGAAGAGGTTGTGACCCAATGTAGTGAATGCACTTTTGCTAACACCAGCGTATTATAAACTGAAGCCGATAGAAATAACCATTTGAGAGCAATCGGACTTGTACAGGTTACACACGCTAACTACCGTTACATTCGGATGTGTGTGCGCGTGTCTTGCGTGCGTGGACGTGGTGTCTGTCAAATTTGATGGGTCGCTACCGTTTGCTAGCTAGTGAAACAGTACCAGTAGCTACCTGACGTTAGTTAACGCAGAAAGACTCAACGCTAGCTATAAGCTAACCATTTAACGTTAACTAGTTAGCAATCATAGCTAGTTAGGCTGGCAGTGCAGTGGTCACAGTTGCTGACTGTGTAACGACGTTAGCTAGCAAGCTAACGTTAGCATTCAGACAGTGCACAGATAGACTATGCTAGAGATAAACAGTTACCTAACTACATCCCTACTACGTTGACATTTATTCAACACAAAAAGGATGCATCTATCTTGCTTCCGCCAGACAAACTAACTAACATAAGCCCGCCAGATGAGCATCTAGCTAACGTTAGCCTACGGTAGTAAAAGCTAACTAGTAACGTTAGCGTTGGGCCACTCCTTTAATTATGAATGGGTTGCAACAACATAATGTTACCATTCTATACACTTGGCTACAAAAGAAACAGACTTTACAAATCGCAAACTAAAAAAGATTGAAATAGAATTTCTGAATTTTCTAACCTCTAAGGTCCCGATTTCTTCCTCCGAATTGATCCGCTTTTGAGATTGGTATGAGGCAGAGCGGAAAAACAGCAGACGTGCAATTCAACCAAACTTGCTAGGGCGGCTCTAGCTGAGAATGATTTTCCAATCAGAAATATACATTTTCACCTGTCAATGATAATTTCTAGAGATACTAGCCAGTAGCTATTTAGCGCGGGGAAAGGGGGCGGGAGTTCAGGGACTTTTAGACTAGCCTGTAGGCTGCGGCTGGGGCCACGGGGTTTCCTCCAATTAGAGCAAGGGAGAAGACGTCACCATTGCCATGGTTATCCTTCGTTCCAGCACACTTTCATACATTGGAGTGTAAGTGAGGCACGAAGGCGGGCGTGGCACTCGAGATATTCCTAATTCTCCCCCTTGATACCTTTTCTCCCTCTGAAATTTAGATTTTGTGGGTGATGTCGGCCATACAACCTTGACCAAATGACTCCATATTAGTTCTCACTAAAGCAATGATGGCTTTAATAACATTTTCACTGCACAGAACACATGATTCTGGTAATAGGGCTCACAGAGCACAGACCAATGTATTTAATTATTTGTGACATAGGCCTGGTTATGTCAAATATCGATTTGCCTTTTCCCTCTATTTCATTTCACCCATGGGGAAATGTCCCCGAATCTTGATGGTGTTATTATGCCTCGGATGATCAACTGGCTGGGTAATCTGCATCCCCTTGTGTTCATGTTGTTTCCCCTATGGCCATGATTTGTAGCCCATAGCTGAAAAGGGGACTTCCGTGTCATAATTTGCTATGATTGTTGTGATTGCCTAATACTGTGTGGCTTGGTTTGTAAAAAAATTAGCATCACAATGGCAGAAGTGGTCTGCCAACAGGCAAGCGGGCTGAGTGCCCTCTCTATCATTTCTGGGGTCACAGACATGGGAGATCCACCTGTCTAATCGAATCCTACGCCTAGATGCATTCTGATCATACCCGATGTCAACAGCTGGATATGCTATTGAGAAAGATTTTATTTGACACCAGCCGAACAAGGTTGTAATCTGGAAAATCATTTTTCTAATTCAGACCTCATTCTGTGAATTATATTGATCATATGTTTTTTCCATGAGGTCAGTGTCCAGCGGCCTTTTTCTTCCCGATCAACTGATATTCTCTCTCTCGAATCCTATCTTCAAAACAAATTCCCCTCCCCCACTCAGAAATATAACCAGCATATGTTTTTCTTATTATTGTTTTTTTTAAACAGTTTTCCATTGCAACCTCATCATTAGCCACTTTCAGCAGCCATTTTGTTTGTTTCCGTCGAGTCTTTGTCTACCCTGTGGTTTTATTGTCCGATAATTGGCAGCATGCATTAGCTGAAATGAAAGGTCTCTCAGAAGGGCCCTGAATGCTCTCACACAGTGTCATGGGAACAATCTACAGTGGAAAACACAGAGCATCAATGCCACGTCCGTTCATCATAAAAACCTGTGATTTTGTTGACTTTGAAGTAGGCTACACTGCTGTGATTTTGGTTGACTGAGACAAGGCTACGCAAATCCCACGGGATGTAATAGGTAGGCCTAGATGATGAACGTGTTTTGTGGGTCAATTATTTCGTCATGCTCAGCTCAGTCCTGACACTTTCGTTGTGATGGATAGTGCAGTCCCTATGATTTCATGGGGTTGGTTTGGGTGTTCTCGATTGTTTGGGGAAAATGGCCTGTAGGCCATTAGGGTGATTTTTTACAGTGGCCTCACATGTGGATAAATTACAGGTCTGGAATGTCCCCTCACAAGCCCTGTAACTCTAGAACCCCATTTGCTATGACTGAACAGACAAGGGAGGCTAGTTATGTTATACCTTACTCTCTTTTGGCCCTGAATCTTTACTCATTTCCCAATAGATTTATCTTTGCTTTCAAGGGGGTATCTGTCTGCTAAATGTAGACTTATTCACAACCTATATGATATTGCAGAGATATGACAGATTTGAAGATGATGTCATAGACAGTGAAATGATTACACTTACATTTGGGCCTTTTGCCTTTCTGGCCCCTTTGGACAAATGGTTATCAAACACCTTTACATTCTGTTCTTGAGGAAGCTACCCACAGGGAATTAAGTGAATGAAGAGGAAGCAGAGAAGAAGCAGCAAGGGTTTCTGAAAACCTGGATTTAAGCTATGCCTATTGCCTCAAGGACAAAACACAGCTTTTTGTGAGGCTCAAGGTGTGCTGAGTGATGGACAATGGCCATCTTCAATTTCCCCCTCTTGCATACATTCCCCGTATCTACCCTCAGCACTAGTGTGACCTCCACCCCGTCTCACCTCCAGTATGAAAAGTAGATTCCACAGGCTGCTCAGTAACTGAACAGGCAGGCGTAGGTTTACGTAAGTCAGAGAAACCCTTGGGTGTTGTTAGTCTCTACTGAAACCTGCCTGCCTGGCAACAGTCCTACTGACTCTCACTCACTACCCTGCCTGCACAGATAGACAGGACAGATATGAGTCCAATAGACGACAAGGCTTGATTTATAGCCGAAAGTGCTGCTGAGTCATAAATGTCCAAGGTAACCTTCCATTATTTAAGCCACCAGCAGCAGTCAGCCTAATTGGGATCTTACTCATGGCAATCAGTCTCCGATGACCTGTCCAAAGTGACAAAGAGAGAGAGATGGAGGGAGGCAGAGAGAGAGAGAGAGAGAGAGAGAGAGAGACGAGGCAAGGAATATTAAGAGCATCTTTTCAATCAATCACAATCTTTGCTCCTGTTGGAATTAGCTTTCCTTGAATGCCTTTTCCTTGGTGTTTCAACAACAACAGAAACAAAGGCTGAAAGGTTTGTGAGAATAATTAATAAGGGAAATAATGGAGATGATGTTGCTCTCAGACTGCATCCATCGTGCTTTATTTAGAGTATTTTCCTCTTCACGGTTGACTGCCGCCTAGCACTGCTATTTATTGCTCATAATGACTGGGCAGACTGTCTCACACTGTCTGGAGGCTGGCTGACTGGCTTCTCTCCTCTTGCAACTTGGCTCTGCAAGAAGCCTGATGTCAGTTGGGAGTGTCTGTCAAGTGAAAAGGCAAAGATAAAGATCAAAACAAAGGGGGAAAAACATTAACCCAAACACCTCTATATTGTATTTCTTTCTTTATTTCCCTTGAAAACATTTGTCATTTTTAAGAAACGACTAAACAGGTGATATACTGTAGCATCGTGTGAGATTCGAGGAGAAACCCAGGCCAAAGCAAAGGCTGAGTACTGATTATAGGTTATATTCAGTAGTTGCAGAATGGAATCATGTGTGGGAGTAGGATTACAGAAGTGGCTTTAGTGGTCTGTGAGGCATAACAAGAGATCATGTTTTAATGCTAGGACCATTGTCAAAAGACAGTGACGAGATTTCACGAGAAACGAGGGCAAAGGCGAAGTCCTTTAGGCAGGGTTTCCCAAACTCGGTCCTGGGGCCACCCCTGGGTGCACATTTTGGTTTTTGCCCTAGCACTACACAGCTGATTCAAATAACCAACTCATCATCAAGCTTTGATTATTTGAATCAGCTGTGTAGTGCTAGAGCAAAAACCAAAAGGTGCACCCAGGGCGGGCCCCAGGACCGAGTTTGGGTAAAGCTGCTTTAGTGTATAAGCCAAAGTCTCTTGCACTGTTCATGCCCTGAGTTCCAATTAACAACCTGAAAATCCTGGTGGAGATTTACTGAAGATAGATAAGATAAAAACCAGCCCAACCCAATGTACCTACGGTTTTCAGTGTAGTTTTCCAACACTGTGGGTGGGGTTAGGTGTAGGGCAGGCCTACTGTAGTTTAGTTTCAGTGAATGATGACTGATAGAGATAGGCCTATAAAGTAGTGGGAGGCCTCATATCTTGACCCTATCTTGAGTCTGTGGATACTTACGTAATGTTGGCAGTAGGCCCAGTGTGTAAATGGGCTATGTGTGAGCTAGGGTCATTGTAATAAGGGGTGGAATTGGGAGCCATTACATTGAGAAGAACTCAACACTGTCGCAATAAATAAATAAAATATACATGTGAAAATGTTTCCCCTGAGATTTTCATGTTGGGAACTCTGTCCCCATGCATTCCATTCCCAATTCCACCTCAGACTATAATTCAAGAAATCATATTGTAATTTACATAAAATAATATACAAATGTACTGTAATGTTGATGTAGTGTAAACAGAGCATTATTTTGTGGACTGGTGTTTCAAATTCAGTGTAATATTTAACAGGTTTGCAATGCTTAATGTCTGGGTGTTACTCACCTTCAGATTAAATACTGGTTAAAGATGTGGCTATGAGAAAGGGCAATAGGGTTGTTGTAACATGCAAATACAGCAAGTTGAGTAAGCAAGTTGATTCGTGTAGTGATGAATGAGCAGAAACCAGCCAGATAATGCATGGGATGGTGTAGGAAAGAGGCTTGTGGCCTTACTCTTGAAAGGTATTGGCAACAAGGAGGTGTTAGTGGAGTGGAAGGAGGAAGTCGTGCCACCAGGAATACAAGTTTAGGGTTATTTTCTTGTAGGCCTCAAAGAGCAAAAGGCCAAAATCTTGCAGGAACTTTGTACGGAAAGATTAAAAAATGATGCATCAAAAAGCAAAACTTAAGTTGACTGCTGCTTTAAATCCTGATGACAAATAACCCTTCAAATCCCTGCAGTACAAAAAGCCCAGAAAGGTTACCTCACCTGAGCTTTAAACTGGCCTGTAGGCGAGCCGCCGCCAATACTGCCCTAATCTAATTCTGAACCTGAGTCTCCATAAGGCTGCAAGATAGCTGCTTATATAGCCCCACCATACCAGGGAGATAACAAAGGTAGGCAAGCAAGTTACATATTTTAAGCATGAATATTTCCACACCAAAGCATGAATTTTAAATTATATTTTCCATTTTAAATATACATAGGCAGCTACCTGTGCTAATTATAATGAACAAAAATATAAACACAACATGTAAAGTGTTGGTTCCATGTTTCATAAGCTGAAAAGAAAAAGATCCCAGAAATGTTCTATATGCACAAAAAGCTTATTTCTCTCAAATTTTGTGCACAAATTTGTTTACATCCCTGTTAGTGAGCGTTTCTCCTTTGCCAAGATAGTCCATCCACCTGACAGGTGTGGCATATCAAGAAGCTGATTAAACAGCATGATCATTACACAGGTGCACCTTGTGCTGGGGACAATAAAAGGCCACTCTAAAATGTGGAGTTTTGTCACACAACACAATGCCACAGATGTCTCAAATTTTGAGGGAGCATGTAATTGGCATGCTGACTGCAGAAAATGTCCACCAGAGCTGTTGCCAGAGAATTTAATGTTCATTTCTCTACCATAAGCCGCCTCCAAGAGTTTTTAGAGAATTTGGCAGTACGTCCAATTGGCCTCACAACCGCAGACTACATGTAACTATGCCAGCCCAGGACCTCCACATTCGGCTTCTTCACCTGCGAGATCGACTAAGACCAGCCACCTGATGAAACTGTGGGTTTGCACAACCGAAGGATAATTCCCAGTTTGAACTGCAGATGGCAGACAGCATGTATGGCTTTGTGTGAGCCAGCGGTTTGCTGATGTCAACGTTGTGAACAGAGTGCCCCATGGTGCCGGTGGGGTTATGGTATGGGCAGGCATAAGCTACGGACAACGAACACAATTGCATTTTATTGATGGCAATTTGAATGCACAGAGATACCGTGACGAGATCCTGAGGCCCATGGTCATGCCATTCATCCGCCGTCATCACCTCATGTTTCAGCATGATAATGCACGGCCCCATGTCACAAGAATCTGTACACAATTCCTGGAAGCTGAAAATGTCCCAGTTCTTCCATGGCCTGCATACTGAACAGGAATATCACCCATTGAGCATGTTTGGGATCCTCTGGATCAACGTGTACGACAGCGTTCCGGCCAATATCCAGCAACTTTGCACAGCCATTGAAGAGGAGTGGGACAACATTCCACAGGCCACAATCAACAGCCTGGTCAACTCTATGCGAAGGAGTCATGTCAAGCTACATGAGGCAAATGGTGGTCACACCAGATACTGACTGTTTTTCTGATCCACACCCCTACCTTTTTTGTTTAAGGTATCTGTGACCAACAGATGCATATCTGTATTCCCAGTCATGTGAAATACATAGATTAGGGCCTAATTTATTTATTTCAATTGACTGATTTCCTTATATGAACTGTTACTCAGTAAAATCTTTGAAATTGTTGCATGTTGCGTTTATATTTGTGTTCAGTGTATTTTAAACATGAATATTTCCACAACAAAGCAAGTATTTTAAATTATATTTTCAATTTTAAATATACATTTTAGCTTAATTATTAAATATAGAAATGCTGAGCATAATAGTTTTATCACTAGCAAAATACTTTTTGAGAGTAGCACCTGTGCAGTAAAAAGGCGCTTGATCAGGCGCGCACACTCCTGGAACGCACCCAAAGCCTACCTGCAGCTAGCTACTCCAACACTCTACTCTGTCCAGTCCTGGAGAGAGAAACTCAGACAAAGACAAGATGCAAGTTAATGGTAATGTTATACAATGTAAACAAATGTATTTGAAACAGTAATGTATATTTGGACTTGATCAGGCTCTGTGTATTTCATTTAGGCTACTGATTTTACATTTTTAACCAACAAAACAACTGCCGCATGCCGTTATTAGGCCTTCACCACTGCCTTTCAATCAGAGAAACAAAATGATAGCCCAAATATATTTAAGCCTGGCTGTCTCGTATTTCCCACTGTGATTATGAAGTTTGATATATTGATTGATTCATTGATTGATGCAGATTAGATTTGTATATCTTCCTCTTATTATTCACTTGTGAAAGTTACATTGATCATGGGTTAATTGAGAATTGTTCATTTTAGACAGTAGTGTCTCTTGTCCACCCCAGTGCTGCTAGTTTATAAATAGTGCCCTTAAATAGGCTGGAGAATCCCATGGCGGGAGTTCTACTTTGGAGTCCTCATCTTGGATCTCAGCCAACATTATGGCAACTATGAGCTGGAATTCTTTAAAGTTCAGTTTGTGCTAGCCAGCAGATCCGACCCATTTGTTTACAGCTGCACTAGGGTCGGACTAGCTCTCGAAAACCGTTCTTCTCTGTATGTAGGGTTTTCAGCCATCACTTTTGCCCATATTTGGCTCTGTGTAAACTACAAATCCGACACTGTGTTTTAACGTTTAGAAACGTCACATGCAACAATTTCAAAGATTTGACTGAGTTACAGTTCATATAAGGAAATCAGTCAATTGAAATAAATAAATTAGGACCTAATCTATGGATTTCACAACTGGGCAGGGGTGCAGCCATGGGTGGGCCTGGGAGGGCATAGGCCCACCCACTTGGTGGCCGAACCCACCCACTGGGGAGCCAGGCCCAGCCAATCAGAATGAGTTTTTCCCCACAAAAGGGCTTTATTACAGACATAAATACTCCTCAGCACCCCTGCCAGTCATGTGAAATCCATAGATTAGGTCATTATGCATCCAAAACCGTACCGCTAGTGATGTGTGTTAATGTTCAGATCGAGAGTAGGGACTCTTAATAAAACTCCCCAGTACAGAAGACTCCTTCGTCCATTGACTCTTATGTGTAATGTAATGGGGGCTAGTCAGGGGTAGGCAATTAGATTTAGGCCGATTTATGTCGGAGCGGATGGTCTGGGCCGGAAGGAACATAATTATAATCATTTGTACACTGCAAATTGTCCACAACTAAGCCCAAAAAGAGATCATTTTCAAATACTATCATTTCATACCTTGATTACAGTGAGACACAATCACATGTATCTTTTTTATTTATAGGAATACTTGGTGAACAGATTTCCTAAATGAAACACATTTTTGGCTGAATTCCTGATGATTTTAGTCTTTTAGCAACATGGGTGTATTTACATACACTAGCATTGCTTTCAATTGTATTGGGTTGCACAAAAAGTCTGTGGGAAGCAATATGTCACGTCTACTCCCGCTCCTCCTCTCCTTCTCCGGCGCTCGACGTCGCCGGTCTACTAACCACCGGTCTACTAACCACCGGTTCTGGCAACCCACCTTTACGCACACCTGGCAACCATCATTACGCACACCTGCGTCTCTTTATCAGTCACACCTGGACTTCATTACTCCCTTGATTACTTACCCTTTATATAGCACTATTTTGTCATCAGTCATTAGGTAGTATTGTTTGTGTTTCCATGTCAGACGCGTCCCTTGTTTAGTTATCGGTCATGGTTATTAAACTCACTAACTGCACCTGCTTGCTGACTCCCTGCGTCTACGTTACAGAATACTACCTCAACAAATGGAAGCAGCAGTTAATCAAGACATCTCCCAGATGGTCGGTGAACAGGGACACCTATTTCGAGAACCCCCCGACCAGCTGGCTCATTTGAGAACGTCTATAGATGAGGTCCTCCGCGTTCTTCAACGAGTTGACATTACTCAAGGTGCGTCATCTCCAAACAGAGGAGGATTCTCTACCACAAGTCGACCCATCGAGCCAGTACCCCAGCCAATCCAGCAGTCTGTCCTGGTCAGCAATGCCGATTGTCCCTCCTGGGCAAATATGACGGGACCATCGAAATGCCGTGGCTTCCTACTCCAGTGCTCCCTCTATTTCGCTCATCAGATGGGAGTCCCTACCACCGAGAGGTCCAAGGTTGCCACGGTTATTTCTCTGCTGACCGGACGGGTGTTGGAGTGGCCAAGGCCGTCTGGGAGAGAGGAGAGGAGGAGCTGGGTTCCAATGAGGGGTTCATGGCTCTGTTCAGGGGAGTCTTCGACCATCCACCGACGGGTAGAGAGGGGGGTGAGCACCTACTCCAACTACGGCAGGATGGCCAGACCGCAGCGGAGTATGCGCTCATCTTTCGGACAGTGGTAGCCGAGACGACAACCTATCCTTGGACGACCTCATCGCGATGGCCATCCGTCTGGATAACCTGCTTCGGGAGCGTCGGAACCCCCATCGCCTCTTTACCTCCTCCGATTATCATTCTGAGTCAGAGCCTGAACCCATGGAGGTGGGGGCCACACGCCTCTCCGCGGCTGAGCGATGCCGTCGTAGACAGCTGGGGCTCTGTCCTTATTGCGGACAGTAGGGGTACCAGCTTCAACGGTGTCCGGTACGTTCTAACCGGGGGTCCTAACCGGGGGTCCACGAGAGCAGAGGGACAGCCACGTGATCATCCGTCTCCTGGGCTTGGCGTGAGTATTCCATCATCACTTTCCGCCAAACCTTTCCTAGTATCAATTTCACTAGCTGGCTGTCCTTCATGTTTTGTTTCTACAGCTCTAGTGGACTCCGGTGCCAGGGTAATTTTATTGACCAGGTCCTCACCTCCTCCCTTAACATCACCTCATACCCACTCTCATCTCCTTATCCGGTTCAAGCGCTGGATAGTCATCCACTAGGATCCGGGACAATCACACACATCACAGCACCACTCACCCTCACCGTGGAATCCATACATCAAGAAAGCCTTCCCTTCCTCATCATCAGTGCACCCGTACATAAGATCATCCTCGGCTTCCCATGGCTTCAACGTCTTAACCCCACCATCTCATGGCCAAGGACGAAAATCACCGACTGGCCACCCGAATGCCAGAAGACCTGCTTACCCTTTCCCTGTGGTTCTACATTGGTTGAGAATCCTGTGGTTGCCCTTCTTCCCAACATCCCGGAGGTATACCAAGATCTTCGGGAGTTTTTATTCCAAGACCCGCGACACCTGTCTCCCTCTTCATCGACCCTGGGACTGTGCCATCGACCTGCTTGCTGGCGCTGCACCTCCGCATGGCCGCATCTACTCTATCGGTGGCTGAAACCAAGGCTATGGAGGAGTACATCCAGGAGGCTCTCCAACAGGGTTTCATTCGCACTTCCACCTCCCCTGTGTTAGCAGGCTTCTTCTTTGTGGCCAAGAAGGACGGAGAATTGCGCCCATGCATCGATTACAGAAATCTGAATTCCATCACCACGAAGTACCGCTACCCTCTCCCGTTGGTGCTGGCCGTGATTGAACAACTTGAACCTGCGGAGTGCCTACAATTTGATCCGCATCCGGGAGGGGGATGAATGGAAGACGGCCTTCAGCACGATGTCTGGTCACTATGAGTACTTGGTGATGCCTTTTGGATTAGCCAATGCTCCGTCAGTGTTCCAGGCATTCATCAACGAGGTGTTCCGGGACAAGCTTGGACGCCAGGTGGTCGTGTGTATTGATGACATCCTTGCCTCGGCTACCTTGGAGGAGCACATCGCTCATGTCCGAGTAGTCCTGGAACGCCTCCTGGCCAACCACCTGTACATCAAGGTGGAGGTCCCCTTTTTGGGTTGCCAGATTGACCCGCATGGAGTCATGATGGATGAGAGGAAGGTGGATGCTGTCAGGTCATGGCCAGTCCCAATTTGCCAACTTCTAACGCAGATTCATTAAGAACTTCAGCTTGATCGCCTCTCCTCTCACTTCTCTCCTCAAGGGTGGTCCCCGTAAGTTGGGATGGAATTCTGCAGCTAACGAAGCCTTCTGCCTGCTGAAGGTCATTTCACCTCCGCCCGTTGCTTAAACGTCCAGATCCTACGCTGCCCTTCATGGTGGAAGTGGACGCTTCAGAAGTAGGTGGGGGTCTGTCCTGTCCCAACATCAAGGATACAATTTCTGTGGATTACCATGTGCTTTTTACAAAAAAAAGCGGTCCCCTGCAGAGAGGAACTATGATGTTGGCGATCGGGAGCCCCTGGCGGTGAAGTTGGCATTAGAGGAGTGGAGACACTGGCTGGAGGGCGCCCTGGACCCATTTCTCATCCTCACCGACCATCGGAACCTGGAGTACATACTGACAGCGAGGCGACTCAACCCGCGCCAAGCCATGTGGGCCCTTTTCTTCGCCAGACTCAATTTCACGCTGACATATCGCACAGGTTAAAAAAACATCAAAGCCGATGCCCTGTCCCGTCTCTACGATTCGGGAGAGGTTCCTGTCTTGACTGCACCCATAATCCCGCCCTCTCGAGTCGTAGCCCCTGTGCTCTGGGATGTAGATGTGGACATTCGCCAGGCCCTGGATAGGGATCCCGCACCTGCCACCTGTCCTCCTGAGCGTACCTACGTTCCCACAGGGATAAGGGATCGGCTATTGACCTGGGTGCACACAGCTGTCGTCGCTGGACATCCAGGTATCACCCGCACCATTCAATCCATCTCTGGAAAGTACTGGTGGCCTACCTTGGCGCAGGACGTCACTCGTTATGTCAACTATGTGCCCAATCCAAATCCCCCCGGAATGCTCCAGCAGTGAAATTCCTTCCCGTGCCTCAGCATCTCTGGTCTCTTCTGTCCATTGGCTTTGTCACTGATCTCCCCTCTTCTGATGGTTTTACCACCATTTTGGTGATAGTGGACAGATCCTCTAAATCATGCCGTTTCATCCATCTCTCTGGTCTCCCTACCGCTCTCCAGGTCGCTGAGGCTCTGTTCCAGCAGGTCTTCTGGCACTGTGGCCTTCCGGAGGATATTGTCTCCGATCGTGGCCCCCAATTCACATCACGTGTATGGAAGGCTTTCATGGAGAAGCTGGGGGTCACTGTCTTCACGTCCGGGTACCAACCTCGGTATTACGGGCAGGTGGAGAGGATGAACCAGGAGCTGGGGAGGTTCCTGAGGAGCCACTGCCAGGACCGGCAGGGGGAGTGGGCCCGATTCCTTCCTTTGGCTCAATACGCCCAGAATTCATTGCGACACTCCTCCACTGGGCTGACTCCCTTCCAGTGTGTTCTGGGTTATCAGCCAGTCCGGGCTCCGTGGACTCCGAGCCAGACCGCCGCTCCTGCGGTGGACGAGTGGTTCAGGCGCACAGAAGAGGTATGGAAGGATGCCCACGTGAGACTCCAGCGCGCCATCCGCCATCAGAAAGAGCAGCCCTGTAAGAAGCTGAGTCCCCAATTTGTGGGGCCGTTCACGGTCCTCCGGAGGGTCAATGAGGTAATTTACAGATTACAACTAACTACCAGATCCCACCATCTTTTCATATTTCCCTCAGGCCGGTGGTTCCTGGTACCCTGGCTGACGCCGTTCCCCACGAGACCCACCCACCTACCCTGGACATCGAGTGAAGCCCCGCCTATGCCTTCAGATCCCTCCTGGACTCCCGACGTTGTGAGGGTCGGCTCCAGTACCTGGTGGACTGGGAGGGGTATGGTCCAGAGGAGTGGTGTTGGGTTCCAGTGGACGACGTTCTAGATCCCAACGTCATCCGAGAGTTCCACCTTTGCCGTCCGGACCGGCCCACTCCTCACCCTCAGGGTCATCCTCCTGGAGTCACGCATCGGGGGGAGTACTGTACATCTACTCTCGCTTCCCCTCTCCAGCGCTCGACGTCACCGGTCTACTAACCACCGGTCCTGGCAACCCACCTTTTACGCACACCTGCGTCTCATCAGTCACACCTGGACTTCATTACTCCCTTGATTACTTACCCTTTATATAGCACTCTTTTGTCATCAGGTAGTATTGTTTGTGTTTCCATGTCAGACGCTTCTCTTGTTTTGTTATTGTTCCATGTTTGTTGTTGTTAAACTCACTAACTGCACCTGCTTCCTGACTCCCTGCGTCTACGTTATACCATAAGTTAAATACAATTCCATTTCAACTTACTCTGCCAATGGGCAGGATGGTAATTATGACGGGGAGAATTTGAAACAAAATATCTAAAGGATCGTATTATTAAACAGACTTTCCAAACATGGGTCTGTTGCAGTGGCGGCTCCTGAACAAATTCTCAGGGAGGGCAATTTTTCTGATGATTTAGGTGACCTACACACATTTTTAAAAAGATATGTCCAGCAACAACATGAAGACAGGGGCAGCATATAAGTCAATACCAGAAGCATTTATTGACTGATCTCAAAAGTGTTGGCTTACAAAAGCAAAATAAGTTATCACAGTAAAAATAATCAAGGGTGTTCTTTCACATTCCTCAACACTGCATAAACAATATGCATTTCCATAAACAAATGAAATATCAGCTGAAAATACAGCATCTTGGTATTTGTTCAGATTGCAGGATCAACAAGAGCTTTTACCACATTTTTTGATATCTGTTTAATCTTACCTTATGGCCTGCACTTGCTTGTGAAGCTGTCGAGGGCACGTTTGATAGAGACAGCATCGATGTCCTTCTTCTGTAGCTTCTGGTACAGAATGTCGACGTGGGGCATGATTTTGTGAAAAAGCCGCAGGAAAAAAATTAAATCTTCATCATGTAGTATCCTCACGTAGCCAGCTGCCTCTCTCAAGGTGTGCTGGTCAAATGAACCCAATGAACCCGTCCGGATGGCTTCAAAACATTATATGAGGTCGTCTCGATTCTCGTAGACAGTGTTCACGACTCTGCTGTTGCTAACCTCATCGTTGTGGCGGCGGACAGCTAGCCTGTATCCCTCATCCAGTTGAGTGGCAATATTCACTCTCCCAAAAGCAGACAATCTCAAACAGCTATATGTGGGTCTTTGACAGCTAATTTTTCTTAATCTTTTCTGAAAGATGGTGCATGTCGGTTACACCAGTCGCTGTCCAAGCGGTGCTGTCTGCTGTGCCGCCTTCAGGGTGGAAGAGTAAGCAGGGGTAGCAAAAAACTGCATTAGCTACATCGCAGCCTGCTAGCCAGGTTTTCCGTTCATACCAATTTTTGGAAAATCCTCGGGTGTAGGACTTCCCCCCTTTAGTAGACACCTGTTGAATTATTAAATTTGGTCTGGGGGGTCCTAATTGTTTCGTTGCCAATTTATCTTCATTTGTTCGCCGACAAAAAGGAACTTCTTTCAAAGACACAATCGAGTTGGACTGAAGCCTAGCCATTTTGATAGTAGTAGTGAATTGAATGAGGCTGCTACCTGGTCTTTTCTTAGTTACGTTCATTCGTGGTTACGTTATGTATGACGAAAGCGCGTAAGTGCAAGCCCACAGACACCCATAGAGAATGTATTGAAAGCTTTGAAATGTGACAAAACTAGATTTTACATGGGAGTCTATGACAGACTTCTGGGCGATTTTCAACCTGACTGAAATCGCCCAAAAAACGGGCGGGGCCATTTGAAGCACGACTTTAGCCTGATTTGACATTTAGTGGCTGGCAGATCAGACGTGAACACTGATAACTGCTGTTGCCGTGATATAATTTTTTATAAATTTATAAAAAAAAAATATTTTTTTTTATTTAATTTTTTTTTAAATAATTGATTAGAAAAAAAATCCCTTCCTTTTCCCGTTTGGCAGTGCGTCGCCCATATCGCCCTATTGAACAAGCCGTCCCTGGTCTGTTGTAGAACCACTTCCCCTCTGCTTACCTCATGTCAAAATTAAAGTCCTGCACGTGTGCCATATGTGGACAAAAAAGGAATAACTTGTGGGGTACTTTTTTTAGGTAAGCAGAGAGGAAGTGGTAATGAACCTGCAGCAGAGTGTGCGTCACCCATATCGGTCTCCGTGCCAGAAATGCTACCCCCCACCCCCATCCAAAAGACGAGACTTGTCATCATCAACTGCGATGGACAACCAAGATGGTATGTACAATACAAACCATTACTTTTGCAAACATACCCCTTTTAAATACTGATTCATGGTACTGAAGCTTTACTCTAAATGAGAAGCCAGCCTATCCACTATGCCCCATTACCCCCTCTCTGATGATAGGCTCCTCGTGTGTGTTGATGGAACGAGCAAGAAGGAGGTGGTTTACACATTGAGGAGGCGTGCTTACGGGGAAAAGCAGAGAAAGCATAGCAATTAGGCCAGTGTGCTCCAGTTCACCACCCAACCAACTACTGTAATTAAAGCCAATTTAAACGCCCTGAGCCCGGGCCTTCTGACTGGCTGGCACCAGGGTGTGTATGGCACCTACTGAGACTGACTGTTGGAGAGGACATTATTAGTCATATTACAATACCCTCCGCTGCTGGTGTCTGGGAACTCATTATGAACAAAACTGAATAGAGCGGGAGAGAGACTGAATGGATAAGTAGGATTGTTTCTTGGTATTGTAGACCTGCTACCACCACTCTCTTTTCACTCCTGCCTCCTTTGATTCACACAAACAGGATGATGAGTTGAGCTAATTGTTCACTGCTCTATTATCCGCGAGGGGAAATGATGTGCAGTGGACTGTAGAGTATGATGTGCAGTGGATGCTGCGTTCAGTTTGCTATGCTGAGAGTATACGGTGTAGCAGCACTCTGTCTTGCCCTCTCTATTCTGTGACTGGCTTGTTGAATAGTGCAGACGTAGTGCTCACGAAGTGCACAATGCCCTAGAGATTGTCCTTGGACTAGACCACTGCTCTGTAAAGCCTTTCACTAGAGGTGTGTGTGTGTGCGTGGAACTGGGTTTAGATGCATGCATAACTGTGACTGTAGCTACAGTATGTGCACGTGCCTACGATATTGTCGCGTATGTGTGCGTGCGTGCTTGTGTTATGTATTATGTCATGCAACCTTCACCAAGGTGAGTTGCTTGTTCACTCCCCAGCTTGCTTTAATATCAGCACAGTGCAGGACACTCTTGAACAAATTAATCACATGAAGGTGTTCCTCAAAACCAAACACTTTCTTTGCAGTAAAGAGGCTGGTTATTGTACTGTGTGTGTCAGAGATGTAGAGGGAGATCATTCAGTCACAGCGTAGTGGTTTGAGACCTTGCATGAATACAAATGCATCTTTGGTCCTACTGTAGCTTGGTGCAATGGAAATATATAGTCGTGCTCAGTGTAACACTACCCAGAGGCAAAAGACAACCTTCAGATAGCTTTTAAGTATGTGTCCGACAAGAGGCGTTCAATACGTCACTGACACCAGCCAACCAGCTCAAACTGAGTATATTAATGTAATTTGAGGTGTAACAAAGGTGACATTTTGGCTTCTGTGCTAGCTAACACCGCTGGCATCGGCGATGCTAATCGGCTAGCTTGCCAGATATCAAAACATACATTCAGGGAAGATTATTTTGGGTTAATGGTAGGTAGGCAGCTGTCTAGCACTTATGGGCAATTAGTGGCAATTATTCCTGCAATTATTTTACTCAGCTTGTCAATCAAATGTCCCTTGTAGATGTTAACCGGATGTGAGCTGTTATTTCAAGCTACTCTTTCTAACAGATTCCCTGGCGGTTGATTGACGTGTCCTTAATTGCCATCTCCTCCCAGCTGACAGGTCAAGACAAAGCTGATCAGAATCCAGGGCCGTGGGCCAACTATAGTACAGTCAACCTTAGCCTGGGTGCCAGTCTGTTTCTGCTCGCTTGCCAACTCCTTATGGAATTGGCATGACGACGTCAACCTAATGCGCTGCTTGACTCTTACGGACTGTACGAGCGTATAGTCCATATGTTTGGGTTGCCTTACTCTCCAGTTCTGTCACGCGTAAGAGATAAAACATATTTAGTATTCAGTTGAGTATTTCTCCCTTCCTCTCCCAGAGTCGATTTTCTCTGCCAGTCGGAGTGAATCACACCTTACGCCTGACGGTTCCTGTGAATTGGGTTTGTTCAATTGTGAAGGGTCCCATCTAACAGAATATATATGGCCTCTAAAGCATAAGGAGGGAGGAGATGGAGTCCCCAGAGTGACAGGTTAAATGAAAGAGAATGCTCTTATAACACCCTAACAGTCCTCTGTGCCTCAGAGGTAACCTCCTGTTCTGTTAGCATTGCATTGGTGGTCCTTTAGTGCTCTACTCTTACAGGGCATAGGGGTTGCTGCTCCTGCAACTCTCGCTGTCTCCTCTATATCTCTCTCTCCTATATTTCTCTCTCCCTCTGGTTAGCTGACTCAGATTCTTTCCCCATCCTCCATCCAACCCCCTATCCTGCCCAAGCACCCCATCACATTCAGACATGTTCACACTGATGCACATGTGCGCAAACTAACGAACACTCACAGGCATGCTGTACTCTCTGAACCATGTTCATTATTTCCATCACCACCCCTATGCAGTAATGTGCTATCTTTCACATCTCTGCTAACAGACTCAGTCACCGATTCATCGCACACAACACGCGCATGCACACATAAAGCATATACTTACAACTCATCCCCCAACACACACACGTTCGCATACACGCTCACACTCACACACTGAGTCAACACACATATACCCTCACACACTTCAGGGCTTGCAGCTTTGTCTGCCAAGCTACATTCACGTCATTGCGAAATGGAATAGCCACTCCAAAGGCCCCCTGAGCGGTTGGGAGGGTGGGGGGTGGGGCTTGAGAGAGAGCTCAAAGCGGGAAATGACTCAAGATGGTGGAGTGGTAATAGCTTCTTATGCTTAAGTCTCGCCACATCATCAACCATTTTTGATATGGTACAATTAACATTAAATGACCACTCAGACCAACCAATATTAGACCAACCAAATTCAAGTTCCCATCTAGCCAAAGCTTTCAACAATCCAACACGGTGACATTCAAACAGTTGACATTCAGTTATCAATGTATTCATGTTGTTTACCTGTCCTTATCAGATTTCCCATTCCATGGAGCTACCGTGCACAATCGAACCCTTATGGATGTGAGATTGAAGGTGAGTTATGTTATGTCTCCCTGTATAGTAGCAAATACAGTACCAATATCCATCACCTTTGCTGCTTGTGTGATGAGGGATAGTCGTGTTGTGGAGCCGAGTTGTGCCTGATCCTTTCATTGTGTACTTTAAGTTTTGTATTCATACAGTATCTGGAACTTGCAGACATATACAGTACATATACTGTACATTAATGGAAGTTATATAGTATGTCCAGTTGCTGCCAAATATATTGGCACCCTTGCACTTTTCTTAAATAATCCCTTATTTCTTCTAAAATAAGTTCAACATCGCAGAACCAATTTTATTTAAAATTGATTAAATTGAGATTTTTTGTCAATGATCTACACATTCAAAGCTGAAATGTCTTGAGTCAATAAGTATTCAACCCCATTGTTATGGCAAACCTAAATAAGTTCAGGAGTAAAAATTTGCTTAACAAATCACATAATATTGGACTCATTCTGTGTTAAAAAATAGTGGTTAACATGATTTTTGAATGACTACCCCATCTCTGTACCCCACACATACAATTTGTAAGGTCCCTCAATCGAGTAATGAATTTCAAACACAGATTCAATCACAAAGACCAGGGAGGTTTTTCAATGCCTCGCAAAGAAGGGCACCGATTGGTAGATGGATTAAAAAAAAAAGCAGATGCTGAGTATCCCTTTGAGCATGGTGAAGTTATTAATTAGGCTTTGGATGGTGTATCAATACACCCAGTCACTACAAAGATACAGGCGCCCTTCCTTACTCAGTTGCCGGAGAGGAAGGAAACTGATCAGGGATTTCAGCCTATGGTGATTTTAAAACAGTTCGATTTTAATGGTTGTGATATGAGAAAAAATTGGATGGATCAACATTGTAGTTAATCCACAATGCTAACCTAAATGACAGAGTGAAAAGAAGGAAGCCTGTACAGAATACAAATATTCCAAAACATGTATCCTGTTTGCAACAAGGCACTAAAGTAATACTGCAAAAAAATTGGAAAATAAATGAACTTTTTGTCCTGCAGGTGCCAAATCAGCCAAGCCAACGCAAATCAATGAGGCTTGCGGGTTAGTCGTCCTGTGTTGATTGAGAGTGGCATACAGTGCATCAGATGTTGGGACTGAGTTTAAAGAATATGACCGCCAATGCTGCAGGGTTAGTTTTTGTGGTAAATAATGTCTGCAGGGTTTCTTATATATTCAACATTGGCATACATATAATGCAAAAACGATAGCAGATATATGCATACACAAGTGAGAATCAGACCCAGTACTCCAACCAACTAAGCCATCTAAATCACATAGCTTAATCAGCGCAATGTTTGTGCAGAGGTAAATTTGGCATAGCTAATGCATAAGGATAATAATGGGAAGGCTTCCTGTATGAGAGTGGCTGCTTAGAAGAGCAGGTCTGAGAGTGTAACACTGGGAATAAACCGTGTGATAACTCTGTGTTCTGCAGAGTGTGGAGGAGGACAGCGCTGTTACGCAACAAGTAGGCATCCATTCCTCCCACCCAGGGACAGGCTGCTGGGTTTGCCTGCATGCATTACTGCTGTGTGTAGGTTGGAGTGGTTCTCTTGCTCACCCTCCATCTATTGATGCTTTCTTTCCTCTTCCTCCCTCTTTCACCTCAGCTTGTAAACACTTTCAAACAGGCGACTTGTATCGGGAAAGGTTAGAGTTATGCAAGAGCCCACACGCGCCTCTCTCTCTCGCTCGTGCTCCCCCCAATGTCATTATTTTACACTGTGTCAGCTATGGCACTGAAACAACCATACACGCATACACACCCAAATACTGTGGCGGCAGCTGTCAAAGAGATCACACAGTCAGTCAGATCAACTCCTGCTTCCCTGTAAAGCCATAACATTTAAGACAGGAATATAACTTAACACAGGTAATAGAAGCATCAACTAGGTAATCAAATCAAAATCAGCATGGCGGATGTGTTGTTGCCTACCCTCACTACCTGGTGGCGGCCAGTCAGAAAGTCCAGGATCCAGTTGCAGAGGGAGATGTTCAGTCCCAGGGTCCTTAGCTTAGTGATGAGCTTGGAGGGCACTATGTTGTTGAGCACTGAGCTGTAGTCAATGAACAGTACTCTCACATAGGTGTTCCTCTTGTCCAGGTGGGAGAGGGCAGTGTGGAGTGCACTAGAGATTGCGTCATCTGTGGATCTGTTGGGACGGTATGTGAATTGGAGTGGGTCCAGGGTGTCTGGGATGATGGTGTTAATGTGAACCAGCCTTTCAAAGCATTTCATGGCTACAGATGTGAGTGCTACGGGGCGATAGTCATTTAGACAGGTTACCTTGGCGTTCTTGGGCACAGGGACTATGGTGATCTGCTTGAAACATGTAGGTATTACAGACTGGGTCACGGAGAGGTTGAAAATGTCAGTGAAAACACTTGCCAGCTGGTCAGCAAATGCTCTGAGTACGCATCCAGGTAATTTGTATTTGTATTTATTAAGGATCCCCATTAGCCAAGGCAGCAGCTACTCTTCCTGGGGTCCAGCAACATTAAGACAGTTACAGTGGGGAGAACAAGTATTTGATACACTGCCGAATTTGCAGGTTTTCCTACTTACAAAGCATGTAGAGGTCTGTAATTTTTATCATAGGTACACTTCAACTGTGAGAGACGGAATCTAAAACAAAAATCCAGAAAATCACATTGTATGATTTTTAAGTAGTTAATTTGCATTTTATTGCATGACATAAGTATTTGATACATCAGAAAAGCAGAACTTAATATTTGGTACAGAAACCTTTGTTTGCAATTACAGAGATCATACGTTTCCTGTAGGTCTTGACCAGGTTTGCACACACTGCAGCAGGGATTTTGGCCCACTCCTCCATACAGATCTTCTCCAGATCCTTCAGGTTTCGGGGCTGACGCTGGGCAATACGGACTTTCAGCTCCCTCAAAGATTTTCAATTGGGTTCAGGTCTGGAGACTGGCTAGGCCACTCCAGGACCTTGAGATGCTTCTTACGGAGCCACTCCTTAGTTGCCCTGGCTGTGTGTTTCGGGTCGTTGTCATGCTGGAAGACCCAGCCATGACCCATCTTCAATGCTCTTACTGAGGGAAGGAGATTGTTGGCCAAGATCTCGCGATACATGGCCCCATCCATCCTCCCCTCAATACGGTGCAGTCGTCCTGTCCCCTTTGCAGAAAAGTATCCCCAAAGAATGATGTTTCCACCTCCATGCTTCACGGTTGGGATGGTGTTCTTGGGGTTGTACTAATCCTTCTTCTTCCTCCAAACACGGCGAGTGGAGTTTAGACCAAAAAGCTCTATTTTCGTCTCATCAGACCACATGACCTTCTCCCATTCCTCCTCTGGATCATCCAGATGGTCATTGGCAAACTTCAGACGGGCCTGGACATGCGCTGACTTGAGCAGGGGGACCTTGCGTGCGCTGCAGGATTTTAATCCATGACGGCGTAGTGTGTTACTAATGGTTTTCTTTGAGACTGTGGTCCCAGCTCTCTTCAGGTCATTGACCAGGTCCTGCTGTGTAGTTCTGGGCTGATCCCTCACCTTCCTCATGATCATTGATACCCCACGAGGTGAGATCTTGCATGGAGCCCCAGACCAAGGGTGATTGACCGTCATCTTGAACTTCTTCCATTTTCTAATAATTGCGCCAACAGTTGTTGCCTTCTCACCAAGCTGCTTGCCTATTGTCCTGTAGCCCATCCCAGCCTTGTGCAGGTCTACAATTGTATCCCTGATGTCCTTACACAGCTCTCTGGTCTTGGCCATTGTGGAGAGGTTGGAGTCTGTTTGATTGAGTGTGTGGACAGGTGTCTTTTATACAGGTAACGAGTTCAAACAGGTGCAGTTAATACAGGTAATGAGTGGAGAACAGGAGGGCTTCTTAAAGAAAAACTAACAGGTCTGTGAGAGCCGGAATTCTTACTGGTTGGTAGGTGAGCAAATACTTATGTCATGCAATAAAATGCAAATGAATTACTTAAAAATCATACAATGTGATTTTCTGGATTTTTGATTTTTTTAGATTCTGTCTCTCACAGGTGAAGTGTACCTATGATAAAAATTACAGACCTCTACATGCTTTGTAAGTAGGAAAACCTGCAAAATCGGCAGTGTATCAAATACTTGTTCTCCCCACTGTATATGCAGTTTAAAATATTACATGACATTACATTTTATAACACTTCACCCAATACATTTAGTGTGTTCCCTCAGGCCACTACTCCACTATCACATATTTACAATACAACATCCATGTGTACGTGTGTGTAGAGTGCATGTCTTATCATGTGTATGTGTGTCTGTGCCTGTGTGTGTCTCTTCACATTCCCCACTGTTATCTGTTTTTTAAATCAGATTCTGCTGCTTGCATCAGTTACCTGATGTGGAATAGTGTTCCATGTAGTCATGGCTCAATGTAGTACTGTGCGCCTCCCATAGTCTGTTCTTGACTTGGGGATTGTGAAGAGACCTTTGGTGGCATGACTTGTGGGGTATGCATGGGTGTCCGAGCTGTGTGCTAGTAGTTTAAACAGACACCTCGGTGCATTCAGCATGTCAACACTTTTCCGAGGTCCCTCTTTGTGGCACCTGACCACGCGACTGAACAGTAGTCCAGGTGCGACAAAACTAGAGCCTGTAAGGGGCCTAGACAGCTGCCCTGGGGAATTCCTGATTCTACCTGAATTATGTTGGAGAGGCTTCCATTTAAAGAACACCCACTGTGTACTGTTAGACAGGTAACTCTTTATCCACAATATAGCATGGGGTGTAAAGCCATAACACATACGTTTTTCCATCAGCAGACTATGATAGATAATGTCAAAAACCGCACTGAAGTCTAACAAAACAGCTCTGACAATTTTTTATCAGCAATTTCTCTTAGCTAATCATCAGTCATTTGTGTAAGTGCTGTGCTTGTTGAATGTCCATCCCTATAAGCATGCTGAAATCAGTCTGGCCCTGCGGCCTTGTGAATGTTAACCTGTTTAAAGGTCTTACTCACATCGGCTACGGAGAGCGTGATCACACAGTTGTCCGGAACACTGGTGCTCTCATGCATTGTTCAGTGTTGCTTGCCTCTAAGCCAGCATAGCTTCGGGTGACAAATCAGTTAGGATTGGTTTGTGAGGGGAACAGATTTCTCCAAAGGGGAACAACATAAAAGCACATTGCCCATAGGGGAAATTAAGTCAATGCATAAATGTCACAGCTGTATAATTTGTCATTCACTGGAGTACTCCGGATTGGTTTGACAGAAGCATAGATTCAATACAAGTGGCTCCATTCCCATGGTTGAAGTGAGGCATGTCTATAAATGCATAGTGTAGGCTACAGCTGTATCATCTATCCCAGGGTTACTCAAATACTATTTGAGAAATGTCCTAGGTGGCAAAGGTCCAGATGGATTGTCATTTATTGGCGCAGTAACAAACCCCCACCTTGCAACTTCAACTTTTCTCACCCTTCTTGTTGGAAGAGACAACAAATTAGCCGTTTTAAAGCTCATTTCCAGCAATTCAACACATTATGCCATTGAGTGATGGGAATCTTTAGCAGTTTTAAAGCTAATTTTCTCCAGACTTTACATGTCTTGTGTGTTCATACCAGGAGTCAAATCCCGACCGAATTTCCAATTTCGTTCTGGGTCCGGATCCGGCCTGCGGTCCGCCTGTTGATTATGGCTGACCTATCCATTAGACCCACAGTGATGAGAGAGCAGAGATCCCTTCCTATTGAGTAGGAGTAAGTTGCATTCAGACACTGATCTAAGATCAGTTGTGGTTTGCTTCTCATGCTACCCTAACCTGAATGTCTTGGCACATGCAGGGTGGTGTCTGGTGCCTCATTGGCTGCCTGGCTGAGCCACACCCTCCAGGTGAATCACCGCTGCAATGAGCCATGGGCCATAATTGGCTGTGACATTATTTTAACAATACCCTATCATACTTCTATGTATTTAATCAATACAGTTGATTAAATACAGTACACATTTCTTTAAGAGTAGTATCTGGTTTGATTTGATTTGAATGAACTCCACTGGATTTTCTATGTCAATCATTTCTAGAGGCTTATGGGGAAATTCCACCCTCAGTTTCCTTCAGTCTGGCCCTAGTCATGAAGGGCCACACCTAGCCATTGAGAGAGCATTACCAGCCACATCCATGACGGATGAGAATGCCTTTGAAAAAACTCACCACAGGTAAACCAAACCACAGGGGGGCTTTCACTTTCCATCTCTGCTTACTCCAGTACCAGTCTACTGCTGTGAGATTTCTCACACACAGTAGTGGACACCATGGTCATAGTGGCAGCGATGCAGTGAATTTAAATGGATATGGGTGGACCTCGACATTATCAGTCAAATTCTGCGGGGGGCTGGTTAGCTCATACAAACACAAATAGATCGTAGACAGACCACAGGCAGACCACATGGCAAGAAAACCCCACGCCCCGTCACTCATATCACACATACACACATACACACACACCCTGCAGACCCACATAGCAGTGGACGCTGGCATGTAGGGTAATTCCCCCCCCCCGTGACGATGTCACATTCCTGAAATACATGGTAGTCTGAAATAGTTGGATGCCCTCATGCTTTCATGGCAGCTGCACATACACTGTGGTATGCAGGCTTGCCTATTCACAATATATACATTCTAAGACCCCACCCAGGGGTCTCTACAACTGATATAATCTTGCCCAAAATATGCCACCAGGAAAGGGCTTTGATTTTGAAATGAGATGTTCGACAAGCAGGTGTCCACATACTTTTGGTCGTGTGTGTATTTATTTATTTATTCCAAAACATGCATTCTGTTTACCAATCAATGTTTATACATGTAAAGTGTTGGTCCCATGTTTCATGAGCTGAAATAAAAGTTCTCAGAAATGTTTCGTACTCACAAAAAGCTTATTTTTCTAAAATGTTATGCACACATTTGTTTACATCCCTTTTCGTGAGCATTTCTCCTTGACAAGATTATCCATTCATCTGACAGGTGTGGCATATCAAGAAGCTGATTAAACAGTGTGATCATTACACAGGTGCAACTTGTGCTGGACAAAAGTTTTGAGGGAGTGTGCAATTGGCATGCTGACTGCAGGAATGTCCACCAGAGCTGTTGCCAGAGAAGTACATTTTCATTTCTCTACCATAAGCCGCCTCCAACGTTTGGCAGTACATCCAACCGGTTGCATTCAAGACAAGGTTGTTTGTACTGATCTGTTTGTCAGTGTCAGCAGAGTAGGCTACTAATTTGTCGTATTAAAAAAGATGTTGCTTATGTCTCCAGTCATATAAAGTGTAGTAGAATTGCATGAAATGTGTTTACAAAACGCCATAGCATTTAGCTGACCTGACTGCTGGCGCCTGTTATAACATGTTTATAAAGTTATAAATTCAGCTTAATTTAAGCAACAAGCCTCTTGTATGCGCCGGTCCAATAATTACCACTTCACTTTCATCCTCATATCATGTGTGGCAGCTGTAATCAGCCAGCTGCATCCCGTATCAGCCTTCACTCATCTGCTTCTCTCCATCTACTCTTCCTGAGCGTCTATTCTTCAATCAATCCGTTTTTAAAATATAATTTAGCCGTGATGGCGAGCGGGGATGCAGATCCTGATGAGTCTTCTGTTGTTACATTTGTATATTTTATACATTGGAGCAGCGCGCAGAGCGAGCAAAGTTGATACATTGTATAATTTCACCCCTGGTAACCAAGAGCACAGGTCAGTCTGAGTAGGCTTTGTAAGTGCCAGCTTCGCTACAGGCATGCTTGCAGCTTTACAGCAAAGAGAATGGCTTGTTTCTAGCGCAAATGGTTAAAATAATATGCCCCATGTTACCAGAGCTACCTTTTTGTTTTTCTCCCTGCGCGATGTTGCGCGCATTTAATATAATTTCACAAACCAATCCCGGGTCGCTAATTATTGGTTTAATAACACAACATTACTCAGTCATGTTACCTAGCTAATGTTGTGTCGAGCAAACGTTGCTAATTATGCTGTGAGACCAAGGAGGACCCGCTGACGCTGTATTTTCATCATAAGGTTTATTCATAACAAAGGGTTACAGCGTCGATTTACAGATACCTGCAGATACCCGGAGAACAATCGCCCCATCTCTAATATGATTATTCTGCTTCTCCTCTGCCCTAACTGTGGTATATATTCTATGTAATCTGATATGGGTGTTCCCCACAGACCAATCCCCTGTCTCCACACAACAGACTTCTTCTGTTCTATGGGGTGTCCTCCTAAAACTGCTCCCTCTAAAACTGAATAACCATCCTCTCAGGTTCCACTTGAAAACATTAGCAAAGTCATAATTCCTCAGACACTACACTAACAACCTGCTAACATGACAGTAGGTCTAGGCAAATTTGATTGGCACAGGAAGAAATGAAAACCCACTGGGCACTGATGTCAATTCCACATTGTTTACGCTTCATTGCAATTAAATTACGTTGAACCAATGTTTATTCAACCAGTGTGTGCCCAGTGGGAAGGGTCTGCTACTCATGAGATGTGGTTCAAAGCTAGGATTCATACAGGACTATTGTAAGGCTAAGCTATATAAAAAATCTATCTCTTTATGGTGCTCCTTACATTCTGTTTGGTGCCTAACATTTTTCAACTTTGGAGCAGTGTGTGTTTGTGGGAGAGAGACGTGTGTGTTTATGAGAGAGAGGGAGACAGTGTGTGAGGGAAGGAGAGTGTGTGCGGGTCTGTTAAGGCGCTTACAGACAGGCCGCGGTAAGTGGTGAATGTCTCAAGCTCCCGTGAGCGCGTTCGAGGCTCCAAAATAAATAATTAACTGAAGTCTTGAGCGGCTGCCACGCATGGTTGACCAATGAGTATCATTAATCTTGACAACCAATCAAATAATGTTTTAATGACAACATTCGAGCTGACAAAAGCCGGGATCGCTGTTCTCTAACCACGCTAGGCCACAATGTAATAGGTCAGTGTTGATTTCTACTGCTGCTGATTAGCGGGGTAGCGTTAGCATGTTGGTGCTAATGTCTGTGGCGGTAATCTATTTACTAAAAGTAAATTGGAGAGAGGTTTTTTGAGGATACATTGGAGCATACATGGCTAAGGACAAAATTATGGCTTACATTGCAGCTGTCACCACACACACACCAATGCCTGTTTGCTTCCAAAACCCTCTCTTATCCCTCTGTATCTCAGACAAAAACCCTTGTGTGATGAACAAGGCAATCATGAGGTTCCATCCCGCGGCCCATCCCCCAGCCCGCCTCACCAACTGACTGTCAGCACTGTCTTTTCTGGGTTATGCCTTATGCCTGGGGGGCACAGATCAGCACACAGATACACTTACATCCAGCAGTGCCCTGCCTGCTAGCCTGAGTTAGCCTGAGCAATGGTAGAGCTGTAGCATCTGCGGCACTCTCTGCTCTGTTGTTCTGAGACTAATGAAATCTCCCTATGAGCATGGATAGCTGAAAGGCCCGGATATATCTCAACCTAATCACTTATATCTATCAAATCCTTTTTATGTTATATTAGTGGTCGTGAAGGAAAGGAGATGAGGAGAGGAAGTTTGAATGGACATCCCCATTCTATTTCTATGTAGTAGACTGCTATGGGGCTGTTATGTCCTAATAGTGGTCAAAGCCTTTAACCACTATTAGGACATATCCGCTCCATAGCAATCTCTTATTTACCCTTGCACACTGCAGCATCCTCTCTGGGAATAGGTACATGGAGTTATCTCAAACTGTACCACCCCCTGATGTAAAGAATGTGATGCTGCTTGCTTATAGAGTACCGCATACCCCTGATCAGCTCATACCGAGGCTCGAACTCAGGAGCTCTGCCTCGCTAACACACGTGACCACCCTTCTGAAGTGTTCCTACCTATTGCGCTATTGAAAAAGTGCTTCACTTCAGGATTGGGATCTGTGACTTTCACAGATCCCCATCTGCTACACACTTCTCTATGAACCCACACATCTGTGTTCAGTCAACCTACCCAGTGACCTTTGTCTGACATAGCCCATAGGAAGAGCTGGGATTATTAGGTATGTGGGAGCTATTTTAATGTAGTGTCACTTCAAATTAAGTGTTTTTCCATCCATCCCATTGTGGTTCTGATAGACTTTCTCTTTCTCTCTCTCCCTCTCGCTCGGTGTTCTCTCGGTTCCTCTTTCTATCTCTCTACCTCTCTACCCCATCTCTCTCCCTCTCTCTCTGTTCTCTCAGCTCCTCTTTCTCTCTCATCTTTCTCTTTCTCTGTTTCTCTCCCTCATCTTTCTCTTTCTCTCTCCCCCTCTTTCTTTTTCCTTCCCTCCTCCCTCATTCACTCCATACCTCTCTCTGTTATCTCCATCTCCCCCTTTCTCTATCTCACCCCCTGTGATGGACAAGAAATTGTGTTCTTGTTGCCATAGCAATGCAACACTGACCAGTCTACGCCTTGTTTTGTCATATAACTGAAGACTGGTTGGTTTCTAAATCGTGCAGGCTTCATGGGGGTGAAACGTAAAAGACTGCTTGAAGCAGATTTCAAGACATTAGGGACCGGAGTTTTACCTGGCCATGTTGTCAGTGTCACATCTACTCCTGCTCCTCCCCTCCGGCGTGCGACATCGCCGGAATACTAACCACCGGTCCTGGGATTTATCATTACGAACACCTGGCATCCATCATTACGCGCACCTACATATCATTATGATTCACACCTGGACTCCATTACCTTCCTCATTACCTCCCCTTTTATCTGTCCCTCCCTTACGTTCATTCCTCAGTCAGTATTGTTCCTGTGTTCATGCTATATCGCCACTGTTACGCTGTCTCGTTTCATGTTTGTTGTTTTATGAAACGTTTCACCTGCACCTGCTTCTCGACTCACAGCGTCATTGTTACAGAATACCAACTCAAACCATGGAAGCAGCAGGAAATTCGAATATCTCTCAGAAGGTCGATGAACAGGGTTACCTTCTATGTCAACACAATGACCAGCTGGCACAACTGGGATCAGCTATGGAGGAGGTTCTTCGCAGTATGCAACGTCTCGAACACACCCGGGAAGCGTTGCCTTCATCCAGCGGAGGATACTCTACAACCAGTCGGCTACAGCAATTACGGAAGGGGAACCAGACGGCTGCTGAGTACGCGCTCACCTTTCGGACAGTAGCAGCATCCAGTGGATAGAATGAGCCGATGCTTCGTAAGCTATTTAGAAGAGGTTTGTGTGAAGAGGTCCAGACGGAACTGGCCTGTCGTGACGACAACCTCACTTTGGACGGACTCATTGCGATGGCCATCCATCTGGATAACCTACTTTGGGAGCGCCGGTACTCTCATCGCTTCTCTCCCTCCCTCAGTGAACACTTGAGATCAGAGACTGAACCCATGGAGGTAGGGGTTACTGGTCTCCCCGCGGCAGAGTGCCGCAGATGGATACAGCTGAGGCTCTGTCTGTAATGTGGACAAGGAGGGCACAAGCTCCAGAGGTGTCCGGCATGTCCGAATCCGGGATCCACAAGAGCAGAGGGACGGTCACGTGATCTTCCACCCCCTAGGGCAGGAGGGAGTATTCCATCTTCATCGCTGTCTACTAGGCTCTTTTTGTGTCCATTACACTATCGGACTGTCCCTCATGTACTGTCTACAGTGTTAGTGGATTCCGGTGCCGCAGGGAACTTTATTGACCAAACCCTTGCCTCCTCTCTTAACATCAACTCATACCCGCTCTCCTCTCCTTTTCCGGTTCAAGCCCTGGAACCGTCACCCACATCACTCAACCACTCACTCTCACCGTGGAGTTCATTCATCAGGAGAACATTCCCTTCTTCATTACCAGTGCACCAGTCCACAAGATCATCCTCGGCCTCCCTTGGCTTCAATGCCACAACCCTACCATCTCATGTTCGAGAATGAGAATTACAGACTTGTCACCAGAATGCCGGAGGACCTGCTTCCCTGTCCCCTGTGGATCCACGTCGGTTGCGAGTCCTGTGGTTGCCCTTCAGCCCAACATCCCGGAGGTATACCAGGACCTGTGGGAGGTATTCTCCAAGACCCGCGCCACCTGTCTTCCTCCTCATCGCCCCTGGGACTGTGCCATCAACCTGCTTTCAGGTTCTGTGCCTCCGCGTAGACGCATCTACCCTCTGTCGGTGGCTGAGACCCAGGCCATGGAGGATTACATCCAAGAGGCGCTCCAACAAGGTTTCATCCGCACATCCACTTCCCCTGCGTCGGCTGGTTTCTTCTTCATGGCTAAGAAGGATGGAGGGTTACATCCCTGCATTGACTACAGAGGACTCAAAGTAATCACCACAACGTATCGGTACCCTCTCCCGTTGGTGCATTCAGCCATCGAACAGCTCCGCGGGGCCCGGTTCTTTACCAAACTGGACCTGCGGAGTGAGAAGTGACAATTTCACCAGAGGACGGTCTCCTTCTTAGGCTACCAAATCAGCCCGCAGATGGAGAACAAGCTATAGGATGAGATTTGGCGCTGGTACAGCCGACTAGCACTAGCTAACGCTACCTACAGTAGTCCCCCAAAAACATTCAGAATCGATTCTCTGAGTCAAATATCAATATAATATCGTCCAAAAATAATATTGCGACATGTACAGTGCCTTCAGAAATTATTCACACCCCTTGACTTTTTACACATTTTGTTACAGCCTGAATTTAAAATGGATTACATTTAGATTGTGTGTCACTGGGCTACACACAATACCCCAAAATGTCAAACTAGAATTATGTTTTTAGACATTTTTACTAATTAATAAAAAATTAAAAGCTGAAATGTTTTGAGTCAACAAGTATTCAACCCCTTTGTTATGGCAAGGCTAAATAAGTTCAGGAGTAAAAATGTGCTTAACAAGTCACATGGGCTCACTGTGTCTAATAATTGTGTTTAACCTGATTTTTGAATGACCACCTCATCTCTGTACCCCACAACTACAATTATCTGCATGGTCCTTCAGTTGAGCAGTAAATTTCAAACACAGATTCAACCACAAAGACCAGGGAGGTTTTCCAATGCCTCGTAAAGAAGGGCACCTATTGGTAGATGAGTCAACAACAACAAAAAGGCAGACATTCAATATCCCTTTGAGCATGGTGAAGTTATTAATTACACTTTGGATGGTGTATCAATACACCCAGTCACTACAAACATATAGGCGTCCTTCTTAACTCAGTTGCCGGAGAGGAATGATACCGCTCAGGGATTTCACCATGAGGTCAATGGTGACTTTAAAACAGTTAGAGTTAAATGGCTGTGATAGGAGAAATTGAGGATGGATCAACTCCATAATACCAACCTAAATGAGTGAAAAGAAGGAAGCCTGTACAGAATAAAAATATTCCAAAACATGCATTTATTTGCAATAAGGCACTAAAGTAAAACTGCAAAAAGTGTGCCAAAGAAATTAACTTTATGTCCTCAATACAAAGCATTATGTTTGGGGCAAATCCAGCACATCACTGAGTACCACTCAGTTTTTTTGATAAAAATAAACAGAATAGAGCTAAGCACAGGCAACATCCTAGAGGAAAACCTGGTTCAGTATGCTTTCCAACAGACACTGGGAGATAAATTCACCTTTCAGCACGACAATAACCTAAAACACAAGGCCAAATATACACTGGAGTTGCTTACCAAGATGACACTGAATGTTCCTGAGTGGGCCTAGTTACAATTGTGACTTACTGTAAATTGGCTTGAAAATCTATGGCAAGACTTGAAAATGGCTGTCTAGCAATGATCAACAACTTGACAGAGCTTGAATAATTTTAAGAATGTGCAAATATTGTACAATCCAGGTGTGCAAAGCTCTTAGAAGACTTACCCAGAAAGACTCACAGCTGTAATCTCTGCCAAAGGTGATTCTAACATGTATTGACTCAGAGGTGTGAATACTTAAGCAAATTAGATTTCTGTATTTCATTTAAAATAAATTTGCAAAAATGTCTAAAAACATGTTTTCACTTTGTCATTATATGGGGTATTGTATGTAGATGGGTGAAATTATATATATTTTTCATCCATTTTGAATTCAGGCGGTAACACAACAAAATGTGGAATAAGTTGAGGGGTACGAATACTTTCTGAAGGCACTGTAACTATCGACCCCGTCCCCCTGTCCCCGTCGGATTGAAGGAAGATGGAGTGTTGTTGGCCGTTGGTATTTACTGCGTTCTACTCAGAGAATGTGTTCCAAACCATCAGCCTGGCTTTCACTGTCTCAGCCTTGCTACGCTTCCTCAATGACAACTGAAACATAGCCCAAGGCAAAACTCAGTTGACTGCAAACAAATAGGACATTTCAAGGTTAGTTGCTATAGCTTTCTGATGACAGAGGGAGAAATATAGAGCAAGAGATGTCCAGAGCAGAAAAATCCGAACTGACTACTCTGCCATTGCTATCTAAAGTGATATGATCAGCCAAATTCTGTGATGACACAACCAACCACCACTGAGACCATTCCAATTATATTACAGTTACAATAGTTCAATAAAGACATGTACTGTATGTCTGTTTCACAATATCATGTTTTGGCTTTCCTGAGAATAGACAAATGAACAATCCCTTTGCATTCTCTCTATGGTGGTTGAAAAATATCCTTTTCATAGGATGAATATATTACAATTTAGTCCTAAATGTCACTGGCAGCGTCCACAAGAAATGAGAACAATAAAGTCTATGGATTTCAAGAAAACGACATGCAGTACAATGGTTTCCATGGCGACCCGCAGCATGCCGCTGTTACAAGTGTGCAGAGACTAACAGACGAGTCCTCAGAGAAATGGTGGGGAATTAAAGAGCTGCGTGTGTGCACCCACGTGTGTGTGTGCATGTGTGTGCTTTGTCAGTGTGTGTACTGCATGCATATGTGCATACAGCATAATGCGTAAGATGGCGCTGCAGTTTTACGGGCTCCTGACCAATTCTGCTATTTTGTGTTTCTTTCGCTGATCCTAACTTTATTTGTATATAATGTCTCCACGATCATTTCCTATGACGAAAACCGCTTCTGGACATCAGAACAGCGATCAACTAATCTTGATTTGGATGACAATTTTTACTTCAACGAGTTGCCAGCTGCTTAATCCGCACAAGGCCCTAATCATCTGGGCTCGAAAGAAGAAACGAAGGCGCAAGAGGCAGACGAGATGAGCCGGCAACCTGACGAGACTACATTGGTGAGCAAATAAACCGCCTCTACGGTAATATTCTCTGTTTCTCGGAGTCGTGGCTGAACAAGGACGTGGATAATATACATCTCGCTGGTTTTCCATTCATCGTCAAGAGCGGACGGCAGCCTCTGGTAAGACGAAGGGGGGAGCGGTGTGTCTTTGTTAACAACAGCTGTTGTGCAATCTCTAATGTTAAGGAAGTCTCGAGTTTCTGCCTGCGGAGTTAGACTACCTCATGATAAGCTGCAGACATTTACCATGAGTTTTCATCCATATTTTTCGTAGCTGTCTATTTACTATCACAAACCGATGCTGGCGAATAAGCAAACAAGAACATGCACATCCAGAAGCGACTCTTCTTGTGACCGGTGATTTTAATGTAGGGAAACTGAGCAACTAGAGGCGACAACTCTTGATCACCTTTACTCCACACACAGAAACGCATACAAAGCTCTCCCTCTCTCTCCATTTGGCAAATCTGACCATAACTCTATCCTCCTGATTCCTGCTTACAAGCAAAAATTCAAACAGAAAGTACCAGTCACACGCTCAATACGGAAGTGGTCAGATAACGCACATGCTAAGCTACAGGACTGTTTTCCAAGCACAGACTGGAATATGTTCCGGGATTTATCCAATAACATTGAGGAGTTTACCACATCAGTCATCGGCTTCATTAATAACTGCATTGACGACGTCATCCCCACAGTGACCGTACATACATATCCCAACCAGAAGACGTGGTTTACAGGCAACATCCGCACTGAGCTAAAGGCTAAAGCTGCCGCTTTCAAGGAGCGGGACTCTAATCCGGACGCTTATAAGAAATCTCCCTACGACCTCCAAGCCATCAAACAGGCAAAGCGTCAAGATCGAATCCTACTACGCCGGCTCTGACGCTAGTTGGATGTAAACTATCACCGATTACAAAGAGAAACACAGCCGCGAGCTGCCCAGTGCTCGCTTCGAGGCAAGCAACACTGAACCATGTATGAGAGCACTAGCTGTTCCGGGCGATTGTGTGAAGGTGTGCTCTCTCTCCGTAGCCGATGTGAGTAAGACCTTTTAAACAGGTTAACATTCACAAGGTCGTGGGGCCAAATGGATTACCAGGATGCATACTCTGAGGATGTGTTGACCAGCTGGTAAGTGTCTTCACTGACATTTTCAACCTCTCCCTGACCCAATCAGTAATACCTACATGTTTCAAGCAGACCACCATAGTCCCTGTGCCTAAGAACGCAGAGGTAACCTGTCTAAATTACTTTCACCCTGTAGCATTCACACCATGAAATGCATTGAAAGGCTGGTCATGGCTCACATCAACGGTCATCCCACACACCCTGGACCCACTCCAATTTGCATACCGCCCGACAGATCCACAGATGACACAATCTCTATTGCAATCCACACTGCCCTCTCCCACCTGGACAACAAAAACACCTATGTGAGAATGCTGTTCATTGACTACAGCTCAGCGGTCAACACCATAGTGCCCTCGAAGCGCATCACTAAACTCAGGACCCTGGGACTGAACACCTCCCTCTGCATCTGAATCCTGGACTTCCTGACGGGCCGCCCTCAGGTGGTGAGGGTAGGCAACAACACATCCGCCATGCTGACACTCAACACGGGGGCCCCTCAGGGGTGCGTGCTTAGTCCTGTACTCCCTATTTACCCACGACTGTGTGGCCGCGCACAACTCCAACACCATTAAGCTTGCTGATGACACAACGGTGGTAGGCCTGACAGGGCAACAACCTCTCCCTTAACATTAGCAAGACAAAGCAGAGCTGATCATGGACTACAGGAAACGGAGGGCCGAGCATCGACAAGGCTGTAGTGGAGCTTAATGTCCACATCATTAAGGAATTAACATGGTCCACACACACCAACACAGTCGTAAAGAAGGCACAACAACGCCTCATTCCCCTCAGGAGGCTGAAAAGATTTGGCATGGCACCTCAGATCCTCAAAGTTCTACAGCTGCACCATTGAGAGCGTCTTGCCTGGCTGCATCACCGCTTGGTATAGCAACCGCCATCCAGGACCTCTATACCAGGCGGTGTCAGGGGAAGGCCCTAAAAATGGTAAAAGACCCCAGCCACCCAAGTCATAGACTGTTCTCTCTGCTACTGCATGGCAAGCGGTACTGAATCAATATGAACCTGAACAGCTTCTACCTCCAAGCCATAAGACTGCTAAATAGTTAACCAAATAGCAACCCGGACTATCTGCATTGACCCTTATTGCACTAACTATTTTGACACCTGACATATGCTGCTGCTACTGTTTATTATACAGTATATTCTGTTGCCTAGTCACTTTACCCCTACCTGCACTACCGGTCAAAGGTTTTAGAACACCTACTCATTCAAGGGTTTTTATTTATTTTTACTATTTTCTACATTGTAGAATAATAGTGAAGACATCAAAACTATGACATAACACATATGGAATCATGTAGTAACCCAAAAAGTGTTAAACAAATCAAAATGTATTTTATTTTTGAGATTCTTCAAATAGCCACCCTTTGCCTTGATGACAGCTTTGCACGTTCTTGGCATTCTCTTAACCAGCTTCATGAGGTAGTCACCTGGAATGCATTTCAATTAACAGGTGTGCCTTCTTAAAAGTTAATTTGTGGAATTTCTTTCCTTCTTAATGTGTTTGAGCCAATCAGTTGTGTTGTGACAAGGTAGGGGGGGGGTATACAGAAGATAGCCCTATTTCGTAAAAGACCAAGTCCATATTATGGCAAGAACAGCTCAAATAAGCAAAGCGAAATGACAGTCCATCATTACTTTAAGACATGAAGGTCAGTTAATAAGGAACATTTCAAGAGCTTTGAAAGTTTCTTCAAGTGCAGTCGCAAAACCCATAAAGCACTATGATGAAACTGGCTCTCATGAGGACCGCCACAGGAATGGAAGACCCAGAGTTACCTCTGCTGCAGAGGATAAGTTCATTAGAGTTACCAGCCTCAGAAATTGCAGCCCAAATAAATGCTTCACAGAGTTCAAGTAACAGACGCATCTCAACATCAACTGTTCAGAGGAGACTGTGTGAATCAGGCCTTCATTTTTTTTTACATTTTACATTTTCGTCATTTAGCAGACGCTCTTATCCAGAGCGACTTACAAATTGGTGCATTCACCTTATGATAGCCAGTGGGACAACCTCTTGGTGGGGTAAGGGGGGGTAGAATAATTACTTTATCCTATCCCAGGTATTCCTTAAAGAGGTGGGGTTTCAAGTGTCTCCGGAAGGTGGTGAGTGACTCCGCTGTCCTGGCGTCGTGAGGGAGCTTGTTCCACCATTGGGGTGCCAGAGCAGCGAACAGTTTTGACTGGGCTGAGCGGGAACTGTGCTTCCGCAGAGGTAGGGGAGCCAGCAGGCCAGAGGTGGATGAACGCAATGCCCTCGTTTGGGTGTAGGGACTGATCAGAGCCTGAAGGTACGGAGGTGCCATTCCCCTCACAGCTCCGTAGGCAAGCACCATGGTCTTGTAGCAGATGCAAGCTTCAACTGGAAGCCAGTGGAGTGTGCGAAGGAGCGGGGTGACGTGAGAGAACTTGGGAAGGTTGAACACCAGACGGGCTGCGGCATTCTGGATGAGTTGTAGGGGTTTAATGGCACAGGCAGGGAACCCAGCCAACAGCGAGTTGCAGTAATCCAGACGGGAGATGACAAGTGCCTGGATTAGGACCTGTTCCGCATCCTGTGTAAGGCAGGGTCGTACTCTGCAAATGTTGTAGAGCATGAACCTACAGGATCGGGTCACCGCCTTGATGTTAGCGGAGAACGACAGGGTGTTGTCCAGGGTCACGCCAAGGCTCTTTGCACTCTGGGAGGAGGACACAACAGAGTTGTCAACCGTGATGGCGAGATCATGAAACGGGAGGAAGAGCAGCTCCGTCTTGCCGAGGTTCAGCTTCATGGTCGAATTGCTGCAAAGAAACCACTACTAAAGGACACCAATAAGAAGAAGAGACTTGCTTGGGCCAAGAAACACGAGCAATGGACATTAGACAGGTGGAAATTTGTCCTTTGGTCTTGTCCAAATTTGACATTTTTGGTTCCAACCGTTGTGTCTTTGTGAGACGCAGTGTGGGTGAACGGATGATCTCTGCATGTGTTTTTCCCACTGTAAAGCATGGAGGAGGAGGTGTTATGGTGTGGGGGTGCTTTGCTGGTGACACTGTCGTGATTTACTTAGAATTCAGGGCACACTTAACCAGCATGGCTACCACAGCATTCTGCAGTGATACGCCACCCCATCTGGTTTGGGTTTAGTGGGACTATCAATTGTTTTTCAACAGGACAATGACCCAACACACCTCCAGGCTGTGTAAGGGCTATTTTACCAAGAAGGAGAGTGATGGAGTGCTTCATCAGATGACCTGGCCTCCACAATCTCCCGACCTCAACCCAATTGAGATGGTTTGGGATGAGTCGGACCGCAGAATGAAGGAAAAGCAGCCAACAAGTGCTCAGGATATGTGGGAACTCCTTCAAGACTGTTGGAAAAGCATTCCAGGTGAAGCTGGTTGAGAGAATGCCAAGAGTGTGCAAAGCTGTCATCAAGGCAAAGGGTGGCTATTTGAAGAATCTCAAATATAAAATATATTTTGATTTGTTTAACACTTTTTTGGTTACTACATGATTCCATATGTGTTATTTCATAGTCTTGATGTCTTAACTATTATTCTACAATGTAGAAAATAGTAAAAATAAAGAAAAACCCTTGAATGAGTAGGTGTTCTAAAACTTTTGACCGGTAGTGTATATGTACATACAGTACATGACCAAAAGTATGTGGACACCAGCTCGTCGAACATCTCATTCCAAATTCATGGGCATTAATATGGAGTTGGTCTCCCATTTGCTCCTATAACAGTCTCCACTCTTCTGAGAAGGCTTTCCAGTAGATGTTGGAACATTGCAGCAGGGACTTGCTTCCATTCAGCCACAAGAGCATTAGTGAGGTCGAGCATTGATGTTGTGCGATTAGACCTGCCTCGCAGTCGGCGTTCCAATTCATCCCAAAGGTGTTCGATGGGGTTGAGGTCAGGGCTCTGTGCAGGCCAGTCAAGTCCTTCTACATGGATCTCAACAAACCATTTCTGTATGGACCTCGATTTGTGCACGGGGGCATTGTCATGCTGAAACAGGAAAGGGCCTGACCCAAACTGTTGCCACAAAGTTGGAAGTATAGAATCATCTAGAATGTCATTGTATACTGTAGCGTTGAGCTTTTCCTTCACTGGAACTAAGGGGCCTAGCACGAACCATCAAAAAGCCCCAGATCATTATTCCTCCTCCACCAACTTTCAGTTGGCTCTATGAATTGGGGCAGGTAGCGTTCTCCTGGCATCCGCCAAACCCAGATTCGTCCGTCGGACTGCCAGATGGTGAAGTGTGATTCATCACTCCAGAGAACGTGTTTCCACTGCTCTAGAGTCCAAAGGCGGTGAGCTTTACACCACTCCAGCCGACGCTTGGCATTGCGCATGGCGATCTTAGGTTTATGTGCGCCTGCTCGGCCACGGAAACCCATTTCATGAAGATCATGACGAACAATTATTGTGCTGACGTTGCTTCCAGAGGCAGTTTGGAACTAGGTAGTGAGTGTTGCAACCGAGGATAGACGATTTTTTCACGCTACGCGCTTCAGCCCTCGGTGGTCCCGTTCTGTGAGGTTGTGTGGCCTACACTTAGTGGCTGAGCCGTTGTTGCTCCTAGACGTTTCCACTTCACAATAACAGCACTTACAGTTGACCCGGGGCAGCTCTAGCATGGCAGAAATTTTACCAACTGACTTGTTGGAAAGAGGCATCCTATGGCGGGCCACATTGAAAGTCACTGAGCTGTTCAGTAAGGCCATTCTACTGTGTGTGGGTGGGTGTATGTATGTGTTTTGTATGTGTGCGCATGTGAATGTCTGCATGAATGAATGAATGAAATTCTATTTTCGTGTCAAATCGCCAATTGGCAACCCATCCCTTATGGGATTAATTGACACATAAACAAACATTACAATAATTCACTGTGGTAATTAAATGATAATTCTTCTTCCGGTGTTCTCAGCATTGTGCATCGCATAAAGAGTGAAGAAATGTAAGGTACAAATCTGTACATAATAGTAAATAAGGTTATCCAAACAATAATTATATCGCTAGAGCAGTAAAATAATATCCATACATACACACATACATACATACATACATACATACAGTACATACACACTATATATATACACATTCATACATAACAAATACAAATAAATAAATACAGAAAAATAAAGAAACAGAAGGCATATGAACCCAGTCTGGCACCAAGAGAAGATTCATATGGGAGACAAGCCTATACACAATGTATTCACACATGCTTGGCATTCATAGATGAGCCCTCCACACCATCCCTTAGACAAAAAACCCAGGAAGAGGCAACACATCTGTTTACCATGACAGCCATACATGGGGGGCCAGTATGAAAAATAAATACAAATAATAATAAAAAAATAATGTATGCACTCACTAACTGTAAGTCGCTCTGGATAAGAGCGTCTGCTAAATGACTTAAATGTTAAATGTTAAAATACAGCAGTGGCCCTGGGAAAGGAGGGACAACATGGAAGGAAGGAGTAATGTTGCTGCTTGACTTCCTGTCCACATATCCTGCTTCCTGTTTCCTGCTGTTTTTCCATCTCTCTGTGTGTGTCAGTCTCTCAATGCAGCTGCCCAACCCTTACCAGCTGGGCTCAGGCACTGCTCCAGAGAGAGGGGAAAAAAAGAAAGAGAGAGAGCTGTGTCTCAGCAGCCCAATGTCTGACAGCTAGCCGCTGCCACCTCTCTCTCCCTGGCCACAAGCCACAGTACAGCGCTTCAGCTGCTCCCTGCCACACCCTTTCTCTTCCCTTCTATTCTCTTCTTCTGCTTACAGCAATTTAGGAATGTAAAGGAGAGAATCCCTTATAAATCAGGATAGAGCCCCCTTACTCAACTGATGGACCTCGGACCAGATCCAGACCCAGAACGGGATCAATACGGGCCGCGGGTCCTGATAGAAAAAAAAAAAGATTCATAATTTTACTCGGTCGAGCTTTGAGCCATGGTATCATATAAACACACACGACATGGAAAAACTGCAACGTTTTATCTCTGCCAACAAGAGTGGTTGCGAGGTGGGGTTTGTTACTACACCGATAAATTACATTATCCATCCGGACCTTTGCCACCTTGGAAATTTGTGTGACCAGACCTTCTCAAATTGTACTTGAGTACCCCTGGGATAGAGGCTTGTTCTAGCTAATCAAGCAGATTGAAATAGAAGGGGCTCATATGTCATGTAAAAGCATATTTTAATATGGGTGAGCCATAATGTAATGTAACTTTGCTATGTATGAACACTTCCTCTGTCCTTCAAACACCCAGATGAATCATACTGCCCTGGGTGTTAGCATTGCCAATTAGCATGCTAGCAGGGCCTCTGCTCTGTTTGTGGATGTAAGTGCAACGAATGCAGCTTTCTCCTGTGATCCGACCTGTGGAGAGTAAATAGATTGCTATCCTCCCTCTTTAAAAATATGAAAGAGTGTGGAAGAGGGGAATGAAGCTTGAAGAGTGGTAGCCCAGTCCGAATCAGCAGCACATTAGCATCGAGCAGGAGGCTGGCTGTAATGGGGGATGAATATAATAAAATATTAATGAATGTGTGTGATGAGTGAGGGTGTGAGGGTATTCCTGTGCACGACATGCTGGTCGTTCGTTGCCAGAGACGCGACCCAGTCGTTACGTTTTTTTGTTCTAAATGTATGGACGCGACCCAGTAGTTCGTTGTAAATGTTCCATTGCCATGATGGCTGGCAACGTTCTTATCCCTTGCTTCCTAGCTAGCCAACTTCGGCTAACACAGTCACGTCAAAAACAGTGCAGCCAGAATAACAGCAAAGTAGCTGCATTTGCTGTTTTCTAGTGATTTTTGGGGTGGTACATCTATAACAATGAGCTAATGATGCGCGATTTCGCCTGGCATAGAACCTTTGCTCTCTCGCCAGGACACTGTTCAGAGGAGCTAACCAACTACACAGTTAACAATCACTTCAAACTGAAGCTGGAATGACCGAAAACTAGCTGTGCTTTATTTTTCTATTGGCATTTCTTTGTATATAACCATAAATATTATGCTGATTCATGATTTCGACTGGCTGAGAAAAGCTGCCTGTCTGTCTCGTCCCGACTCCCAACACGTTCATTACTATGGGACAGCTGGAGATGGAATTTAAATTATTGAAACAATGTTGCAAATGTCGGAGAGACAGACAGCAAGGTTTATACAAATCTCTGTTGTTGAAAACCAATTGCTAGTCTAAAAGAAATTGGTGATAATGTGTAGATGTTTTTTTTTTTTACATTGGATTGCGCAGTGAGATGGAACAGAGTAAATAGGCATTTTAACATCATAGATTTAGCCGGTGGTAACTTGTGGAATAGACACCGGCTGGAATGCGGTTTTAACCAATCAGCATCCAGGATTAGACCCACCCATTGTATAAACTCATATTATAAACCGGGTGGTTGGAGTCCTGAATGCAGATTGGCTGAGAAAATACTGTTTACTGGTCTAATTACGTTGGTAACCAGTTTATAATAGCAATAAGGCACCTCAGGGGTTTGTGGTATATGTCCAATATACCACGGCTAAGGGCTGTATCCAGGCACGCCGAACAGCCCTTAGCCTTGGTATACTGGCCATAGACCACACCCCATCGGGCCTTATTGCTTAAATAACCCTCCTCCTCTCAACAGCCCTTGTCTGCCCCCGGCCCAACAAGAGGCCTCATATCAAACAGTATGTATTTTATGAGGAATGGCTTGTCAGTTACAGCATGACATTGATTTCCATTGAGATTAGGTCTTACAGAAAGACATTTGCATGACATTACTGTGAGCAAAGGGATGTTGTGTTATTATGTAGCTCCCTTTCCTGGTCATTCACATGCACTGACATCTGATATTTAACATTTACATTTTAGTCATTTAGCAGACGCTCTTATCCAGAGCGACTTACAGGAGCAATTAGGGTTAAGTGCCTTGCTCAAGGGCACATCGACAGATTTTTCACCTAGTCGGCTCGGGGATTAGAACCAGCGAACTTTCGGTTACTGGCACAACGCTCTTAACCACTAAGCTACCTGCCTTAAAATAGCTCTTTGAACACAAGAGGGTGTATTAGAAATTGGCTGTATCATAATATACTTGTTAAGGCGGTGACAATTCTGAGATAATCTGCTGCTGAATGCACTGTTATAGATGAAAGTAGAGGGTGGATTCAAACTAGCGACCTTGTGCCCTGAAAAGGCCTTCAGTCATAAGCATGCTCACTACTTCTTATTTCCTCCTGTTTTGTAGAGGCCCCTTCAACTTTACTTCTCTGCAGTATTAGCTCATTCAGCGGTCCCTGTAAGGGCATGGTTACAATAGAGATGTTAGAGTATGTGGCAGCAGGGGACCAAATACAAAGTCAACAACTACCTGGATGGCGAGAACACACCAAGGGCAACCAATTAAATTATGGAGGATGTATACAAACTGAAAGACCCTAGATAGTTGGGATATGCAAGAAGCACATTTCCATTACACACTTGTAACAGGACAAATATAAGCACCCCCCCAAATTATTATTATTACACACACACACACACTCCACTGGAATCATCTGCAACACATCCTTAGAACTGTATCAGCCCTGCAGGGTTAGCGGCTTGGCTCAGGGGCACTTTTGGGGCACTTTTTGAGGCACTGTGCTTTTACCTGTATTTCCAGCATTGTCCACTAGTGTTGCTGCAGGTAGGAAATCCTAGGAAATGGTCTGTAGTTGACACAAGCCGTCTCCAACAATCAATCAGTCAGTGTCTGGTTGTGTGTGTGAGTTTGGTTGGGGGATTGTCTAAGCCAGGGGAGGCGTAGCTCTGCGAATCTTAATTGCACAAAACCTATTATTTGGCAGGGAATACGATTTGTAGCTCAGTGATTCTATACCCCAATTTGCTTAAGCTGATCCTCTCCAACAGACTTGGAAGTTGTAGCTACAAATAGGTTAATTAGGGGTAGTTAAACCATGGAAGTACACTCTGTAGGCAGTTTTCCTGCAGAACAGTCAGAATTCTTCGGGGCATGGAAACGTTGCTCAATTGGTATCGAGGGACTTAACATGTGTCAGGAAAACATTCCCCACAACATTGCAGCACCAGCCTGTACCGTTGACACCAGGCAGGATGGGGCCATGGACTCATGCTCCTTACGCCAAATCCTGACTCTGCCATCAGCATGACACAACAGGAACTGGGATTCGTCGGAGCAGGCAATGTTTTTCCATGCCTCAATTGTCCTGTGTTGGTGACCGCTTCTTGTTTTTAGCTGATAGGAGTGGAATCCTGTGTGGTCGTCTGCTGCAATAGTCCATCCGTGACAAGGACTGACGAGTTGTGCGTTCCGAGATGCCGTTCTGCAACGTTATTTGCCCGTTTCTGGCCCACCTGTTAGCTTGCACAATTCTTGCCATTCTCCTTTGACCTCTCTCATCAACGAGCTGTTTTTGCCACAGGACTGCCGCTGACTGGATGTTTTTTTGTTTGTCGCACCATTCTCGATAAACCCTAGACACTGTCGTGCATGAAAAGCCCAGGAGGCCGGCCTTTTCTGAGATACTGGAAATGGCACCGACGATCAGGTCACTCATTTTTCCCCATTCTAACATTCAATCGAACAGTAATTGAATGCCTCTATGCCTGCTTTATATAGTGAGTCACAGCCACGTGACTCACTGTCTGTAGAAGCAAATCATTTTCATTAACGGGGTGGTGTACCTAATAAACTGAATTGGGGAGGTAGCCCCAGCTGGGACTCGAACCTGGGTCCAGCGACTGTCAAGCCAACACCTTAACCGCTAAGCCTAGAGGTCTGAACCTCTTGACAGGCTTGCTTGGTGTTGGCTTAAGGTCGCTACACCTCACCCATCCTTCGGAAGAGCGTCCCCACGGTTCTCTATGTAACAGGGTTGGTTATGTTTCCACTTTCCACTGCAAGCGGTAGGTCACGTTCTGAAATACTGTATTCTAGTTTCATATTTACAATGTGTATGAGTTCACTTTGTACATGGCCTGCTATACTCTGAGTGTACAAAACATTAAGGACACCTGCTCTTTCCATGACAGACTGACCAGGTGAATCCAGGTGAAAGCTATTGATGTCACTTGTTAAATATACTTCAATCAGTGTAGATGAAGAGACAATTGAGACATGGATTGTGTCTGTGTGCCATTCAGAGGGTGAATGGGAAAGACAAAATATTTAAGTGTCTTTGAACAGTGTATGGTAGTAGGTGCCAGGCGCACCTGCAATGCTGCTGGGTTTTTCACGCCCAACAATTTCCCGTGTGTATCAAGAATGGTCCACCATCCAAAGGACATCCAGCCAACAACCACTGTGGGAAGCATTTCAGTCAACATGGTCCAGCATCCCTGTGTAATGTAAATTGAGGATGCAAATTGAGGCTGTTCTGAGGGCTGAACATTAGGAAGGTGTCCTTAATGTTTTGTATACTCAGTGTATATGTGTACGGTACCTGTTAGATATTGGGGTCATCCTGGGATGTGCTCTTGTATGTTATTGTTGTAAGAGTGAGTTAGCTAGCATGCTCTAATACAATGGTCGCATTAACCCCTGCTAATTCACTAATTTCCATGCTAACAACTACGAAAGAGAGTTACGAAGTACGATCACATCTGTTACATTGGGGCCGAGACCAGTCTTCTTGTCTTCGCTGGACAGCTGTTACATCTATACCAAGTCCCTAACGTGTACACACCTCTCAAATGGCCTCACGGGAGCCATTCTACTTCTGACTCCAATGTAGTGAATTCGGGGGTAGCCCTGACTGGGACTCAAACCCGGATCCAGCGACTGGCAAGCTAACCCCTTTATTGTTACCCCAATAGGTTCTGACCTCTTGGTGTAATGGTTAAGGTGTTGGCTTGACAGTCAATGAACCCTGGTTCCAGTCCCGGTCGAGGCTACCTCCTGAATTTGCTACAATATACTTTCTCCAATCAATTTGTTCTGAACATAAACACTTTTTTAGTTCAGTTCCACTATTCCGACCAGCAACATAAAGTTCTGAACCAGTTCGAACCCCAAAAAAGTACCAGTTTATATTGTTCCTTTCTGTTCCTTTTTTAACCTGTGAAATCATATGTTGTTTTTTTAGCTCATTAAATTACTTCACCAATCAGTGTGGATAGAGCCTGCAAGCTAGTTATTTACATGACTGATGGCCAGACAAGTGCAGCCTATGGCACAAGATGCAACAGAAATGTTGCTGGTGGGGAGAGGGCGAGACAGTGTTGAGGAGGAGGCTTGAAGCGCTGGGCATCTGGTTAAGAAAAAAATGCCTGGAAAGTAAAATAATGTTATTAACCGGTTCCCAAGCTTTTAAAAATAACGGTTCTGTTCCAGAACAGTATGGATCACTTTCGTTCCGTTTCTGTTCCTTGATTATTATTTTAATTCTTTCGGTTTTCGATTCTGTATTCGTGAACCAGTTCCAACCCCTAAATTGTACTTCCGTTAACTGCCCCTAATTGACCTATTTTTTGTCATAAAGTCAGTTGGAGATGATCAGCTTGAGCAAATTGAGGTGTATTTGGTATTTTATTAGGATCACTGATCTACAAATAGTATTCCCTGCCAAATAATAGGTTTTGTGCGATTTAAGATTCGCAGAGCTATGCCAAAAACACGCGCACAACCAGACATTGATTGATTGATTGGAGACAGCTTGTGTCAATTACAGAACATTTTCTAGGATTTCCTACCTGCAGACAATGCTGGAAACACCCATAAAAGCCTCGTTCCTCAAAAAATTTCGCCAAAACTCCTTGCCCTAGTCAGAGGAAGATGCGATGCGAGAGGGTCCACTCCCGTCAAAATCTGTCCACACGGGAATACAGCGATAAGCAGACCACCTGCCTACCCGCATTTGGCAGAACGATTCCCATTGTTAGGGTGGAGACAAGAGCATCTCGTCATTATATACAGGATCTCTGCCCTAGTTATGAACGTTAGCGGGGATAAAGCGAATGGATGTTGCAATGATATAAATGTTTATCATGTAGCGCCCTCTCCTGGTCATTCACATGCACTGACATCTGATACCAATTGATCTTTGAACACAGGAGGGTGTATTAGAAATTGCCTTTATCATACTATACTTGTTAAGGGAGTGGAATTTCTGAGAAAAATGAAAGCAGAGGATGGATTCTAACCTGCGACCTTGTGTCCTGAAAAGGCCCTCTAAACCAAAGACCTTTAAGAGAGACCATCCTACACAAACACGAAGGACGCACAAAGGTTATTGTTTGTTTTCTGCGCTCAAATAATATTTGTATAAACTTTGACGTGGCTTAGGAGACAGTGACTGCTGGAAGGTAAAGCCCCATTTCCCCAAATTAAAGTCTGATTGTATCAGAGATTACATGATGAGTACCTGGTTATTTGCTTGAGTAATTTGAGAAGGGAGTTCCATGTAACCATGGCTCTATATACTACTGTGCGTTGCATTGAATTTGTTTTGGATTTGGGGACACAGAGCACAATCAATGTTGACACACTGAGGAGAAGTAGAGCATGGACTAATTACTATTAATAAACAGTAGCATTAAAGTATAATGTATCTCTCTATGTTTTTTTACATAACTGTACATTTCTTCCCAACCTTAATCTTAGATGGAGATGGGTGACATGATTGAGATAAAAATGGGTTCATACAAACACTGGGCCTTGTACGTTGGAAATGGCCATGTCATCCATTGAAATGGCAATGTCATCCATTTTATAACTCCAGGTTATTCTAGAGATGTATTCAATTAACAATGTACTGTATATCCATTGAATGTGGCATAAATACTTTGAGCTTAGTACAAGTGTCTTAAAGAACCCCAAAGATTGTGTGTGTGTATATATATATAGTAGATCCATTGTTTTTGTTGTCATGAATCATTGTAAACAATGTATAGCATCAAAATATAGCTACAGTATTTAAAACAATCATGTCAATCTCATTTACTGTCAGTTCTTGCATCCATAGCTCTGAATTTGAGTGGTTACAATAACCAACAATGTTCAAAATCAAATGGCGGGGTTGCTGTTGGGATGAAAATATTAATTTAATGTAATTTATTATAAAATAAAGCGTTAATATTATTTATAATTGATCAAAAATGGGTGATAAAAGCATAACACAAAGTCAAATCTGAAGGAATGTTAACATGGAATGAAAACTTTACAGGCCATTTTTTAAGAACATAGACAAATTCATGGACTTATTCAATCACACATATCCTAAGAAACTCTCTGTATCTGTCTCTGTATCTGTCTCTGTATCTGTCTCTGTCTCTTCTCGCTGTCTTGCTCTCTGGTCATCAAAACACACTTTCCGGCAATTTGTAGAGCCACAATCAGTGTTAGTGGATCATGCAGCTGTTCCACTAAAGGCCCAGTTACAGTGGAGAAGTTAACGGGTGTGGCAGCAGGAGACCTTACCAAGTCAACCACTACCTGGATGGAAAGTACACACCACGGGTGATCAGTGAAATTATGGAGGAATGTAGAGAAACTGAAAGTATTCCCTGGAGGATGAAGACAAACTGAAAGGCCCAGAATGTCAAATGACCACCTTAAAAGTAACTGTGAGCATTTTGTTATCAACCTCTGTTATGGTAAATCAGAGTCCAAACAGGTAAGCATCTATGACTAAGATAATATATATTCCAATGATGTTTGCTTTGTCTAGAGGCACTTCATATTGATGGGTACTTTTGTCCATTTGTCTTTCTCCCTGTAGGCAAATGAGGCTATTTTTGCAGCAGGAAGTGTAGGTGTTTTAGGCGCTGCTGGAGTGTTTGATGACCCTATTGATGCTGCTGCTGCTGCAGCTTCTGCTGCTACTGGTGCTAGCCAAATAAGGGAAGAGGTCTCTTTGGTCACTCATGAGTCCATGAAGAAATGTCAGTAGTGATGACGAGTAGAGGTTGACACAGGAACAGGACTCTTGCGGGTCCCATGGCAGGAATGGGAGTCAAGTTCTAGAAATATGTCATGTGTGGAGCATTTCATAAAAATAAAAAAACGAACTGTGTAGGCCTAATAGCTTATATAATTAAAATCTATAAAAAAATAAATGGTCATTTCCCCCCTCCCCCTTCCGTCAGCTCACTCTCACGCCTTGCTCCAGTTGTAGCCATGGCCACTGCTCAGTCACTGCTTTACCTCCAGCCTGGTCTCGTAGACTAGACCAGGGGTCTCCAACCTTCTGTAGCATGAGAGCTATTCATTTTCTTCTAGCTTTCAAATAGGCACATTCTTCTCCTCTCCCCTGCAGCTCTTTCCCGGGTCCTTAGAGTACAAGAGAAAGTAGTGCACTACATTTTCTGTCACTATACCTGGTAAAATAATGGTTAATAAACAACTCTAAGGGGGTCCTATAAAATATGTGATTTATTCCCCAAAAGGTATTTTATATTTTCCCAAATTATGTTTTCTCCGGGGGGTTTTCTCGTGGTTTTAGAATGTTTATTTTTTCCATTCTAAAAGTTACAATTCATTTCATGGCAAAGTTTGCAAATAACAAATAATAGATGCAAATTATAAAATTACTCATGAGATACTTCTGCCAGGTTAGCCTACTTTGCAGTGAACATTTAATTGAGAAGGTTTTGGGGAATGTATTTCTGTCAACCCACAAGAGGGTTATCACATCAACTGACTACACACAGAGTGATAGACAAACATGTGCACCACATAGACAGGGGCAAGACTTCTGGAAATTAATTGCCAGATATTGTGTTAGGTTTGGCTTTTTAAGGCAATAGTGGCTAGCCAGGGGTGGGATAATGTCAATGTTGCATTGATTACATATTAGCTGGGAGCTTGCAGTGTCTGATACTTGTGAGATTTGTTTATGACAGTTTGCAGTGGAAAACATGAAAAATTGCATGAACTTTCAGAATTGTTTGGCAAGCTACTCATATGTTGGCTTCGAGCTACTGGTAGCTCACAATCGACCTGTTGGAGACCCCTGGACTAGACGTAACACAGTAAACGTAAATCCAGGACACTCCAATTAGTAAGATATGTTATGTTTGGTATGGTTACATAAGACCGAAGGTTACGTAAGGCAAAAACAAAAGGAGGGTGGTTGGTCGGGGTGGATGGGTAGGTGTATAAAGCGAACATCTAGCAACCCAAAATGTGCGTATTTGAATCTCATCACGGGCAGCTTAAGCATTTTAGCTAATTAGCAACTTTGTAACTACACTAAACAAAAATATAAACACAGCATGTAAAGTGTTGGTTCCATGTTACATTAAATAAAATAAAATGTATCTCAAATTTTGCGCATAAATTTGTTAGTGAGCATTTCTCCTTTGCCAAGATAATCCATCCACCTGACAGGTGTGGCATATCAAGAAGCTGATTAAACAGCATGATCATTTCACAGGTGCACCTTAAAAGGCCACTCTAAAATGTGCAGTTTTGTCACACCACAATGCCACAGATGTCTCAAGTTTTGAGGGAGCGTGCAATTGGCATGCTGACTGCAGGAGTGTCCACCAGAGCTGTTGCCAGAGAATTTATGTTAAGCTGCCTCCGGTGTTGTTTTAGAGAATTTGGCAGTACGTCCATCCGGCCTCACATCCGCAGACCACGTGTATGCCGTCGTGTGGGTGAGCAGTTTTCTGATGTCAATGTTTTGAACAGAGTGCCCCATGGCGGCGGTGGAGTTATGGTATGGGCAGACATAAGCTACAGACAATGAACACAAATGCATTTTATCTATGGCAATTTGAATGCACAGAGATACCGTGACAAGATCCTGAGGCCCATTGTCATGCCATTCAATGCACAGCCCCATGTCGCAAGGATCTGTACACAATTTCTGGAAGCTGAACATTTCCCAGTTCTTCCATGACCTGCATACTCACCAGACATGTCACCCATTGAGCATGTCTGGGATGCTCTGGATCGACACATATGACAGCATGTTCCAGTTCCCGTCAATATCCAGCAACTTCGCACAGCCATTGAAGAGGAGTGGGACAATATTCCACAAGCCACAATCAACAGCCTGGTCAACTCTATGTGAAGGAGATGTGTCGCTCTGCATGAGGTAAATGGTGGTCACACCAGATACAGACTGGTTTGCTGATCCACACCCCTACTTTTTAAAAGGTATCTGTGACCAACAGATGCATATCTGTATTCCCAGTCATGTGAAATCCATAGAATAGGGCCTAATTTATTTATTTTACTTGACTGATATCCTTATATGAACTGTAACTCAGCAAAATCTTTGAACTTGTTGCATGTTGCATTTATATTTATGATCAGTATACTTACTACGTTTTAGCTACTTTGCAACTACTTAGCATGCTAGCTAACATTTCCCCAAACCCTAACCTTAACCCTTTTAGCTAACCCTTCCCCTAACCTTAACTGTTTAGCCTTAACCCTAAACCTTAGCCTAGCTAACGTTAGCGTTAGCAACCTAGCCACCTAGCTAACGTTAGGAACAACAAATTGGAATATTGTACATTTTGCTCATTCGAAACATGTACGAATTGCAATTCGTAACATATCATCTGAAAAGCAGTAATCGAATTCACGTACAGAATAATACGAAATGCTCTGAGACCAGGTTGCTACCTCAGATGCCAATATAGGTCAGTGAATGATGAAGCCTTCAGGTGAAGAATTGAGTTCATCCAACTCTGGGTAAGTAGAAGGGCTGCCTGCATTGCCCAAATCTTGTAATGTGATTGTTTTCAGCTGTGTGTGCTGTGCAGGGCAGGCAACTTTCTCGTGAATACTGAGCAGCAGCCAGATGGAGCAGTTGCTACGGATACTCACATGCAGAGCTGATGTTTCCATTTCTGATTTCAGCTCGTAAAAATAATGACGGGACGGGAGTGATTTTTGACCCAACAGGAAAGTTCTGGTGTTATAGAACTGTTTGCAGGATCAGGACAGTACGATAAATAATTTGACGGGACAAATGATGAAAGTGCCCTTTCATAACATTTTTACATTACAAAAACCAATGTGATTGTTTGGTCATTTTCTCCTCATAGTCTTTCAATTATAGAGTTTAATATGTTTTAATAATATAAAGTAATAAACTACATACATCGGTCTAGATTCAAACATTTATTTTCCCACTGGACACACACTGGTTGAATCAACATTGTTTTAACGTAATTTGTCAACGTATTGTGACGTGGAATCTAAGGGGAAACACATTGGATTTGCAAAAAGTAATCAACTTAAACTGTTGTTTTGAGGGTAACATTTTAACCACAGGATCATGGTTACCAATTTTCAACATATTTTATACAAGGTTTGTCTGTTGAATTTGTACCTTTTGAAACAACTTCAGAAAATAACAATAAGCTGAGCAGCACCTCCTACAGGATATTTGCTCTATCTACAGCTATTCTTTTGGTCTCTTATCCAGGGTTTTAACTAAGACCAGCCCTGCTTAGCTTTGATATTTGTCACTGACTACTACCAATGTGCTATCGTGAGAATGATTATTGAGAGATCTCTTAAGTCATATCATCAATGATACTAGGCCTATATAACATTTGCGAAGTCATTAACAGCTATTGTTTCAATTCAACCCAGGATTCAACTGAAAATAGACAATACACATAGGCCTAGGATTTCAAGCGTTGGTTGATTTCAAATTTAATCTTCACGTGAATGATTAATTAATATGTTGGATTCATGTCTCCAGCTCAACCAAAAATAATAATAATTAAAGAATAGGACTAAATCAAATCAAACTTTATTTTAAGTGCATTTAAAGTTTGATTTAGTTATATTCCTTAACTTTGATTTTTGGTTGAGATGGAGATGTGAATCCAACATATCAATTACTAATTTGTAGACAAACTGGATATTGAATTGTTTAGTTGTCAACGGAACCAAATATCAATATTTGAAGGAGATGTATCTTCTGCTTGGATAGGGCAGTCTTTAATTCCAGTTTGTCTACAAATTAATAATTGATATATTGGATTCACGTCTCCATCTCAACCAAAAATCTAAGTTAAAGAATAGGACTAAATCAAATCAAACTTTAAATGCACTTTAAATAAAGTTTGATTTGATTTAGTCCTATTCTTTAAATGTTAATATTTGGTTGTGATGTAATCCAAACATATTTCATTATTACTTTTGTAATACAGTAAATAGCCTAAAGGTAAGGCTATATTGCAAACTAATGTAACAGTACTTGTTCAATCTCAATGAGTAACACATCCATGGACACATTTTGAGGTTACTGTAACTATAAATGTGCATGTTCAAGATTGACATTTTAGTCATTTAGCAGACGCTCTTATCCAGAGCAACTTACAGGTAGTGCATACATTATAAATATTTTTCATACTGGCCACCCATGGGAATCAAACCCACAACCCTGGCGTTGCAAACGCCATGCTCTACCAACTGAGCTACATCCCTGCCGGCCATTCCCTCCCCTCCCCTAGACGACGCTGGGACAATTGTGCGCCGCCCCATGGGTCTCCCGGTCGCGGCCGGCTACGACAGAGCCTGGATTTGAACCAGGATCTCTAGTGGCACAGCTAGCACTGCGATGCAGTGCCTTAGACCACTGCACCACTCGGGAAGTCCAAGATGGCATGCAAAGATCGCAGGTTTGTGGAGATCTTTTACAATTGCTATAATAATCTGTAGAATCTCGAACAGCATTGATCACTTGCAGTAAATACTTTTAAGGAAATCTCAACTGCAATCCAGGTCATTTGGTTGTGCTATTAGATGAAGCACAGTGATAACACATTAAGTTGTTGTGCAATGTACTCACAAAATACCTGCCACTGTATTCCCATTTGAACTTTGTTGTGCTTTTAAATGGTTAAAAGCGCAGTGATGTCTCATTTAGATGACAACTAAACCAAAAATCAGATGTTGTTTTTCTATTGGAATTTGGTTGTGCTAATGCATTGAGAATTAAACAAACTTCTGGATGTCTTTTTGAGTGGGTGAATAAAGGTTGAAATCTCATTGGTCAAAGACCCAACCAATGTTCCCTCTATGTTGCGCACATGCATAGACGCAGCTCCCTGGGACTGCTGTGAAGAATAAATATCAGCCCACTGAGAGAAGCACGAGATTGAATTTCACTCAACTTTCTAGAGTTTTCTCTGTTAACACTATTAACGTTTCCCTTTACTGTGGCAACTGTGATCGAATCAACGCAATATTAGCCACTTTCAATCCATACCGAAACAAAACGAACTATGCAAGACTTAGTATGCAAAACTAACTAAGAGATTTTGTTGTAGGCAGAACGCATCGGAGTAGGATACTATTGCATTGACAGGCAAGACTAAGCATGTACTCTACAAAGACCGGTGTGGCATAACCAATTAGAGCTGCAGTAGGCCTATATAATGTACAAATAGACCATTGCCATATATGGATCTGTGCAATTTACTTTGAACTGGACTTTGTTTACAGTATGAGCGGTTGTGAGTAGACGCACATGTTTTGAGATCAAAGCGAGAGCTGCATGTAGCCACTCTTTGCTAGTGAGAGTTAGCCCAGTTATAGATAATTTGTAGTCAGCAATAGGGGAGTGATTGCTTCCCACAAGAGCACAAAACGTGTACATTTCTAGACATCTTTGAAAAGTGAGTCAGGTAAAGAGCTTATTTTTGTCTTAAAGGGGCAGTGTTGTATTTTGAGACAGGCTTGAATAAGCTAAGTAGCCAATAGGCAGAGGGTAGCATAATTTGTCTGATTCTCTGTAATAATGGTAAGGGAATAATAATGCATTTTATTTTGTAAAGTGGTTTCTTGCATCAAACAACACAACATTTTCAGTCACCTACTTGTCTGAAGGACAAGTGGATAAACAGGTTAATGTCAAGCCCTGCATGTTTTTTCAAAAGTCTCATGGAATGTAGGCCTACATTGAACACCACACATTGGCTGCTTCTGTAGGCTGAATGATAGAACAGCCATTTCCATGTTAAAAATGCTATGTGATGCATTTTCTCCATTGTTTTTGATGGTAGGCCACTCTGGTCGGCCTAGATTATGATCAAATAGCCACAGTAGCCTACTTGGCCACTGTTAAAACAGTAAGTTAAAGTGGGTACAGCTTCAGTGTTCACAGTAAACGCACGCTGGAAGTTACAAAGGATTTTCACAACGTTCAGATTTGCGCTCAGCAGACCTGAAATTTGCTCAGTGAAGATATTTTTTGGGGAGCATTGGTCTCAAACAAATATTACCAACAATTCCAAGTTGAAATGACGTGATGTGTCCAGTGGGCTCTGTATATAACATATAACTTGTCTGACTGTTCTTTAAAAGTAAAAGCAAACTCGGGAGCTGGAGTGGGCAAATCTGTTCCTCAGGGATGGGCACTGCTGGTTTTTGGTTTTACTCTTGGTTCCTGGTACTTTAATTAGTTAAAGGGGCAGTGCAGTTAAAAACATGATTTACGTGTTTTTTTAATGATATTTCCACACTATCAGGTCGAAATAACTATCTTAAATTGTGAAAATGAAGATACTGTAATGCCCTTTTTGTGTAAGAGCTGTTTGAAAAGAAATGCCTGGAATTTCAGCCTGTTCAGGTGGGATGGAACTTTTGGCCCACATCATGACCTCCCAATGTAATCTGATTATAATAGACCATTGACTGTTCATCTGGGTAAGGGGGTGGGCTCTAGACCTTCCAATCAGGGCTGTGTATGTAAATATCTTCAAATTTGTTTCCTAACACCCACACGATCAGACTGAGCATTTCAAGGGCCAGAGGAGGCTGAGGAAAATAATTGCAAAAATATATAGTTTTGAGTTATTCTTATTTAAATAAACACACAGTGAGCTACTAGGCATACTGTGATGATTTAAAAATGTAATTACAAAGACTGAATGGGGGGCATTAATGGCTAGGTATTCCACATGACTGATTCTCCAAGTTAGAATCAGTCCATGATTAAGGGAGGATGGAAAACCAGCAGTACCCTCAAGAACTGGACTTACCCATCTCTGCTCGGCAGGGCACTTGATGTGCTTATTATGGTCTGGGTCATAACACTCTACACTTTAGTGTGGATGAAATAAATTCTGAAAATCTTTTTCCTGATGTTGAGAATTTATTTATGAAAAAAGGCGAGGAGAACATTGGACATGTACAAGAGATTTATGTATGTAGGCCTACTATATGTCAACCCAAACTTATCTGTTTCTCCTTGCTGCACATACACAAATACAATTACACCCTCTTTGGATTGATCACGTTGTTTAGGGGGCCAAGCACTATTAGGTGGAAGGCACCTTATTGTTATGGTCCTCCTTCTTTGGGGACAAGTGATTAGAATTGACACTTGAGAACTGTCTAAATTGGCATACACTAACCATCTGATCAGCAACATCCCAGGGACCAATACCGGCCAACATCCCAGGGACCAATACCGGCCAACAGACCAGGGGTTTGAGGACCACTAAATAAAGAAATCATATGGACACTATTGCTCCTGTCCTCTCTCATGTGACTTCCTTGGTAGCAGTTGGCCTAACCTCTACCTTTGTGAAGTGCAGTGATTTCTATCCACTCCACCCAGGGATGGGCCTACCTGTCTGTCAGGGTTGAACTACTACAGGTCTAACGGGTGTAGCTCTGTTAACAATAGACTAACCCAAAGTTGTTTCTGATTTATTCTAGACACTCCTTAAAGACAGTACTTTGATTTATGAGAACGCCGTAGTTAATGAGAACATTATAGCCTTCTAACAATGACAAGTTTTTTTTTTTACCATTAGTTAAGTGTTTACTCACACACACAGAAACACAGAAACACACACAGACACCAATTCATTGGAAACATCAATAACACACACACACACACACACACACACACACACACACACACACACACACACACACACACACACACCCCAATCCACTGATCTGCAGGGTTAGAGTTGGCTCAGGTGCAAGTGAAACTCCTCTGTTTTTCTCTGTCTGTTGTCTCGCCTTAAGTGCATGGGTTGTCCTGACATTTTCCTCCAAAGATTTTTCACTTCAAATTAGCACAGACATTAGATCTAATCCCTTATGAAGATCCTTCCTACCAGAGGGATTTTAGGATAGTTTGACAAGGGGTTAATTAGATGAAATTGCAGTAAAATGGTGTCTCACACAGGAAGAGTATAAGTATCTTGAGAGGGGAGGAGAAAGAAAGAAGTTGAACTTGATGGGTCATCGAAAGGTCTCATAAGTTTTATTTTTTCACAATCATCATGAAAGGTCAATGGTCATCCACCTGGCTCATTATTAGGGCCTGAAGTTTTCTTTTTACTAATTAGTCACAAGGTCAATAATATATTTTTGTTAATATTTTATTTTACCCTTATTTTACCAGGTAAGTTGACTTAGAACACATTTTCATTTACAGCAACAACCTGGGGAATAGTTACATGGGAGAGGAGGAGGGATGAATGAGCCAATTGGAAGCTGGGGATGATTAGGTGTGCATGGGAATTTTTCGTATAGGGAATTCTGCCTCATCCTAGAATTCCCAGGGATCGTGGGAAAAATTCCCAAGCTTACATAATGGCATGAGACATTGGCTGTTGATAGATACAGTATGTATGGAATAACACTTCGACTTTGCTGAAATGTGTAGTCTGTTGAGAAACAAGTGACACCTCGGCCGCCCTCTGTCTAAACAACACTATTATGTAAAGGGATGAGTGGTAAGGGCCTCTATACAAGCCCTTTATGAGTATGTGGTTTAGCTCTCTGCCCTTTTGACAGTTGCTTTCTTCACTGTGCTACACCCACATGGGAAGCAATAGACTGAGAGAAAATGATAAATGGCTTTCGGAGCACCGTTGTGGTTCCTTTCTCTCTTTCTCTCTACGTGAAGATGACAGTAATCAACAACCTGCTGAGTTTGGCTGTGGTACAACAGAAACTCAGCTAGGCTTGTTCCTACCTGCCCTGAGATCCTTTACTAACTGGATCCAGTCTGTTCTCTCTCTCTCTCTCTCTCTCTCTCTCTCTCTCTCTCTCTCTCTCTCTCTCTCTCTCTCTCTCTCTCTCTCTCTCTCTCACCTGCCTCCCACCCCTGTCCCGACACACTCACACACATGCAAACGAACAAGCAAGTACAAACACATGTTGTGCACATACGTCACGCAAACACACACAGTTGTACACACACACACACACACACACTCACACACACAGACCTACAGTATGTGTGTGTGTGTGTGGTTAACGGGATTAGGGGGGGATATTGTGGGACAGGGAACAACCAAAGCGCCCCTCCTCTTTCACACCCTCTCAGTGAAATGAATATAAGGACTGCTGGTAGCGAAACTGATTTTTTTTGTTGGCTTCTGCTGCTCCCTTTCAACTTAGCCCATACTCTGGTGTTGACTGACTGACAAAAGTGTGATTCCCTTTGAGACTTGTGGAATGGTTATTTTCTTGATTTTGATTGGCACGTGAGAGTCTCTCAATGAAAGTGGATGTAAAGCAGAGATGAGGTCTGTAAAGCTGCTTTGTAAGCAGGAAACATGTTGATTGTAGACATGTTCAACATCATCCATTAGTTCAACGTTGTTCAACCGTCATTTGATTCAGCAGTAAAGTAAAATGGTAAAGGGTTCTTAAAACGTTTTCTGAAAAAACGAATAAAAGTGGGCCTGCATGGGACTCTCTCAAAGCAATAGAGAAATGTTGTAACATCCCCACCAACAGGTAGAGCGGGGGATCTCAGGCCAAGACACAATGGAACCCAGTGCTTTCACCAGAACACAAAAATGAGTTCTAACTTCCTCTAAGATTACTTCAGGTTTGATAACAAATCTGTGTACTGCACACACACACAGAAATGGCTTTCATAAATCTAACCGGACGAGACAAGGTTTGGTGGCCTCCCACGCATATCTAACATAACCCTTCCCTAACATAACCCTTTCCTAACACAAACCTTCCCTAACACAAACCTACCCTGACACAAACCTTCTCTGACACAAACCTTCCCTAACACAAACTTTCCCTAAAACATACCTTTCCTAACACAAACCTTCCCTAACACAACTTTCCCTAAAACAAACCTTCCCTAACACAAATTTTCCTTTACACAAACCTTCCCTAACACAAACCTTCCCTAAACCAAGCCTCACTTCAGTCAAGTTATCCCACTGGTCCACTTCATCTCTCAACTCTGCCAAACTCATGTGTCATGACTAAGTCCTGATTTCTCCCCTGATTATGTGACCCAGCCTGATGAAATGGTAGATTCTCCAATAGTTATGAATATTCAATGTCTGTAGGATGTTGCTCTCCTATGTAGCATGTGAGATAAAAAGTTGTTGTTTTGTAATAGATACTGTATGCTATGTCACACACATGCACACAGATAGAGTGTGTCAGTATTCCACACAGAGAAAAGAAAGAAAGGGTTAAAAAATTGCATTGTGTGTTTTTCTACCTATGGAACAGTTAAGTGATAATGCCCTCGAAGCCGGTGTTTGGAGGATATATTGGCATGGGTGTTGTTAGGCCCGAGACGTAGTCAAGGTTTGGTAAAACGTGCCAATATATCCTCCAAATGATATTCAAATAATGATTGACATATTTTCATTAAAAACATTATTTTGATGAATTTACAGTGCATTCGGAAAGTATTCAGACCCCTTTTGAAATACTAAAATGGATAAAAAAAAAAAAAAAAAAAAACGTATATCAATCTACACACAATACCCCATAATGACAAAGCAAAAACAGTTTTTTAGACATTTTTGCAAATGTATTTAAAAATAAAAAACTGAAATATCTTATTTACATAAGTATTCAGACCCTTTGCTATGAGACTCGAAATTGAGCTCAGCTGCATCCTGTTTCCATTGATCATCCTTGAGATGTTTCTACATCTTGGTTGGAGTCCACCTGTGGTAAATTCAATTGATTGGACATGATTTGGAAAGGAACACATCTGTCTATATAAGGTCCCACAGATGACAGTGCATGTCAGAGCAAAAACCAAGCCATGAGGTCGAAGTAATTGTCCGTAGAGCTCCGAGACAGGATTGTGTCGAGGCACAGATCTGGGGAAGGGTAACAAAATATTTCTGTAGCATTGAAGGTCCCCAAGAACACAGTGGCCTCCATCATTCTTAAATGCAAGAAGTTTGGAACCACCAAGACTCTTCCTAGAGCTGGCTGCCCGGCCAAACTGAGCAATCAGGGGAGAAGGGCCTTGGTCAGGGAAGTGACCAAGAACCCGATGGTCACTCTGACAGAGCTCCAGAGTTCCTCTGTGGAGATGGAAGAACCTTCCAGAAGGACAACCATCTCTGCAGCACTCCACCAATCAGGCCTTTATGGTAGAGTGGCCAGACGGAAGCCACTCCTCAGTAAAAGGCACATGAAAGCCTGCTCAGGACCTCAGACATGGGGCAAAGGTTCACCTTCCAACAGGACAACAACCCTAAGCACACAGCCAAGACAACGCAGGTGTGGCTTCGGGACAAGTTTCAGAATGTCCTTGAATGGCCCAGCCAGAGCCCGATCGAACAACTCTGGAGAGACCTGAAAATAGCTGTGCAGCGATGCTCCCCATCCAACCTGACAGAGCTTGAGAGGATCTGCAGAGAAGAATGGGAGAAACAAGCCTGTAGTGTCATACCCAAGAAGACTTGAGGCTGTAATCACTGCCAAAGGTGCTTTAACAAAGTACTGAGTAAAGGGTCTGAATACTTATGTAAATATGATATTTCCGGGTTTAAAAATAAATACATTTGCTAAAAACCTGTTTTTGCTTTGTCATTATGGGGTATTGTGTGTAGATTGATGAGGGGAAAAAAAACAATTTAATCAATTTTAGAATAAGGCTGTAACATAACAAAATGTGGAAAAAGTCAAATGCTGTGGGCATTTTAAAGTCATAGATTTAGCAGGTGGTAACTTGTGCAATAGACACTGGCTGGAATGCACTTTTAACCAATCAGCATTCAGGATTAGACCCACCCGTTGTATAATGTCTAACAAATCCTGACCTTATTCTGAGAGCTGATATGGAGATAGCTTATTATTTTTATTTTTTACAGATGTAGGCCTAGAGATCTCACATTGCAGTTGGCTATGTTTCATATATAGTTGTAGAGGTGGGTATAAATATAATTTGCCTCCCCTGTCACTTTGACACCACCTGAACTTGGGCAGCTGAAGGCGTGGATAGCGCTGCTACAGTACAGCTTGAAACACATTTAGGGCGGACCACTGAAAAAGGGCTATCTAGTACTAAATCTAGATATCCCATTTACACATTTCTAAAAGGTTCAACTAAGAAAATGTTCAGTTATTAATTGCATTGAATTCACACAATCCATCTTTGTACAGAAAGAAAAGCATAGGCTATTATCCTTTCTCTGCATTATTTTTGTAAGCGTTGTCCATCTCATGGGTTCTAACTCAAAACTTTAATGGAAAAAATTGCTCATTGTGCATAATTAACTAACTTTATTATACTGTAATATAATAAAACACAGTCGCATAGAACCAAATTATACGTTTTCATCTTACAAAGAACATACTAAAAAATGTGCCAAACCAAAATGGGTGTGAGTTTTTAAAAGAACATGTTCAAATCCCATGATCAAACTGGAATGCACTAAGTTCTCTTTGCTGGCATTCCAAAATGATCGAACCAAACCAGATCCTTACAAATGACATGACTGTCACCTCATCTACAGGAGTACATAAGGCAACTCATGACATTATCACTGGTGGTGTCACCATTGGTCCTAAATTATGATCACAGTTAGTGTGTCAACAATTCATGGTCATATTTTCTGGTAAGTTCCTTACAAAGGTAGCCTAGTTCACGCCACAGAGCGACAGAGAGAGAAATAAATGGAACGCAATAACTTTATACCATTGTGTAGTAAGATATCCCAAACCGTATAAATGTTATAACCTGAAAGAGATCTGATAGAATGTTCCACCATGATGACATTTCAGTAATAGGCCAGAGGGCGCAGTGTTGGTCACAGCGATAATGGTAGGTCAGGTGCGGTGGTTTGTACAGCCACATACAGTTTGTAAGGACACAGCGGGGTTTACAAGGACCAAGACAATCTCAAGTCTCTTCCTCTAGTATTGTGACCTGAACTATTTGCCTCAGCAGCGGGGCCCACCAAACCAAAAGGAAATCAAACAAAAACTGATAATAATAGATTGCTTCTATAGAGATATTTTCAGGTTTCATTACACCATAAGAAAGAGTCAATGTATAGCAACCTGTCTAAAGTCCGAAACACTTGACATGACTTATGAGGTAGTTTCATTTTCTGTAAGTGTTAGGGTGAGATCAGCAGGCAGAGGCTGATTTGGATAGGTATGTCAGTTGCTGCAGTGCCACATTTACCCATGGAAACGTCTGAGCCTGTAGCACTCCACTGCTCAGGTTTCTCTGCTGTTGTCATGTTATGTCATATCTCTCCCTCTGACGGTTGGGGTGCTTGCCTTTGTCTTTCAAAGTTCATCTCACATGCTGAAAGTGTTATGTATTTTGGGCTACCATATTTTTTTAGTAGGGCCATGCGCAGACAAGTCAAAAACAAGTACTCCTGTATATACTGTAAGGACAATACAGTTACCTGTAGCTAACTTAATAGAGGTACTGTTGAACCTTACGTTTCTGTATATAAATGACTTTCATAGGCACTCTGTTTGATTATACTGTGTAAAATACTGCTGTGTTCATAGCACAGTATAACCTGGAGCCTGAACAAACAATGTAATCCAAGTGTGGCGTGGAACAGCACTCTTTGAACAATAATGTATAATAATATTATAAAGTTGTTTATTGGTAAACTCCCCTTCCTACAGGATTCTGATCAACATAACCACCACAATATCATCCTGGTCCTATGTGATCTGTGCCAGGTTTAAGATAGCTTTTTTGTGGTTGGTAACAGTCCTTCCTTTTAGTCGGTTAAGAGCCCCATTAACTTCCACATAGCTGAGGGTAATAACATCTCCTCTGTTGTTTGAAGCAACAACACACTCCATTAAGGATCCCAGGGTCTCTGACACACACACAAACACACACACACACACACACACACAGGTTATTGTGAAGAGATGGGCTAGGGTGGAGGAGGGTGGTGGTGGGGTTAGTATGCAGGCCTGTCGTACCCTTACGGTCTCCCAGTGTTTGCACTGTAAGCATAGAGAGCAATGTGATAACATCTAAGCCGAGCCTCAGCAAAATACATCCTCAACTCATCATATCCGTATGCCCTGGCTTAGTCATCATATTTATGTGCACCAACTCTCTGTGTTATTTCTCCCTGGCAAAGCATAGAATATTGTGCATAGATGATTGATATGGTTTACTTCTACAGCTTTTCCTACCTGTGTTTTACCATACGTGAATGTGTCTGTTGTGACTAATACGGGTTTAATTCCTATTACCTGCTCCCCTCTCGAGGCTGTTGGATGTGTGCCATGTGCCATTCATTTTTTGTGTGTGTCTTAAGTCAATAAAGTATGTTATCAAAAAAGTAATATTTGGAAAAGGTGTGTTAATTTGTCATTTGGCTTGTTTATGGGCAGAGCATTTGGCTTGTTTGGGGGCAGAGCTTATTAAAATAAAAGCCAGTGTGTAGAATAATACCCAAATTGTCACGGGTTACAAAGCCAGAACCCAGAAGCAGACCAGGACAAGGTGAGTTGAAACGAAGGTGAATATTTATTTAACAGATTCAAAAGCGATGCTGAATAATCCAGGGAACAGAGCGGGCGGCGGAGATGAGTTGGTGGGGGTGCAGTGACAGGTCCAATAATGGCTCGGCAGCCGCCGACCACCAGGCAGGGGTTGGGTGAAGGTTCCGGGTGAGTGACTGCAGATAGAACAAAACGGAGGTAAGTACACAGCAAGCCAACAAGGTGCAAAACAACAAAACTAACACTAGAAGCTCCAAGGCTGATACACTGACAAACATACTGTTCATGGCTAACGATCCGGCAGGGAATGGATGTCAGGTCAGAGCTTAAAAAGGGTGATGATCAGGACCAGGTGTGCAGATCGCTGATGGGATGCAGGTGCGGTTAATCAGGAGAGCTCCCGCCTAGCAACGTCGCCCGGCAACCAGGCAGGGTGCGTTCCAGAACCCTCAGGAAACTGGAGATTCCGAGCAGAAAATGACAACACAGGCAGGAACCGACTCAGGATGCAGGGTTCATGACAGTACCCCCCCTCCGACGAACGCCACCGGGCGGACTACCCGGAGCGCCAGGATGGAGGCGGTAGAAGTCACGAAGGAGGTCAGCATCAAGGATCTGTCGCTGAGGAATCCAACTCCTCTCTTCAGGACCATACCCCTCCCAGTCCACGAGATACTGGAAACCCCGGCCCCGCCGTCTGGAATCCATAATGCGTCGCACCGTGTAGGCAGGACCACCTCCGATCATCCGAGGGGGAGGAGGAGGAGGCGGAGGGGGCAACAGAGGACTGAGGAGAACAGGCTTGAGGCAGGAGACATGAAAGGTGGGATGGACTCTGAGCGTTCTCGGTAACTTGAGTCGAACTGCAACAGGATTGATCACCTTCTCCACCACAAACGGACCAATGAACTTCGGTGACAGTTTCCTAGACTCAGTCCGTAGAGGAAGATCCCGTGTGGCCAACCAGACCCTATCTCCGATGGTATAGGTGGGAGCGGGAATCCGGCGACGATTCGCCTGGAGCTGATACCGGTCAGAAACTCTAAGGAGGGCCTTTCTGGCCCGATGCCAGGTCCGGTGGCAACGACGAATGTGGGCCTGAACAGAGGGCACTGAGAGATCCTTCTCCTGAGAAGGAAACAAGGGAGGTTGGTAGCCATACAGGCACTGGAAGGGAGACATCCCAGTGGCAGATGTAGGGAGAGTATTGTGGGCATACTCAACCCAAGGCAACTGAGAGACCCAGGAGGTGGGGTTGGAGGAGACAAGGCAGCGTAGCGTGGATTCCATCTTCTGGTTGGCTCTCTCCGCCTGACCATTAGATTGGGGGTGAAAACCAGATGTGAGACTGACTGTAGCTCCAATGGCCAAACAGAAGGACTTCCAGACAGCAGAGGTAAACTGAGGACCACGGTCGGAAACGATGTCACTGGGCAACCCGTGGACCCTGAAAATCTCCCTAACCAGGATCTCGGACGTCTCAGAGGCAGAGGGAAGCTTGGAAATGGGCACAAAGTGGGCGAACTTGCTGAATCTGTCCACGATAGTCAGAACGACCGTGTTCCCCTCAGAAGAGGGCAACCCAGTGACAAAGTCCAGGGCCAGATGCGACCATGGTCGCCGGGAAATAGGGAGGGGGTGAAGTAGTCCAGAGCTGGGCCGATTGGCACTCTTATTCTGCGCACACACTGGACAGGCAGCAACAAACCTCCGAGTATCCTCTCCCATGGCAGGCCACCAAAATCGTCTGCGAAGTAACGCCATCGTCCGAGCCACGCCAGGGTGACAAGCCATCTTGCTGGCGTGGGACCATTGGAGGACAGCAGAACGAACCGACTCAGGCACAAACAACCGACCGGGTGGACCGTTACCGGGACCGGGCTGCGTCCGAAGGGCCGCCATAACCTCCTCCTCAATCTTCCACATAACTGCTCCCACGACACAGTTCCGGGGAAGAATCGTCTCGGTCTTGGCCCCACTCTCCTCCGTCTTGGAGAACATCCGGGACAAGGCGTCCGCCTTGCCGTTCTTAGATCCAGGTCGGAACGTCAGGGAAAAATTAAAGCGTCCGAAAAACAAAGACCACCTGGCCTGACGGGAGTTGAGACGTCTAGCCGATTGCACGTAAGCAAGATTCTTGTGGTCAGTCCAGACAATAAACGGTTGCTCCGCCCCCTCCAACCAGTGGCGCCACTCCTCCAAGGCAAGCTTCACCGCGAGAAGCTCCTGGTTACCCACATCGTAGTTCCTCTCCGCAGACGAAAGACGACGAGAGTAGTAGGCGCAGGGATGGAGTTTACCGTCAGTGGAGCATCGCTGGGACAGGATGGCGCCAACCCCCCCACATCAGACGCATCCACTTCAACGACGAACTGACGGGCCGTGTCAGGTTGAGAGAGAATCGGTGCGTTGGTGAATCGCCTCTTCAAATCCAGGAACGCTCGATCCGCCTCCGGATTCCAATTGAAGGTCCTGGTACTGGAAGTCAGGGCAGTTAACGGAGTGGCCACACGACTGTAATCCCGGATGAATCTGCGGTAGAAATTCGCAAACCCCAGAAACCTCTGGAGCTGCAATCTCGTACCGGGCTGGGCCCATTCCAGAACCGCCCTAACCTTCTCCTGGTCCATCCTAATCTCTCCCCTGGAGATGATGTACCCGAGGAAGGATGTAGTGTGGGCGTGAAATTCGCACTTCTCGGCCTTCACGAACAGGCGATTCTCCAACAATCGCTGCAGAACCTGCCTGACATGCTGGACGTGGTTGGAAGGTTCCTTCGAGAAGATCAGAATGTCATCCAGGTAAACAAACACAAAGAGACCGATCATATCTCTCAGGACGTCATTCACCATACTCTGGAATACAGCTGGAGCATTGGTCAGTCCAAACGGCATCACCTGATACTCGAAGTGACCCATCGGTGTATTGAAACCCGTCAACCACTCGTCCCCCTCTCTGATCCGGACCAGGTGATACGCATTGCGTAGGTCTAGCTTGGTGAACACAGTAGCACCCTGTAAGGAGTCGAAGGCAGAGCTCATCAAGGGCAGGGGATACTTGTTCTTAACCGTGATATCATTCAACCCCCGATAATCAATACACGGTCGAAGAGAGCCATCCTTCTTACCCACAAAGAAGAATCCTGCCCCCAGGGGTGATGACGAGGGACGAATGAGACCAGCAGCTAGGGACTCCTTGATGTAGGTCTCCAAAGCCTCACGTTCAGGTCGGGAGATACTGTATAACCGTCCCTTGGGATAGACAGCTCCAGGGAACAGGTTGATGGCACAATCATATGGTCGGTGGGGAGGGAGTGACAGAGCCCTCTGCTTACTGAACACTTCCCCCAAATCGTGATATGTCTCGGGAACCAGGGACAAATCTGGGGGTTTAGCCTCAATCACCTGACTGGGAACCGAATGGGAACAGGCAGTCTTGAGACAGTTAGCATGACAATCAAGGCTCCAACTAGTTACCTTGCCAGTCACCCAATCGAACGTGGGATTGTGTTCCTTCAGCCAGGGGTATCCAAGGACCAGAGGAACATGGGAAGAAGGCAGAATGAAGAATGAGATCACCTCAGAATGATTCCCTGACAACAGCATCTTAACCGGTTCAGTCCTCATCGTGATACGTGCCAGACTACTGCCGTTCAGAGTGGTAGCTTCAATGGCTTCCGGTAATTGCTCCTTGGAAAGCCCCAGCTGTTCCACCACTTCGGCATCAATAAAGCTCCCATCGGCACCTGAATCGACAAAAGCGTTAATCGCTAAGCTCTGATTCCTGTTCATGAGGGTAGCCGGGAAACGGGGTCTGACAGAGGTATTGAGAGGTTGAAACTGGCTCGCTAAAAGTCCTCCCAACTTTAGCGAGCCGAGCAGTTTGACGACCGCCGGGAACAAGTGGAGATGTAATGTCCCGAACTACCACAGTAGAGGCAGCAGTTGGTCTTACGTCTATGTTGGCGCTCCTCCTTGGTTAACCCGTGCCGCCCCACTTGCATGGGTTCAGAATCGGGAGGCAGGACCTCTCCACTAATCCTGTGTGGTGGACAATGATCGACGTATTCTGGTCCACCCCCCGACCCGACTGGGAACTGAGAAGCTGATCGACTGGACGGGCCCCATTGCTTCTCCCTCCTTCGCTCTCGAACTCGGTTATCCACCCGAATAGACAAGGCTACCAAGCTGTCCAGGTCACTAGGCTCCGGATAGGAGATCAACTCATCCTTGAGCTGCTCCGACAGGCCCTGGTAAAAGGCCGCTTGCAGAGACTCCTCATTCCACCCACTCTCCACAGCCAACGTCCTGAACTCGATCACGAAGTCGGCAACGCTGCGAGTTCCTTGGTGAAGCGAAAACAGGCGCCTAGCTGCGTCCATACCTCGGACGGAATGGTCGAATAGCTTCCTCATCTCAGCCGTGAACTCCTGGTATGAAGCCATGCAGGTGTCCTGTCGTTCCCAAACGGCTGAAGCCCACTCCAGCGCTCGACCACGCAGCAACTCAATAACAAAGGCTATCCTAGCCTTGTCTGTGTATAAGAGTTGGGCTGTAGATCGAACACCAATCCACACTGCATAAGGAAAGAACGGCATCTTCCCAGCTCCCCCTCATATTTATCCGGCGTCGGAACCTTGGGCTCACGGAAGGACACAGCTCCAGAAGCGGCAGGCGAGATGGGTGAAACCGGTAGTGGGTTCTCCACCGGCAAACTGAGCTGGGCCTGGATCTTCGTCAGACTGGTAGAAAGGTTCCGAACTGACAACGCTATCTCCTGTAGTGCCGTGCTATGGTGTCCCAACATCTTCTCCTGATGGGTAAAGGCATGGCGAACAGAGTCCAGGTCCGCTGGGTTCATTACTGGCCGGATCGTTCTGTCACGGGTTACAAAGCCAGAACCCAGAAGCAGACCAGGACAAGGTGAGTTGAAACGAAGGTGAATATTTATTTAACAGATTCAAAAGCGATGCTGAATAATCCAGGGAACAGAGCGGGCGGCGGAGATGAGTTGGTGGGGGTGCAGTGACAGGTCCAATAATGGCTCGGCAGCCGCCGACCACCAGGCAGGGGTTGGGTGAAGGTTCCGGGTGAGTGACTGCAGATAGAACAAAACGGAGGTAAGTACACAGCAAGCCAACAAGGTGCAAAACAACAAAACTAACACTAGAAGCTCCAAGGCTGATACACTGACAAACATACTGTTCATGGCTAACGATCCGGCAGGGAATGGATGTCAGGTCAGAGCTTAAAAAGGGTGATGATCAGGACCAGGTGTGCAGATCGCTGATGGGATGCAGGTGCGGTTAATCAGGAGAGCTCCCGCCTAGCAACGTCGCCCGGCAACCAGGCAGGGTGCGTTCCAGAACCCTCAGGAAACTGGAGATTCCGAGCAGAAAATGACAACACAGGCAGGAACCGACTCAGGATGCAGGGTTCATGACACAAATATGCTAAGGAGGATATTGCATATTTATACCTTTGTGTACCTATTTAGGATACATCACCATGAAGAGAATGGCATTCATATGCATAATTATGCATTTATGTACAGGGACCCATGATTAAATTTTGTTACTGCAATTCCGTTACCGGGTGTAAATCTACTTCACTTACTGTAGTTCAATGACCAAAATATACTTTTTCAAAGTCAATGTGTCATGTCGAATCTTAATTCGGAGCAGATATTTAACAGAGTTTGGGGAAAATGTGAACATATAAAATGGAGGGAGATTTTATAGAAATTCTGTTACCGAACTTTGCGTCTGCACAGTTCTTCCAGTAAATGTGTTTTTGTAAAATGTTCAGTGTAAATTGTTCAGTGTAAATTGTTAAAACTGCATAGAGTTGAATGGTTTATTAAACTTTTAAATCAATGGTTTTTGTTTGGCACACACTTTAAGTGAAAAATCTGAGTCTCAGTGCAATTCTGTTACCGTGGAATTGCCCTAAGAGGAATATTGTCTGATAGAGATCTTCAAATAAGCATACCGTTGCTTTGTTCAAATAGGATATGAAGAAACTCCATTAAATGAATACTCATACCCGGGTTTATTTCGTTTCATCGATAATACAGGAGAAGTGACATCCACCCTCATGTGCCTGGGACAACATAACATAAGTCTCAGCTAAGACATGAGCTAACAAACCTAGATAAGAGGATTCATTTGCATGTTATTTCCATGAGATCCTGGTTAGTTGTTGAGTGCCAAGAGTGTAGAGCAGGCTGTTAGTGCCAACGGTCAGGGATTCCAGGATGAACCAATGGGAATGAGGGTGTGAGAGTGAACGGGATATATGGCTTTTCCCAAACAAAACAGATATCATCCCAAACCCACCCAATAAATAGACTGTTTAACAGATAAGGATCAGGCAACCACGGAGGGCTGCTAACTGTTGGAAACCATAGACAAACTCATGAAGAGATTATGTTATTGCTGATTTCACAAAGATAACATGATCACACTATATTCACTGACTGTGCTTTGTTCCTTAGACAGACTCAAGCCCAGACAATTCCCAATAAGACACTGAAAGCTTATAATCTATGTCAATACTTGGTGAGGAAAACGAAATTATCAGATGTTATTAGTTAGCTTTAAATGGGCTCCCCAGGATTCAGAGCTGTCTTTTAGAAGGTTTGGTATTGTACTAGCAAAATAACTATCTGAGAATAATTCATATCAGAGATGCTGGTTTGGTGATTGATATAATGCAAGGAATCTGCCTCAGATCACTTGATTTTGATCAGCTGATATACTGTATTTGGCTTGATTTGGTCTGTATTTTCCACATACAGTATGTACTGCAGTCATATGAAACAGCAAAAGCATCTTGTGGCTCATCACATGTCTCTCTCCACCAATCAAGATGTCATCATTCATCCCTTTGTTGGTTCAGTTGTTTTGCTCAGCGCATTCTTTATCAAAGCTTGCCAAGACTTATTCCTTGGAAAATTTTAAAGTCTTCAAAAGAAAGAAACAGGTCGCCTCTCTTTGTCACTTCCTGGTTATAGTCTAGTGACTAGTCATAGTCATGGGGCCTTGAGTTTCTCCTCACCACAGTCATATCATATGCTAAGGAAAAACTCAGGGCCCAAGTTCTAATGAAAGCAATGTGTCTGTTGCTCAACTGAATTTATGCTCAAATAAATTATTCTACATTAGCGTTGGAAACAGTAATAGTTTGATTCTATATTTCTGAAAATAATGTCTCAAGGTAGGATCACCTTATGTGTAATCTATACTCTCCTCATGAGTCCTATAGGTTGATCCCATGGGTTTTTCCTGCCTATTTCTCCCCATGATTTCACTCTAGTCTACATGATCTACTACTTAGTCAACACCCAGTATATCTCCGGCTAATCTCCAGACCTGGCTGCATGGCGGATATTCCTAGCTCTCTCCCTGCCTGTATCCCTACCCTCTGGCTCTATCCCATGTCCCAAGTGCAAACAAAAACAAACACGTCTCTCGGGAGAAGCAGGTGTCTTTCCAACGGGATAGATAAACAATTACACAGGACGTGGGTGTGTGTGTTCGGGGTGTGTGTGTGTGTTGATCCCAACAGTGCGTTGGAATCAACTTTGCATCTTGCTGATAGCATCTCTAAAGCCCCCTCAGACTAAGAAGAACTGCTGTTTATTTTCCCTCTGTGTGTTTCTTTTTAACTCTAATCTGCGTAAAAGCTGGGTATTGAAGATTAGGGGAGAAATATGTTCTCAATGTGGAAGTCCATGTGAATGACATACTTTATGGAGCCAACAGTGTGAATGGTTGTCAAGTTATAAAGACATACTACAATTAATTCATTTATTATTCACAAATGGATTGGTGGCAACATATTACATTTCATTACTTTGTGTAAGATCAGGAGTAAATCGGCCATAAAATAAAAATATAATAAAGACCAAAGTAACAGGCTTTTATTATTATGACAGTGGTAAATGGAAGAATTGTTTTGTTGTTTATAAATTACAATTTTGGGCTTTTCTCTCAAACAAATTCCAATTACATTTCCAATTGGGTGTCATGTAATTGCTAATATCCAGTGCTTGGGAAAGAGCTCACTGGAACTGAATATCCGACAGCACCTCTACTGCTTGAGTTCCTGCACCTCTTATAGAATATTAGCTAAAAAGTATTGTGGAATACCTGCACCTAAATGTAAACAATATCAGCACCCAAAATGAGTACCTACAACCATTTCAGTCCAAGTCAAGGGCTACTAGTATCCCATCAGGTAGCCGCGAGGTTAGAGCGTCTGGCCAGTAAACTGAAAGGTTGCAGGTTTGAATACTGGGAAAAAAACAAAAACATCTGTCTCTGTACACTTGAGCAAGGCACTTAACCTTGACCCTACTGATGTCTCAGGGGGAGTTGGGATATGCAACAAAACACATTTCCATTACACACTTGTGTGTAACAGGACAAATATAAGCACCCCCAAAATTATTATAGTATTATCACCCTACAAGCCATTAGTGAGCTTTACCCCAGACACTCTGATATGCCTTTAAGTTGCCTGCTGTTAGCTAAAGCAATCAATCACTTTATACAAGTGAGGTCTAATTAAGTGCTGACACTGGTTGCACCATGTACCATGTAGTTCTTCTATAGCTTGATGGTTATCTTAAGTCAAGGTGTATGCAAATTTGGCTTGAACATTTTCTTACCCTAAAATAGTACAAATTGTGATAGATAGTATAGGCTACAATAAAATCACTGTATTGTGGGTCACCTTTAATTCTGTCACTTTCTGTGTCACTGTCCTCCTCGTTGTCTTATGCACTGGCTCTTAACCAAGCCCAAAGGTAGACCAATACAAAGTACCAACACGTTATTGACTATTTTGCTCCACCCCTTACCGAGTTGTAATCCAATCCGATGCCCTGTCACAGGTAAAACCGGCCTCATATTCTCACACTATACCCCAAAAGCAAGAAAAGCCGACAAAACCCGTTCGTTCAGAGACACTTTTGCTCTGGCCCTCATTCCGAGTCGTAATTGAGTTTTTCTGGGAAAGAAGAAGGATCGGATTTACAGTACCAACTAGAAAGTCCAGTTCCACCAACCGAGATGTCACAGGAGCATGACAAGTAAGTGTTTTCAATCACCACTGCAAGTCCATTAGAACCAATGTGTTGAACTCATACAGCATTCTCTACTTTGGTGCAAAAATGAGCCGTCGATATTTGACTGTTTTTGAGGGGTTTTACTTGGTGCATGTGGATTCTAATAGAGTGTGAGAAAGTTTACTTTTTGCCTGTCTGACAAAACGAGGATGATTCAATATCTGTATTTATCGTGCTTGGGATCCGTGAGAGCGCCATTGAGAGTTTACAAGCACAGTTTCACTTGTCGTGTTCCAGCCTGCATGGCACAGGTGTACTGTATCTCTCCACCTGTCGTGCTAGTTCAGGCGCCTGTTCAGAGTACTGTTCTGCCGTTCCGTCTGTCAGTATTTGATTTAGCTTACAATAATTGAAGAAATTCGTCTTAATACCCCCTGGAGGTGTTTGATTTGGCTTTACCTTTGCAAGGCATACGTTTTGCCTATTGTTTTAGGCTACTTTATTGAAATTGAGGCATTATGCATATATTTTCCTATTTATTTTAGGTTTGAAATGCAGTATGTGATGCCTAATCCATGCTTGTAATGTCATTTCTAATCGAAAATTACATTTTAATCGAAAAAATATAAATAATGATTTTTAGAATGATTTTAATCTTTGCTCCAAAGTGGTCAAATGTGGATGTATTTTGTCAGTTTGAGGGCAATGACAAGGAGACTGTTGACTCCAGTGAAATCATACACCTGTTAGGCGTTGGCCCCTATAGTCAAAGGAACAATGTAAGCAAGCATTCTCTCCGTTGTATTGCATACAGACATACAGTCACTGGATGAATAATTTATTTTGACAGAATTATTTAATTGATTGAGATAGTGAATATGAAGAAAAAAAAGGGATTTTGATATTCACAAATAGGCCATTGTTGAAAGGGGGGGGAGTAGGCCAATAAATAACAACTTTTTCGTTTTATGTTTTTAATGTAATTCCAAATGTAAAATGTGTAATTTAGGCCAGCCTATTTCCTGACATCCAACAACGGTGTGAGAGGCAATTGGGGTTCCTCTTCAACATTTCTGGGAAAACAATGTAGACAACGCTATTTATTCAGTGTCCAATTCAATGCTTTTTTTTCCAAATAGAAAAAACGTTAATGCTCCTTTGTTTTAACAATGTATTGCATACCCTATAAGTTATATTGCCAGTTATTAACGAATATATCGGGTTGAAAATCCCTAACGCCTCAATTTTACCCGGGAAACAGTTTGTGAATGAAACAATTAGATATTGGATTACTAATAATATGTTTACCTTGACCAGTCAGAATAAAAGCCTTTTCTGTAGTAACTATAGCTTGGAAACAAAAGGAAATCAATCCATAAATTCAGTGTATGCCACTCTGGAGAAGCGTTCATGTGAATTGAGGATAGAAAAGCTATAGGTATCATATCTCACGCTAGCTTTTATTTTATAGGATCATAGGAGACATTTTGTTTGTAGATATATTTATTGAATGAAATAAATATGCCCAGTGTAGACTTTAGGTCTGAGAAGTCGTCATTGTTTGCACTTTCAATATTGTTCCCACATCCCACTTGAAAGCTCTAGGGTTCTGTTTGTGACTGTAAAATCATTCAGTTAAAAATAAAACTACTGAGTAATTGTGTGATCATGTCATATAACACACTACACTATTCCAAGTTTGACCTTCACCCACAATTGACAGAAAGACTGCATTGCTTCTCATAATACAATGGTGTAGACCTGGGCCTAATAGGTTAATAATAAGTGCCTTATCAAGTCCTAGAAGAATAAGATTTGTATTGATTTCTTATACTGTAGAGTTACCTACCAACATGTAAATTAGAACTACATTGACCCCCTCCCATACACCTAGCCCCTTCACTAAACACCAGAAGAAGGTGTAGCCAAGTCTTTTTTTTTTTTTTTTTTTTTTTGTTCCTCTTCGAGAGAGGATGCATTACTTGCTTTCTTTGGGAGTGTATTCAGTTAAGCTTGGTGATGATGATGATGACGATGGCGATAAATGTTCTCAAACAGGTTCTCTAAAAATAAAACAACAACCCAGTCTGATAAACCCTGGAATGTTGCACTAGATCCTTCTGTGTAGATAACAGACAGGTAACCAATAGGAAACACTTAACAACAGACAGGTAACCAATAGGAAACGCTTAACAGCAGACAGATAACTAATAGGAAACATTCAATAGCAGACGGGTAACCAATAGGAAACTGTTGATCATCATGAGCTGTCACACTGGAAGAGCCAGTCTTTTCTCCGAGATGCCATAATCTCACAAATTGCTGAGATTTGTTGCACAATCGTCTTGCTTGTACAACAGGTCTGGAAGATAAAGTGTGACATTGTTGATCTCTCCAACTGTTAGTTGGTTGTGAACAAGGCAGTGATTGTTGCTCTGACTGTCTGTTGATATATTACGTGCTGTCAGTCTGGCGTATCCATCTGATGATTCACTGTCTGATTTTTAAGTGAACCAGTTAGAGAAACAGGGTCACATTAACTATATTAACATATTTATAACTCAGTCCATCTTAAATGTGTAGCTTATTATTATTATTATTATTATTATTATTATTATTATTATTATTGCAGCTCCTGGTTTTGACATGTACTATATGTAGCACGAGTTGCTTTCTCCCATGACATTGTCACGGCACTCCTCCTAACCTCTCTCTCTCTCCTCTCTCCCCCTCTGCCAGTAAGAGGGCAGTCCTGGTGCTGCAGAATGATCCCAGCTACGGTCAGCGGCGGCCATTCACCAACGAGGACGAGGCGTGGAAGTCGTTCCTGGAGAATCCCCTGACGGCCGCCACCAAGGCCATGATGAGCATCAACGGGGACGAGGACAGCGCCGCAGCCCTGGGCCTCCTCTACGACTACTACAAGGTAACATAGAAGTGACAGAACCAAGGCTGGTTATTACCGGTACAGGAGCTGTATTCCCTCACAGGTGTCATGACACTCCTATAAGGTGTATATGGCTGCACTGTAATTGATTATTATCAATTCATGATTCATAACAGCACAGCCACAAATAAGCTCCCCACTTGGCAAGCATCAAAATGACAACCACACAATTTGAACCATTGTGTTTATTAATGATTTATAAACCCTTATCCACTAGTACGGCCTATGAAATATGTATGCACTCACTAACTGTAGTCGCTCTGGATAAGAGCGTCTGCTAAATGACTAAAATGTAAATGTAAACTAAACGACTGAAGTAGCTTTACTCAAGACCTGTGTCTTCCAGACTTCATTTGTGAAGCAGCCACAGCACATTGACTGGTTGCCATTTTGTTTTCCATGTAGACAGAGATGGTTCTATTGGATGTGGTCAGACTCACAGCGGCTGTGTTTACCTTCCCATGCAGGTTCCCCGGGAGAAGAGAACAATATCTCAGACCAAGACAGACTCACTGGGCTCTGATGTGGATCCCAACAAAAGGTATATGTAGGTATAACATCCCTTTTACAAACCAGAATTTGCCATGGTAATGCATTTTAGCATTATGTTTTGTTTCTGTGTGTGTGTGTGTGTTGGTTGGTTGATATCCACGCGATACCCACGCCCCACCTGTCTATGGTCCTTATTTCATATTAAACCAATGACATTTTACCTGCCCTGTTTTTTTTAATTGTTATTTTTAATTGTTCTTGCTCAGGCACTTGATGACCCCCCTGCAAGAGACTTCCATGGCGTCAGCGGAGAGCAGGATCCAGGTTCTGAAGGGCCCCTTTAACATCCTCCTGCCCAACCAGCTGCATGGCCATGACAACAAGAGGGGAGTCCCTTTCCCCTCCCCAGACACCACTGTCACCGTCTCCATCGCCACCGTCCCCAACTACCCCAATGTCAAGATGGAGGGGCCCTCCAACAGCTTCTCTGTCACAGTCCCCAACCACTGCTCTGAGTCCGACAGCCACACGGTGGAGTTCGCCCGGCAGCTCACCCACAGCCAGTTCAGCCCCAGCACCCAGTCCCGAACCCCCGACTCCACCTTCCCAGAGAACTATAAGGACGGTCACCAAGAGGTGTGTAAACATACTCAACAACAAGGATCCAATAGCCTTTTCTCTCATCTAAAACCCCCCAACCCTCCCCCACTTTCAGATCTCTCTCTCCCCCGTCAGACAATACCCCTTTTACCTGAGCCTCTGGAGCCTACAACAGTGGATCTCAGCCCTCCCTGTTTTATTTGAATATGCCAAAATAGCGGACCAGCGTGTTATTATGCCATTGTCTGGCCTACACAATAAAGTGCTGTACTATTTCCCCCCTACAATAGCCCAGGCCCTTTCTCTCTCCTCTCTCTCTTTCTCTATTTAACCTGGAGGGGGATTACCTTGAAAAGGGATAACCCAACACAACCCCCTTCACACAGGGGGAGGGAGGGAGGGAGGGAAGGAGAGAGGGAGGGATTGGAAGGGAAGTGGTTTGTTTCCCCTTCACTGAAAAAGAGAGAAAGCGGGCAAGAGAGAGGGAGAAAGAGAGAGAGAGCTCCCTTGACTCCCTTTAACCCCTGAAAGCACTAGCTACAGCCTCGTCATGGATGCTTGTCTAAATCCAAGCCCTCTCTCCTCTTTGTGTGCCGCAGGTGTTCTCCTTCCCAGGGGATCTCCAGTTACGCCTGGCCTCCATCGCGCCAGAGGAATACACCGCTTTTGACACCGTGCCGGGGTAAGCCCGCCGGCCGCCCGCTGTCGCCATTCAGGCCCTGATAGAAGACTACTGAAAATAGCCTCATTCACCACAGTCACCTGGGAGTCACCAGATTCCCTCAGTGTAAAAGGCACAATGCCAAACAACAGGGCCTCTGTGACGCTACGAGGAGTTTGGGTCACGATCAAGTCAATGGGAAGGGATTGATGAGTGGGGCCTTAATGTGAAGGCATACCCTTTCCATATCCTGAAATCCAGACCTGTTTTGTGCCAAACATATGACACAGAGTACAAGGAGTGGAATGTCAGCACAAAACAGGTCTGGATTTCAGGCTACTCTTTCCCTAAAGGAAAATACAAATGTACTATTGTAACCAATACTTATTTCTCTATTAGGAATAATTTTGAGTACACCCTGGAGGCGTCCAAGTCGCTGCGTCAGAAGACAGGTGACGGCACCATGACGTACCTGAACAAGGGTCAGTTCTACCCTATCAGCCTCAGGGAGATGGACAACAGCAAGCAGCTTCACCACCCCATCAGCAAAGTCAGGGTAAGACCACACCACAAAGCTAGCTAGTCTCATTGTTGAAGTACCAATACATGATATGAGTAGGTCTCATGTTAAAGATACCTCTGGTGAAAGGTTAGACAGAATAAACAGAGAAATCTTAGGCGAGTTGGTAGCTATTTTGCTAATAGTAGCTTTTAGCTACTAACAGGTCTGATCTCGTTAAATTGAATGTGTCAGTTGAGCTAACATGTTTGATGGCCCTGGGATTGTGTGCTCCATTTCAGAGTGTGGTGATGGTGGTGTTCGGGGAAGAGAAGTGCAGAGATGACCAGCTGAAGCACTGGAAGTACTGGCACTCCAGACAGCACACAGCCAAGCAGAGGTGTCTTGATATTGGTAAGAGCCCATGCTACTGGAGTCTACATCACACACATCTCCACAATAACTCCTAAAGGGAAGTTTAAAGGACTAAAGAATACATTAAAGGCCTGATTTACGGTGCGAAGCACAAGGAAAAACAAAACACTGGCTAAAACATTCATTGCTTTACCCTTTAAAAGTGTTAATGAACCTGTTTTATTACTTCTGGGAAATAACAGGTGCAAATTTCCCATTACAAATGCTTACTAAATTAGGCCATAGTTTCTTATGTTACATAAAGTCTCCAGAAGTACTTCATGAATGGTGACGAATGCATTTGATCATATCTACCTAACACTCTTACCATACCATCCTGCACTGCCACTGATTCACTGTTGTTCCCTGAATTGTTGTGCAATCATCACCCTCCATTTCCTCCCTCCTGTCACATGCTGTCTCTGTCTCAGCTCAAGGAGGAGCAGGCAGCTAGCCAAGGAGCCAGACAGACAGATCCACCCAATGAACAACACAAACTGGGCCTGTATTCAAAAAGTGTCTCAGAGTAGGAGTGCTGATCTAGGATCAGGTCCTCCCTAGTCCATATAAACTTAATCTTATTCATTAATACTCATTGGTTGAATCTTAACAAACCTCTTTAGAACAATACACCTGATTGGATAAGGGAGGGTGAGAGTGTGGGTGGAAATGGGACAAGGCCAGTTGCCCTGTTTGTTAATAATACCTGTGTAAACTGGGCTCCATGGTGGCTCCCTGTCAGAACAATCCAGTAACTTAATTTTCTGGAGGTAGACTGATCAATCTTACTCTGCACGCACACACTGTGAAAAGAAAGCTTAATTCTGCTTGACAGAGGAAAGTGTATTGTCTCATTTGCAGTCTGAATTTGATGGAAGGACTATGGGCGAAAGGTGACTGTTGATACACCCTGCTTGCTTTGGATTAAAGTAGTCAGTCAGTCAAAAACGTAGAGGCGCCCTACTTAAACAGTGTGGTTTGTAGTAAAGGGCTATAGGCCAAGGTGTGAGAGTGTATTGGTGATCCCTAGTAAGGAAGTTGATTGTGATTGGTCAGAACTTAAAGTTGGCGACCAAGCACCTAGATTTCCGAATTTCTCGCGTTATTTTGTAAAATGGCAGAGTGAAAATGGCTCTGAAAGACTTGGAAGTACAATAATGCGAGACTAGGAGGCCAATACCACAGAGGGAGCTTTTTTTATCCACACCTTTGAGGATCGACTTCACTAGTGTGGGAGCACATTCTCAGTACTTGTATCTAAAACAAGCTACTGACCTGAGCTTCATTCTTATGCAACGCTACTAAGACAATGAAATCAACCCTATCCTTATAATATTGTCATCCTTCCTCCAATAAAATATCAGAAGTCTCCTTCCACCACTCCATACATCAACTTAGCCAACTTACTGTAGTTTCATAACTTAGCCACGACCGCAGCCCCTTTTCATTGAAAGTCTAATGTCAATGCTAACAGTACAGTCCATTATGTGTCCTGTCGTTCCCAGCTGACTACAAGGAGAGCTTCAACACCATCAGCAACATCGAGGAGATCTCCTACAACGCCATATCCTTCACCTGGGACATCAACGAGGAGGCTAAGGTGAGATACAGGAAACATACCTTGGGTATGAGGAATGAGAGGAAAAAGGTGAAGGGAGATGGAGAGAAAGTTGTAGGTCAACTTGTTTATCCCTACAACACATCAAATCAAATCAAATGTGTATTGGTCACATACACATATTTAGCAGATGTTATTGCTGGTATAGCGAAATGCTTGTGATCCTAGCTCCAACAGTGCAGTAATATCTAACAATACACACAAATCTAAAAGTAAAATAATTAGGAAATATAGAAATATATACAGTACCAGTCAAAAGTTTGGACACACCTACTCATACAAGGGTTTTTCTTTATTTTTACTATTTTCTACATTGTGCAAAGCTGTCATCAAGGCAAAGGGTGGCTATTTGAATAATTATAACACTATTATTCTACAAAATAAAGAAAAACCCTTGAATGAGTAGGTGTGTCCAAACTTTTGACTGGTACTGTATATATATATATATATACTGTATGTGATGGGATGTATAGACATTGTGGACAGCATATGGATATAATATATAGTATATCTGAAGGATATGTAGGATAGAATAGTATATGTGGTCAGATGAAGCAGATGCTAAGCTACAGGACTGTTTTGCTAGCACAGACTGGAATATGTTCCGGGATTCTTCCGATGGCATTGAGGAGTACACCACATCAGTCACTGGCTTCATCAATAAGTGCATCGATGACATCGTCCCCACAGTGACTGTACATACCCCAACCAGAAGCCATGGATTACAGGCAACATCCGCACTGAGCTAAAGGGTAGAGCTGCCGCTTTCAAGGAGCTTATAAGAAATCCCGCTATGCCCTCCGACGAACCATCAAACAGGCAAAGCGTCAACACAGGACTAAGATCGAATCGTACTACACCGGCTCCGACACTCGTCGGATGTGGCAGGGCTTGCAAACTATTACAGACTACAAAGGGAAGCACAGCCGCGAGCTGCCCAGTGACACGAGCCTACCAGACAAGCTAAATTACTTCTATGCTCTCTTCGAGGCAAGTAACACTGAAACATGCATGAGAGCATCAGCTGTTCCGGATGACTGTGTGATCACGCTCTCCGTAGCCGATGTGAGTAAGACCTTAAAACAGGTCAACATTCACAAGGCCGCAGGGCCAGACGGATTACCAGGACGTGTAGTCCGAGCATGCGCTGACCAACTGGCAAGTGTCTTCACTGACATTTTCAACCTCTCCCTGTCTGAGTCTGTAATACCAACATGTTTCAAGCAGACCACTATAGTCCCTGTGCCCAAGAACACTAAGGTAACCTGCCTAAATGACTACCGACCCGTAGCACTCACATCTGTAGCCATGAAGTGCTTTGAAAGGCTGGTCATGGCTCACATCAACACCATTATCTCAGAAACCCTAGAACCACTCCAATTTGCATATCGCCCCAACAGATCCACAGATGATGCAATCTCTATTGCGCTCCACACTGCCCTTTCACACCTGGACAAAAATAACACCTATGTGAGAATGTTATTCATTGACTACAGCTCAGCGTTCAACACCATAGTGCCCTCAAAGCTCATCACTAAGCTAAGGATCCTGGGACTAAACACCTCCCTCTGCAACTGGATCCTGGACTTCCTGTCGGGCCGTCCTCCAGGTGGTAAGGGTAGGTAACAACACATCCGCCACGCTGGTACTCTACACGGGGGCCCCTCAGGGGTGCGTGCTCAGTCCCCTCCTGAACTCCCTGTTCACTCATGACTGCATGACCAGGCACGACTCCAACACCATCATTAAGTTTGCCGACGACACAACAGTGGTAGGCCTGATCACCTACAACGATGAGAGCCTATAGGGAGGAGGTCAGAGACCTGGCCAGAACAGCAACCTCTCCCTCAACGTGATCAAGACAAAGGAGATGATTGTGGACTAAAGGAAAAAGAAGAGGACCGAGCACACCCCCATTCTCATTGATGGGGCTGTAGTGGAGCAGGTTGAGAGCTTCAAGTTCCTTGGTGTCCACAACACCAACAAACTAACATGGTCCAAGCACACCAAGACAGTCGTGAAGAGGGCACGACAAAACCTATTCCCCCTAAGGAGACTGAAAAGATTTGGCATGGGTCCTCAGATCCTCAAAAGGTTCTACAGCTGCACCATCGAGAGCATCCTGACTGGTTGCATCGCTGCCTGGTATGGCAACTGTCTGTAAACAATTGTTGGAAAAATTACTTGTGTCAAACTATAGTTTTGGCAAGTCGGTTAGGACATCTACTTTGTGCATGACACAAGTAATTTTTCCAACAATTGTTTACAGACACAGTATTTCACTTATAATTCACTGTATCACAATTCCAGTGGGTCAGAAGTTTACATACACTAAGTTGACTGTGCCTTTAAACAGCTTTGAAAATTCCAGAAAATGATGTCATGGCTTTAGGAGCTTCTGATAGGCTAATTGACATAATTTGAGTCAATTGGAGGTGTACCTGTGGATGTATTTCAAGGCCTACCTTCAAACTCAGTGCCTCTTTGCTTGACATCATGGGAAAATCAAAAGAAATCAGCCAAGACCTCAGAAAAAATATTGTAGACCTCCAAAAGTCTGGTTCACCCTTGGGAGCAATTTCCAAACACCTGAAGGTACCACGTTCATCTGTACAAACAATAGTACGCACGTATAAACACCATGGGACCACGCAGCCATCATACCGCTCAGGAAGGTGACACGTTCTGTCTCCTAGAGATTAACGTACTTTGGTGCGAAAAGTGCAAATCAATCCCAGAACAATAGTAAAGGACCTTGTGAAGATGCTGGTGGAAACAGGTACAAAAGTGTCTATATCTACAGTAAAACGAGTCCTATATCGACAAAACCTGAAAGGCCGCTCAGCAAGGAAGAAGCCACTGCTCCAAAACCGCCATTAAAAAGCCAGACTACGGTTTGCAACTGCACATGGGGACAAAGATCTTACTTTTTGGAGAAATGTCCTCTGGTCTGATGAAACAAACATAGAAGTGTTTTGCCATAATGACCATCTTTATGTTTGGAGGAAAAAGGGGTCGCTTGCAAACCGAAGAACACAATCCCAAACGTGAAGCACGGGGTTGGCAGCATCATGCTGTGGGGGTGCTTTGCTGTAGGAGGGACTGGTGCACTTCACAAAATAGATGGCATCATGAGGAAGGAGAATTATGTGGATATATTGAAGCAACATCTCAAGACATCAGTCAGGAAGTTAAAGCTTGGTCGCAAATGGGTCTTCCAAATGGACAATGACCCCAAGCATACTTCCAAAGTTGTGGCAAAATGGCTTAAGGACAACAAAGTCAAAGTCAAACTTCTGACCCACTGGGAATGTGATGAAAGAAATAAAAGCTGAAATAAATAATTCTCTCTACTATTATTCTGACATTTCACATTCTTAAAATAAAGTGGTGATCCTAACTGAGCTAAAACAGGGAATTTGTACTAGGATTAAATGTCAGGAATTGTGAAAAACTGAGTTTAAATGTATTTGGCTAAGGTGTATGTAAACTTCCAACTTCAACTGTAGGTAGGTGTTTGTCTGCCGTTGAGGCCACATTCTTTTACCTGTCATTGCCATTGTTTAGCTAATGTGATGCACATACAAGGGAGGCCTTAGGGGCTAAGACGTGCCCAACAATGGGAGTTGGAATGAGGAAACGCGGCAGGGGGGCAGAAAACTGGATTTGACAGCTAACGATGGAATCCTGTCCGACCGGGTTCGAGGGAAGAGCAGTATTCCACTGTTCCTGACCAGTTTTTTTGGTCGTGAGGGATGGCGTCAACTGCCAACCTCCCAGACGGTTGTGAGGGATGGTGTCAACTGTCAACCTCCCAGACGTTTTAGCTAGCGCTTTGTGTTCGTGTAGTGCTATGACACTGCTACTGTTGATTGTTCGACTGTAACCTGGGATGTTAACACAATTAGGCTAACAAATAGACGGGCAGACAAGACAGTACCGCAGTTCATAAATCCCTTGGATCCCCTGAGGGAGACACACACAGACACACACACATAACCAGGATGTGGTCTTCTCGTCTCATGACCCGAGGCCTGTGTCCATAGGATAGAGGATGTTCATCCTTGTGTGTGTGTACTGTGTATAACCACCTGTTTGTACTGTGTAGAATCACCTTTGTGTACCCACCACTCTGCCTGTTTGTTAGAACCACAGATGAGCCAGGTGTAAGGTGTCACACTAAGGATGATGTGTAAGACTGATAGGACACATAGTCACTGCGTTTGTGTACGTATGCGTGTGTGTGAAAGATGCTTTACCTTCTCTCGTTGTGCCCCCTGGTGATTTGAAACGTAGGCACACACAGTTTACTCTGAAGGCAGAAGTGAAACAGAAGTCAAAGCAGGAGCAGCCTTTCCCAAATGTTGACACCCTTTGGGTTTCTTGATAGGACATACTCCTAGGATCATGAGAATAGGTCATTATATGATGAGATCACCTTTACTGAAGATGAGTAATTGCAAAAACATTTAAATGGAACATGTAGCTCATGAGACTATGTTGCGCCAGACATGACTTTACATGAAGTAAGCCATATAGTTACTTACTACTTTGGTTAACCGGTCGGCTATTTGATTAAACCAAGCATCTCATTTAGAAAACTAGTTCAATTCAGCTTAAAATTAACTACAAAATGTAGTTACTATATAGTTACTATGTGATTATAGAAATAAATTAACAGTTGTCACTACATGATATCTGTGCAAACTTGCAGTTAACGTTTCTCAGTGGTTATAATATTAAGTAAGCATATTGACATAGTACTTTCTAAAGAAAGCGATGTTTTGAAATTGCTTTCAGCAACCTTCTTTTAGTGGTTGCTAGTAGAACTGAGTCAACATGTAATTACCACTGTCTGCCAAAAGAGGGAGACACACACTAGTTCAGTAAAGACTGCACGTACAAAAACAAGGAACCAGACAGAGATTCTATGCTCTTTGGAATTCAGTGGGAGTGGAACCAGTGGGAATGCTGTCGAAAAAATATGACCTAATTTACTGTGCATGGAACATCAGTCATTGACAAAGAATACAATCCAATTTCACCATTTGCATTATTTTAGCTTTTTTCTACAACTATAAAAATAAATTTCTATACAGAATAAACAGGGTCTAATGCCTTAAGTGTAAGATACTGTACCATGCGTTGTGCACAATCACTATAGTGTTTAACATAGTGAGGCAATGGTACACAAATCCCCCCCCCCACACACACCATTTGTTGTTATGCATGGTTTTAAGGTACCTGAATTACTCAACAAATAAAATTCCCACTGAAAAAACAACATCCTGAATCTTCCTCCTCTTCCTCCTCCTCTTCCTCAGATCTTCATCTCGGTCAACTGCCTAAGCACAGACTTCTCCTCCCAGAAGGGGGTGAAGGGCCTTCCACTGAATCTGCAGATAGACACCTACAGCTACAACAACCGCAGTAACAAGCCAATCCACCGGGCCTTCTGCCAGATCAAGGTGTTCTGTGACAAGGGAGCTGAGAGGAAGATCAGAGACGAGGAGAGGAAGCAGTCTCGCAGGAAGGGCAAGTGCACCGACCTCACCGCCAGTATGGGAGCATGTGAGTGCCCACTGAGCATAGACACATAGAAATGAGCATAGACACATAAACACACACAGGCGCAAGCACACACATACACACACAATAATATACTGAACAAAAATATAAACGCAACATGCAACAATTTCAAAGATTTTAATGAGTTACAGTTCATATAAGGAAATCAGTCAATTGAAATAAATTCATTAGGCCCTAATCTATGGATTTTACTTGAGAATACAGACATGTATCTGTTGCTCACAGATAACTTTTTTTGAAAGGTAGGGACATGGATCAGAAAACCAGTCAGTATCTGGTGTGTCCACCATTTGCCTCATGCAGTGCAGCACATAGAGTTGATCAGGCTGTTGATTGTGGCCTGTGGAATATTGTCCCACTCCTCTTCAATGGCTGTGCGAAGTTGCTGGATATTGGCGGGAACTGGAACACCCTGTCTTACACATCGATCCAGAGCATTCCAAACATGCTCAATGTGTGACATGTCTGGTGAGTATGCAGGCCATGGAAGAACTGGGACATTTTCAGCTTCCAGGAATTGTGTACAGATCCTTGCGACATGGGGCCGTGAATTATCATGCTGAAACATGAGGTGATGGCGGAGGATGAATGACACGACTATGAGCCTCAAGATCTCGTCACGGTATCTCTGCGTATTCAAATTGCCTGCTACGTTGTCCGTAGCTTATGCCTGCCCATACACCCACCGCCACCATGGGGCACTCTGCTCACAAGATTGACATCAGCAAACTGCTCGCCCACACGACGCCAAACACGTGGTCTGTGGTTGCGAGGCTGGTTGGACTTACTGCCAAATTCTCTAAAACAACGTTGGAGGTGGCTTATGGTAGAGAAATTAACATTAAATTTTCTGGCAACAGCTCTGGTGGACATCCCTGCAGTCAGCATGCCTATTGCATGCTCCCTCAAAACGTGATACATCTGTGGCATTGTGTTGTGTGACAAAACTGCACATTTTAGAGTGGCCTTTTATTGTCCCCAGCACAAGGTGCACCTGTGTAATGATCATGCTGTTTAATCAGCTTCTTGATATGCCACACCTGTCAGGTGGATGGATTATCTTGTCAAAGGACGAATGCTCACTAACAGAGATTAAAATAAATGTGTGCACAATATTTGAGATAAATAAGCTTTTTGTGCGTATGGAAAATGGGACCAACACTTTACATGTTGCGTTTATATTTTTGTTCAGTGTTATATGATCTATTCTTGCAACGATACACATCAACAAGGCTCATCATTTGTCATTTTCGACCCCCCCCCCCCCATAGATGGTGACGTCAAAGTCCCTCTTCTTCAGAAGCGTAATGATGTCACAACCTTCAAGATGATGACTGACTTTGAGACTCAGCCGGTTCTCTTCATCCCTGACATCCACTTCTCCAACGTCCAGCGCCATGTGAGTACCCCTATACACTGATCTATGGTCCGTCTTGCATTTCACCTTCTAATGGTGAATGGTTAGGATTTGGGCAGGGTAAGCTGACCCTAGATATGTATCTTAAGGCAACTTCTACCCAGACATGACAGGGTCAACATCCTTGGCCAGGTAACCGAATGCAGGGTTATGCAAAGTATGCATACCACCTAAATGTTATGGGATGGTACCTGTGACATTCAAACTGATATTAAAACAGTTTAATTTTCCTGATATACTGTAGGTGTGGTGATAAGGCTGTTATCAGATTAATTGGGACAAAATTATAAACGCCAACCCTTTTTTTAGCGGATTCCAAAAAATCTACCTGTGTATTTGCATTGGGCTGTATGTAGGCTGCACAAGTGGACCACAACAGCCATGCATTTAGAATACATCGTAGTTATACCTACTTAATTGCCATGCAAGTGCAAGGTAGAATTTACTATAGAGTACCGGTAAGTATACAAATGATATGTTTTGTGATAAGATAAGAGCACATACTGTACTTGGTGCAGATTCAATGATACAAATCTTATCAAAGGGCATTTGAATGCAACTCCCACCAGCCACTGACTACCAAAGAGTCCAAACCACCCCCCACCATGTTTCCTTCAGACTTCTAAGAGCCCCTCATTCTGACACTCCTTCACTAAATACCAGGTGTTCTTTAGTGGGTGGATATCCCCCTAAGGCTATCTTACTTTAGAGTGTAGAGGCTCTGCCTATGCATTGTTAATAGATGAGTTAGAGACCCAACCTTAGTGTTTGATGTCCAAGCCCTGAACACCATTGATGTCCAGGGATTTTAAGGGGATCTGCTGTGCATTATGGGGGATCAAAATTCCAGAAACTTTCACAATATTCCCAGGTTTTATGGACTTTTGAAATCCTATAGGGGAATGTGTTATGTCTGTGCCGTGTTGTGACCCTGCATACCCAGCGCTCCTCCTATCGGTCACTCCTCCCCAGCTGGTAGGGTCAGGGTGTGAGTCAGAAGACATATTCCAGACACCACACTCTGGATCATTGCGTTAGAGCTCGCCACTCAGAGAGTGGTACTAAGCAGGGGTTGGAACAAAAATTATTTTCCAATCGTTTCATTCTGAACAGAACCATTCTTTTTTTGGTTCCGTTCCACTGTTCCGACCAGCAAAATGAAGTTCTGAACTGGTTCGAACCCAAAAATAGTAGCGGTTTATATTGTTCCTTTCTATTCCTTTTTAAACCTTTGAAATACAATATTTTGTACATTTAGCTCGACATTAAATTACTTCACCAATCATTGTGGCTAGAGCCGCTTGCTATGGAGTGGGCAAGCTATTTACATGCATTGAACAGACGAGTGTAGGGCGCAAGATGCAACTAATATTTTGCAGGTGGGGAGAGAGCGAGAGAGGTTGGAGGAGGAGGCTTGGCTTGAAGCGCTGGGCATCTTGTTGTTATGACATGCATTAAGATGTGCGTCACATTACGTGGTTCCCGGTGGGTAAAGAGTTTCACAACTCCTACTCAGCACAAGGTGACCTCAAGCCAACCAAAACTCACAGGCTAGACTTGCCAATTGGCCAGGACTTTGTAATCCTGTAATATCATGGGATCAGGGGTTATTCAGACTGGGACTTTCCAGTGTGTTCTAATAGGGGGAGATAGCCTTGGGATTGGCTGATGTGTGTGTTTATGTGCCAAAGATCTTACATGGTGCTTCAATGAATCAAAACATGTTTGGAATCACTCTTAAGCATGTATAGCAGATTAAAAAATATATACTTTTAACGTAATTGATTATTTTAAGCCCGGTGCTCTTTGAATAAGGCACCTAATACATTATGTCTAGAGTAGACTGCACCTGTTGCACTTGTGACTTGGTTTGACACCAAGGTGAGAGGAGACAGAGGGTAGTGTAGCTCTGTCTGTCTGCGTGTGGTATGTCAGGTCTCTCAACATTACCCAACAGCACACCTCTAGCAGTGCTCCCAGCCAGCGTGACATAACATGGCCTTCAGGTTGGATGCAGGAAGCATAGAGTGAAGCATTTCCCCTTGATTTTTAGAGCCAAGAATATACAGAGTCAATCTAACATGTTTTTAGGTCTCATGTTGAGACCAAATGTTCCAGGGCCCTGTTTGAACACTAGCAATGGATTCTTCCTTCCTTCCTGCTGTGAGGTCATCAGAAATCAGACCGAATTGGTGAAAGCCACATTTACTTCTTCAACCTCAATAGATCACTAATATTTCAAGGAAATTAGTAAGGAAGGATGGTTTAGTATATAACAGGGCCCAAGTCATTGCAAAGCTCTGAGAATGTTGTCTGTACAGTGGGTATGTTGCCAACATTGGGGACCAGGATAGACAGTGTTGTTTTGCTGAGACATTTTCAGCTTCCATGAATTGTGTACAGATCCTTGCGACATGGGGCCGTGAATTATCATGCTGAAACATGAGGTGATGGCGGAGGATGAATGACACGACTATGAGCCTCAAGATCTCGTCACGGTATCTCTGCGCATTCAAATTGCCTGCCACGTTGTCCGTAGCTTATGCCTGCCCATACACCCACCGCCACCCTATTGGCTACAGTGGCACCAGGGTCCTGTTCATTAGGTTTAAATGTTTAAAAACATATTATTGCAACAGAAAACAAAAATCTGTGTTTCTCATTGGTAGTGTTCCTCCCTGTTTCAGTCCGTTTGGTGCCTAATGAACATGACCCAGCTCAATGAGTTCACTGATTTCTGGGCCACATGGCGCTACTGAGCTGCAGAGTGGACTGAGCTGAAAATAAACCTTTCCTGTTTACTTTTCTGATCCAGCCTGGAGGGAAAACATTTATTTTGGTGCACAATTGGCAGTTGGATCCAAAATAGCAACCCAGTAAACCTCCAGCACATTTATCTGTGACTGATTAGCAGGGTGACTGGGTTTCCTCTGAGAATAGCCTACATTGATTTAGCTCTGGTCCAGGTCGTTAGTGCGCTCTGCTCCACTACATAGTAGAGGGGTGCACACTAACAACCTGGACCAGAGCTAATATTGATTATAGCACAAGTTACCGGGTTTGTCGGTTTCAGAGAAATATCACTCCTCTTGTGCTGCAAGAATGGCCTGAACAAGAAAATCCTATAAGTGTGAGTCAGAATAAGTAAAGTATACCAGCTGTAGCTCAGCTGGTAGAGCACGGCGCTTGAAACGCCAAGGTAGTGGGTTCGATCCCCGGGACCACCCATACACAAAAATGTATGCACGCATGACTGTAAGTCGCTTTGGATAAAAGCGTCTGCTAAATGGCATATTATTATTATTATTATTATTATTATTATTATTATTATTATATCCAAAACACTGTCATTAAATTTGATTGAAGAGTTCCCCAAGGATTGTTGTCACTGCCCACAAAGTCCAATCGACCTATTTTCTTGCACTTATTTCCAAATGCGGTCCATATCAGATAAAATCACCTCTTTGATATGTAGGAATGTGTGTTTTCACCCTTGACCCATATCACTCACTTCTCTTTCTCACTCACTTCCCTTTCTCACTCACTTCTCTTTCTCACTCACTTCCCTTCTCACTCACTTCTCTTTCTCACTCACTTCCCTTCTCACTCACTTCTCTTTCTCACTCACTTCCCTTTCTCACTCACTTCCCTTTCTAACTCACTTCTCTTTCTCACTCACTTCCCTTTCTCACTCACTTCCCTTTCTCACTCACTTCTCTTCTCACTCACTTCCCTTCTCACTCACTTCCCTTTCTCACTCACTTCCCTTTCTCACTCACTTCCCTTTCTCACTCACTTCCCTTTCTCACTCACTTCCCTTTCTCACTCACTTCTCTTTCTCACTCACTTCCCTTTCTCACTCACTTCTCTTTCTCACTCACTTCCCTTTCTCACTCACTTCCCTTTCTCACTCACTTCCCTTTCTCACTCACTTCCCTTCTCACTCACTTCCCTTTCTCACTCACTTCCCTTTCTCACTCACTTTCTTTCTCACTCACTTCCCTTTCTCACTCACTTCTCTTTCTCTCCATGCAGCCCTTCTCACAAGAAGATGGAGAGGAAAGGTGAGTTCCTGGAAACACACATTTTACACTTGTTTGTCTGTAATTTGATTTAAGTGGGTGGAAAACGGCTGGAGAAAATAAAGACAGTATGGTCTAGGACCTTCCTGCCACTTCTCTGTGAGAGGGCCTGTGTGTGTGTGTGTGTGTGTGTGTGTGTGTGTGTGTGTGTGTAAACGCTCTAAGCCAACTTTTCGTGTGTGTCCGTAGCAGCTCGGGCATGAAGAGATTACCCTACGCCAATGAGGATGAGTTTGGTTCCCCTCCCAATAAGCTGGCCAGAATGGACGAGCCCAAGAAAGGTATGATGTCTGTATGTGGGGTGTTTTTGTGTTCTATTTTTTATTTTCTTTATTTTTTTACCTTTATTTAACCAGGTAGGCCAGTTGAGAACAAGTTCTCATTTACAACTGCAACCTGGCCAAGATAAAGCAAAGCAGTGCGATAAAAACAACAACACAGAGTTACATATGGGATAAACAAAAACGTACAGTCAATAACACAATAGAAAAATAGAAAATATATATACAGTGTGTGCAAATGTAGTAAGTTATAGAGGTAAGGCAATAAATAGTCCATAGTGGAAAATAATTACAATTTAGTATTAACACTGGAGTGATAGAGTTGCAGAAGATGATGTGCAAAAACAGATACTGGGGTGCAAATGAGCAAAGTAAATAACCATATGGGGATGAGGTAGTTGGGTGGGCTAATTACAGATGGGCTGTGTACAGGTGCAGTGATCAGTAAGCTGCTCTGCCAACTGATGCTTAAAGTTAGTGAGGGAGATAAGAGTCTCCAGCTTCAGAGATTTTTGCAGTTCGTTCCAGTCATTGGCAGCAGAGAACTGGAAGGAATGGCGGCCAAAGGAGGTGTTGGCTTTGGGGATGACCAGTGAGATATACCTGCTGGAGCGCATACTACGGGTGGGTGTTGCTATGGTGACCAATGAGTTAAGATAAGGCAGGGATTTGCCTAGCAGTGATTTATAGATGACCTGGAGCCAGTGGGTTTGGCGACAAATATGTAGTGAGGGCCAGCCAACGAGAGCGTACAGGTAATAATGGTGGGTAGTATATGGGGCTTTGGTGACAAAACGGATGGCACTGTGATAGACTACATCCAATTTGCTGAGTAGAGTGTTGGAGGCTATTTTGTAAATGAGTCTACTGTTCGTTGTCTGTCTGTGTGTGTGTGTGTGTGTGTGTGTGTGTGTGTGTGCCCACCAATACACTGTGTATGCACTACTGATAAGGTGTCTCACAGTCACTGTTTACCATCCTCCCTGGTATGAGACCAGAGAGAGGGGGAGGTATGCAGAGGGAGGAGTGTGTTATTGTGTGTGCGTGTGTGTGTGCGTGCGTTGTTGTGAATGTTATGGCTTGCTCCCTGAAGGCCACCTACCCTCCCTACAAACACTGCCCATAGACATAGAGGCACATGACTCCTTAAGGCATCTGCATGCTTACCAAGCCGAAACAGTTTGGTATAGTTTGTGCATATATTATGACGACATTTTGTGACGTTTTTGTTCGTTTTGGACTTCGGTGAGGGTTTTTGCGCTGTTCGGGCACACACATTTTTTTCTGGAGGCAAGCCGAAGTTCGGAGCCGAAGTCTACGCCCCTTCGTCAGTGATTGGTCAACGTAGGGATTCTTCAATAAAGTCTTTGTTGTCATTCAACGAGACATGACTCGTTTTCATGCACATTTTTTCATTGAGAAATACTGCACCGAACATCTTAGTTAGATGTAAAATTGCGCTACTAAGATCTCTAAAAATGTATGACAAATTTATTGAGTTATCTTTTATTAATTCTGACTATTTTGAGGAAGTGTATACTGACTACGGCGTCTCAAAATGGACAAACAGTACTATTGACGCTTTCTTCTCGTTTTTCAAGCGAAGGTCTTTTAAGGGAGTACCCAAGCACACTTGTTCGGTTCGGCTAGCCGAGTTTGGCTTGGCACCAGCCGAACTGAATAATGCTGACACCTTTATTCACCCAGTCCCTGAAACACACTCATGCTGTATTCCCCCCTCCCGACGGCATAACCCAATATCACTGTTCATTCTCACCTCTCACTCACAATTCACACACAAGGACACACTCTTCACCCTTCATCAGCATATGGACACGCACGCATGCAAGCACACACGACTTGCACACTGTTTGTATTGAGAAGCTTTTAACGAAAAGGCTTTTTTAAATGTAGTACGGGAAGCTTAGTATAGCGAATGATGTCATAGTCACCATTGCAGAAACTTGAAGTCAGAACACACACCAGCCAGGTCACCCATGATACAAGTCAGTATTCGACGTCCATCCATGTCTTAGGACGTCAGGAGATGATGCGGAAACCGACCATTAGGGGCAACAGTGAGCGTTGTTACCTTCAAGTAGGTTTTGGTTTTGCTAGAGTGTTGTGGACGGGGATGGTGGATGGGCGTTGATTCCAAAGGTTGCAAGTTTGAATCCAGTGAAAAAAATAATTTTTTCCCCCAATTTCGCTGCAACTTCCCAACGGGCTCGGGAGAGGCGAAGGTCGAGTCAAACCTTAACCCTAACCTTAACCATTCAGAGTTAATGCCTAATCTTAAGAATTTGGCGTTAATACCTGAACTTAACCCTAACCTTAAAAATTCGGAATTAAAGCCTAAACGTAACCTTAAACACTTTGAAATTTGACGTTTGGAACAACTTCGAATTTTGACGTTTGAGAAACATGGATGAACGTCTAATTCTGACGTGAGACTGTGAGAGCTGGTAGACACACACACCCTTGGTCAAAATCCCCTTTACGGTCACTTGTACTAGGGCTGCCAAATTCCCTTTGATATCATATCCAGTGTCAGTGAACCAATAGATCTATTTAGAGCACATCTATTCTGAGTATCAGGTTGGAGTGAATGTGGGTGGACAGTGGGCAGCGTGGTAGAGTGCTTGAATATCCTCCACGTGTGGGAAGTTACACTCCAGCCCTACCTGAGCAGTGTGCTGCCTCGCTCAGGATCACAGACTGGGGCTGAGTTTGACCAGGCATCCTGCCAATGCTAACCCAGAGGTCTGGGAAGAGGCTGGGCAGACAACAAATCTCTGGTCTAGAGAATGACTTGGTCTTCCCAGTACCAGAGTACCAGATGGACCAGAGCCTTGAGTTTGGCCCCTTCCCAGACTGGAATGTCCTGGGCTAGGGTGACAGGGGCAGGAGGTCATGGGGGCAGGTTGTTGTTAGTTATTCATTGTGGTTTGGGTGTCAGACTGCTGTGTGTGTGTGCGTGTGTAGCAGGAGGAAGCGGTACTCGCTAGGCAAGCAGCGTGACGTCCGTTGCACGTATGCGTGTTCACGTGCATGTGTGTGTTTGTGTGTGTGTACGTATATGTGTGTTTGTGCGAATGTGTATTACTGTCCCAGATCTGATAGAACACTGTGAGGTATGGGTCACTTGAGACAGGGTCATAGTGAGAATCTCAGTTCAAACCCACATAAAGGGCCTCACCACCAGTCAGGCTGCTTAGCAGATATCTGACTCTGCCAATAAGTTCATGTGCTGTGTGATTTGGGGTGTGTGTCCTGCTATGACTTTGGTTTTGCGAAACCTAGCCCCATTTGAGTGTGTTTGTGTGTATATTTATGTATGTTTGTGTATGTGTCCCTGTGTGTGTGTGTGTGTGTACATGCCTGTGTGTATGTGTGATCAGTATGTCTCACTGTACCCCTCCTCTCTCCTATGTAGTTCTGCTGTATGTGCGTAAGGATACCGAGGAGGTGTTTGATGCTGTCATGCTGAAGAACCCCACACTGAAAGGCCTGGTGGAAGCAGTAAGTTTCTACGCAATACAACTAGAGCATAATAATATAATAATATCATAATATTATAGTAATAACACAGTAATATGGCCATTAAGCCCTAAGTGCTTTACAGTTAATCGTCATTGTATGTGGCCCATGCAGGAATCAAACCCACAACCCTAGTGCAAAAACATGCTCCAAACAACTGCAGGTTCAGAACCACAATCCTCCACTAAAGTTTATGAAACAGATCACTTTTACTCATAAAGTCAAACTTCACACCCACAGAACCACCATGATAGTGGCTTAGAAACAGGGTGAGCCTGTCCCTAGTGGGGTTTCATAGGGTCAGTCAGGGAGGGACACCCAGGGAGACAGCCAGACATATGGTGTATGTTATGGGAGGCTGGTCACATCGCATCACTCCAGTGACACTAGTGTGGGTGGCTCTGTTTGTGTCACGGCCCATTCTGCCACACAAACTCCTCTATCGTCTACCCTGAAATTACCCATGGCCACTATCTATCTCGCTCAGCTTGATTATCATAATTCAAGCCAGCATCTCAGAGAGAGCGAGAGAGACAGAGAGGAGACACAACTCAACCTAGATGATTATTTCCTAGAAATGGAGGGACGGATGGAGAAAGAGAAAGGGGGGTGCCCAAGGAGGACAGAGGCATTACCACGTGTAGGGTCTCCCTTCAGGTGGGGGGCCATGGTGGCTATGGTTCTGATTAGGGGGTCTGTCTGGCGTAGTGCACTAAGACAAAGGGTATAGTGGACATCCCTCAGCAGGGGACACCAGGCTGTGGGGAACTCAACATGGGTCCCCAACCGCCTCCACAACAGGCCAAATGAGTTGTGACAGGGCCTCTTAGTTTCCCGGGGAGGGGAGAGTGGGCAGCTGGGGGCAAAGGGTGGCAAAGATACCATCATATGTCTCTTCCCATTTCTCTTCTCTTTCCTGGTTGAATTTTGATTAATTTGTTAGGGTGATCTTTTTTTTATTCATAGAAGATGGAAAACAAAACATTAAGGCATTGTAAAAAAGATATATATAATGGAGTTATTGAGTTACATTTTTTATAGGAGTTATTGAGTTACATTATAAAGGAGTTATTGAGTTACATTATAAAGGAGTTATTGAGTTCCATTTTAAATAATAAAAAAAACACACAAAAAAACAACAAGTATACAACATAATGTTACTTCAAAACAAAGCAAGCACCAGACCTAGGTTCAAATACTATTTCAAACATCTCAACCACCCTCACATACATTGTCTCTTCTTTCAAACAAGAGACTACTGGATAACAAGTCTTTGTTGCTCCGCTTCTTCTAGATATCAGAGAAATACAACGTGCCGCTCGAGAAAGTGGGGAAAGTCTACAAGAAATGCAAGAAAGGGTAAGAGGTTCACATCAATGGTTAAGTTTATTTACCATGATTAAGATCATTCTACAACAAGTAAACGTTATATTTGTGGAGAATCAGGCTTTTTATGTATTACATTATGTATTACATAATAAGATAATAACCATGGAAATAGACTGACTAGATTCTATTTCTAGGATACTGACATCCCTATCTGTCCCTCTATTAGGATTCTAGTCAACATGGATGACAACATCATCAAGCACTACTCCAATGAAGACACCTTCCAGATCGCCATGGAGGAGCTAGGGGGTGTGTACAAACTCACCCTGACTGAAATCTGATTGGCCCAAAGGGAGGGGTGGGGAGTGATTGACACTGTCACCGCCCAGTCTACATAGAGTGTGGACATTGGGCAGCTTGTAAAGTTGTTGTAAATGTAAAGAAATGTGGTTTACACATACACATACACATGGCCTTAGCCCAGTCACCGAACATGAACAGAATGTCTCTGACACTATTCGCAATATCTACAGTCCACTAGCATGGTTCCAGATCTGTTGTTATCAGTCATGCCAATGATCATTGCAGTTGTCGAGACAGCATAAACTGATCTGGGACAAGGCTTAACTGTCCACCTGTCTGAGAGACAGTGTTCTTTGTTATCTGTAAGGTCACTAAGCCAAGTTACAAAGCCACTGCTCTTATATGATGATGGCATTGTGTCGATGGCTTGATGTAGACTTTTGATACATTTTGTGTAACTTTTATATATAAGAATCGAGTGTAACAAGAAGCCCTCTTCGTTTTGTAATAGCTATGTAATATATGTATGTAAAGGCCATTTGAGAATCTTTGTTACAGTACAGTATGTGTGGCGTATTTGTTGTGTGGCTATAATACCTGATGCTATGCAGACAAACCTTCTCTCAGTATCTTTGTGTTGTTCATGGAATACGTAAGAGAAACAGGCTAATAATGCATTGATTTTGACATTAGCATTAGCATCATAGTAGAGTGGTTGGAGATGCATGCTATCCTTTAGCCTGGTCCCAGATCTGTTTGTGCTATCTTGCCAATTCCTATGGTGATTGTCTTGCCAAACATAGCAAGACAGTACAAACACAACTGGGACCAGGCTAGCTATCCTTATGCCTCAGACTGCATTGTGTCTGCCCCATTGGAACTCCATATAGCACTGAAGATAGATCTTAATCGATTAAAGAGGATATTTAGCATGCATTGCAAACACTAATTGTATTGCAAATAGAGGGGATGGTTGGCTCACTGTATTGATACTAAACATCCTGGCAGTATTTAGTATGTATGTATGTATGTATGTATGTACACTCAGTCTGGCAGTTAGTATGATATTATCTGTGTTTGTTGTTACCATATGTGTGTTGAGTATGAGCATGTACTGCATGTGGTTTTCACATGGATTTCTGAATAGAATCGAGAGCAGACATTTTCCCTTATAGCGCTTTAGCATATGGCCTCTTCATAAGTATTACATGTTTTTTATTAAGTAGAAGAAAAAAGTATCAACCCTTCACTCAGCTATGGCCTGAATAGGTTTCAGAACAGGTTGCAGACTCACAACAAAATAGATTTGAGAATGTCTATTAGTGCATAGGAAGTCAGATAGTTAAGGTCAAACCCATTCAGATTGACAGATTCTCCCTATGTCGTTGTATACACACATCAGGTACAGTAATAATGTGATAACATTACATTTGTGTCCATTTGAAAATGTTGAAAAAATGTGTCCTTGCGTACTGTAGAAGCTCCTTTTTGTACCAGAGTACTTAATGTGTATATATTTATTAAGAGAATGGGAAATGGGTTATTTTTTACCGTATATATCAAACAGAATGTTACTATTATTCCTAATATAATGTTTTATTATGTTTCTTGTTTTTGTATGAAATTGTTCTAACATAGTATTTACAGTATATGTCGAGGGTAGGTTGAAATATTTGTACATGTCTTTGTTTTTTAAATGTCTTTTCTCAGATGTTGGGAATATTGTCTCATGTATCATATAGTGTCCAACTGTCCAATAAAAAAAGCTCCAGGAGCTGTACTGGTGGTCTGTATGTTGGTGGCTCATGTCCCAAATGGCACCCTATTCCCTATATAGTGCACTACTGTTGACCAGAGGCTCTGGTCAAAAGTAGTGCACTATAGAGGGAATAGGGTGCCATTTGGGATGTAAGCCTCATGTTGGGCCTTGGCTTCATTAACATTCCCCTTCAGCCACAGAGCAAACTCAGCCGTGGCTGGAGCCCCAGTCTTCCACAGGTCCATATGTCTGGGCACCAACCCCAAAGCCCCACTGACAGGAAACAGGCGTGAAAACAGTAACACACAGCCTCGCTCGCCAGTCACCACATTGCTCCGAAAACACACCAATGTCCTCAAATGGCCTCGCTAACGTAGTCTCTCCATCTGAATGTCCCCACAAAAGATACAGCGGTTGTGGTAAGGCATTTATGGTACAGTACATCCACACTATTCAGACTGGAGTATATTTGGGTACTACAGTATCATTTTCAGACATGTTAGGCTAGAGAAACAGGCGAATGCAGCAGAGACATAGGCACACACAGTAAGGTACAGTAGGCCTACTGCTAATGTGACAGTTGAAATGAACCTAAACTGCTATGATGTGTATTAGAAGTAAGGATAGGGGCTTTCCTTTTTCTAGCTCAAAGTGATGTAGAATCCTCAGACTTCAGAAGAGTGGATACTTCCATGGCGCGTATGGCATAGAGAAATAATCTTGATTCTATTTCTATGGCCTATGTTATTATCACAAACTGTGCCTGGGCCTACGCTCTAAAAATTAGGGGTTCATCAAAGGTTCTTCTAAGATCCTCAAAATTCTTCAAAGAACCTTCGAGTTCTTGGCACTGAAAATTGCCCCCCAAAAAATGTATTCCAAGAACCCCATAGGAGGTATTTGGTATTTTTGGGGTATTTTATTATGATCCCCATTAGCTGTTGCAAAAGCAGCAGCTACTCTTCCTGGGGTCCACACAAAACATGAAACATGACATAATACAGAACATTAATAGACAACAGCTCAATGACAGGACTACATAAATAAAATAAAATAAATACAAAAGGTACATGTAGCCTACATATCAATACATACACACAAACTATCTAGGTCAAATAGGGGAGAGACATTATGTTGTGAGGTGTTGCTTTATCTGTTTTTTGAAACCAGGTTTGCTGTTCACTTGAGCAATATGAGATGGAACGGAGTTCCATGCAATAATGGCTCTATATAATACTGTACGCTTTCTTGAATTTGTTCTGGATTTGGGGACTGTGAAAAGACCCCTGTGAGCTGTGTGTAAGTTGACTATGCAAACATTTTGCAATTTTCAACACATTGATGTTTCTTATAAAAAGAAGAAGTGATACAGTCAGTCTCTCCTCAACTCTTAACCAAGAGAGTGGCATGCATAATATTTATATCAGCCCTCTGATTACAATGAAGAGCAAGATGTGCCGCTCTGTTCTGGGCCAGCTGCAGCTTAACTAGGTAATTCGTTGCAGCACTCGACCACACGACTGGACAATAATGAAGATAAGACAAAACTAGGCCCTGCAGGACTTGCTTTTTGGAGTGTGGTGTCAAAAAAGCAGAGCATCTCTTTATTATGGACAGACCTCTCCCCATCTTTACAACCATTGTATCTATATGTTTTGACCATGACAGTTTACAATTTTTTAAAAACGTTTTAGTCATTTAGCAGACGCTCTTATCCAGAGCGGTTACTGGCACAACGCTCTTAACCACTAAGCTACCTGCTGCCCCAATCTAAGGTATCTCCAAGTAATTTAGTCTCATCAACTTGTTCAACAGCCACACCATTCATTACCAGATTCAGCTGAGGTCTAGAACTTAGGGAATGATTCGTACCAAATACAATACTTTTTATTTTATTTTATTTTTATATATTTCCCTTTATTACTTTCCAACCCCACCACCCCTTCCCTAATTGGAGTAAACTAGTGAATAACAATGCTTAGGCCTCGACTTCCAGCTTATACATACTATATACATTTTATGGACACAGTCAATTTTACAATAATTCGATTTTGTTTGTTTTTACTCCTGAACTTCCTCTACCCTCAACCTCTCCGATCATTTTCATGATGTCCATCCGGTTTGCTTCTATATGCCATATCTTTCTAACTGTGCTCTTTCACAAAAGTTCTCAACCTATAACCTATATACTTATTATGGACACAGCATGCTTACGTTATTAGTTATCTTGTTGTTATTAGTTGTTGTTAGTTGTTATTAGTCCCATCCTTCAACTCCATTCAACACCACCCATCTATCTCTTAACACCATCCATATTGGATTTCTATTTGCCATATATTTTTCAACTGTATTGTGATGTTTTACAAAAGTTCTGAACCTTTCTATTCTCATTATTTCTACAGATTGTAAATTGAAAATAAACATTTTTGCTAAAAGTAAAATTATATTATTGATCGATTGACTATGACTTTTCAGATCACCCAGTAATGCTATCTGCAGGGTTGGCTCCAGGAAATATTGCAATCCTTTAGCCATTCCTGGACCTGTGTCCAAAAACAAGCTACAAATGGACAGTACCAAAATATAATTATCTAATGATTCTGTCTCTTCGCAGCAAAATCTGCAGAGCTGGGAAGATTGTATCCCCCATAAAAATAACATTCTATTGGTAGCAAGAATTTTATATAATAATTTAAATTGAAAAATTCTAAGTTTTGAATCCGGCATCGTTTTGCATATCAGTTCATAAACACTATGCCATGGGATCGGTACGTAAAAAATCTCTTCCCAACTATTTTGCAAATACAATACTCTTAGTTTTAGAGATGTTCAGGACCAGTTTATTACTGGCCACCCATTCCAAAACAGACTACAACTCTTTGTTAAGGGTTTCAGTGACTTCATTAGCTGTGGTTGCTGATGCGTATATGGTTGAATCATCAGCATACATGAACACACATGCTTTGTTTAATGCCAGTGGTAGGTATTTGGTAAAAATAGAAAAGAGTAGAGGGCCTAGAAAGCTGCCCTGCGGTACACCACACTTTACATGTTTGACATTAGAGAAGCTTCCATTAAAGAAAACCCTTTGAGTTATATTAGATAGATAGCTCTGAATCCACGATATGGCAGAGGTTGAAAAGCCATAACACATACGCTTTTTCAACAACAGGTTATGGTCAATAATATCAAAGGCTGCACTGAAATCTAACAGTACAGCTCCCACAATCTTCTTATTATCAATTTCTTTCAACCAATCATCAGTCATTTGTGTCAGTGCAGTACATGTTGAGTGCCGTTCTCTATAAGCATGCTGAAAGTCTGTTGTTAATTTGATTACAGAGAAATAGCATTGTATTTGGTGAAATACAATTTTTTCCAACAGTCTGCTTAGAGCTGGCTGCAAGCTTATAGGTCTGCTGTTAGAACCAGTAAAGGCCGCTTTACCACTCTTGGGTAGCGGAATTACTTTGGCTTCCCTCCAGGCCTGAGGACAAAGTCTTTCCTCTAGGCTCAGATTAAAGATATGACAGATAGGAGTGGCTATAGAGTCAGCTACCATCCTCAGTAGCTTTAAGTTGTCAATGCCAGGTTTGTCATTATTGATCGATAACAACAACTAACTTTGCAAAATTCAAACTTGCAATGCTTTTCTTTCATTATTTGTTTTTTATGCATGAATACGATGGCTCACTGTTCATTGTTGCCAAGTTTGCCCACTTTGCCAATGAAGTAATCATTAAAATAATTGGCAACATCAAATGGTATTGTGATGAATAAGTCATCTGATTCGATGAAAGATGGAGTTGAATTTGTCTTTCTGCCCAATATTCCATTTAAAATACACCAAAGTTTTTTTTCCATCATTCTTTATATCATTGATCTTGGCTTCATAATACAGTTTCTTCTTCTTTTTGTTGAGTTTAGTCACATCATTTCTCAATTTGCAGTAAGTCAGCCAGTCAGATGTGCAGCCAGACTTATTAGCCACTCCTTTTGCCCCATCTCTTTCAACCATACCGTTTTTCAAATCCTCATCAATCCATGGAGCCTTAACAGTTCTAACAGTCAGTGTCTTAACAGGTGCATGTTTATCAATAATTGGAAGAAGCAATTTCATAAATTCATCAGGTGCAGTGTCTGGATGCTCCTTATTAATCACATCAGACCAACAAGTATTTTTAACATCATCCACATAAGAGTCACAGCAAAATCTTTTGTATGATATCTTATACACTATTTCAGGCCCAGCTTTTGGAACTTTGGCTTTCCTGGATATAGCCACTATATTGTGATCACTGCATTCAATGGGTACGGATACAGCTTTAGAACAAAGTTCTACTGTATTAGTAAAAATGTGATCGATACATGTGGATGACCTTGTTCCTGTAGTGTTTGTAAACACCCTGGTAGGTTGATTAATAACCTGAACCAGATTACAGGCACTTGATGAAAACCAGTCAATATTCAGGTCCCCAATAAAGTAGACCTCTCTGTTTACATCACATACACTATCAAGCATTTCACACATATTATTTAGATACTGACTGTTAGCACTTGGTTGCCTATAGCAACACCCCAAAAGAAAAGGCTTTAGATGTGCCAAGTGAACCTGCAACCACAACACTTCAATAACACTTTACATAAGATCTTCTCTAAGCATTACAGGGATATGGCTCTGAATGTATACAGCGACACCTCCTCCATAAGCATTTCTGTCTCTTCTATAGATGTTATCTCCTTGTATTGCTGCTGTATCATCAAATGAATTATCTAAGTGAGTCTCAGAAACGGTTAATATATTAATGTTATCTGATTTCATTAACCTTATTTCTAAGGCTACATATATTAATATGGGCTATTTTCAGCCCTTTCCTGGGTAGCTTATCAGAGATAGACATAATATGGAAAAGAGCAAACAAAGCAAGAGAAAATATATACATTCAGCAGTCCATTAATCAATTGGTGTGTGTGTGCTGCGGGGTTGAAGCTACGAACCCATAGGCTTGGCTCTCTCATCCCTTCCAGGCTTCTGGGAGGGAGGTTGGACAATGAGCCTGTCATAGCGGATGTAAGCAATGTCCCCACGCACTCTGGCAGCTTTCATGGCTGGGATAAGTTCTTTCCTCTTCTGGCACACAGCTTCAGGATATTCCTTGTTGAGGAAGATATACGTTCCTCTCAAGTTCTTGGCTCTTCCCAGAACAGCTACCTTGTCCTTGAACCTCAGGAACTGGACCACTATTGGCCTGGGCCTGTCACCTGGGCCGGTGGTGTGTTTCCCAGTCCTGTAGGCGCACTCCACCTCAATCTTCCTGTGGTCCATCTTCAATTTCTCAGAGATCATTTCCCTCACTTTGTCCTCAGACTCCGTCCAGGTCTCATGTGGAGATTCTGCAACTCCGTCCACAACCATGTTATTCCACCTTGATTGTCCCTCAAGATAGTCTGATTCATCCATCATTGTTATCATGGGATTCACACACAGAACTGATGTCCTCTCTCAATGACTTACAGATTGCTATCATCTTGCCGTTCTCCTGTTTCAACTCAACAAGCTGACCCTGGGAGAACTGCAAGCTGTTCTTCAGGTCCTGGACCTCTCTGGTCAGGTCGTCCATTCTTTTATTAGTTGAATCCAACAGTATTTGGACAAAACACTTAACAACTGCTTGTAGAACTTTTTTTGTTCGTTTAAAAGATCCTTCACCTGTGATAGAGAGACACCACTGTCCTCAACGGTACTCCCGTCGGCTTTGGTCTTTGTCATGGTAGCTAGCAACGTAGGTTACGTTGTTACTCCTCGTAGTAACAGACAGGGCAGGTCACAGGGAAGATTTAAAACAGCAAACAGCAGGGATCTAGACAGCCACAAACCTGGGACAATCCGTGGTCCCAGCCACAATGGTTAACCGTGTCACGGGCTGCGTTCAAGCCCTCAAGAAACCCTGCTAGCTTGATAGGCAGCTAGCTAGCTGCTAGGCTAGCTGCTATGCCAAATAGCTCCTCAGACCAGGCCTTTGTCGGCAGGATCACTGGACAGAGAGTAGCAGTCCCAGCAACTGATGCCAACTACGTTGCAGGATCCAAACTAAAAAGTTAGCTAGCTACTAAGAAACTTTCCAATACACTTAAAATAACAAACTTTCCAAAACAACAAACCAAGCTCTCCCTCGTTCTGTGTTCTACAGGAAGTGTGGGGTTCATCAAGGAACCTCCTTAGTTCCTCGATGAGTTGGTGGGGGTTCTTGCAGGAACCTAACTGCCCAACTGAAACATTTAGATTTGAATTTGAAAGGACAGCAGGTGCAGGCACTTAACTGAAAAATGTAAAGATCTCCTCAATTTAAGGTAAGGTTTGTCCCTTGTATGATCTCAATTGATATTGCTTTATGATGATACCATCTGTCTTTTCATATTTGTGCAAATCTTTCTAAAACAGAAAATGGACACAATTCAATGGATGTCAATCAACAAAGAGGTAGGAATATGTACAGTGAGGGAAAAAAGTATTTGATCCCCTGCTGATTTTGTATGTTTGCCCACTGACAAAGAAATGATCAGTCTATAATTTTAATGGTAGGTTTACAGTGATGGAAAAAAGTATTTGATCCCCTACTGATTTTGTACGTTTGCCCACTGACAAAGAAATGATCAGTCTATAATTTTAATGGTAGGTTTATTTGAACAGTGAGAGACAGAATAACAACAACAAAAAATCCAGAAAAACGCATGTCAAAAATGTTATAAATTGATTTGCATTTTAATGAGGGAAATAAGTATTTGACCCCTCTGCAAAACATGACTTAGTACTTAGTGGCAAAACCCTTGTTGGCAATCACAGAGGTCAGACGTTTCTTGTAGTTGGCCACCAGGTTTGCACACATCTCAGGAGGGATTTTGTCCCACTCCTCTTTGCAGATCTTCTCCAAGTCATTAAGGTTTCGAGGCTGACGTTTGGCAACTCGAACCTTCAGCTCCCTCCACAGATTTTCTATGGGATTAAGGTCTGGAGACTGGCTAGGCCACTCCAGGACCTTAATGTGCTTCTTCTTGAGCCACTCCTTTGTTGCCTCGGTCGTGTGTTTTGGGTCATTGTCATGCTGGAAAACCCATCCACGACCCATTTTCAATGCCCTGGCTGAGGGAAGGAGGTTGTCACCCAAGATTTGACGGTACATGGCCCCGTCCATCGTCCCTTTGATGCAGTGAAGTTGTCCTGTCCCCTTAGCAGAAAAACACCCCCAAAGCATAATGTTTCCACCTCCATGTTTGATGGTGGGGAGGGTGTTCTTGGGGTCATAGGCAGCATTCCTCCGCCTCCAAACACGGCGAGTTGAGTTGATGCCAAAGAGCTCAATTTTGGTCTCATCTGACCACAACACTTTCATCCAGTTCTCCATTGAATCATTCAGATGTTCACTGCCAAACTTCAGACGGGCCTGTATATGTGCTTTCTTGAGCAGGGGGACCTTGCGGGCGTTGCAGGATTTCAGTCCTTCACGGCGTAGTGTGTTACCAATTGTTTTCTTGGTGACTATGGTCCCAGCTGCCTTGAGATCATTGACAAGATCCTCCCGTGTAGTTCTGGGCTGATTCCTCACCGTTCTCATGATCATTGCAACTCCACGAGGTGAGATCTTGCATGGAGCCCCAGGCCGAGGGAGATTGACAGGTCTTTTCTGTTTCTTCCATTTGCGAATAATCGCACCAACTGTTGTCACCTTCTCACCAAGCTGCTTGGCGATGGTCTTGTAGCCCATTCCAGCCTTGTGTAGGTCTACAATCTTGTCCCTGACATCCTTGGAGAGCTGTTTGGTCTTGGCCATGGTGGAGAGTTTGGAATTTGATTGATTGATTGCTTCTGTGGACAGGTGTCTTTTGTACAGGTAATGAGCTGAGATTAGGAGCACACTCCTAATCTCAGCTTGTTACCTGTATAAAAGACACCTGGGAGCCAGAAATCTTTCTGATTGAGAGGGGGTCAAATACTTATTTCCCTCATTAAAATGCAAATCAATTTATAACATTTTTGACATGCGTTTTTCCGTATTTTTTTGTTGTTATTCTGTCTCTCACTGTTCAAATAAACCTACCATTCAAATTATAGACTGATCATTTCTTTGTCAGTGGGCAAACGTACAAAATCAGCAGGGGATCAAATACTTTTTTCCCTCACTGTATTTGAACAGTAAGAGACAGAATAACAACAAAAAAATCCAGAAAAAAAACGCATGTCAAAAATGTTATAAATCGATTTGCATTTTAATGAGGGAAATAAGTATTTGACCCCCTATCAATCAGAAAGATTTCTGGCTCCCAGGTGTCTTTTATACAGGTAACGAGCTGTATAACGAGCTGTATATTAGGAGCACACTCTTAAAGGGAGCACTGTACACCTGTTCTGAAAGGCCCAAAAGTCTGCAACACCACTAAGCAAGGGGCACCCCCAAGCAGCAGCACCATGAAGACCAAGGAGCTCTCCAAACAGGTCAGGGACAAAGTTGTGGAGAAATACAGATCAGGGTTGGGTTATAAAAAAATATCTGAAACTTTGAACATCCCACAGAGCACCATTAAATCCATTATAAAAAAAATTAAAGAATACGGCACCACAACAAACCTGCCAAGAGAGGGCTGCCCACCAAAACTCACGGACCAGGCAAGGAGGGCATTAATCAGAGAGGCAACAAAGAGACCAAAATTAACCCTGAAGGAGCTGCAAAGCTCCACAGCGGAGATTGGAGTATCTGTCCATAGGACCACTTTAAGCCGTACACTCCACAGAACTGGGCTTTACGGAAGAATGGCCAGAAAAAAGCCATTGCTTAATGAAAAAAATAAGCAAACATGTTTGGTGTTCGCCAAAAGGCATGTGGGAGACTCCCCAAACATATGGAAGAAGGTACTCTGGTCAGATGAGACAAAAATTGAGCTTTTTGGCCATCAAGGAAAACGCTATGCCTGGTGCAAACCCAACACCTCTCATCACCCCGAGAACACCATCCCCACAGTGAAGCATGGTGCATCATGCTGTGGGGGTGTTTTTCATCGGCAGGGACTGGGAAACTGGTCAGAATTGAAAGAATGATGAATGGCGCTAAATACAGGGAAATTCTTGAGGGAAACCTGTTTCAGTCTTCCAGAGATTTGAGACAGGGACGGAGGTTCACCTTCCAGCAGGACAATTACCCTAAGCATACTGCTAAAGCAACACTTGAGTGGTTTAAGGGGAAACATTTAAATGTATTGGAATGGCCTAGTCAAAGCCCAGACCTCAATCCGATTGAGAATCTGTGGTATGACTTAAATATTGCTGTACACCAGCGGAACCCTCCTGTAGCTCAGTTGGTAGAGCATGGCGCTTGCAACGCCAGGGTTGTGGGTTCGATTCCCACAGGGGGCCAGTATGAAAAATGTATGCACTCACTAACTGTAAGTCGCTCTGGATAAGAGCATCTGCTAAAATGACTAAAAAACTTGAAGGAGCTGGAGCAGTTTTGCCTTGAAGAATGGGCAAAAATCCCAGTGGCTAGATGTGCCAAGCTTATAGAGACATACCCCAAGAGACTTGCAGCTGTAATTGCTGCAAAAGGTGGCTCTACAAAGTAGTGACTTTGGGGGGGGTGAATAGTTGCACGCTCAAGTTTTCTGTTTTTTTGTCTTATTTCTTGTTTGTTTCATTAAAAAATATATTTTGCATCTTCAAAGTGGTAGGCATGTTGTGTAAATCAAATGATACAAACCCCCCCAAAATCAATTTTAATTCCAGGTTGTAAGGCAACAAAATAAGAAAAATGCCAAGGGGGGTGAATACTTTCGCAAGCCACTGTACAAACAAGGAGCCATACAAAGGTATGTTAATTGGTATTGGTATGTTATGCAGATCCCATTTACCATCCTCCTACCTTACCTATTCAATGAATATCCCATAGGCCTCTACATTATGGACATGGTATGTGTATGAAAACCATTATCAAAACAGTTTTTTTCATTCACATTCACCACAAAAACCAAGGTATGAATACTGTCGTGTGCATGTTTTATTAATCATCTGTATAATTACTATTTTTGGGATTCACAGACTTCACCCTCCCTACACCTCTGATGAATATACCATGAAACCTGTTCGATCACCATGCACCGTAAAATCATTCTGGCTATGGATATGGAGAACATCAACACTAACATCAACACGCCAGAGGATATACCCATTGGACTTGGGGCTCTGCTGGGAGTTTACCTCATATTTAGATTTTTTCATTCTGCTTTGCCACTAAAATCATAATAAACAGTGACAACTAAAATACTCTGTTATTGTTGTTATTGTTATGCGTATTATTATTATTAATAATAATAATAATAATAATAGGGGAGGGGGGGTAGTTCAAAAATGTACCCCAAAAGTTTCTTCAAAAGGTTATTTGAGGATCCATTATAAGGGGTTATTTGAAGAACCCTTCTAAAGTGTTCTTCAAATAACTTATAGGGGTTCCCCCACAGTTTCAATTTGAAGAACACCTAAAGGATACTCCAGGAACCTTTTCTTTTTTGAGTGTATGAAGTGGCTCATTGGATCCTACAAGACAGATCAACAGAGAGCCCTAAATGGCTGTGGATGTGAATGGGCCTGGCCTGTTGTAACCAAAGCATGATTCTGCGAAAGCAATCTAAATCTGGGGCTGAGTGGGTGGACAGAGTAGAGGTATACAGCCATGACTGAGCCACTAACTGAGATTAATGGATATGGCGATGAGAGGCAAGGCAGCCAAATGTAGTTCTACTTGTAAGTCGCTCTGGATAAGAGCGTCTGCTAAATGACGAAAATGTAAAATGTAAATGTACTTCCACCCAGTCGAGCCTCAGGTGCTACCCTTGAGCCCTAAGCCATTTGCTCTCTTCTCCCTCTCTTCCTCTCTCCCTCTTGTCTGGCACAGGTCTGGGTAGAGGAGGAACACCCGAGAAGAGAGGCAACCTCCGGTAAAGTCCTTCTTGGCTGGGGTCCATATACTCTGCCCTTAGGTAGAGAGAGACAGACTTGAATAGCTTGAGAGAAGTAGTGCCAGAAACTGACTGGGCCTGGCTGTAGACTGGGGGATGGGGAAGACATGGTGACATGGTTGCTTAGCAACTTGAGTGGAATTTTCTCAGAATGTCCTGCTTTTTACCCCAAATACTATTTTGTCTCAGCTGTGGCCATACATGTCTGTTTTGAGTCTTTATCTCCATAGCAAGTCATTATTTGCTCAAAACACACATTCAGGTTCAGTTTGAACTGTTCAGTATGTACAGTATATGGGCTATTAATACTCATTATTAATTACTATTAATAATAACATCTTGTGTGATCCTGTCTGCAATTTTATCAATATATTAAGTTTGTGTTTTATTTCAAAGTTGAGCAACGTCTTTTCGAGAACATTGGTTTATTATGCTTCCAAGGGTTTGTAACTCTGGAATGATCTACTGTGAGAAAACCCAGTGAAAGCCTGACTGTGTAACGTTTATTTGTTAGGACAGTAAGACAGACTTTGGACCTCAAATGTGGGACAACACATGTATTTGAATCAGGGATGGTCTGCGTGTCTGTGCGAGACTCATTGGGATATTTATAGGGAGTCCATTGGAGAAAACATCCTGTATCAGTTGTATAATGTTGTTGTTTAGTCTATCCTAATGTGTGAACTCATTGTGAGGACTATTGACTCTGTGAAAGGCCTTCATGAATGATTGGTTGGTTCTTAGACGTTTGTTCATATAGTAGGAGGACATTCTCGATCACACAAGTCATGATTAACAACAATGGTTGAAATACTACTGGGAAATGGTGACTAATAAAGTAATGTGGAAAGAATTTCTGTCTACAGTATACAATGTAGCTTCTCAGAACCCCTGCAGACTGCTGTACCCATACTTCAAGATATAGATGAGACCCTGCACTTCAACAAGTCCTTTTTAGTCTTGTGTGGGAAAGGGGATACCTAGTCAGTTGCACAACTGAATGCATTCAACCACTTGTGAGGTCAACTCACTCACTCACTCACTCACTCATTCATTCACTGACACACTCCTTGAATAACATTTTAGTTATTTAGCAGACGCTCTTATCTAGAGCAACTTACAGCTAGTGCATTCATCTTAAGATAGCAAGGTGGGACACCACATAGATAGATATATACAGTGCATTCGGAAAGTATTCAGACCCTTGACTTTTTCTACATTGTTTTTTCCCCTCATCAATCTACACACAATACCACATAATGGCAAAGCAAAAACAGGTTTTTAGATTTGTTTGCAAAAATAAATTAATAACTGAAATATCACATTTACATAATTATTCAGACCCTATACTCAGTACTTTGTTGAAGCACCTTTGGCAACGATTACAGCATCGAGTCTTCTTGGGTATGACGCTACAAGCTTGGCACACCTGTATTTGGAGGGTTTCTCCCATTCTTCTCTGTAAATCATCTCAAGCTCTGTCAGGTTGGATGGGGAGCGTTGCTGCACAGCTATTTTCAGGTCTCTCCAGAGATGTTCGATCCGGTTCAAGTCCGGGCTCTGGCTGGGCCACTCAAGGACATTCAGAGACTTGTCCTGAAGCCACTCCTGTGTTGTATTGGCTGTGTGCTTAGGGTTGTTGTCCTGTTGGAAGGTGAACCGTCGCCTCAGTCTAAGGTCCTGAGCGCTCTGGAGCAGGTTTTCATCAAGGATCTCTCTGTACTTTGCTCCGTTCATCTTTGCCTCAATCCTGACTAGTCTCCCAGTCCCTGCCGCTGAAAAACATCCCCACAGCATGATGCTGCCACCACAATGCTTCACCGTAGGGATGGTGCCGGGTTTCCTCCAGACGTGACACTTGGCATTCAGGCCAAAGAGTTCAATCTTGGTTTCATCAGACCAGAGAATCTTGTTTCTCATGATCTGAGAGTCTTTAGGTGACCTTTGGCAAACTCCAAGCAGGGTGTCATGTGCCATTTACTGAGGAGTGGCTTCTGTCTGGCCACTCTACCATAAAGGCCTGATTGGTGGAGTGCTGCAGAGATGGTTGTCCTTCTGGAAGGTTCTCCCATCTACACAGAGGAACTCTAGAGATGTGTCAGAGGTTCTTGGTCAACACCCTGACCAAGGTCCTTCTCCTCTGATTGCTCAGTTTGACCGGGAGGCCAGCTCTAGGAAGAGTCTTGGTGGTTCCAAACCTCTTCCATTTAAGAATGATGGAGGGCACTGTGTTCTTGGGGAACTTCAATGCTGCAGAATTTGTTGGTACCCTTCCCCAGATCTGTGTCTCGACACAATCCTGTCTCGGAGCTCTACAGACAATTCCTTTGACCTCATGGCTTGGTTTTTGCTTTGACATGCACTGTCAACTGTGGAAACTTATATAGACAGGTGTGTGCCTTTCCAAATCATGTCCAACCAATTCAATTTACCACAGGTGGACTCCAATGAAGTTGTAGAAACATCTCAAGGATGATCAATGGACACAGGATGCACCTGAGCTCAATTGCGAGTCTCATAGCAAAGGGCCTGAATACTTATGTAAATAAGGTATTTCTGTATTTTAAGTTTTAATACATTTGTAAACATTTCTAAAAACTTGTTTTCGCTTTGTCATTATGGCGTATTGTGTGTAGATTGCTGAGGATTATTATTTTTTAAGTCAATTTTAGAATAAGGCTGTAATGTAAAATATGTGGAAAAAGTCAAGGGGTCTGAACACTTTCTGAAGGCACTGTAGATATCATCATAATGTTTTACATGAATATATACAATGATTATTTAGTTGGTGGTAATTTGACCTACACAAAACAGTTAACACAGAATCCTCGAACGAACCTTGTTTGAGATACATTCCAAACCTGTCTGTCATGGGAAAGCCCCAACTTTCCCAACTCACTGTTGATCTGTTTCCTTGAGGCTGCGGGTACTTAAGCTCTGTGACTTGGGTACAGTATATTTGTCACATGCACACACGCTCGTACAGTTGAAGTCGGAAGTTTAGATACACCTTAGCCAAATACATTTAAACTCAGTTTTTCACAATTCCTGACATTTAATCCAAGTAAAAATGTCTTAGGTCAGTTAGGATCACCACTTTATTTTAAGAATGTGAAATGTCAGAATAATAGTAGAGAGTGATTTATTTCAGCTTTTATTTCTTTCATCACATTTCCAATGGGTCAGAAGTTTACATATACTCAACATTGCCTATAAATTGTTTAACTTGGGTCAAACATTTTTGGTAGCATTCCACAAGCTTCCCACAATAAGTTGGGTGAATTTTGGCCCATTTCTCCTGACAGAGCTGGTGTAACTGAGTCAGGTTTGTAGGCCTCCTTGCTCGCACACGCTTTTTCTGTTCTGCCCACAAATGTTCTATAGGATTGAGGTCAGGGCTTTGTGATGGCCACTCCAATACCTTGACTTTGTTGTCCTTAAGCCATTTTGCCACAACTTTGGAAGTATGCTTGGGGTCATTGTCCATTTGGAAGACCCATTTGCGATCAAGCTTTAACTTCCTGACTGATGTCTTGAGATGTTGCTTCAATATATCCACATACTTTTCCTTCCTCATGATGCCATCTATTTTGTGAAGTGCACCAGTCCCTCCTGCAGCAAAGCACCCCCACAGCATGATGCTGCCACCCCCGTGCTTCACGGTTGGGATGGTGTTCTTCGGATTGCAAGCCACCCCCTTTTTCCTCCAAACATAACGATGGTCATTATGGCCAAACAGTTCTATTTTTGTTTCATCAGACCAGAGGACATTTCTCTAAAAAGTACGATCTTTGTCCCCATGTGCAGTTGCAAACCGTAGTCTGGCTTTTTTATGGCGGTTCTGGAGCAGTGGCTTCTTCCTTGCTGAGCGGCCTTTCATGTTATGTCGATATAGGACTCGTTTTACTATGGATATAGATACTTTTGTACATGTTTCCTCCAGCATCTTCACAAGGTCCTTTGCTGTTGTTCTGGGATTGATTTGCACTTTTCGCACCAAAGTACGTTCATCTCTAGGAGACAGAATGCGTCTCCTTCCTGAGCGGTATGACAGCTGCATGGTCCCATGGTGTTTATACTTGCATACTATTGTTTGTACAGATGAACGTGGAAGCTTCTAAAGCCATGACATTATTTTCTGGAATTTTCCAAGTTGTTTAAAGGCACAGTCAACTTAGTGTATGTAAACTTCTGACCCACTGGAATTGTGATACAGTGAATTATAAGTGAAATAATCTGTCTGTAAACAATTGTTGGAAAACTGTCCCGGCTACTATCCAATCAAAGCCACATTGACATTATCCCACCCCTGGTTTGCCACTATTGGCTTAAAAATCCAAACGTAACACATTATCTGCCAATTAATTTCCAGCAATATTGCCCCTGTCTGTTTAGGGCGCTCATTTGTCTATGAGTCCGTATGTAGCCAGTTAGCGATGCTAATGATAACCGGTGTCTTTTGGGTAGACTGACATTTTTTCTCAATAAATGCAAACTGCAAAGTAGGCTTACTGACAGAACTATATCATCATTATTTGTATCAATGGGGTGCCGATTGTTTTGCAAACTCTGTCATGACATGTGCTGCAGCAGTAGGTAACAGCAGCAACATAGCTAGACTGACACATTCCTCTCTTGCTAGATGGGCCCCGTGTAGCTCAGTTGGTAGAGCATGGCGCTTGCAACGCCAGGGTTGTGGGTTCGTTTCCCATGGGGGGCCAGTATGAAAAAAGTATGAAAATGTATGCACTCACTAACTGTAAGTCGCTCTGGATAAGATCGTCTGCTAAATGACTCAAATCTAATAGCTTGTTCAAACATAAATACCTCCTATTCCCTCCCATTTCAGAGGTAATCATCAGACACACCACACATGCCTGGAGCGCCACTAGGGAACCGCCTTCAAACCTGCCTTGCCACCCACCGTTACCTAGACAACAGCTGGCAAATTAGCAGCTAATGTGTTAATGTGTCATTATAAACAGATTGGCTTTGGCATCCAATACGCACCAATCCTGAGTGAATCCTGTTGGGAATTGCTGTGTCTGTGGGGGGCGTGGCCTGTTGTCAGGTGATTGATAGACAGTAGTCCCACGAAAGGAAAATGGCCGACTTGAACGGATAGCCTAGTATGGAATATGGTTCACTTGAAAAATGAGATTGTTGCTTAACCAGCATTGCACTTGATCTTTATCATGATTTTGTATTAGTCTAATGGACAAAGCAATAGAATATGGAGGGACAAAGAAGCTTGGGGTCAAATCAGTCTGTCTTAAGGGTAAGACTTTATGAGCTCCATGGAAAAATGACATAACACAAGCCAAAAAAATAAATCCAAAACAGATAGGCTAACACTGATTGACATCCAAGTAGAGCATAGGCCGAAAACTTACCAACGACGTAAAAGGAAGGAGTACAACTAATCCCCTACCTATGCTAGCCATGGCAGGTATGGCACAGGGACATGTGCCACACGGTGACACAGTAGACTCTCTCCCATGTTGGTGTCCTTTCACCCAGACTATCCTGGCCGACTGTCAGAGTGACATGTCATCTCTCTGAGGTATTTTAAGAAGGGCCTCCTCGGGACCTCATGGTCCCATGCCCAGTGAAGCTTCCACTAGGGGATGGGTTCAGCATTCCTCCTGGCTGTCTGTCTGGAATGACAGAGCAGAAATACACCAGTGCAGGTGCAGACAGGTGTGTATGTTGATGTCAACAGTTGCTGCTGGTGTACTTTCCAGGAGAGTGGAACCCAGAGCCATACACAGAGTTCTTACCTTTGAACTAGATGTTGATATCATATGAACAGGACATAGCGTTAGAAGAACACACATTTCATTTACTCTGATTTCCTTTTTATAATACATAGTAATTAGTCCTAATAAGGGCTTTGAATTTAGGGTCACACTTTATTTGAATAGTCCGATATAAATGATCTACAGATGGTCATACTATCAACAAACTATTATTTATTAATCAACTTTAGGGTATTGGTTAAAATTATAACTCTAAGTCATCCATTTAATTTGTGCCTGTGAGATTAACTTTACCCCAGTAGTAGTTTGTTATAATGCTGTCATGCACAATGTTGATAAGCTGATCCATCATTTTGAGGGCCCCTTGTCTGTTTGTTCCATTGAGGCATTTGATAATTATTCTCATGTTACTACCCAAAATAAAATCCTGTCCGTTGTGCCATCACACCAGCTGATTAAACCAAACCATCTGTTGTGGCGCTGACTCCTGAGTCTTGACAAATCCAAACATGTTTGTTATGGTTAATACACACTATTTGGAGTATAGTCAGCACAAGTTTTCGATAACGCATATCTGAGAGGGCTACTCCTGTGTGAATGACATTTCCTCTACTTGACACTGTTTCCTTGTCCATAAAATCCGCATATCAGTGCTAGGGGGTGGCTGGGAATAAATTATGGCCTTGGGGGTGCATGGTATATTTAACTCTCGCAAGGCACTACCCCCAACTCCCCCTTCCTTTGTCCCCCTCGTGGAAGTAATGTAAGAAGAGGAATTGGCAGGTGAGGGGAGGTATGAGCCTAGATATGACCAGCGTTAACCTTTCCTCCAGTTTCCTTGTTGGCCGAGTTCATGCGGTTCTACCCCACTTATATCACAAACAGTTTCTGCTGCTGCTGCAGTCTCTCTCTCTAGCCCTCCTCCTCCCGCCACACCTCTCACTGCTTACTGCTTGCTTCTGCGCTGCTGGCACTGGGCTGCATTGCACAACCAAGCCCTTCTCAGCCCTGTTGCCTGAGGTCCTGCTTAAGTGACTCACTGTGTGGCACTGCCTCCCCTGCAACTCCTGCCACGCCGGATGTTAGGCGGGCACACCTGCTACATTCCCATTGACCACAGGGCAGACTGAGGACAATACCGTTTGGGTGTGAAAACTGGTTGATTGAATTACAAAGAGAATGAAGATGATACGTTTAATTTGAAACTCTTCAGAGGTTCAGAGAACAAGGAATGTAGAAAACATTTAAACAGACTCTTTGTCACGATCGTTTAAAGACTGGTCGAACCAAGGCGCAGCGTGATAAGCGTACATGTTTATTACAACTGTGCAAACACGACAAAACAACAAACAAACGATACGTGAAGTCTTAAGGTACACACAACAAACCTATACGGAACAAGATCCCACAACCCACTAGTGCCAACAGGCTGCCTAAGTATGGTCCCCAATCAGAGACAACGAGCTACAGCTGCCTCTGATTGGGAACCACCCTGGCCAACATAGATCTATACATCTAACCATAGACAATAAACATAGCACAACACGACACAGAAAATACACACCCTGACTCAACAAATACGAGTCCTAGAGTCAGGGCGTGACAGTACCCCCCCCCCCCCCAAAGGTGCGGACTCCGACCGCGCCACATAAACATAACAGGGTAGGGGCCGGGTGGGCATTCCGCCTCGGAAGCGGATCCGGCTCCGGGCGTGACCACCACTTACTCTCCACCTCCCTGTTGCGTCCCTGGTCTGGTCTGGACCTCGGCGCGCTGCTTCCCCTCTCCTTCCTCCCACGACGTACCAAGTCCTGTCTGGACCCTGGTGTGGGAGACCCCGAACCTGGAGAGGGGCTGACATCTGGGTCTGGACTGGAACCGCTGACTGGAGCTGGACCCGACGACGGTGGAGCGAACTGCTCAGGCTCCGGACTGGAGCCGCTGACCGGATCTGGACTGGACCCCGGTGGAGCGGATTGCTCTGGCTCCGGAGTGGAGCAGCTGACCGGAGCTGAACTGGGCACCGGTGGAGCGGACTGCTCTGGCTCCGGAGTGGATCCGCTGACCGGAGCTGGACTGGACCCCAGTGGAGCGGATTGCTCTGGCTCCGGAGTGGAGCAGCTAACCGGTGCCGGACCAGGCACCGGTGGGACAGGCACGGGCCGTGCCGTACTGGACACACGCAACACTGGCTTGATGCGAGGGACAGGAACGGGCCGGACCGGGCTGACGACGCGCACCACTGGCTTGGTGCGGGGAGCAGGAACGGGACGTACCGGACTGGCGACGCGCACCACTGACCTGGTGCGGGGAGCAGGAACAGACCAGGCCGGGCTGGCGACGCGCACCACTGGCTTGGTGCGAGGGGCAGGAACAGGCCAGGCTGGGCTGGCGACGCGCACCACTGGCTTGGTGCGAGGGACAGGAACAGGCCGGACCGGGCTGGCGACGCGCACCACTGGCTTGGTGCGAGGAACAGGAACAGGCCGGACCGGGCTGGCGACGCGCACCACTGGCTTGGTGCGAGGGACAGGAACAGGCCGGACCGGGCTGGCGACGCTCACCACTGGCTTGGTGCGAGGGACAGGAACGGGCCGGACCGGGCTGGAGACGCGCACCACTGTCTTGGTGCGAGGAGCAGGAACGGGCCGGGCCGGACTGGGAACACGCACCACTGGCTTGGTGCGGGGAGCAGGAACGGGCCGGGCCGGACTGCGAACACACACCACTGGCTTGGTGCGGGGAGCAGGAACGGGCCGGGCCGGACTGGGAACACGCACCACTGGTTTGGTGCGGGGAGCAGGAACGGGCTGGGCCGGACTGGGAACACGCACCACTGGCTTAGTGCGGGGAGCAGGAACGGGCCGTACCGGACTGTGGAGGCGGACTGGAGGTCTGGAGCGGAGAGCTGACACAACCCGTCCTGGCTGGATGCCTACTTCCACACAATATGTGTGAGGCATTAGCACAGGACGTACGGGGCTGTGCACGTGTACTGGCAATACAGTACGTAGCACCGGCGCAGGACATACGGGACCGAGGAGGCGTACTGGAGACCACGAGCGTTGAGCCGGCACACCCCGTCCTGGCTGAATGCCCATCTTCGCACGACACGTGCGTGGTGCTAGCACAGGACGTACAGGACTGTGCCGGAACACTCGCGGCACAGTATGTAGCTCCGCATAACACGGAGCCTGCCCAGTCACACGCTTCCTAGCATGAGTACGGGGAGTTGGCTCTGCTCTAACACTAGGCTCCTCCAACCACCCTTTTAGCCCCCCCCAAAAAAAATTATTGGGGCTGTCTCTCGGGCTTCCTCCTCGGCCGGCACCTTCTGCGTTGCCGCTGCTCCTCTCTATAGCGCGCCTCCACTGTCTCCTCCCAAGGACGGCAATCCATTCCGGCCTGAATCTCCTCCCAAGTCCAGGATCCCTTCCCGTCCAGGATCTCCTCCCAGGTCCAGGCTGTCTGCTCCTGGACACGCTGCTTGGTCCTCATTTGGTGGGATCTTCTGTCACGATCGTTTAAAGACTGGTCGAACCAAGGCGCAACTGTCACGCCCTGGCTCTGGGGACTCTTTAATGTTGAGCCAGGGTGTGTAGTGTCTATGTTGTATTTTCTATGTTTCGTTCTAGTTCGTGTTTTCTATGTTGGCCAGGGTGGTTCCCAATCAGAGGCAGCTGATTCTCGTTGTCTCTGATTGGGAACCATACTTAGGCAGCCGGTTGGCACTAGTTTATTGTGGGATCTTGTTCCGGAAGGTTTGTGTTGGTGTTATTTAACCTAGGACTTCACGTATCGTTTGTTTTGTTGTTTTGTTTAGATCGTGTATTTAGTACAATAAAGTATGTACGCATATCACGCTGCGCCTTGGTCCGCTTCATCCTGTAACGATCGTGACAGCAGCATGATAAGCGTACATGTTTATTACAACTGTGCAAACACGACAAAACAACAAACAAACGATACGTGAAGTCTTAAGGTACACACAACAAACCTATACGGAACAAGATCCCACAACCCACTAGTGCCAACAGGCTGCCTAAGTATGGTCCCCAATCAGAGACAACGAGCTACAGCTGCCTCTGATTGGGAACCACCCTGGCCAACATAGATCTATACATACTAGATCTAACCATAGACAATAAACATAGCACAACACGACACAGAAAATACACACCCTGACTCAACAAATACGAGTCCTAGAGTCAGGGCGTGACACTCTTTGTGAATGTGTTAAGTGTGTGTCAGATATCTGTGATTACAATCTATACTGAACAAAAATATAAACACAACATGCAACAATTTCTAAGATTTTACTGAGTTACAGTTCATATAAGGATATCAGTCAATTAAAATATACTGAAAAAATATATAAACGCAACATGTAAAGTGTTCACTGTAAATGATGACTGTGCAGAAGACCATGAATTTACCTCTGACCTCTCTCCCATGTCCTGTCCCAGGCTGTCCTATCGATACTGAGGATCATGAAGACCCCTCTCTGGGCCCTGCTTGTCACGGTTTCGGCCGAGGCTGCTCCTCCTCCTTGTTCGGGCAGGTTTCGGCGGTCGTCATCCCCGGAGTACTAGCTGCCACCGATCTATGTTTCATGTTCGTTTGGTTTTGTCTTGATGTTGTACACCTGTGTCTAGTTAGTCCTCATTAGTGTCTTATTTAGTTCTCGTTGTGTGTGTATGGTGTTGTGTGTGATTGCTCTTCTGTTTGGTGTTCTGAGCTACGTACTTCCCTCCGTTGTTTGGAGAGGTTTTCGCACATGTTAGTGCGCCTATTGTTTGACGCCTGTGTGCGCCTTTATTTCGCCTCTGGGCTTATTGTGCTCGTGTACTACGTGAATATTCACTAAAGTCTTTTGGACTTAGCTTCTGCGTCCTGCGCTTGATTCCTGCACCACACCCACCTTCAGCAGCCCTGACAGAATCACACACCATATGAATGAAATCAGCAGGAGCAACAGTCACGCCTGAGTCGCTGGAGGAGCATGTCTGCGGCCAGGATGACCAGATCAGACAACTGGGGACCGCTCTACAGGACGTCATCAACACCCTGCACCGATGGGAGTCCAGAGGGGTACCCACACCCACACCTCCACCTACCCTACCACCCCCATCGGCCGGTCCACCAGTCCCAGGTCCGGAACCCAGTGGGATTCGGCTCTCGCTCCCGAGGGCGTATGACGGAACAGCTGCCGGGTGTCAGGGGTTCCTCCTGTAGGTGGAGCTCTACCTGGCCACTGTACACCCGGTGCCCTCAGGACACGAGAGCGTTTCCGCCCTCATCTCCTGTCTCACGGGCAAGGCGTTGGAATGGGCCAACGCCGAGTGGAGGAGGATGGACGCCACCACCATCTCCTACGCCGAGTTCTCCCGTCGCTTCAAGGCCGTGTTCGACCATCCACCTGAGGGCAAAGCGGCGGGGGAGCGTCTATTCCACCTGAGACAGGGGAGGAGGAGCGCACAGGCGTTCGCACTGGAGTTCCGGACTCTAGCGGCAGACGCAGGGTGGAATGAACGGGCCCTCATCGACCATTTTCGATGTAGCCTACGAGAGGACGTTCAACGTGAGTTGGCCTGCAGGGACACCAATTTCACCTTCGACCAGTTGGTCGACATGTCCATCCATCTGGACACCCTGCTGGCCACCCGTGGACGTCCCGAGTGGGGTCCGTCCATTCCACCCTCCGGCACCTCCGAGCCGAGCCCTATGGAGCTCGGGGGTGCTGGCGCTAGAGAAAGGAGGAGGAGGAGCCCGAGGGGGCCTGTCCCCTGCACCAATTGCGGTCGTGGAGGGCACACTGCGGCCAGGTGCTGGGGAGGGTTCCCGGGGGAGGAGACAACAGGCCACGCACTGGGGAGCCTTCCCAGGTGAGTAGATGCCCCACTTACCCAGAGCTCTCTGTTGCGCACTTTTGTATACCTGTTTGTTTTCCACAGTTTGCACCTCATTCCCAGCATAAGGCGCTAGTAGATTCAGGCGCAGCTGGGAATTTTGTTGATCGGAAGTTTTGTTTAGATTTAGGGATCCCTCTCCTGCCTGTTGACAAGCCTTTTCCCGTTCATGCTTTAGATAGCCGCCCGTTGGGGTCGGGGTTGATTAGGGAAGTCACAGCGCCACTTAGGATGTGTGCGCAGGGGGGTCATGAGGAGACTATACAGCTGTATCTGATCGACTCTCCTGCGTACCCGGTGGTGCTGGGAATTCCCTGGTTAAGCACCCATAACCCTGCTATTTCGTGGCAACAGAGGGCTCTCAATGGGTGGTCTGCTCAGTGTGAGGGGCGATGTCTGGGTGTTTCCGTAGGGGCGACTTCGGTGGAAAGTCCAAACCAAGTGCCCGCACTGCACATTCCGCCTGAATATGGGGATTTAGCTCTCGTGTTTAGTAAAGCTAGGGCGACGCAGTTGCCTCCTCATAGACAGGGGGATTGTGCGATTGATCTCCAGGCAGGAGCAGCGCTCCCACGGAGCCACGTGTATCCTTTGTCTCAAGAGGAGAGAAAAGCTATGGAAACTTACATAGCCGAATCTTTGAGACAGGGATACATACGGCCCTCCACTTCTCCCGCCTCCTCGAGCTTCTTTTTTGTGAAGAAAAAAGATGGAGGGTTGCGCCCGTGCATCGATTACCGTGGTCTCAATCAGATTACTGTGAAATACAGTTATCCACTCCCTCTGATTGCGACCATGACGGAGTCATTGCATGGAGCGCGGTTTTTCAAAAAACTGGATCTCAGGAGCGCGTATAACTTGGTGCGCATTAGGGAGGGCGACGAATGGAAAACAGCGTTTAGTACCACGTCAGGTCATTTCGAGTATCTCGTCATGCCATATGGGTTGATGAATGCTCCATCAGTCTTCCAATCCTTCGTAGATGAGATTTTCCGGGATATGCAGGGGCAAGGGGTGGTCGTGTACATTGATGACATTCTAGTGTACTCGTCTACCCGAGCCGAGCATATAGCCCTGGTGCGTCGTGTATTGAGGAGGCTGTTGGAGCACGACCTATATGTCAAGGCAGAGAAATGTCTGTTTTTCCAGGAGTCGGTCTCCTTTTTGGGTTATCGGTTGTCCGCGTCAGGGGTGAGAATGGAGGTGGATCGTGTGTCAGCTGTGCGTAATTGGCAAACCCCAACCACTGTCAAAGAGGTGCAGCAGTTCTTGGGCTTTGCGAATTACTACCGGAGGTTTATCCGGGGTTTTGGACAGGTGGCAGCTCCCATCACGTCCCTTCTGAAAGGGGGTCCGGTGCGCCTGCAGTGGTCAGCTGATGCGGACAGGGCCTTTAGGAGACTGAAGGACCTGTTTACGTCGGCTCCGGTGCTGGCGCATCCGGACCCCGCATTACCCTTTCAGGTCGAGGTGGACGCGTCTGAGGCCGGTATAGGGGCCGTACTCTCTCAACGGTCCGGCACGCCACCTAAACTCCGCCCCTGTGCTTTTTACTCTAAAAAGCTCAGCCCGGCGGAGCGAAATTATGACGTCGGGGACAGGGAGCTGTTAGCTGTAGTTCAGGCCCTTAAGGTGTGGAGGCATTGGCTTGAGGGGGCTCAACACCCTTTCCTCATTTTGACTGACCATCGGAACCTGGAGTACATCCGGGCAGCGAGGAGACTGAACCCTCGCCAGGCTCGATGGAGTATGTTTCTCGCCAGGTTCGTATTTAAAATCACGTACATCCCTGGGTCCCAGAATGGTAAGGCAGATGCGCTGTCCCGGCGGTATGACACGGAGGAGAGGTCCGTTGAGCCTACTCCCATACTACCAGCGTCTTGTCTTGTGGCACCGGTGGTGTGGGAGGTCGATGCTGAGATCGAGCGAGCGTTACGTACCGACCCCAGCCCTCCACAGTGTCCTGTGGGTCGGAAGTACGTTCCGCTCGAGATTCGGGATCGACTCATGGATCGACTCATTTACTGGGCTCACACGTCACCCTCCTCTGGACATCCGGGTATTGGCCGGACAGTGCATTGTCTTAGCACTAAATACTGGTAGCCCACGTTAGCCAGGGATGTGAGGGATTATGTCTCCTCCTGCTCGGTGTGCGCCCAGTGTAAGGCGCCCAGACACCTGCCCAGGGGTAAGTTACAACCCCTGCCCGTTCCACAACGACCATGGTCCCACCTCTCGGTGGATTTTGTGACAGACCTTCCCCTCTCTCAGGGGAATACCACCATCCTGGTCGTTGTGGACCGGTTCTCTAAGGCCTGTCGTCTTCTCCCTATGTCGGGTCTTCCTACTGCCCTACAAACCGCAGAGGCACTATTTACCCACGTCTTCCGGAATTACGGGGTACCCGAGGATATAGTGTCTGATCGAGGCCCCCAGTTTACCTCCCGAGTATGGAGAGCGTTCATGGAGCGTTTGGGGGTCTCGGTGAGCCTTACCTCAGGGTACCACCCGGAGAGTAACGGGCAGGTAGAACGAGTCAACCAGGATGTGGGTAGGTTTCTGAGGTCGTATTGCCAGGACCGGCCTGAGGAGTGGGCTCTGTACATTCCCTGGGCCGAGATGGCCCAGAACTCTCTCTGCCACTCCTCTACCAACCTAACCCCCTTCCAATGTGTGCTAGGTTACCAGCCGGTTCTGGCACCTTGGCAGCAGAGCCAGATCGAGGCCCCTGCGGTGGATGATTGGATGAGGCGCTCGGAGGAGACGTGGAACGCTGCACACGTCCACCTGCAGCGGGCCATCCGTCTTCACAAGGCGAGCGCCGATCTCCACCGCAGTGAGGGGCCGGTGTACGCACCCGGAGATCGAGTCTGGCTCTCTACCAGAAACCTACCCCTCCGCCTGCCCTGCCGGAAGCTGGGTCGGCGGTTTGTGGGGCCTTTTAAAGTCCTGAGAAGATTGAACGAGGTGTGTTATAGGTTACATCTGCCTGTTGAATATAAGAATATTAACCCCTCGTTCCATGTGTCTCTTCTCAGGCCGGTGGTAGCTGGTCCACTCCAGGAAGGTGAGATAGGAGAGACTCCTCCGCCCCCACTGGACATCGAGGGGGCTCCGGCGTACACCGTTCGGTCCATCTTGGACTCAAGACGCCGGATGGGGGGTCTCCAGTATCTCGTGGAGTGGGAGGGGTACGGCCCGGAGGAGCGGTGCTGGGTGCCGCGGAGGGACATCCTAGACCCATCTCTCCTGTCGGAGTTCCACCGGGACCATCCCGCGCGCCCTGCTCCGCGCCCTCCTGGTCGTCCCCGAGGCCGGGGTCGGCGCACGGCTGGAGCCGCGCGTCAAGGGGGGGTACTGTCACGGTTTCGGCCGAGGCTGCTCCTCCTCCTTGTTCGGGCAGGTTTCGGCGGTCGTCGTCCCCGGAGTACTAGCTGCCACCGATCTATGTTTCATGTTCGTTTGGTTTTGTCTTGATGTTGTACACCTGTGTCTAGTTAGTCCTCATTAGTGTCTTATTTAGTTCTCGTTGTGTGTGTATGGTGTTGTGTGTGATTGCTCTTCTGTTTGGTGTTCTGAGCTACGTACTTCCCTCCGTTGTTTGGAGAGGTTTTCGCACATGTTAGTGCGCCTATTGTTTGACGCCTGTGTGCGCCTTTATTTCGCCTCTGGGCTTATTGTGCTCGTGTACTACGTGAATATTCACTAAAGTCTTTTGGACTTAGCTTCTGCGTCCTGCGCTTGATTCCTGCACCACACCCACCTTCAGCAGCCCTGACACTGCTTCTGCTGTGTCTGTGTTTACCGGGACACTCTTGGCAAAGGAGAAATGCTCACAAACAGGGATGTAAACACATTTGTGCACAAAATGTGAGATAAATAAGCTTTTTGTGCGTTTGTAAAATGTATATTTACATTTTTGTTCAGTGTATATACTACTGCAGTTGCAGAGTTGTGACATAGGCTACACTGTAGTTTCTTCCATAATTTAAACATTTTTGATGATGCAACTTTTTGGAGTCAGAACTCTTTTGAATTCTGTGACATGCAATTCTGAGAAACCATACATGTAGAGACATGTACCATAACTGCAACAACAAACTGATATTTGGATATTTCATAACATTTAGATATTAAATTAAGCTGTGGCACATGGACATGGTTAAAACATACAGTTCCTTCAGAAAGTACACATACCCCTTGACTTATTCCACATTTTGTTGTGTTACAGCCTGAATTCAAAATTGATTAAATATGTGTTTTCTCTCACCCATCTACACACAATACCCCATAATGACAAAATGCAAACATGTTTTTAGAAATGTTTGCAGATTTATTGAAAATGAATAGAGAAGTATCTCATTTACATAAGTATTCACACCCCTGAGTCAATACCTTGTAACAGCAGCTCTGGCGGCTATTACAGCTTTCAGTCATCTTGGATATGTCTCCCATTCTTCCTTGCAAGTTTTCTCAAGCTCTGTTAAGTTAGATGGGAAGTGGCGGTGAACAGCAATCTTCAAGTCTTCAAGTCTAGGCTTTGGCTGGGCCACTCAAGGACTTTCACATTCTTGTTCTGAAGCCATTCCAGCGTTGCTTTGGCTGTATGCTTGGGTTCATTGTCCTGTTGGAACGTAAATCTTCGACCCAGTCTGTCGTAGGCACTCTGAAGCAGGTTCTCGTCAAGGGTTTGCCTGTATTTGTCTCCATTCATTGTTCACTCTATCCTTATCAGTCTCCCAGTCCCTGCCGCTGAAAAGCATCCCCATAGCATGATCCTGCCTTCACCATGTTTCACGGTAGGGAACGCTACCTGCCCCAATGCATAGTGCCAACTGGAAAGTTTGGTGGAGGAGCAATAATGGTCTGGGGCTGTTTTTCATGGTTCAGCCTAGGCCCCTTAGTTCCAGTGAAGGTAAAAACACTACAGCTCTGTCGTAGCCGGCCGCGACCGGGAGACCCATGGGGCGGCGCACAATTGGCCCAGCGTCGTCCAGGGAAGGGGAGGGAATGGCCGGCGGGGATGTAGCTCAGTTGGTAGAGCATGGCATTTGCAACGCCAGGGTTGTGGGTTCGATTCCCACGGGGGGTATGATTTTTTTTTTAAAATAATGTATGCACTAACTGTAAGTCGCTCTGGATAAGAGTGTCTGCTAAATGACTAAAAATTTAAAATAATAAAAATACAATTACATTATAGACGATTCTGTGCTTTCAACTTTGTGGCAACCGTTTGGGGAAGGCCCTTTCCTGTTTCAGCATGACAATGCCCCCGTGCACAAAGTGAGGTCCATACAGAAATGGTTTGTCGACATCGGTGTGGAAGAACTTGACTGGCCTGCACAGAGCCCTGACCTCAATCCTATCGACTACCTTTGGGATGATTGGAAGCCAGGCCTAATCGCCCAACATCAGTGCCCGACCTCACTAATGCTCTTGTGGCTGAATGGAAGCAAGTCCCCGCATAAATGTTCCAACATCTAGTGGAAAGTCTTCCCAGAAGAGTGGAGTAGGTTATAGCAGCAAAGGGGGGACCAACTCCATAAAACTCCAACTCCCATGATTTTGGAATGAAATGTTTGACGAGCAGATGTCCACATACCTTTGGTCATGTAGTGTATATCTTACATACTTTGTATTTTTGCATTGTGCCTAAGAACATGGGCACAACTTTGGTTTTAGAAGTGGGGGGCATAACTTGGCGGGGGATCTGGGTGTCCTCCCATTTTTGGGGGGCATCTGGTTAACCATTAATCGAAAATACATTTGACCGGTCATGCTTATTGGGCTATAGGTTAATTTGCATAATTGTGTGGAATTAAATTGGCGTGTGTGTATTTTCGTTAGTCGTCATCCATTTTATTTATCACACGCATATAGCATAAAGAGCCTAGTTTGAGGAGCGGAATAGCCTACCACCTGTATGCTACTGGAGTGAAACCTGGAGTGTAAGCACAGTCATTGCACAACAGATAACAATTCTAAACGCAATCGCGTGTTCAAAACATTGGTGCCTACAATTAATAAGGCATGTCTTACCCTGCTTCAAAGTAGCCTTGCGAAAATCCCCCAAAAACGTGGAGGCAATTATTTTATAAAGACTTTCTCATGCCACTTTCTCATGCCTGTTCTATTGGTTTTCATATCAACTTTCTTTTGTTGTCCAGAAGCCAAAGGCACAATCCTAGTCATATTTGCAACCCATCATAGTAGTTGCTATTAAATATCCCCCTCTTTCTACATTTCTAATGGAGATTTTCATCTCTGACATTCAGAACTGCTCTCATTAGGTGCGCAGTTTAGAACAGTGTTTTCCGCGAATTGCATTTGGGCAAATGTTTGAAAATTACGTTTTATTAGCTGCTTCATTACAGGAGTTACATGTTCAATAATGGGCTATAGCCTTTTGACTGTAAGACGATAGGTTTGCCATTGTTGCATGTTTCCATTAAGCTCTTAATGAAAAATGTCCGGTCCTTGTATGCATGCATAGTATCAGAGAGGAAGAGGCAAAGCGGGAAGTTTCTATGGGTTTATTTTGAGCCTAAGCTTGTCGCCTGCCTTCCCGCCTTGGGACGACTCGCATTGTTAGGGTGAAAACATATGCATCTCGTCATTATTGTGATGCGTGTGATAGAAGGAGTCAGGCGCAGGAGAGTATTACGCATCCAAAGAGTTTATTCCGTCGATAAACAGTTGCGCAAGCATGCGACAACAACACTCAGGCACAGGGGAAAATACTACCCTGGCAACAACAAGGTAAGGGTAGCTCAACCGAGCTACACACAGCTCACAACAATCAAAATCACCCACACAGACAAGGAAGCAGAGGGAACACTTATACAATGACTAATTGGGGATAAGGACCAGGTGTGTGTGATTAATTAGACAAGACAAGTGGAGTGATGATAAATGGATCGGCAGCAGCTAGTAAGCCGGTGACGACGAACGCCGAAACCTGCCCGAACAAGGAGGGGAGGCAGCCTCGGCGGAAGTCGTGACAGTACCCCCCCCTTGACGCGCGGCTCCAGCAGCGCGCCGACCCCGGCCTCGGGGATGGCCAGGAGGACGCGGAGCAGGGCGAGCCGGATGGCGATGGTGGAAATCCCGTAACATGGAGGGATCGAGGATATCCCTCACCGGGACCCAGCACCGTTCCTCCGGACCGTACCCTTCCCACTCCACAAGGTACTGAAGGCCCCCCACCCGACGCCTCGAATCCAGGATGGAACGGGCCGAGTACGCCGGTGCCCCCTCGATGTCCAGAGGAGGTGGAGGGACCTCCCGCATCTCAGACTCCTGGAGCGGACCAGCTACCACCGGCCTGAGGAGAGACACATGAAACGAGGGGTTAATACAGTAATCAGGGGGAAGTAATAACCTACAGTGAGGGAAAAAAGTATTTGATCCCCTGCTGATTTTGTACGTTTGCCCACTGACAAAGAAATGATCAGTCTATCATTTTAATGGTAGGTTTATTTGAACAGTGAGAGACAGAATAACAACAAACAAATCCAGAAAAACGCATGTCAAAAATGTTATAAATTGATTTGCATTTTAATAAGGGAAAGTATTTGACCCCCTCTCAATCAGAAAGATTTCTGGCTCCCAGGTGTCTTTTATACAGGTAACGAGTTGAGATTAGGAGCACACTCTTAAAGGGAGTGCTCCTAATCTCAGCTTGTTACCTGTATAAAAGACACCTGTCCACAGAAGCAATCAATCAGATTCCAAACTGTCCACCATGGTCAAGACCAAAGAGCTCTCCAAGGATGTCAGGGACAAGATTGTAGACCTACACAAGGCTGGAATGGGCTACAAGACCATCGCCAAGCAGCTTGGTGAGAAGGTGACAACAGTTGGTGCGATTATTCGCAAATGGAAGAAACACAAAAGAACTGTCAATCTCCCTCGGCCTGGGGCTCCATGCAAGATCTCACCTCGTGGAGTTGCAATGATCATGAGAACGGTGAGGAATCAGCCCAGGACTACACGGGAGGATCTTGTCAATGATCTCAAGGCAGCTGGGACCATAGTCACCAAGAAAACAATTGGTAACACACTACGCCGTGAAGGACTGAAATCCTGCAGCGCCCGCAAGGTCCCCCTGCTCAAGAAAGCACATATACAGGCCCGTCTGAAGTTTGCCGATGAACATCTGAATGATTCAGAGGAGAACTGGGTGAAAGTGTTGTGGTCAGATGAGACCAAAATGGAGCTCTTTGGCATCAACTCAACTCGCCGTGTTTGGAGGAGGAGGAATGCTGCCTATGACCCCAAGAACACCATCCCCACCATCAAACATGGAGGTGGAAACATTATGCTTTGGGGGTGTTTTTCTGCTAAGGGGACAGGACAACTTCACCGCACGATGGACGGGGCCATGTACCATCAAATCTTGGGTGAGAACCTCCTTCCCTCAGCCAGGGCATTGAAAATGGGTCGTGGATGGGTATTCCAGCATGACAATGACCCAAAACACACGGCCAAGGAAACAAAGGAGTGGCTCAAGAAGAAGCACATTAAGGTCCTGGAGTGGCCTAGCCAGTCTCCAGACCTTAATCCCATAGAAAATCTGTGGAGGGAGCTGAAGGTTTGAGTTGCCAAACGTCAGCCTCGAAACCTTAATGACTTGGAGAAAATCTGTAAAGAGGAGTGGGACAAAATCCCTCCTGAGATGTGTGCAAACCTGGTGGCCAACTACAAGAAATGTCTGACCTCTGTGATTGCCAACATGGGTTTTGCCACCAAGTACTAAGTCATGTTTTGCAGAGGGGTCAAATACTTATTTCCCTCATTAAAATGCAAATCAATTTATAACATTTTTGACATGCGTTTTTTTTGGATTTGTTTGTTGTTATTCTGTCTCTCACTGTTCAAATAAACCTACCATTAAAATTATAGACTGATCATGTCTTTGTCAGTGGGCAAACGTACAAAATCAGCAGGGGATCAAATACTTTTTTCCCTCACTGTATATGTGACCTCGTTGACTCTCCTCAGGACTTTAAACGGCCCCACAAACCGCGGGCTTAGCTTCCGCCAGGGCAGGCGGAGGGGCAGATTCCGGGTCGAGAGCCAGACCCGATCCCCCGGTACAAAGACGGGGGCCTCACTGCGATGGCGGTCAGCGTTGGCCTTCTGTGTGCCGAAACCAGTCATCCACTGTAGGAGCCTCAGTCTGGCTCTGGTGCCACGGTGCCAGAACCGGTTGGTAACCTAGAACACACTGGAAAGGCATTAGGTTAGTGGAGGAGTGGCGGAGAGTGTTCTGGGCATATTCTGCCCATGGCAAGAACACCGTCCACTCCCCCGGCCGCAGGAACCTAGGAACCTACCCACATATTCTGCCCATGGCAAGAACACCGTCCACTCCCCCGGCCGCAGGAACCGCAGGAACCTACCCATGTTTTGATTTACCCGTTGGGAGAGGGGAAGATCAGTTAGAAAATAAATGCTACGGTGAGACCATGGTCGTTGTGGAACTGGTAACGGTTGTAGCTTACCCACTGGGAGGTGCCTAGGTGCCTTACTCTGGGCGCACACCGAGCAGGAGGAGACGTACACCCTCACGTCCTTAGCCAAGGTAGGCCACCAGTACTTTCCGCTCTGGCAGAGCACTGTACGGCCGATACCTGGATGACCAGAGGAGGGTGACGTGTGTGCCCAGTAGATCAGACGATCACGGATAAGAACACTCCCATACTGCCTGCTCTATATCCGCGATGCATGAGGCCGGCAGTATGGGAGTGTTGTCTCTGGGCCTCTCCTCTGTGTCATACAGCCGGGACAGCGCGTCTGCCTTCACGTTCTTCGTTCCCAGGATGTATGATAGAGTGAAATCAAACCGGGTGAAGAATTGGGCCCACCTGGTCTGGCGAGGATTCAGCCTCCTCACTGCCCGGATGTACTCCAGGTTACGGTGGTCCGTCCAGACGAGGAAAGGGTGTTTTGCCCCCTCGAGCCAATGCCTCCACATGGTCAAGGCTCGAAGAACAGCCAACAACTCCCGATCACCAACGCCGTAGTTCTGCTCCACCGGGCTGAGCTTCTTCGAAAAGAATGCACAGGGGCGGAACTTGGATGGCGTACCCGAGCGTTGAGACAGGACAGCTCCTATCCCAACCTCGGACACATCCACCTCCACTACGAACGGTAGTGATGAATCGGGGTGGGCCAGTACTGGGGCTGAGGTGAACAGACCCCGCAGTTTGCTGAAGGCCAGGTCAGCCTAAGCAGACCAGCGGAGCCGGGACGGCCCACCCTTCAACAGGGAGGTAATGGGAGCTGCGACCTTGCCAAAGCCCCGGATAAACCTCTGATAATAGTTGGCAAAGACAAGGAAGCGCTGCACCTGCTTAACCGTGGTTGGAGTCGGCCAATTACGCACGGCTGAAATGCGATCTCCCTCCATCTCCACACCTGAGGTGTAAATGCGATATCCAAGGAAGGAGACGGACTGCTGGAAAAACATACACTTCTCTGCCTTAGCATAAAGGTCATTTTCCAACAGTCGGGCCAGCACCTTGCGAACCAGGGACACATGCTCGGCGCGCGTAGTGGAATACACCAAGATGTCATCTATGTAGACCACTACACCACGACCAAGTATGTCCCGAAACACCTCGTTCACAAAGGACTGGAAAACTGAGGGAGCATTCATCAAACCATAGGGCATCACCAGGTATTCATAATGCCCTGTGGTTGTCCTGAATGCTGTCTTCCACTCATCTCCCTCTCGGATACGCACCAGGTTGTACACACTCCTGAGATCTAATTTGGTGAAGAAGCGCGCCCCATGCATTGATTCAATCACTGAAGGAATGAGGGGGAGAGGATAAATAAATCTTATCATCTCCCTGTTCAGTGGTCAATAATCAATGCACGGGCGCAGACCTCCGTCCTTCTTCTTCACAAAGAAGAAACTTGAGAAGGCGGGTGAAGTGGAGGGACGTATATACCCCTGGCGCAGGGACTTGTGACATATGTTTCCATAGCCACCGTTTCAGCCTGTGACAGGGGGTATATATGACTCCTGGGAGGTACAGCGTCTACCCGGAGGTTTATCGCGCAATCCCCCGCCCGATGAGGTGGTAATTTAGTAGCCTGCGTTTTAGAGAACGCTGGTGCCAGATCGAGGTATTCAGGGGGAATGCGCACAGTGGAGGTACTGTCTGGACTTTCCACCATGGTTGCACCAACGGAAACACCTAGACACCTACCCTGACACTCTCGCGACCACCCCGTGAGAACCCTCTGCGGCCATGAAAAGGTGGGGTTGTGGAGTGCTAGCCAAGGGATACCTAATACCACAGGGAAAGCAGGAGACTCAATAATGGAAAAAGTCACCTGCTCACAATGATTCTCCTGGGTAATCATAGCACCTGGTGCAGTAACTTCCTTAACCAACCTGGACCCTAATGGTCGACTATCAAGTGCTCTGATGGGGCGTGGAATGGATAGGGGAATCAATGGAATGCCTATACAGTGTGCAAATGCCCTGTCCATAAAGTTCCCAGCTGCGCCTGAATCGACTAGCGCCTTACACTGGGGAACATCCATGTGCTCAGGAAAGGAGACAAGTATTTTACAGTGCGCAGCAGAGGGCTCTGAACGAGTGTGGGTGTTCGATACCTGGGGTGATGCGAGAGTTCCCTGCCTGCCGCCTCCAGGCCCAAAAGAACGTTGACTACGATGTGTGGTGAAATGTCCCTTCATGCCACCAGAGTGGCACTGTTGCTGTCCTCCTCCGCTCTCTCTCGGCCGGCGGCTCCACCCAGCTCCATCGGCTCGAGGTCCGAGTCTTCCGGGGTGGAAACGGGCAGACCCCTACGTCCTCTGGCTGCCAGCAGGTTGTCCAACCAAATGGCCATGTCCACCAGTTTATCGAAGGACAACATGGTGTCCCGGCAGGCAAGCTCCCGGCGGACGTCCTCCCGCAGATGGCACCGGAAATGGTCGATCAGGGCCAGCTCGTTCCACCCGGACCCCGCTGCCAGCATCACAAACTCCAACGCGAAGTCCTGCGCGGTCCTCGTCCCCTGCCTCAGTCGCTCACCCCCCTCTCGACCCTCTGGCGGGTGGTTGAATACCGCCCAAAAGAGGCGAGGGAACTCCCTGTGGTCCTCCAACGCGGCTCCTCCCTCGTTCCACACCACGTTGGCCCACTCCAGGGCTTTCCCACGGAGGCAGGAAACGAGGACGGACATCTTCTCCTGATCCGATGGTGCCGGCCTGATGCTGGCGAAGTAAAGCTCCAATTGGAGGAGGAATCCCTGGCACAGCGCCGCTGTCCCCTCAAACGCCTGTGGTTGGGATATCTGGATCCCTCCTGGTGCTGGGGTGTAGGTGGCTGGATCCAGTTGGCCAGCTGGTCTCGACAGATCGGGTCTGGTCCTCTCCAGGCGTTGGACGACCTGAAGAACCTGATCCATCGCTTCCCCCAAGCTGGCCAGCATCGTGGAGTGCTCCTGGACCCGTGCCACGACTTCAGGCATGCGCTCTTCTCCCGCTGACTCCATAGCGGGTGGGTGATTCTGTGATGCATGTGATAGAAGGAGTAAGGCGCAGGAGAGTAATACGCATCCAAAGAGTTTATTCCATCGATAAACAGTTGCGCAAGAATGCGACAACAACACTCAGGCACAGGGGAAAATACTACCCTGGCAACATCAAGGTAAGGGTAGCTCAACCGAGCAACACACAGCTCACAACAAACAATCACCCACACAGACAAGGAAGCAGAGGGAACACTTATACAAAGACTAATTGGGGATAAGGACCAGGTGTGTGTGATTAATTAGACAAGACAAGTGGAGTGATGATAAATGGATCGATAGCAGCTAGTAAGCCGGTGACGACGAATGCCGAAACCTACCCGAACAAGGAGGGGAGGCAGCCTCGGCGGAAGTCGTGACAATTATATAAAGATCTCTGATAGTATATTCTGTTGGTCACGTCATTTTATTGTTTCGGGAAAAAAATTCTGTTTGTTGACGGGTTAATGAGGGTCAGTTAGTCGGCAGCAAAATTGACCGAAATTTGCATCCCTAATTTCTACACAATCTAATATGACCCATGGCCATTCTAGCCTTCTCTATTTAGAACAACAAAAACTAAACAAAAATGGCCACAGTCATCAAGCTAGGTAAAAGATAATTATTAAATATGTGATAAGACTGAACTAGATCAATGATAATTCAATTATCAATATTGTGTTGCACCTTTAACCAATAGCCTAACAAATGAACAACTCTTACAAATAATGCACAAATACTTTTGAATGTCTTTATTAAGACATCCTCTATATCAAATTTCAGCCAGACCGCCCAGCCAGCCCAAACAGTATCCATATAAGGCATCCAGACCTTATGAAAGTTGCACAGTACACCCTTAATCTTGTTATAAATAAAAATCTAGTGATACATAACTTGACATGTCTCCCATCCATTGTGGGAGGATAACCAACCTTCCAACTAATGGCAATGCAATTCTTAGCCGCTATAAATGCTAGGCTACACAGTTTCTTCTGATAACAGTCTCCAGTATCAACATTTCCACACAAACAAAAACAGGGAGAAGGGAGAATCTGTAGACATGCTGAGATAAAAGAACATACTCTTTGCCAGAATTCAGCCAGCTTCCACAAGACCATAACTTATGCAAATATGTCCCCTTTTGTGTTTTACAGCTCCAGCAGAAGAATTACATTTATTCATATTCAGTTTCACTGGCATATAGTACATTCTATGTATGGTCTTAAACTGCAGTAATTTATGTCTGAGATTATAGGAACATGACTGGGCATTCTAACATATCTGTATCCATTCATCATCATCAATAGTGTCTCCCAGGTCTTCCTCACGTTTAGTTTTACATGTTTTGTGTCATCGGGAAAAGCCTCTATCAACCGTTGATACAGTTTGGAAATCAACTTTAGAGGTTTGCCAGACTGCCTTAAAATAGTTTCAATCTTTGAAGCTTCTTGCTTGTCCAGTATTTGCTGCACATAGAAAATAAAGGGTTGTATCTGCACAAATTCACCTCTGCACTGTCTCAGACTGGTCTTCCCTGGTTGCCTGACCCTGATGAGACTCACCATCCTGTCATCATCTGCTCAGATGAGGCATGACAAAGAATGACCTTGGTGTACATTTATACATTATCCATGAAAATAATCAATGGTTCAATAATTGAAATGACCATTGTTCCCAGATCCCAGACTGTAGCCTACCCATCAACTCAAGATGGAACTTTGTATCCGTTCACTGATTGTTAGAATATACTGCAAAATTCACCTGAGCTCCGTAGACTGGTCTTCCCTGGCTGTCTGACCCTGCAGGGACGGACACCTGTCACCATCTGATCCTGCTAAGACATGATGAGCATAGTGTTGTGTACTGACTGTGTAACATGACAGTGAAGCCTGTTGAGCTGTTTATACTGTGTCAGTGTGAAAAGTAGAGAATTAGTCAGGGAAACTGACTGATCAATAATGTTTCGTTGCTATACTGACTAATAAAAAATAAATTTACGCAGAAAGAAATTCTGTATATCTGTCTTCAATCATTTGGCTGCTGGTTTCATCATTTGATTCAGGTCTAGTGTGATTGAGGCAAAAATAATAGCTAAAGTTAGTGCGCTAGAGGAACGTTAGCCTACTTTTGGCTAGCTCTAGCTAATGGTACAATGGTACATCATCAAATGTACTTCTGTTTGTCAAAGTTGCGCCAATTCAAATCTGGTATTAGGAACCTTCAATGGTAAATCTGGTATATAAAACCTTCAATGGTAAATATGATGTTTCGTATATACGGGCTCCTTGAAATACCTCGCAGGGCATTCAGAGAACTAAATCCATTGTTACATGTTCTTCCTCAAATACTCTGACAGAGAGAGAGTTCCCACCTCTCTGCTGGCCAATCAGAGTAGACGCTTGAGCGTGGTTTAGACTTACTCAGCCAATCCGTTGGCGCACAGGCTAGTCCCCCGCCTCTTAGCGCATCCCTGTTTCCAGGCATACGTTTATCATAACAACCTGTCATAGTGAGAAGAGCCAGCTCCCTTAGACACCATTCCTACGTCCAAGGATGGTTCACAGATCACAAAGGGGCAGTGTTCGTATCTGTGAGTAATACAAGTCTTATCTCATCCTAGCCCCTATCGTTCCTTACATGAATCACAGCCTGTTATGTGAAACAATTTATATCAGTATAGTACAAACCTATGTTTATCGTTAATGCATTCCTTCTAAGCTATTCATCCCATCAATTAGGAGAATAATAAATCCCCCATATGTTGAAACTGGAAAAAAACAAAGGCTACAAAACATTTACATATACACAACAGCTGTTAGATACTGCTTCCTGACAGATAGCTAGAGGCTAGCTAGAGTTGAACTTTCTGTGATAGCTACTAGCTAGCTAACTAGCTGCTAGTAGTTCACTTCAGTCGAGCGGGGATGAAACATTAGCTACTACTACTAGCTCAGCACTGGAAATAAATAATTTTTTTCTGTCAAACATCAGTTACCTTGCCAGCTAGATCAGTCAACTAAAGAGTAGCCAGTTTCTGCTCTGCTTGCTTTTAAAACTCAGAGAAAAAGCGCAAAATAGACACCAGCTGCCTCTGTTCATCTCTCCCGTGCTGGTCCTATACGGCAGCCTTTCAGAAGCTTTGCCTTCACACAGCCTGTCTGCAAGCTCTGTTTTGTGGTGTCCGTACGGTCCTAAATCCAGCTGGCTGAAACCGGAAAACTGACCTGACCGCTCTGAGGACAAAAATGCAACTTCAGAATGTGTGTGGGGGTCATGTCCCCCCCGTCCCCAGTGAAAGTTGCGCCCCTGCCTAAGAACATCCCTTAGCCATGGTATATTACCCATATACCACCCCTCAGGCCTTATTGCTTAATTATAAACATCCTGTCGTTTTGAGATGATATATCTTTCATACTTTGTTTTCAGTACCATAACAAATAAGGGTGGGGGCTCAATGTTTGCCTCTATGGACAAAAACAGAGAAGTGAGGTTGATCACAAGCTCCACCCTAGAATGCCTTGAAAGATGTTGTTTACAATGGAAGAATTCATTACGATTTTTTATTGTCACATACACCGACCGAATAGGTGCAGTGAAATTTGTTGTCTTACAGGGTCAACCACAGTAGAAGTCATGGAGTTCAAGACCATAGCCCAACATTTGGGGTTGAGGGGGGAGGGTATGGATCTAAAGTGGTCTATCCTATGTCTAAAAACACTTTTTAATTCCAATATAACCGAACAATGTGTTTAATATTGTGGGGTGTTGAATTTCCAATATTCTTTAGAATAATAGTTGATTTTATGTTATATATTTTATGCTTTAGGCATCCTGAGGCCTCTGCAGTTCATGTTGGTCTTATGTAGTATTTGAAAACATAACTTTAAAAAAAAAATGTAACAGGTGCTAAACATGCAATACATAGTAACATATATATTATAAGTAGAAATAAGTAGCAGATAGAGCATGAACATAACTAGGATCTGATACAATGAAACAATGTTGTAGCTTGGAATGCACATAATTTTGGTGGGAAATCATTAGAGTAAAATAGAGCATGGCGTTTTACTACATTTCACAAGCACAAATAATTAGCAGTTGACAAGCTACTCTAACTTACAAAGAACATGAGCCTTCATAGTCCAACTCTAAAAGATAACCTGGAGAAAAAAAAGTACGCCAAAAACACATGGGAGAAACTCAGATTTCCCCTCATGTGGCAGTACGACCTTTCGCCTAGTTCAGACTTGCAGTTCATCAGGTTCTTTCTGACACCGATGACTCCCCCTGCACGCCCACCAACAGCCACGCACCCTATTTCCTCCAATCGTCCGGCGACCATGCACTGATCACGCGTCATCTCGCCTGCCATTGGCTAATGTCTCACACACATTTGTTTTTCCATTGGTGGCATGTTGCCTCCCGCCAGTGTGTTGTGAATGTTGTTTTCCTTTTTTTCTCCTCATGTTTTACACAGCTGAGAGAGGACCTAGTGAAAGACGAACTCAACAGCCAGTTTACTGAGCGGGCGCAGTGGCCTCGCTTTTTTGTTCCTTGTCGGCTGGACACTAAACTGAAATAAAATATATCTCAACAATGCCTTCACGAAAATGTTCAGAATTTAAAGTCTCATGTGGGGTAAGAAGATTATTATTATTGAAAGCGTGTTATTTCATATGAATAACGTCCAACATTCGAATAATGAGTGGGCTGCTAACTGTATTTGTTTTTGTTTGTCGCTCCAGTTTATTAGTAGCACTTTTGACTTTTTAGGTTACAATATTATTTAATTGATAAATGAGTCATGTCAGTTCTAAATTATTAAGATTTTAAAATTGTTTTATTGAGCGTTATTTGTTATTACAGCTGGTAAATTGAAACCATCGAATTATGTTATCCAATGACTTACCAATGATTGACTGTTGGGCTACTTTTTCACTATGTTGAACTGGTCACATTATTTTATCTGGGGAGTGGCCATAGGACGGGGATCATCAACTAGATTCAGCGACGCGGACGATTTTCTTATTCAGCGGATGATCAGGGGACCGGAACATTATTACAAATAATTTGTAGACTGCAAATTCACCGCAAGAATACTTTTGAAGATATTTCCAAAATTAATCACTTGGAGCTGATTTGCTGGTGTTTTTACACTCTTATGTGTGGGGGGGGGGAACCCTGCCATAGAAACACTGATAGTGTCAGTGCAGAAAAGGCACTTCCTGATGCAGTGTTCACACTGGGTTACATCCCCTGTGCATGGGGGTCTCACGTGGCTAGTGGTTGGGAGACGTCACTAGCAGGTCTATATGGGAGGTGGCTTGGCGTGTAGCCTAGGGCAGATGGGATGTAGTCTCAAGCCCACTCGCTCTGCCCTCTGAGACAAACATCTAAGCAACAGGCGCTTGAGCATTAAGCCAATGACTGGTGAGAAAATAAACTCTTCAGACGTTAATTTGATGTAATTTTGGACGCTTCCCTTGGTATGCTAATGTTTATCTAGCTGTATGGTCTTGATTGGGTCTCTCTTACACATTTCCCAGTTTTTGTGGTGATTCGTCCCTATGGTAACTCACCAGTCTTCTATTACATGATAGATCATCATCAGACCTTATGTTCTTTCCTTCTTTTCTCCCTTTGTTCTCCTCCCCAGGCGAATGGGATAGTGATGGACCAGTGTGGCTCCTATCTGAAGAGGAGGAGACATGACAGTAAGCAGTCGTCCCCAGGCTGCAGCCTGGAGTACACAGACCTGGAGGCTGCAGAGGCTCTGGTCTGCATGAGCTCCTGGGGCCAACACCGCCCCAGCCCCTGCAAGCCCAGACCCCTTAGCCCTGCCTCAGACTCCTGCGACTCCCTCCTGCCTCCGGACCCACTGGAGCCCCCAAAGGACTTTGTTTCGCTCTCCTCCTTGGTAAGAGTGCATCCTCTCTTGGCAACTGTAACCACCACACACCCCAAAACAGCAATCACTAAGAAACATCTGTGAGCCGTGTTTGATTAGTAAATACAGTTGGAGTCCCAGCTTTTACTTATTGTGTAAACTCCTGGGTTTTGTGGCACTTAGCATGGAGATAGTGTCTTTATCGCAGGAAAACTTTGCGACGGTTTATAGGGGTTGGAGGGGTTAGGGAGGTTGCTGCACAGGTGGCAGGTAGGAGATAAGAAGATTTTGAACCTCAACCCTTGCTCATCTCTCTCAGCTGCTGGTTGTAAAAATCTCTGTTCTACAGCCACCCAGCTCTTAAGTAGTCATTAGTTTAGTGTATGTACCTGCTTACTGTGGCCACTTATCTCTCCCAATAGCTGCATTGAACATCCATTTTGAAACTGAATACACCCAACCTAGGATTTATGTATTAGTACACCACATACAGTGGTTGTTCTACTTCCTGGGCACACACACTAATTCTGTCTCTTTGGTTTACAGTGTATGACTCCCCCACACAGCCCCAGCTTTTCTGAGACCTCCACCACAATCCACACCATCACCTCCCCTCTGAGCCAGCCCACCTCCAGTCTCTCTGTAAGGATCTGTGGGGTCCTGCGACCGCCCATGGCGTCCATCTCAGAGTCCCCAACCAATGGAAAGACCCCACCACTGCCACCCTGCAGAGCCATGGCAACCAGTGTCATCCGCCACACCGCAGACACATACCTCTGCCAGAACATTCCAGCACCTTCCACAGAGCAACACAGAGCCTCCGAGCTGGTGGTCTGTCAACAGCACACAGCAAAGGCTGAACAGAGCATCACTCCTCCACCTCCATCGGTCCCCTTCACACCCAACCCCGCCCTCCTCTCCTCCTGCAAGGAAGCGCCAGACAAGACTGAGAAGGAAGAGCCACAGGCTATCTACTGTAAGGAGAGCCACTCCCACCTTCCTGCTAACACCCAACCACAAAATAGCCTGCCCACATGCCTCTCCCCGCCCCCCACCTCCAGCCCGCCAATCATCTGCCAGATGTTCCCGGTGAGTAACCAATCGGGGATGATCTCGGCGTTCATCCAGGGCCCGATGCAGACCTCGAGGACCCCCAAATCCATCCTGCCCCAGTCTGGTCCTAACAGGACACTGCAGCAGCCCTTCCTCATGGGCCAGGCTATGCCCCAGGGCACGGTGATGCTGGTTCTCCCCCAGTCCCACGTCTCTCAGGCCCCCCACTGCTCCCCACAGACTGTCATGACCCTGGGCCACACTAAGCTGCTACCTCTGGCCCCCGCCCCGGTCTACGTGCCCACCGGACCCTGCGGCGCCACCAAGATGGACTTCTCCCGCCGGAGGAACTATGTGTGCAACTTCTCCGGCTGCAGGAAGACCTACTTCAAGAGCTCCCACCTTAAGGCACACCTCCGAACACACACAGGTACAAGAGAAAAGAGTGCTTCTCGTGGATGAGTGGGAATGAGAGGGAAAGAACGTGACATTTATGGGGATGAAATATTAGGATATTGATATTGTATCACGATTTTAACTGAAGAGTATGAGGTAATTTATCTGATTCGAAGCATGTGCGGGTTTGCTGGTGACAAAAGTATGTTGACTTGCTCACTCACTATCTCTCTTTGTCTCCCTCTCTCTCAGGTGAGAAGCCCTTCAGTTGCAGTTGGGAGGGCTGCGACAAGAAGTTTGCACGCTCCGACGAGCTCTCGCGCCACAGGCGGACCCACACGGGCGAGAAGAAGTTTGTGTGCCCCGTGTGCGACAGGCGCTTCATGCGCAGCGACCACCTGACCAAACACGCCCGCCGTCACATGACCACCAAGAAGATCCCCTCCTGGCAGGCCGAGGTGCGCAGCCTCAACAAAATGGCCGTTCCCAAGCCGCCGCCGTCAAACCCCGCCCCACTCACCCTCAGTATGCTGGTACCTGCCTCAAACTAGACTGAGCCCAACACTACCCACTAGTGACATCTTACCCAAAACCCCCAAACCATGACAGGGATAGGGACAGCCAAGCGCACAAGGCTGCCATTTTACTCATGGACATTTTCTAAAGACATGCACTGGACTCTTTTTTTTCCCTCTACTGCTCATTTTTTGTTGTTGAAGAAATGCTTTTTTTTTTGTTTACTTTTCAGATATTTTATGAAATTATGTATGCACTCTTTTGCCAAAGCCTTTGTAATGAAGTTTGTCTTACCCATTTCACCTGTCTTTTTTTGTATGTATAGTTGTACATAATATCTATGTGAATGTATTCGTATTGTACTCTGAACTGCATTTATTAATTTGGGGAAATGTTGTAATTTGTAAAACAATCTACGTGGATAGTAATCTATACTGTGATAATTACTTACTCTTTAACTTTTCATATTATTTAATACAGATTTATAATAAAGAAAAAGATGATTAACTGGTGTTTGTCTCAAACTCTCCCATTGCCCAAAACGTGACCTTTGAAAATAACAAGATGGTCCTCTTTTTCTGAAAAACATGACAAATCAGAACAGCACTCTAGTTGTTAGTCAGCATTCCTTTCCAGTCACTCCCCTAGTGCTATGGTAGAGGAATAGAGTGGTGTCTTGCCACATCCTGTGTGGGTTTGTGTCTGTGACGGTCAGCTGAAACACTTCCTGCTCAATGTGCTGACTTACCACTGCTCTGACTGGACCACATCCTGTTGGCTTAGTGGACGTTTTGTCCCATTTAGCAGCTCTAATCCAAACAATGCTATGAGGCAGCTGGGAAGTATAGGCACTCATATACTTGCCTCTGTACTTACAAGATCTTGGGCAATTGGTTTTTGCCCTGTAATACTGGTAAGTAACATTGCATTTTTACTCCTGTATCAATTGATAACTCTGGTGTTGTCAGTCCCTGGGCTGATTTAATAATGCTGATATGTCTAATGAAGGTCTAATATATGCCTTATCTGGAATAGTTTATGGCCCAGTAGTCATCCTTGAAGGTTGGAAATCCAATATTGCATAAACACACACTTCCATCAAGTAACTGTGGTTCCACACCTGGTAACAACCGTCCTCCAATCAGATTGTGAGAAAACCGAACTGTAGGGGGGTGCGACCAATAGACTGGGTTCCTGAATACCCTTCCTTTGCCTTACTGACCAATTTACACAATACTTCCTCTCTGGGTTGAATGGGTTCATTCTTTCTGAAACTGTCTAGCACTGACACCTTGTGGGCAAAAGCAACATTATCTGACTTCACAAGTGACACCTTGTGGACAAAAACAACATTGTCCGACTTATTTGAATGGTAAAGCCCATTAACTCTGTCTGAGCATTGTCTGTATTCACAGGACAGGACAGAAAATATCAACAGGGTCCTCTCAGAGTATGAGTGTCAACAGATTATTGTAATCAAATGGCTAGATGTCACTGTGCCATCCTTTGGCTGGTCAGACAAAGTTATAATCCCAAAACATAGCTGCCCCCATTACATTTTAGTCATTTAGCAGACGCTCTTATCCAGAGCGACTTCACAGTTAGTGAGTGCATACATTTTTTTTTCTTCTTCATACTGGCCCCCCGTGGGAATCGAACCCACAACCCTGCCGTTGCAAGCGCCATGCTCTACCAACTGAGCTACACAGGGAATTCTATGGCTAACCTTCCAACATTCTAATGTCAATGGCACAATTTGGGTGATTTTTAAACAATAGTTAGCTGGTGCATTCAAAGTTGGTTATGGTATATACCATTTGAAAGGTAATTTCATGACCTTTCAGAACCACTTGTCAAAGTTTAAAATGTATCAGGGTTTCCTTTTCAAAGCAATTTATACAGGTAATTATGATATATGTACCCTAGAGGTCAAAGGTCAACGTTTTGTTGACCTGAACATCCCGAACGACGACATGGATAACAAACAGCTGGCGGGATATACGCTACATCGGCAGGATAGAGCGGCTGACTCCGGTAAGACAAGGGATGGCGGTCTGTGTATATTTGTAAACAACAGCTCTAGGTTTTGCTCGCCTGAGGTAGAGTATCTCATGATAAGCTGTAGACCACACTATTTACCAAGAGAGTTTTCATCTATATTTTTCGTAGCTGTCTATTTACCACCACAAACCAATGCTGGCACTAAAACTGCACTCAATGAGCTGTATAAGGCCATAAGCAAACAGGAAAACGCTCATCCAGAGGCAGCGCTCCTAGTGGCCAGGGACTTTAATGCAGGGAAGCTTAAATCCGTTCTACCTAATTTCTACCAGCATGTTAAATGTGCAACCAGAGGAAAAATCAACTCTAGACCACCTTTACTCCACACACAGAGACGCGTACAAAGCTCTCCCTCGCCCTCCATTTGGCAAATCCGACCATAATTATATCCTCCTGATTCCTGCTTATAAGCAAAAACTAAAACAGGAAGCACCAGTGACTCGGTTGATAAGGAAGTGGTCAGATGACGCAGATGCTAAGCTACAGGACTGTTTTGCTAGCACAGACTGGAATATGTTCCGGGATTCTTCTGACGGCATTGAGGAGTACACCACATCAGTCACTGGCTTCATCAATAAGTGCATCGATGACGTCGTCCCCACAGTGACCGTACTTACTGTACATAACCCAAGCACAAGCAATAGATTACAGGCAACATCTGCACTGAGCTAAAGGGTAGAACTGCCGCTTTCAAGGAGCTGGACTCTAACCCGGACGCTTATAAGAAATCCCGCTATGCCCTCAGACGAACCATCAAACAGGCAAAGAGTCAATACAGGACTAAGATTGAATCGTACTACACCAGCTCCGACACTCGTTGGATGTGGCAGGGCTTGCAAAATATTACAGACTACAAAGGGAAGCACAGCCGAGAGCTGCCCAGTGACACGAGCCTACCAGACAAGCTAAATCACTTCTATGCTCGCTTCGAGGCAAGCAACACTGAAGCATGCATGAGAACATTAGCTGTTCTGGATGACTATGTGATCACGCTCTCCGTAGCCGATGTGAGTAAGACTTTTAAGCAGGTCAGCATTCACAAGGCGGATTACCCGATGCGTACTGCGAGCATGCGCTGACCAACTGGCAAGTGTCTTCACTGACATTTTCATCATGTCCCTGACTGAGTCTGTAAAACCAACATGTTTCAAGCAGACCAACATAGTCCCTGTGCCCAAGAACACTAAGATAACCTGCCTAAATGACTACCGACCCGTAGCACTCACGTCTGTAGCCATGAAGTGCTTTGAAAGGCTGGTCATGGCTCACATCAACACCATTATCCCAGAAACCCTAGACCCACTCCAATTTGCATGCCGCCCCAACAGATCCACAGATGATGCAATCTCTATTGCACTCCACACTGCCCTTTACCACCTGGACAAGAGGAACACCTACGTGAGAATGCTATTTATTGACTACAGCTCAGCGTTCAACACCATAGTGCCCTCAAAGCTCATCACTAAGCTAAGGACCCTGGGACTAAACACCTCCCTCTGCAACTGGATCCTGGTCTTCCTGTCGGGCCGCCCCCAGGTGGTAAGGGTAGGTAACAACACATCTGCCACGCTGACACTCAACACGGGGGCCCCTCAGGGGTGCGTGCTCAGTCCCCTCCTGTACTCCCTATTCACTCATGACTGCATGGCAAGGCACGACTCCAACACCATCATTAAGTTTGCCGACGACACAACAGTGGTAGGCCTGATCACCTACAACGATGAGAGCCTATAGGGAGGAGGTCAGAGACCTGGCCGTGTGGTTCCAAGATAACAACCTCTCCCTCAACGTGATCAAGATAAAGGAGATGATTGTGGACTACAGGAAAAAAAGAGGACTGAGCACGCCCCCATTCTCATTGACGGGGCTGTAGTGGAACAGGTTGATAGCGTCATGTTCCTTGGTGTCCACATCACCAACAAACTATCATGGTCCAAACACACCAAGACAGTCGTGAAGAGTGCACGACAAAGCCTATTCCCCCTCAGGAGACGGAAAATATTTGGCATGGGTCCTCAGATCCTCAAAAAGTTATACAGCTGCACCATCGAGAGCATCCTGACTGGTTGCATCACTGCCTGGTATGGCAACTGCTCGGCCTCCGACCGCAAGGCACTACCATCTAGGACCTCTATACCAGGCGGTGTCAGAGGAAGGTCCTAAAAATAGTCAAAGACTCCAGCCACCCTAGTCATAGACTGTTCTCTCTGCTACCGCACGGCAAGCAGTACCGGAGCGCCAAGTCTAGGTCCAAAAGGCTTCTTAACAGCTTCAACCCCCAAGCCATAAGACTCCTGAATAGCTAATCATGGCTACCCGGACTATTTGGATTGTCCCCCAACCCCACCCCACCCCACCCCACCCCACCCCCTCTTTTACGCTGCTGCTACTCTCTGTTTATTATCTATGCATAGTCACTTTAACTATACCCACATGTACATATTACCTCAATTACCTCGACTAACCTATGCCCCGGCACATTGCCTCTGTACCGGTACCCCCTGTATATACCCTCGCTACTGTTATTTTATTTGACTTCTGCTCTTTAATTATTTTTATTTTTTTACTTAACACTTATTTTTATTAAAACTGCATTGTTGGTTAAGGGCTTGTAAGTAAGCATTTCACTGTAAGGTCTACACCTGTTGTATTCGGCGGATGTGGCAAATACAATTTGATTTGATTTGTTTTGATAGTTTTAGTCCCTATGGGAAAAATGAATGGGATGGGGGGATGAATGAAAGACTGATAACACAGAAAGATACCACTGCTGCACTGCTGTCACACATTTTCAAATTGTAGGGACATAGTCCTTTAAAAAAAATCGCTATGAGACATCGTCACCAAAGTGACCGCCCCCCTTGCTCATAGACTAATCGCCAATTGGACTTTTGACACGACACACATTATGACGTCATAACAGAATTATGTTAAAGTTTGGCGTGCCTTGCGTCGTAATGACCAAGGCTATAAAAGCATTCAGGATCATTATTGTTTCAAGTGAAACACTGATAACTTCGAGAGCCTGATACAAAAACAGGTGTGATTCGTCTCATCAACCATCGGATTACCAAAGATTAGGCTGAATATACACAAGGATGCCGCGCAAAAACTATTCTCGTCACCTATGGCTCACAGTGTCTGAGCACTCCCTGGACTCGTCAAGGGTCTCCACTTTCCCGGGCCGACTGGAGCCGTCAGACCTCCGTAGACGTGTTTGAGGACCAGGGTGACCAGCTCATTACTGCACCTGGCCGCCGCCCGCGACCCCCCGGTAGAGGGTCGAAATCAAAGGCCGGCCCAAAGGATTTCGCACCGGATGACTACAAGGACAAGGCGACCGCTGAAACAGACGGTGGATCCACTCCGCAGAGAGACACTGTGGATAAAACGAATAAATACCATTTTCCAAAGAGAGGCACTGTGGATGAGGCTAAACATCCGCTGACAAACGCTATGGATGACACCATGGATGGAGCAAAGATGCTCAAGACACCTGTGAACAACAGGACAAGCGACCTGATTGCAGAACTCAACTACAGTAAAAACCTGAACGTGATGGAAAACGCAGAGCTTCAAAAACTCAAAGTGACTGCCGAGGAGAAGAACCTGGCTCTAGGTCAAGAGAACATTGAGTTCAAGAAACAGGTGAAAAAGCTCAGGAGCACCATAGATGATTTGGACACCCTGCGTTACAAGATCCGGGAGGCGCGTAAAGCCCTGCATGAGCGTAGCCGCAAAAGCACACAGCTGGAGACTCGGCGCCTGGAGCTTGAACGGCAGAATGACTCCATCAGGGATCAGATTGAAATGATGAAGGGTGACCTATTCATCCTTAAACCCGAGAGAAAGAAGGGCAAGACTACAATACAGCACCTAAACCATTTTGTTGGACTATTACAATATCAAGACGAGGAGGCCCAAATCACTATTCTTCACAAAGATAAATTGATCCAGAGAAAAACCTCCCAAATCGAGGAGATGCAAAGCCACGTCGCTGAATCGGTATCCTGCGTCCAGGTGTTTCAGGAGAGGTTGGAAGACTTGGCGGAACGAATTGCCGAAGCCAAGAACGCTAGCAAAAAGGAGGAAGACTGCTACGGCACCGATAAAGACGGCGACAGCACCATTACGCACAGGACAAGGCCTCCCACCCTCGCAGAGGAAATTGTGCAGGCAGAGCAGTATGCCGCGCAAATCGTTGAGCAGACGAAGAAGGAGGAGGTGGCATTTCCACCTGCTCCGACCGAGAGTTGGTTCAGGACAAGTCTATTCGGGGGGCTAAAGAAGGCGGCCTACCACGCAGGGATGCTCGCCTTGACCATGATGGTTCCACTCTGCATAATGGCCTCTATGGTTACCGCATGCCAGATGGACCCGGCGTACCATGTGGTGACCTGCTGCAGGACGCAGCCAGTGGCTTTCTGAAACCATATTGTAATATGGATTTCACTGCCCTCCCTCCATTCTGAATGACATTCATGTGTTATTAATGTGTTATTATCCTCGATAAAGATAAGGTATTTTACCTAAGAAAAATCTCATGTTGTTTTATTTACTAGCGTAACCACTTATTATTTATCATCATGTATTGTAGGTCTACCTTTTGTAAATATGTTATAAGTGGCAACTGTTGTATTGTACTATACCGATTAGGCTACATGGTTGTACTAAAACATGACATGGTAAACTGATAAACTAGTGATACACTATGAGTTTAGGTTACTGGTTGATTTCATTTGGATTCATTCAGCTTGGTCGACATAATAACAAAAATAACACTATAAGGTGAGACCTGCAAAGGTTGGCCACCCCTGGTTTATACTGTTGACACTGTTGCAGCTATACATTTGTTGGTGGTCTTGCATTGCGGTTTGTGTATTACTGAAATAGAATAGGTAGAATTGATTTAGGCCTATAGCTCTAAGTCACATGTCTTGTATGTAAACCCTGGAACAGCCACACGGGGGCGCCATACCATCAAGGTAGTTCCCTCTTCACTATTTCTCAATTTCAATTTCAATTTCAATTTCTCTCTCTCTCTCTCTCTCTCTGCATCACTCCAGCTGTCTTTCTCTCGCTTTCTCTATGTGTGTGTGTGTCTTTCTTTCTTTCACACAAGCACATGTACGCACACACACCAACATTTTTACTACCCTTATGTTCTTCTACAACATTCTTGTCTCTAAGTAGATCAAATAAAAAACAGTAACCAAATTCCAAGAAAACATCTCTGAATCACTCATTAAAAGTATCCATTAAAAGTATTTTTGTTATAGGTGACTATTAATGTACTGGTGTTTTGTAACTCTCCACTCCAGATGCCTCGCAGATTTCCAACGGGACTCACAGAGCTGTAACCATATCGACACCAGTACTTCAAATCACCCATGTACACTTTAGCTTAACCTCTCAATCTGTCTCAATATGCCTTTGGTTAAACCTGAGCCGCTAAAATTTCCCCCTGTAGCAAAGTGAAATTGTATACCAGTAGGCCTTGACTTTAGATCAAACATTAGGCTACATGCAATGAATAGTGTGTTGGGCTGAGCTCACAAAGGGTATATCCCCAAGCATTGAGATGGCAAAGGCCTTTGCATTATGAGTCAGATAATATTAGATAGTTTAATGCACAAAAAAAGGGGTTCAGGTTTAGTTAATGCTTTAAGTCATTTTTGTATACTTTGAAGGGTTCATGGAAAGTATAGTCAACAATACCGAATATATACAGTGCATTGGGAAAGTATTCAGGCCCCTTCCCTTTTTCCCCATTTTGTTACGTTACAGACTTATTCTAAAATTGATTAAATTGTTTTTTTCCCTCATCAATCTACACACAATACCCCATAATGACAAAGCAAAAACGGGTTTTTAGAAATATTTGCAAATGTATTAAAAATAAAAACAGAAATACCTTATTCACATAATTCACCTTATTCACATTATTCACTTTATTTTTTTGAGCAGTGTATATATACACACACATCTTCTTATCATAAGTATTCAGACCCTTTGCTATGAGACTCGAAATTGAGCTCAGGTGCATCCTGTTTCCAGTGATTATCTTTGAGATGTTTCTACAACTTGATTGGAGTCCACCTGTGGTAAATGTAATTGATTGGACATGATTTGGGAAGGCACACACCTGTCTATATTAGGTCCCACAGATGACAGTGCATGTCATAGCAAAAACCAAGCCATGAGGTCGAAGGAATTGTCCGTAGAGCTCCAAGACAGGATTGCGTCGAGGCACATGTCTGGGGAAAGGTACCAAAAACTGTTTGCAGCATTGAAGGTCCCCAAGAACACAGTGGCCTTCATCATTCTTAAATGGAAGAAGTTTGGAACCACCAAGACTCTTCCTAGAGCTGGCCGCCCGGCCAAACTGAGCAATCAGGGGAGAAGGGCCTTGGTCAGGGAGGTGACCAAGAACCTGATGGTCACTCTGACAGAGCTCCAGAGTTCCTCTGTGGAGATGGGAGAACTTTCCAGAAGGACAACCATCTCTGCAGCACTCCACCAATCAGGCCTTTATGGTAGAGTGGCCAGACGGAAGCCACTGCTCAGTAAAAGGCAAATGACAGCTCGCTTGAAGTTGCCAAAAGTCACCTAAAGGACTCTCAGACCATGAGAAACAAGATTCTCTGGTCTGATGAAACCAAGATTGAACTCTTTGGCCTGAATGCCAAGCATCACGTCTGGAGGAAACCTGGCAGCATCCCTACAGTGAAGCATGGTGGCGGCAGCATCATGCTGTGGGGATGTTTTTCAGTGGCAGGGACTGGAAGACTAGTCAGGATCTAGGGAAAGATGAACGGAGCAAAGTACAGAGAGATCCTTGATGAAAACCTGCTCCAGAGCGCTCAGGACCTCAGACTGGGCCAAAGGTTCACCTTCCAACAGGACAATGACCCTAAGCACACAGCCAAGACAACGCAGGAGTGGCTTCGAGACAAGTATCTGAATGTCCTTGAGTGGCCCAGCCAGAGCCCGGACTTGAACCCGATCGAACATCTCTGGAGAGACCTAAAAATAGCTGTGCAGCGACACTCCCCATCCAACCTGACACAGCTTGAGAGGATCTGCAGAAAAGAATGAGAGAAACTCCCCAAATATAGGTGTGCCAAGCTTGTAGCGTCATACCCAAGAAGACTCAAGGCTGTAATCGCTGCCAAAGGTGCTTCAACAAAGTACTGAGTAAATGGTCTATTTTTGATAAATTATCTACAATTTCTAAAAACCTGTTTTTGCTTTATCATTATGGGTTATTGTATGTAGATTTATGAGGGGAAAAAACAATTTTATCCATTTTAGAATAAGGCTGTAACGTAACAAAATGTGGAAAAAGTCAAGGGGTCTGAATACTTTCCGAATGCTCTGTATATTGGATATATTGGCTGTCACAATGACCATTGGGCTCTATCTCTGTTTTTTCATTTGGTAAGTCTTAATAGAACAGTAATGTCAGTTTGTAACAGCCGACTTGATGCAATTTTTACATTGTTGACATTGTTAGTTGTCATGAGTGTTCATGACCTGCGATTGCTACATCCATTTTTTGACTTTTAAATTAATGATATACAGTTGAAGTCGGAAGTTTACATACACTTAGGTTGGAGTCATTAAAACTCGGTTTTCAACCACTCCACAAATTTCTTGTTAACAAACTATAGTTTTGGCAAGTCGGTTAGGACATCTACTTTGTGCATGACACAAGTCATTTTTCCAACAATTGTTTACAGACAGATTATTTCACTTATAATTCACTGTATCACAATTCCAGTGAGTCAGAAGTTTACATACACTATGTTGACTGTGCCTTTAAACAGCTTGGAAAATTCCAGAAAACAATGTCATGGCTTTAGAAGCTTCTGATAGGCTAATTAACATAATTTGTGTCAATTGGAGGTGTACCTATGGATGTATTTCAAGGCCTATCTTCAAACTCAGTGCCTCTTTGCTTGACATCATGGGAAAATCAAAAGGAATCAGTCAAGACCTCCGAAAAAAAATTGTAGACCTCCACAAGTCTGGTATATGCTTGGGAGCAATTTCCAAACGCCTGAAGGTACCACGTTCATCTGTACAAACAATAGTACGCAAGTATAAACACCATGGGACCACGCAGCCATCATACTGCTCAGGAAGGAGACGCGTTCTGTCTCCTAGAGATGAACGTACTTTGGTGCGAAAAGTGCAAATCAATCCCAGAACAACAGCAAAGGACCTTGTGAAGATGCTGGAGGAAACAGGTACAAAAGTGTCTATATCCACAGTAAGAGTCCTATATCGACAAAACCTGAAAGGCCGCTCAGCAAGGAAGAAGCCACTGCTCCAAAACCGCCATAAAGCCAGACTACGGTTTGCAACTGCACATGGGGACAAAGATCGTACTTTTTGGAGAAATGTCCTCTGGTCTGATTAAACAAAAATAGAACTGTTTGGCCATAATGACCATCGTTATGTTTGGAGGAAAAAGGGGGTAGCTTGCAAGCCGAAGAACACCATCCCAACTGTGAAGCATGGGGGTGGCAGCATCATGCTGTGGGGGTGCTTTGCTGCAGGAGGGACTGGTGCACTTCACAAAATAGATGGCACCATGAGGAAGGAAAATTATGTGGATATTTTGAAGCAACATCTCAAGACATCAGTCAGAAGTTAAAGCTTGGTCGCAAATGGGTCTTCCAAATGGACAATGACCCCAAGCATACTTCCAAAGTTGTGGCAAAATGGCTTAAGGACAACAAAGTCAAGGTATTGGAGTGGCCATCACAAAGCTCTGACCTCAATCCTATAGAACATTTGTGGGCAGAACTGAAAAAGTGTGTGCGAGCAAGGAGGCCTACAAACCTGACTCAGTTACACCAGCTCTGTCAGGCGGAATGGGACAAAATTCACCCAACTTATTGTGGGAAGCTTGTGGAAGGCTACCCGAAACATTTGACCCAAGTTAAGCAATTTAAAGGCAATGCTACCAAATACTAATTGTGTGTATGTAAACTTCTGACCCACTGGGAATGTGATGAAATAAATAAAAACTTAAATAAAAATCATTATTATTCTGACATTTCACATTCTTAAAATAAAGTGGTGATCCTAACTGACCTAAAACAGGGAATTTGTACTAGGATTAAATGTCAGGAATTGTGAAAAACTGAGTTTAAATGTATTTGGCTAAGGTGTATGTAAACTTCAGACTTCAACTGTATACCCATTGATTCTTAAATAATATAATTTATAAACTGAGCTCTCATGATGAGCTTAGTTCAACTGTCTAACCCCATCAGAATAAAAAAAAGAAGCTTGTTTTACTCCATTGTTTGTAAACTAGCGTTATTCTGTGAGTTGTGTGGACTTCAAAAGGAAGAATTTTAGCTAATGTGTTAAAGTTTGTTTGCTCAACAAACTCTGCTTGAAATTAGCTGAATTTGAAAAAGCTTGTTGAATAAAATTACAAATTCATGTTTGCCTTTGGAAGTTAACACTGTAAAAAAGCCAACATAAACTGTTCTCTCTGCTACCGGAGTATCGGGTCTCGGACCAACAGGCTCAGAGACAGCTTCTATACCCAAGACATAAGACTGCTAAGTAGCTAATCAAATGGTTACCCGGACTATCTGCATTGACCCTACTTTGCACTGACTCCATGCACACTCACAAGATTCTACCCACACGCATACAGATTTACACTGACAGTCTCACACAAATCCACACACACGCACATACACACATACACTACATACATACATATGCACACACATAACACACACACTCACATACTGACGCCACACAAACACACATACACGCACATACAGTACACACACACTTTCACACTCATCATATATTCTGCTGCTACTTTGTTCTTTAAAAAAACTCGTATTATTATCTATCCTGATGCTTAGTCACATTACCCCTGCCTATACAGTATGTACGTATCTACCTCAAATACCTCGTACTCCTGCACAGCGTATTGATGTGATACTGGTACTCCCTCATTCTGTGTATTTTATTCCTCTTGTGCTATTATTTAAAAGGTTCTTACTTTTAACTCTGCATCGTTGGGAAAGGGCTTGTAAGTCTACACCTGTTGTATTCGGCACCTGTGACAAATAACGTGATTTGATTTCAACTGAACAAATTGCTTAATCAGCTTTATTATGTGAGTTGAGTGGACTTCAAAGGGACAATAATTTGAGCTAATGTGTTAACGTTTGTTTACTCAACAAACTGTTTGAAGTGAGCTGAGTTTGCTCAAAACCACTCAAAACCACAACGATCATTATCATATTTCCCAGCATGCTCTATTGCAGGTTGATTTTCAGAATGATTTGTTTCAATTTCTGTGTTTTTTGCATGAACATTGATTGGTTGATTAATCTTATGCTACACAAACAAAAATAAATAAAAAATGTCTAAACTAATATATTAGTAGTTGGACTTATTTTTTTAAACCTTTATTTAACTAGGCAAGTAGAAATTCTTAATTACAATGATGACCTACACCGGCCAAACACGGACGACGCTGGACCAATTGTGTGCCGCCCTATGGGACTCCCAATCACGGCTGGTTGTGATTCAGCCTGGAATCGAACCAGGGGGTCTGTAGTGAAACCTCAAACACTGAGATGCAGTGCCTTAGCCCGCTGCGCCACTCGGGAGTTCTTATTGCACCTGTTACTGAGATGGCTGTTCCAGTTTATATGATTAAGGTAGTCTCAATAATCAATCTTGCCTAACCCATCAATCCTTCTCAATGCAGGTTGCTGGTGACCCCTTTTCTGCAGTCAAATGACCAAATCGCCTTCTAGTGGCCTCATGGGTGGAATGTTATTAATATTTATAATAATTTTTTTATTACATTTTTATTTGACCAGGTAAGCCAGTTGAGAACAAGTTCTCATTTACAACTGCGACCTGGCCAAGATAAAGCAAAGCAGTGCGATAAAAACAACAACAACACAGTGTTACATATGGGATAAACAAAACGTACAGTCAAAACACAATAGAAAATCTATATACAGTGTGTGCAAATGTAGTAAGTTATGGAGGTAAGGCAATAAATAGGCCATAGTGCAAAATAATTACAATTTAGTATTAACACTGGAGGGATAAATGTGCAGAAGATTATGTGCAAATAGAGATACTGGGGTGCAAATGAGCAAAATAAATAACAATATGGGGATGAGGTAGTTGGGTGGGCTAATTACAGATGGGCTGTGTACAGGTGCAGTGATCAGTAAATTGCTCTGACAACTGATGCTTAAAGTTAGTGAGGGAGATAAGAGTCTCCAGCTTCAGAGATTTTTGCAGTTCGTTCCAGTCATTGGCAGCAGAGAACTGGAAGGAATGGCGGCCAAAGGAGGTGTTGGCTTTCGGGATGACCAGTGAGATATACCTGCTGGAGCACATACTTCGGGTGGGTGTTGCTATGGTGACCAATGAGCTAAGATAAGGCGGGGATTTGCCTACCAGTGATTTATAGATGACCTGGAGCCAGTGGGTTTGGCGACAAATATGTCGTGAGGGCCAGCCAACGAGAGCGTACAGGTCACAATGGTGGGTAGTAAATGGGGCTTTGGTGACAAAACAGATGGCACTTTGATAGACTACATCCAATTTGCTGAGTAGAGTGTTGGAGGCTATTTTGTAAATGACATTGCCGAAGTCAAGGATCGGTAGGATAGTCCGTTTTACGAGGGCATGTTTGGCAGCATGAGTGAAGGAGGCTTTGTTGCGAAATAGGAAGCTGATTCTAGATTTAACTTTGGATTGGAGATGCTTAATGTGAGTCTGAAAGGAGAGTTTACGGTCTAACCAGACACCTAGGTATTTGTAGTTGTCCACATATTCTAAATCAGACCCGCCGAGAGTAGTGATTCTAGTCGGGCGGGCGGGTGCAAGCAGCGTTCGATTGAAGAACATGCATTTAGTTTTAATAAACATTATTTAAAAAAAACGTATTGAAAATCCTGTGTTTTTATGTCACGGTTTTATTATATTTCAGTCTTCTGTAATGTATAGAAAGTGTAATATTAGGATTTAAACTCAAAATTGTGTCACGCCCTGGCTCTGGGGACTCTTATATGTTGAGCCAGGGTGTTCGTTTCTATGTGTAGTGTCTATGTTTTGTTTTCTATGTGTTCTTTTCTAGATCGTGTATTTCTGTGTTGGCCAGGGTGGTTCCCAATCGGAGGCAGCTGTGTCTTGTTGTCTCTGATTGGGAACCATACTTAGGCAGCCTGTTGTGCACTTGTCATTTGTGGGATCTTGTTCCGTTTAGGTTTGTGTTGTATGTCCGAGGACTTCACGTTTCGTTTTGTTGTAGTGTGCAAAGTACGCATTAAAATATGTACGCATATCACGCTGCGCCTTGGTCCACTTATTACGACGATCGTGACAAATTGAATACATTTCAACTCTATATCTGACATGGTACAGGTGTCTTCTTTTGTGATATATGTAATGTATTGTCATAAAGAGTTTAATTTTAAAGATAACACATTCACTTAGACACTCGCTTGGTGAAGGCTACAGGACTGAAAGCCATAGACTACAACAACCATACCTCTGTCGCTAACAAATACAGTTATCGGTGGTAACTTCAATTCACTCGAAATGCAAATTGGAAAATATGCAAATAAGGTACAATACATTCTGAAGTTTTATTGTATGTTCACTCAACCTAAAATTCAAAGTTGAGTGAACATACAATTCAACTTGAGAATGTACAGTATATTGGTTCAGATATAGGTATGCCCAAATGTTGAGCAAACTCACAAAATTATTGCAGCTGGCCTTACAATTGTACGTTGAATCAACATCTTTATGTTTCTATAGTGTGGTCAAAACTATAATTTTGATCTCATGGATGGTCATTTCTTGAATCCATAACACTTTCTATGAATTTGAGAGGGGTTACATTTCTCCAGCCCCCTCCCTAAGCTGTAAACTGTTTATGTGGCATCGATATTAGTCAGAAACATATATTGTAGTGTCAAAATTGACTACAAAGTGTAAATAGGATAATTTTTGTCATAAAGTCAGTCTAAACGAGTAAATGAAGGTTGGGATTGGATTACAATTATGTCAACAAATCATATGCCCCATTTTGCAAGGCTCCATGTGCAAATTGCCCCTCTGCCCACTTCGCTTCTCTTCAGTGAATGGGGCTCCGTTTTTTCACCGCCACCAACACGTTCAAAGGATTGCGAACGTTTGAGACCGAAAAGCCCAATACAGTTTGACCATGCAATGCATGCTTCCAGCAGGATGCACAGCCAACAACTATGGTTTGCATGCCCTACCGAAGGACCCTACCGTGCGGGTTAGGTGGTTGGTCCCAGTGGTGGTGAGTATACCGGTAGCTAGACCATAGACTGCTGGTTATGTATCTGGTTGTGTATATTTTGAAAATCATTATCACTATCATCGCTAGCATAGCTGCGTTAGCTAGCTAGCTATCAACTAGCTAGCTCTATAACTACCTCAATAAAACTCAGATTTAGCTTAGAAACACAATAACATTTAAAAAGAAGAAAAATAATTAGTAGGAAAACCATTATTATGATGGTGCCAGATTGACTTAGATGCAGTATAACTTTAGCCAGCTAACTCAAATTGAGGGGACCACCGTATCTTAGCTAGCTAACATTAGCATTGCTAGCTATTTTTTTACGAATTTTGCTAGTAACGGTACTTGCAACATTGCAATTAAGTAAATTTGACTACTTCATAATAAGTTGTTTCCTACTAATTATTTAACCGACTTTAGCCATTTTATCATAATTCCATGCCCCTCTTAAGTTAGTGTAATTTAGATGTAACAGTCACATTAGCCTCCGAGGTGCAACCCATGTCTAGGGCACAAATACATATTGGATGCAGCTATGGTGTCGGACTAAAACAGTGTACTAACTAGCAGCAACAAACTCAAACCAACCCAGGGCCATAGCAAAACATGTCACAGTTGGTTGCATAGTGTAACGGCGTCACCGGCCTGAATCTATTCCAATCTGGAGACAGTCAGTCTACATGTGTAAAGCATAGAATTAGCTTCCAAACAAGATTACGTTATTTCTCTAGCTATGTTTATAATTGAGGGATTATGAAAATTGTTGACCCTGTTTTTATGTTAGACAGAGTGCACAGTTGGGTGCCAGACTGATCCCCTGGTTATGAGCGGTTGCCGGGACCTACCAGAAGGAGCAAAGGCGGGTATCATAACATGTCCAGCAATGTGATTGCAATGGTTTAGCGACCCACCCCCCCAAAAAATTATTTCATTCACTGTTAACTTGCTATTTTCTCAGTTTGTCAGGCAAGACCTCAGAATAAAAGTGTGTCATGCGACACAAGTACCCTTGTGACACCTCCTCCGTTGTTGCAAGAGTCTCCCTCGACTCCTATGAAAAGGACATGCCATCATGATGCCTCTGATCATGACCCGAGTTACTGCCCTGATCACACAGACGGCTTCATCAACAACGGGTAATGTGTGTTATGTGAAAAGTTGTATTAAAAAAATACCTGGCTTGATAAACTAGTAGGCTAATTCCCCAGCTAAGCAGATACAACTAGTAGAGTCATTTTGGTTGTGAAGTGCATTAGCAAAAAGCTTTGTCCTTTCTTTAGAACAAAATGCAATTTACCACTTGGCTGTCTATTATATCACTATGTCACAGGCACTCCCAGTCAACACCACCTCATAAGATTGCCTACTGCAGTTGTTCGAGAGATGTCCAGTTTGCAGCCAAACATGCAGCATAGAAAAGACCAGCAAGGGGGCCCTCATCAGCATCATACAGACATGCCTTCGCTGTGAGCATTCCTATGAATGGAACAGTGAGCCACATGTTGGCAAGTATCCGGCCAGCAACCTTCACCTGTCAGTGGCAACAGCTTTCACAGGCTTATCATTTGTACAAATACAGAAGGTAACCCACTTCATTACTTTGATACATTTGATAACTCAATTGTGAAACATAATTTATGTAAGCTGACATTATTTGTTGCTTATTTTCTACTTCTTAGATGCATATAATGTCCAGGGCATAACCTAGCCTGGTGGAACCAGCCCGATCACTGTGTTCACTATTCTATTTCACATTTTATGATATCCGTGAAATAGAAAGGTGAACACAGCGATCAGGTTGGTTCCACCAGGTTAATCATAAACACCATTGATAATGTAATCAGTGCGTGTGACCGACCAGTATCTTTGATGAGGGGCTGATCTATGCTGCTATGACCATCAATGGGGCTTTTTATACTGGCCCCCCATGGGAAACGAACCCACATCCCTCCCGGCCAAACCGTCCCCTAACTTGGATGACACTGGACCAATTGTGCGCCGCCCATGGGTCTCCCGGTTGCGGCCGGCTGCGACAGAGCCTGGAATCAAACCAGGATCTCTAGTGGCACAGCTAGCACTGCGATGCAGTGCCTTAGACCACTGCGCCACTCGGGAGTCATCACTTGCCTGCTCACCAACTGTCATCGATGGGGAGAAAATAATTAGGTAGGTTTAGTCTGACTTGTTCAAACTTCAACATAAAATATGTTTGTGTGTCAGATATCACCTATCCCTAACACAGATATCACCTATCCCTAACACAGATATCACCTATCCCTAACACTTGTTTTTTGGAAAGATGCAAACGTAGGGCCAATCTTTGCGAAAAATGTGTTTTATTTATTTAACAGAAAATAAAAGTTGCACATCCTCAATACCCCTGCCTGCCCTGTGTTACTATGGATGATGCGATGGGTGCAGATTGGGTCGTCAGCGATGGTCCCTCGCAGTCCAGACCCAACGTGGTGGTATAGTGTTGGTCTGTGATCATCTCCAAACTGTCAGTGCATAAATCATGGAAGGGGGGTTCTACTAAGCCAACATATGGAATTGTGTTAAGATGGTCATACCATGGATCATTTAGCTATTTGATTTTGGAATTATAGGTATAAAAAAAAAAGAAGAGAAAAAATGATTTGATAAAGTATTGAATTTGGCCTTTACTACTATAGCCCATAGAAATGCATTGAATAACACATTCAGAAACTGCAAAAAATACAGGAATAAGGATTTGAAGTGTCTGTCCTATGTCTAGGAGATATAAGAAAGCTCAGGAAAATAATTTTTGGGACACATACAGTGCCTTCAGAAAGTATTCACACCCCTTGAATTTTTCCTTATTTTGTTGTGTTACAGCCTGAATTTAAAAATGATTAAATTGAGATTTTGTGTCACTGGCTTACACACAATACCCCATAATGTCAAAGTGGAATTATGTTTTTAGACATTTTTACAAATTAATTGTTGCACATTTTGTTGTGTTACAGCCAGGATTACAAATTTATTAAATAGATTTTCTTTCTTACCCATCTACACACAATACCCCATAATGACAAAGTGAAAACATGTTTTTAGAAATGTTCTTGCCATAGATGTTGAAGCTGATTTAAGTCAAAACTAGGCCACTCAGGAACATTCAATGTTGTCTTGGTAAGGAACTCCAGTGTAGATTTGGCCTTGTGTTTTAGGTTATTGTCCTGCTGATAGGTGAATTTGTCTCCTGTGTCTTGAAAAGCAGACTGAACCAGGTTTTCCTCTAGGATTATGCCTGTGCTTATAGCTGTATTCTGTTTTGTTTTTATTTTTTTTTAAACTCCCTAGTCCTTGCCGATGACAAGCATACCCATAACATGATGCAGCCACCACCATGCTTGACAATATGAAGAGTGGTACTCAGTGATGTGTTGGATTTGCTCCAAACATAATGCTTTATATTCATTTTTATGCATTTATTTCTCCAGTATTACTTAAGTGCCTTTTTGCAAACAGGATGCATGTTTTGGAATATTTGTATTCTGTACAGTCTTCCTTCTTTCCACTCTGTCATTTAGGTTAGTATTGTGGAGTAACTACAATGTTGTTAATCCATCCTCAGTTTTCTCCTATCACAGCCATTAAACTCTATAACTGTTTTAAAGTCACTATTGGCCCCATGGTGAAATCCCTGAGCGGTTTCCTTCCTCTCTGGCAACTGAGTTAGGAAGGATGCCTGTATCTTTGTAGTGACTGGGTGTATTGATACACCATCCAGAATCCTAATTAATAACTTCACCATGCTCAAAGGGATATACAGCGTCTGTTTTTTATTTATATTAACTGGATGGGTGTCACGAAATCGAGACAGTTGTTGCTCAATACGGATAATTTGACTACAATGACGTTGTAAACAAAAGCAAATGTCCACGGACATATGCATGTCTTATATGGGCAGAAAGCTTGAATTATTGTTAATCTAACTGCAGTGTCTAATTTACGGTAGCTATTACAACGAAAGAATACCATGGTATTGTTTGAGGATAGTGCACAACAACAAAACACTTTTGTCACGGCAACAGGTTTGATACATTCACATCTGAAGGTAAATAATGTACTTATATTCAGTAGTCTTGCTCTGATTTGTCATCCTGAGGGTCCCAGAGATAAAATATAGCGTAGTTTTGTTTGATAAAATCAGTTTTTATATCCTAACACAATCCATGTTATATGCATGATCCATGTTGTATTCCCACACGTTCAACTTGCAAAGAAAGAAATCTGTTTCAGCCAGTCAAGTTAGGTTCCTATTTATTCCTCAGACACTCCAGAAGGTAACCAGCCTTTCCTTCATCATTCTGCATTAGGAATCTCCGATACAGAAACAATTTTAGCCACGAAGACACGACATCATTATGCGCCGATGAGACGGGTGGTGTTCACTTGATTGACTGTATCTTGGTCCAATGACCACCTATCGTTTTGAAACATAGCTAGCTAGATAGCCAATAAGCTGGGCTTTACAGGAGTATGAGATGATCCTTTGTCTGAGGAAAAGCCTGTGTATTCAGCACACGCGCAACGTGGTTTAGTGTCCATTGGAAATCTAAATAAGGAAGTGGTGCATCGTGTTATGCACAGCTCGATTTAGTAAACAACGTTTTCTGCTAATTTTGAAAGTACAATATGGCTACTAATACTGGAAAAGCTCAATCAAAGTCCAGGTATACAGATTTGGACGAGATTATAGCAGAGATTGACAGAGAAAGTGTCACAGAACCAGTAGATGAGGACTTAGTTAATATAGTTTAGACTCAACAGCTGAAGATATGTTGTTGGAAGGAGAGGACGCCACTTTAGACTGGTAAGTGAAATAAGAAAATTATACTCATGCTAATGCAGTTGTTTGAATGGTTGCATATTATTCATTTGAGAGATTTTTGAGATGTTTTCTTTGATTGCTAATATTTGCTATATATATATATATACAGTGGGGGAAAAAAGTATTTAGTCAGCCACCAATTGTGCAAGTTCTCCCACTTAAAAAGATGAGAGAGGCCTGTAATTTTCAACATAGGTACACGTCAACTATGACAGACAAAATGAGAAAAGAAATCCAGAAAATTACATTGTAGGATTTTTTATGAATTTATTTGCAAATTATGGTGGAAAATAAGTATTTGGTCAATAACAAAAGAATACTTTGTTATATAACCTTGGTTGGCAATGACACAGGTCAAACGTTTTCTGTAAGTCTTCACAAGGTTTTCACCCACTGTTGCTGGTATTTTGGCCCATTCCTCCATGCAGATCTCCTCTAGAGCAGTGATGTTTTGGGGCTGTCGCTGGGCAACACGGACTTTCAACTCCCTCCAAAGATTTTCTATGGGGTTGAGATCTGGAGACTGGCTAGGCCACTCCAGGACCTTGAAATGCTTCTTACGAAGCCACTCCTTCGTTGCCCGGGAGGTGTGTTTGGGATCATTGTCATGCTGAAAGACCCAGCAACGTTTCATCTTCAATGCCCTTGCTGATGGAAGGAGGTTTTCACTCAAAATCTCACGATACATGGCCCCATTCATTCTTTCCTTTACACGGATCAGTCATCCTGGTCCCTTTGCAGAAAAACAGCCCCAAAGCTTGATGTTTCCACCCCCATGCTTCACAGTAGGTATGGTGTTCTTTGGATGCAACTCAGCATTCTTTGTCCTCCAAACACGACGAGTTGAGTTTTTACCAAAAAGTTATATTTTGGTTTCATCTGACCATATGACATTCTCCCAATCCTCTTCTGGATCATCCAAATGCACTCTAGCAAACTTCAGATGGGCCTGGACATGTACTGGCTTAAGCAGGGGGACACGTCTTGCACTGCAGGATTTGAGTCCCTGGCGGCGTAGTGTGTTACTGATGGTAGGCTTTGTTACTTTGGTCCCAGCTCTCTGCAGGTCATTCACTAGGTCCCCCCGTGTGGTTCTGGGATTTTTGCTCACCGTTCTTGTGATCATTTTGACCCCACGGGGTGAGATCTTGCGTGGAGCCCCAGATCGAGGGAGATTATCAGTGGTCTTGTATGTCTTCCATTTCCTAATAATTGCTCCCACAGTTGATTTCTTCAAACCAAGCTGCTTACCTATTGCAGATTCAGTCTTCCCAGCCTGGTGCAGGTCTACAATTTTGTTTCTGGTGTCCTTTGACAGCTCTTTGGTCTTGGCCATAGTGGAGTTTGGAGTGTGACTGTTTGAGGTTGTGGACAAGTGTCTTTTATACTGATAACAAGTTCAAACAGGTGCCATTAATACAGGTAACGAGTGGAGGACAGAGGAGCCTCTTAAAGAAGAAGTTACAGGTCTGTGAGAGCCAGAAATCTTGCTTGTTTGTAGGTGACCAAATACTTATTTTCCACCATAATTTGCAAATAAATTCATTAAAAATCCTACAATGTGATTTTCTCGATTTTTTTTCCCTCATTTTGTCTGTCATAGTTGACGTGTACCTATGATGAAAATTACAGGCCTCTCTCATCTTTTTAAGTGGGAGAACTTGCACAATTGGTGGCTTACTAAATACTTTTTTCCCCCCCTGTATATATATATATACAGTGGGGAAAAAAAGTATTTAGTCAGCCACCAATTGTGCAAGTTCTCCCACTTAAAAAGATGAGAGAGGCCTGTAATTTTCATCATAGATACACGTCAACTATGACAGACAAATTGAGAAAAAAAAATCCAGAAAATCACATTATAGGATTTTTAATGAATTTATTTGCAAATTATGGTGGAAAATAAGTATTTGGTCACCTACAAACAAGCAAGATTTCTGGCTCTCACAGACCTGTAACTTCTTCTTTAAGAGGCTCCTCTGTCCTCCACTCGTTACCTGTATTAATGGCACCTGTTTGAACTTGTTATCAGTATAAAAGACACCTGTCCACAACCTCAAACAGTCACTCTTCAAACTCCACTATGGCCAAGACCAAAGAGCTGTCAAAGGACACCAGAAACAAAATTGTAGACCTACACCAGGCTGGGAAGACTGAATCTGCAATAGGTAAGCAGCTTGGTTTGAAGAAATCAACTGTGGGAGCAATTATTAGGAAATGGAAGACATACAAGACCACTGATAATCTCCCTCGATCTGGGGCTCCACGCAAGATCTCACCCCGTGGGGTCAAAATGATCACAAGAATGGTGAGCAAAAATCCCAGAACCACACAGGGGGACCTAGTGAATGACCTGCAGAGAGCTGGGACCAAAGTGACAAAGCCTACCATCAGTAACACACTACGCCGCCAGGGACACAAATCCTGCAGTGCCAGACGTGTCCCCCTGCTTAAGCCAGTATATGTCCAGGCCCGTCTGAAGTTTGCTAGAGTGCATTTGGATGATCCAGAAGAGGATTGGGAGAATGTCAGATGAAACCAAAATATAACTTTTTGGTAAAAACTCAACTCGTCGTGTTTGGAGGACAAAGAATGCTGAGTTGCATCCAAAGAACACCATACCTACTGTGAAGCATGGGGATGGAAACATCATGCTTTGGGGCTGTTTTTCTGCAAAGGGACCAGGACGACTAATCTGTGTAAAGGAAAGAATGAATGGGGCCATATTCGTGAGATTTTGAGTGAAAACCTCCTTCCATCAGCAAGGGCATTGAAGATTAAGCGTGGCTGGGTCTTTCAGCATGACAATGATCCCAAACACACCGCCCGGGCAACGAAGGAGTGGCTTCGTAAAAAGCATTTCAAGGTCCTGGAGTGGCCTAGCCAGTCTCCAAATCTCAACCCCATAGAAAATCTTTGGAGGGAGTTGAAAGTCTGTGTTGCCCAGCGACAGCCCCAAAACATCACTGCTCTAGAGGAGATCTGCATGGAGGAATGGGCCAAAATACCAGCAACAGTGTGTGAAAACCTTGTGAAGACTTACAGAAAACGTTTGACCTGTGTCATTGCCAACAAAGGGTATATAACAAAGTATTGAGAAACTTTTGTTATTGACCAAATACTTATTTTCCACCATAATTTGCAAATAAATTCATTACAAATCCTACAATGTGATTTTCTGGAATTTTTTTTCTCATTTTGTCTGTCATAGTTGACGTGTACCTATGATGAAAATTACAGGCCTCTCTCATCTTTTTAAGTGGGAGAACTTGCACAATTGGTGGCTGACTAAATACTTTTTTTCTCCACTGTATATATATATATATATATATATATATAAAGCCAGTGGGGGCTGGTGACGGGAGGACGGCCCACAACAATAGCCGGAATGGAGTGAATGGAACAGCACCAAACAGACGAAAACCACTCACCCCACCCCGGCCACCACTACGAACTGTCCTCCTCTCACCAGCCTTATTTACCATTGGTACACACACTTTACCACAGTGATTGTGTTCCCCCTACTCTATATAATATATATGTTTATAGATATGTGTTGTTTATTTGATGTATTGATGCAGGGCTCATCCGTAAAGGTATTGTGAGTGAATTTTTGTATTTATTCAGTCTGACCCTTGCTGCTGTCTCTGGCTCCACACCTACCCCCGCCCGGCCATCTAGAGGTGTGAAGAGGCCAGCCCAGAAGATGATGTGTAGCCATTTCCACCAACATTTCGACCGAAAAGGCAGCCAGGACCTCAGCTGGACATGACTGGAAAGTACAGCCCCCTTCATCTTCACCCTTCTAGTCCTGCCACCAGTTGTGTTCACCTTCCAAAATACATAACTGCTGACATGAATGTGCCTCAGGGCCAAAAGAGCACAGCAGGGAGACGTCGTTGTATTTGTATTTATTATGGATCCCAATCTTCCTGGAATCCAGCAAAATGAAGGCAGTTTATACAATTTTAAAAACATTACAATACATTCACAGATTCCACAACACACTGTGTGCCCGCAGGCCCCTACTCCACCACTACCACATATCAACAGTACAATATTCATGTGTAGGTGTGTGTATAGTGTGTAATCGTGTATTTGTATGCATGTGTCTGTGCCTATGTTTGTGTTGCTTCACAGTCGACGCTGTTCCATAAGGTGTATGAATGAGGGAGCTACAGTGCCTTGCAAAAGTATTCATCCCCCTTGGTGTTTTTCCTATTTTGTTGCATTACAACCTGTAATTTAAATGCATTTTATTTGGATTTCATGTAATGGACATACACACAATAGTCCAAATTGGTGAAGTGAAATGAAAAAAATAACCTGTTTAAAAAAATGCTAAAAACTAAATAACGAATAAGTGGTGCGTGCATATTTATTCACCCCCTTTGCGATGAAGCCCCTAAATAAGATCTGGTGCAACCAATTACCTTCAGAAGTCACATAATTAGTTAAATAAACCTGTGTGCAATCTAAGTGTCACATGATCTCAGTATATATACACCTGTTCTGAAAGGCCCCAGAGTCTGCAGCACCACTAAACAAGGGGCACCACCAAGCAAGCGGCACCATGAAGACCAAGGAGCTCTCCAAACGGGTCAAGGACAAAGTTGTGGAGAAGTACAGATCAGGGTTGGGTTATTTAAAAAAATCCGAAACTTTGAACATCCTACGGAGCACCATTAAATCCATTATTAAAAAATTGAAAGAATATGGCACCACAACAAACCTGCCAAGAGAGGGCCGCCCACCAAAACTCACGGACCAGGCAAGGAGGGCATTAATCAGAGGCAACAAAGAGACCAAAGAAAGCTCTGAAGGAGCTGCAAAGCTCCACGGCGGAGATTGGAGTATCTGTCCATAGGACCACTTTAAGCCGTACACTCCACAAAGCTGGGCTTTATGGAAGAGTGGCCAGAAAAAAGCCATTGCTTAAAGAAAAAAATAAGCAAACACGTTTGGTGTTCGCCAAATGGAATGTGGGAGACTCCCCAAACATATGGAAGAAGGTATTCTGGTCAGATGAGACTAAAATTGAGCTTTTTGGCCATCAAGGAAAACGCTATGTCTGGCGCAAACCCAACACCTCTCATCACCCCGAGAACACCATCCCCACAGTGAAGCATGGGGGTGGCAGCATCATGCTGTGGGAATGTTTTTCATCAGCAGGGACTGGGAAACTGGTCAGAATTGAAGGAATGATGGATGGCGCTAATACAGGGAAATTCTTGAGGGAAACCTGTTTCAGTCTTCCAGAGATTTGAGACTGGGACGGAGGTTCACCTTCCAGCAGGACAATGACCCTAAGCATACTACTAAAGCAACACTCGATTGGTTTAAGGGGAAACATTTAAATGTCTTGGAATGACCTAGTCAAAGCCCAGACTTCAATCCAATTGAGAATCTGTGGTATGACTTAAAGATTGCTGTACACCAGCGGAACCCATCCAACTTGAAGGAGCTGGAGCAGTTTTGCCTTGAAGAATGGGCAAAAATCCCAGTGGCTAGATGTGCCAAGCTTATAGAGACATACCCCAAGAGACTTGCAGCTGTAATTGCTGCAAAAGGTGACTCTACAAAGTATTGACTTTTGTGGGGTGAATAGTTATGCACGCTGAAGTTTTCTTTTTTTGTCTTATTTCTTGTTTGTTTCACAATAAAAAAGATTTAGCATCTTCAAAGTGGTAGGCATGTTGTGTAAATCAAATGATACAAACCCCCCAAAAATCTGTTTTAATTCCAGGTTGTAAGGCAACAAAATAGGAAAAATGCCAGGGGGGTGAATACTTTCACAAGCCACTGTACATAACAATTAGAATGAAGTCACCCAGGTGTCTTCACAAGAAATTCCCATCACCTGCACTATTTTTTCTGTTACCCTCTGCTTTACATCAGAAAGAGACTGCTATTGGGACTTGGCATCAGCAGCACAATCTTGTGTGGAGGACTGAGGGTGTTCTAAATACTGTAATTGTAAATAGTGTGTAAATATAATTTTTTCCCTTTGTGTGTGGTTTGTGGTGTGTTCACTTATGACATTAGATCTGTGTTGGCTGCTAACTTGGCCCTTCATAAATAGTTCACTTATGTGTTGGGAGGCATTGGATCAGCATTCTCGTCGCATCTCCTGTTAGTACCTTTTTATGTAGGGATGCTAATGATCCATCATGTATGACATTCATGGGAGTGTGTAAACTTGTATTTTTTATTACCATAGCATTTTTGTATGTTCTCTTTAGTTATGTACTTGAAAATGTATCAATTTACCAATTCGGCTACTTGGAGGCCACTTGTGTACATTTGGGCAAACTCGTGAGGGACACCTGGGTGACTAGCTCCCTCATTCTTGAAGGTATCAGTCTGAAACTTTGCACATACACTGTTGCACTCTTGTAGACAACATCTAAATTACCTCCAGCTTCCTATCTGAATGTATGGCTTTTCTTTTTCATGTCAAAGATGATGCAAAAAAGAACTTATGTTTTGTTGTTTGTTTTGTCTTTTACCAGATCTATTGTGTTATGTTCTCCTACATTAATTTCACATCTCCACAAACTTCAAAGTGTTTCCTTTCAAATAGTATCAAGAATATGCATATCCTTGCTTCAGGTCCTGAGCTACAGGCAGTTAGATTTGGGTATGTCATTTTAGGCGGAAATTGAAAAGAACGGTCTGATCCTTAAGAGGTTAACAAAATGGTGCATATGCACAAAACTTAAAATATGCATTGGAAATGGTCTGTATTCTCTAGAGTTTAAAAAACATGTCAGGTAAAGATATCCTCTGATATGGACCCTTTTCGCCCAGTGACAGCACAAATATCTTGTAACAGCAACACCCTTTTCATTCTATGTGTCACTGATGAACTCTGCCTCAACTCTGCCTATTTCTACAGATGGAATGGAGATGCTTTTGCCAGACGGCAGCCTCAGTCATTTGGTGGGGAGACCATAATTGGGTAGGTTTTATCTGACCTGTTCAAACTTCAACATAGTACCTGTTTGTGTGTCAGATATTACCTATCCTAACTGCCATTGGTAGAACAGTGACTGGGTGTATGTGTTCACAGAAACATGTATGGCACCAGCACATGGAGACTTGCAAGATGATGTGATGAAGTCCAGACTGACAGACAGGCTTGATACTGATGTCTCTGAATCGAGAGAGACCTGGCACTCGGCATAAACATTTGACTAGACACAACTTTTACTTGTATTGTCTTTTTTAAAATTATTGAATTGAATGGTATCAGTCAATATGGGTAACGACATTTCCTCCAGACGTGACGCTTGGCATTCAGGCCAAAGAGTTCAATCTTGGTTTCATCAGACCAGAGAATCTCGTTTCTCATGGTCTGAGAGTCCTTTAGGTGACTTTTGGCAAACTCCAAGCGGGCTGTCATGTGCCTTTTACTGAGGAGTGGCTTCCGTCTGGCCACTACCATAAAGGTCTGATTGGTGGAGTGCTGCAGAGATGGTTGTCCTTCTGGAAGGTTCTCTCATCTCCACAGAGGAACTCTGGAGCTCTGTCAGAGTAACCCTCTGGTTCTTGGTCACCTCACTGACCAAAGCCCTTCTCCCCCAATTGCTCAGTTTGGCCGGGTGGCCAGCTCTAAGAAGGGTATTGGTGGTTCCAAACTTCTTCCATTTAAGAATGATGGAGGCGGGCCTCCCGAGTGGCGCAGCGGTCTAAGGCACTGCATCGCAGTGCTTGAGGCGTCACTACAGACCCGGGTTCAATCCTAGGCTACGTTGTAGCCAGCCGCGACCGGGAGACCCATGAGGGCACAATTGGCCCAGCGTCGTCCGGGTTATGGGAGGGTTTGGCTGGCCGGGATGTCCTTGTCCCATCGCACTCTAGCGACTCCTTGTGGTGGGCTGGGCGCATGCACGCTGACTTCGGTCGCCAGCTGTACGGGGTTTCCTCCAACACATTGGTGCGGCTGGCTTCCGGGTTAAGCAAGCAGTGTGTAAAGAAGCAGTGCGGCTTGGCTGGGTCGTGTTTTGGAGGACGCATGGCTCTCAACCTTTGCCTCTCCCGAGTCTGTACGGGAGTTGCAGCGATGGGACAAGACTGTAACAACCAATTGGATACCACGAAAAAGGGGTAAAAAGTACTGAAAAAATTGGATGCCACTGTGTTCTTGGGGACCTTCCCCAGATCTGTGCCTCGACACAATCCTGTCTCAGAGCTCTACAGGCAATTTCTTCGACCTCATGGCTTTTGCTCTGACATGCACAGTCAACTGTGGGACCTTATATCAATTGAATTGACCACAGGTGGACTCCAATCAAGTTGTAGAAACATCTCAAGGATGATAAATGGAAACATGATGCACCTGAGCTCAATTTCGAGTCTCATGGCAAAAGGTCTGAATACTTGTGTAAATAAGCTATCTGTTTTTTATTGTTATGGGGTATTGTGTTTAGATCGATGGGGGGGATATTTAATTGATTTTTTTGCTGTGTATTCATGTTGTGTGGGCTGCGAGGTGTTTATCAGGTTTACTTACCATTAAATATTGTGCTTTGAGTTTAGCCTGTAGTTGTTGGCTCTCTTCAAAAGTAAAATATCATATTCCTGCTTAAGTTCAGAAATGTACTTTACCTTGTAAAGATTTATTATGACTTTTTTCTAAGATAGTCTTTTTTTTTCTTTAATTGTAATTTCTAACTCAGATTTAAGTTTTTCTAGAATAATAGTTCCTGTTTGGATTTGATATACTATAGCTTGAATTCTACCTAAAAACACCAGGTTTACAGTGCCTTCAGAAAGTATTCAGACCCCTTGACTTAAAAAAAAAAAAAAAGATTAAATTGAGATTTTGTGTCACTGTCATTTTGTGTCATACAATACCCAATAATGTCAAAGTGGAATTATGTTTTTAGAAATGTTTACAAATTAATAAAAAATGAAAGCTTAAATGTCTTGAGTCAATAAGTATTAAACCCCTTTGTTATGGCAAGCATAAATAAGTTCAGGAGTAAATATGTGCTTAACAAGTCACATAATAAGTTGCATGGACTCATGAGTGTATATTGAATATTGTCTCAACTTACGATAAGCTGGTCTTGGGCATCAATGTATGTAACCTAGTGTGCTTATCTATTTTTTTCCGCTTCTGCTTCTCCTCAGTGCAGGGGGCTCTCTTTCTTTAACATCCATTTCTTTCTCATTGTCACCTGTTGGCATTGAGGTCACTGTCTTGACATTTTTGAAATTCACTGGGAGCGGCTCAAGTATCTGTTGCAATCAGTGGCAAGAGCATAACATGGCGAGAAGGGGAATTTGTCTTGTGACTTGTCAGCAGTGTGTGAAGGAGCAGTGTGTATGGGTGTGTATTTGTGTGTGTGTGTGTGTGTGTGTGTGTGTGTGTGTGTGTGTGTGTGTGTGTGTGTGTGTGTGTGAGAGAGAGAGAGAGAGAGAGAGAGAGAGAGAGAGAGAGAGAGAGAGAGAGAGAGAGAGAGAGAGAGAGAGAGAGAGAGAGAGAGAGAGAGAGAGAGAGAGAGAGAGAGAGAGAGAGAGAGAGAGAGAGAGAGAGAGACAGAGAGACAGAGAGACAGAGAGACAGAGAGAGACTGAGTGTGCTTGTGCATGTGCCTATGTGTGCATTTTAGGGACTTTACATCTCGCTTCTGCTAGACATTTAAGTCCATTGTGGGCACATTACACCTCGGGGAGAGTAGTAAGGGGCGTGACAGGGCGGGGTGGACAGAGGACACAAGAATGGTGGATGTCCCCTCCAACCTCAACACACACTTGATGAGAGTACTTCATGATACTAAATGGAAATAGCACTTCTTTATTTATTATTTAGTTTTATGCTTTCCCCCAACCATAGCCCGAACCTTAACCACTAGGAATTAATACCTAAACTTAACCCTTGGAGTTGTTTCTGTTTTAACCCTGTAACCTCACGGAATTAATGGGTCAAAAATGTACGTTCATCCAATTACATCAAATCCGAAGTGAAACTATGAGATTATGAGGTTGGTATTATAATACAGCTCATAGGCCATTATAAGGGGGTCATATATGCTCATGCCAACTCTTAGTTACAATGCATTAGAACTGCATCATAAAGTGTTACCAACTCCTATTTGTCTGTGATGTAGGTTGTAGGTTACATCCTATGGCATAAGCCATTTGTTTGTTTTTCAACAAGAGGACTAAAGCGGATCAAATGAATCCTTCTATTGTCCAACACAGCAGCTGGTTAAAGAGATTAGGACCAAGATGATCAATATGATCCCTGATCAGTTTTACACATGAGAGCAGAAGATTACTGTATCAGTAGCCGCGATTCCTTTTTCCTCTCTTTCGTTCCCAACAGCCGAGGGATGAACGAGTCTTGGGAGTGTGCTAACTGGAGACTACTATATCAGGGTGGTGGTGAGAGAACACCACAACATCAACTTGTCAGGTTTTATCCCAGGCTTTATAGTCTTGAAATAATCATGAACTATTCCTTTCTCCTGATCTCAAACAGTGGGCCAGGCGCTTTTCATGCATGACCATGTGTGATCTGGCAAGGGTCTACGATATAGCCTTTAAATGGGACCCAGAGTTTCTCTGTGGTCGAGTCACGTGGTCAGGAAAAAATCTGGGCCCTAAGAGATTTATGTCATTGCCAGAAAACCTTGACTACTGCTTATAATAGGCATGGGGTTAGCGACAGATGCACCAATCTGTAAATCACATTAATTGTCAGAAAAAGGTTTTGGGGGTTAACAGATTGACATATACAGCACATATTAGTTAAGGATTAAGAGGATATGCATACATCTGCTCTGCAAGCTGATATTATGTCCATTAACAAGCAGTCCGCTGTTATCTTTACAGGTTATTTTTAGTTTGAATACTTTAAAGTATAAAGTCCAATCCTTGCATCTCCATGTGGAACATTTGAGAGCATCAGCATTATACATCTGTTGGCACTTTTCCATTATAAAAAAGAGAATCAGACATGGCACTGATAGGGTAACTGCGACACACCCACAGAGCCCACCAATAGAAGGAACGTGGGGAGTGGGCTATAGGGAACCTCAGATTCTCATAGTAATCGGAAAACACACAAGAGAGAAACAACAGGCAAACATCACAACCAACCTAGGCCTAATCTCTGTTAACCCAGAACTAAAAATGTAGTTGATGTAGTCTGTCCATGAGAGATTAACCTAGGCCTGCATGCCCTATCTTGTAATAGTTAACTTGCAGAGGTGTGTGTGTGGACGGTGTGTGTGTGTGTGTGAGAGAGAGAGAGATGATATTCTGTAGTAAATAGGCTACATTTGTATTCATTTATTTTAGGTAATGGTGCACTTATTTTGGCATGATTGAGATGGGTAACTTAGTAGCCAGGTGGATACTTTTATGCATGTATGAAAGCTGAGAAGGGGGCCTATGGAGTGGACTATGTAAAATAACCCTGCTGTATCTGGTAAAATAACCCTGCTGTATCTGGGTCATTGGACCAGAGTGTTTCGCAACACCAGTCTCTAGAGCACCAATGACTCACCCACACATCCACTAAGGCCGACATGCTGTAGCCTATGCTCTCTCCATGCAGCTGTTCAGTCTGTGTGTGTGCGCACACGTTCGGACGTGCGCGCGTGTATATATCGGGCCGACCGACCACATGTTCACCTGCAAGTAGAGTATGCGCTCGCCATGCAGCAGCTGCATGGGGATGTTACATCTTTCCCCGCCAGTGTCGTTCAGAAAATTTGAAAAAATTAAAGACATCAAAACAGCAAACATCATCCCTGCATCTATATTGCTGCTGTAGCCTATGTTATGTAATCCATATAGGGGACTCTCGGCCCACACAAGCAATCCGCATACCAAGCTGCACATACAGTAGGTATTTGTTGTTTTCACCTCAAGAAAAGGAAAACCATCAACACCTTAAAATGAGTGTAAACGGAGGCAATGTGGAATGCATGTAGGCTACTGTGTCAGTGACAGCAAAACTATTTTTGTTAAACTGCAGTGTTTTGTCAAACGCTGATCAATAGTGAGATTAGAATGAAGCTGTTACATACAGTAGCACAATTGTTAATGTTGTAGAGGGGTATTATATGACAATAAAAACATAGTAGGCCTAATAAAAATAACAGTAGATAACACATATGTATAATCAGTAGGCTTGTCTTTCTCTATTCATTAATTTCAAACATCACCAAATTCTCTATTGTAGCCTATGATAAACTAGCACTGAAGCAATGTTACAACGTCAAATGTAGCTATTTTCTTTCTGCAGCAGGGCAGGGATACAACAATGTAACCTAGTTTAGTTACTGTATGTTCATTGTGAGCTCCCCTCCACTCAAGCACGCCCAACTCCAGGCTACTGTAAACAAGTGAGATTTGTGGGACGTCTGGCTTGAAAAACAGGGTTTGACCAATGAACGCTGACATCGTTAACACATGGTTAGCTTGTTTACTACAAGAGCTGAAAACCCGCTGAATAGAGAGTTAAGAAAACCCGGAATTGAATTTCGTTCCTTCAAACAAAACTTGAGACATACAGCTATATTTTCACACTAAAATGGTTTCACCGCCGCTGATTTAGCTATTCCCTTAAGGCAAAATATAAAGTACATGGTTATTTGCGTCCAAGGTCAGTGTATGGTATTTACTTGAGAATGTTTTAGCAGAAGAAAAGCTCCATTCCAATCCTGCCCCTGACTCCATATCGGGTTTGGATATAACCAGCATACAACCCTTTTTCCAGGCACAGAAAAGAGCATTTCAAGTTACAGCCGGTTAAAGCGAGCTTGAAGGAAGGGGGTGTGTTGAAAATTGGCAGGGGTAAGTGCACTGTACCCATTGAAACTTTGGGTTGTTTTTCTCAAAGAAAAGTGCTGTTTAGGATAAATTTTTTACCGATGCTTGTCAAAATTCTAGTAGATTGCTTATGTATTGCATAATGATTTGATTGGAAGGGTATATTTTTCATTGTAAACATGAGAAGAAAAAAAAGATGTTGATCTGATCGCTGCAAAATGCATTGGGGCTCATTTTTATATGACCATGCTGATGAACTGTCGAGTGGCAAAGAATATTAGGAGGACGCGGTCAAAACTGACGCACTGTTTTTATTTGTGGGCCATCAATCATTCTTTAATGAAGCAACGCTGAGTAGTACTGTATATTACATTTTCTTTCAAAACATGACCGAGTTGCAGAATGTAGGCTAGGCTACTGTAAAAGTAATGTTTTGCATCCTAAAATCTCTTTTGCGCATAGATCCTTTGTTACAATACACCATTGTTAATAAGCTCACCTAGAAGTTGTTTTGGTAAGGGAAATACACAATGGGAAGTTAGTGTGGGCTTGCGTGGTTATACCACTCTCTACCGATAGGGGATGGACACTCCTTCAGAGTGATGTTTTTGTAAGCACAACGCTTCCTAATGCAATGATGTTGACAAATTGATTGACACCTTGAATTAAAGCCTCCCATTCACCCCCTGGTCAACGTTATTAGGCTACGTTGTTATTATCAGTTTATTACATTAAGTAATAGTAAAGATGTTTAGATATACACTGATGAGAATAATGATGATGATAATGATTATAAAGCTATGCATGTGCATGCAAATGAAATGCAAGACCAAAACATCTCCTTTCCTCTCCTCTACTTTCTTAATATTTGTTTTTAAATATTATTTTCAGGAAAGTAATATTGTTTTATGTCTGCTAAATGACTAAAATGTAAATTTCAAATCAGTTTGCTCTGAAGAGTATGCCATTGTAGGCGACTGTATTGTCCATGACAGAAAGGTGGGGGTGTTCGTTTAATTTGGAACACACTTTTATATTCATATTCATATTCAGTTCCAAAACTGCTTTTTAAAGAAATAGGAGAATCGGCAAATTAGCATTATATAGAGCCCCCCAAAGTTAGGCTTTTGTTGCATTTAAGGGGGCTCATCTCTCATTCAGGGAGATTGAGCCCCCCCTAGCCCCCCATAATCACACTCTGGTCAGAAGTACAAACACCTTTTAGGATTTTTTTCCCCCCTTGTATTCCTGGCAGTAGGCCGTCTGTAACTGGCGGGTGGCTACTTTATGCCACTTGTGGCATATACAGTAGAGAGCTACTGTAGCACAGAGGGCCAATGTTGTGCAATCAAAGGAAATGCTGTTACGATCAGATCAGTTCACCCTTACAACAGTGAGTCAACTATTACTGGAATCAAGGAGGGGGGTGGAGAGAAAAAACCTGACCGTAATTTGAGTTTTTTTAATGGCAGTTACCAACCAGACCTTCAGAGATGTTTCCTTCTCGCTCTCATTCTCCCAGTCTCTCTAATTCTCTCTCTCATACAGATGTAGGATCTTAATTTGAACCATCTTGCTACAGCAGGAAAATAATCCTGCAGCAACAGGAAATGTGAATTATTATGTGGATTATAATTAATGCACATTTTTATAGGGGTTGATAAACTTTTCATTAGGTCAAATCGAGTCTGAAATTTCTAAGTGGAAATGACAAACTTTAGAAGCCTTTTAAAAACTCAAATACATAATCCGCATTTCCTGCTGTGCTGGAAAATTCTCAGCAACAAACCCCTACCCCTACCCACATGTACATACAGTGACGAGGTGTGAAAGAAGGAGTCAGGCACAGGAGGTAAAATACCGAAGTCCAGAGTTTAATCCGTTTGCATAAATCAAACGCCCCAAGCGTTAAACGACTTTAAACGGCCCCACAAACCGCGGGCTCAGCTTCCGGCAGGGCAGGCGGAGGGGCAGATTCCGGGTCGAGAGCCAGACCCGATCCCCTGGTACGAACACCGGGGCCTCCCTGCGGTGGCGGTTAGCGTTGGCCTTCTGACGACGCACGGCGCGCTGGAGGCGAACGTGGGCAGCGTCCCAAGTCTCCTCCGTGCTCCGAAACCAGTCATCCACCGCGGGAGCCTCGGTCTGGCTTTGGTGCCACGGTGCCAGGACCGGTTGGTAACCCAAAACACATTGGAAGGGTGTTAGGTTAGTGGAGGAGTGGCAGAGAGAGTTCTGAGCATATTCTGCCCATGGCAGGAACACCGACCACTCCCCCGGCCGGTCCTGACAGTAGGTCCGCAGGAACCTACCCACATCTTGATTCACCCTTTCCACCTGCCCATTGCTCTCGGGGTGAAAACCAGAGGTCAGGCTGACCGAGACCCCCAGACGTGGTGGTCCTCTGTAGCTCAATTGGTAGAGCATGGCGCTTGTAACGCCAGAGTTGTGGGTTCGATCCCCGGGACCACCCATACATAAAAATGTATGCACTCATGACTGTAAGTCGCTTTGGATAAAAGCGTCTGCTAAATGGCATATTATATTATATTATATTATATTATGAACGCCTTCCAGACTCTAGACATGAACTGGGGACCTCGGTCGGACACTATATCCTCTGGTACCCCGTAGTGCCGGAAGACGTGAGTAAACAGAGCCTCCGCAGTTTGTAGGGCTGTGGGGAGACCGGGCAGAGGAAGGAGGCGGCAGGACTTTGAAAAGCGGTCCACAACGACCAGGATAGTGGTGTTACCTTGGGAGGGGGGAAGATCAGTGAGAAAATCAATACTCAGGTGAGACCATGGTCGTTGTGGAACTGGTAAAGGTTGTAGCTTACCCGCTGGGAGGCGCCTAGGTGCCTTACTCTGAGCATGAGGAGACATACACCCACACGTCCTTAACCAAGGTAGGCCACCAGTACTTCTCGGTCAGGCAGCGCATTGTACGACCGATACCTGGATGACCAGAGGAGGGTGACGTGTGTGCCCAGTAGATCAGACGATCACGGATAAGCGCAGGCACGTGCTGCAGCCCAGCTGGACACTGCGGTGGAGATGGATCTGTGTGTAATGCATGAGGCCGGGAGTATGGGGATGTTGTCTCTGGGCCTCTCCTCTGTGTCATACAGCCGAGACAGTGCGTCTGCCTTCACGTTCTTCGTACCCGGAATGTATGAGAGTGTGAAATCAAACCGGGTGAAGAAGAGGGCCCACCTGGCCTGGCGAGGATTCAGCCTCCTCGCTGCCCGAATGTACTCCAGGTTACGGTGGTCTGTCCAGACAAGGAAAGGGTGTTTCGCCCCTTCGAGCCAATGTCTCCACACCGTCAAAGCCCGGACAACAGCCAGCAGCTCCCGATCACCAACGCTGTAGTTCTGCTCCGCCGAGCTGAGCTTCTTAGAAAAGAAGGCACAGGGGCGGAGCTTGGGTGGGTGGCGTGCCCGAGCGTTGGGATAAGACAGCTCCTATCCCTACCTCGGACACATCCACCTCCACTACGAATGGTAGTGATGGATCGGGGTGAGCCAGTACCGGGGCTGAGGTGAACAGACCCCGCAATCTACTGAATGCCAAATCAGCCTCAGCAGACCAGCGGAGCCGGGATGGCCCACCCTTCAACAAGGAGGTAATGGGAGCTGTGACCTTGCCAAAGCCCCGAATAAACCTTCGATAGTAGTTGGCAAAGCCAAGGAAGCGCTGCACCTCCTTTACTGTGGTTGGAGTCGGCCAATTACGCACGGCTGCAATGCGGTCTCCCTCCATCTCCACACCTGTGGTGGTAATGCGATATCCGAGGAAGGAGATTGACTGCTGGCAAAACTCACACTTCTCTGCCTTGGCATAAAGATCATTTTCCAGCAGTCGGACCAGTACTTTGCGAACCAGGGACACATGCTTGGCGCGCATAGCGGAATACACCAGGATGTCATCGATGTAGACCACCACACCGTGACCAAGCATGTCCCGAAACACCTTGTTCACAAAGGACTGGAAAATGGATGGAGCATTCATCAAACCGTAGGGCATCACCAGGTATTCATAATGCCCAGAGGTTGTGCTGAATGCTGTTTTCCACTCATCCCCTTCCCAAATACACACCAGGTTGTAGGCACTCCTGAGATCTAATTTGGTGAAAAAATGGGCCCCATGCATTGACTCAATCACTGAAGGAATGAGGGGAAGAGGATAACTAAATCATACGTCACATTATTCAGTGGTCGATAATCAATGCACGGGCGTAAACCGCTGTAAACCGCCAGAAACTCGAGGAGGCAGGTGAAGTGGAGGGACGTACTGTATATACCCCTGGCGCAGGGACTCGGTGACGTATATTTCCATAGCCTCCGTTTCAGCCTGCGACAGGGGATACACATGACTACTGGGATGTACAGCGTCTACCCGAAGGTTTATCACGCAATCCCCCTCCTGATGAGGTGGTAATTTAGTCGCTTGCGTCTTGGAAAACGCGAGCGCCAGATCATGGTATTCGGGGGGAATGCACACGGTGGGGGTACCGTCTGGACTTTCCACCGTGGTCGCACCAACGGAAACACCTAGACACCTACCCGGACACTCACGCGACAACCCCGTAAGAACCCTCTGCGGCCATGAGAAATTGGGGTTGTGAAGGGCTAACCACGGGATACCCAAGACTACAGGGTAAGCTGGAGACTCAATAGTCAAAAAGGTGATCTGCTCAACATGTGTCTCCTGCGTAATCATGGTGACTGGTACCGTAACTTCCTTAACCAACCCGGGCCCTAATGGTCGACTATCAAGTGCTGATGGGGATTGGAATGGTTGGGGAACCAATGAAATGCCTTGACGGTGTGCAAATGCTCTGTCCATAAAATTCCCAGCTGCGCCTGAATCAACTAGCTCCTTACACTGGGAACCTACCAAGTGATCGTGAAAGGAGATAGATAAAGTACAGTGCGCCGCAAAGGGCTCTGAACACGTTTGGGTTTTCGTTACCTGGGGTGATGTGTGAGTACCCTGTCTACCGCCTCCAGACCCAAAAGAACGTTGACTGCGACGTGAGGCGGATTGGCCCTTCGTGCCACCAGAGTGGCACTGTCGCTGTCCTCCTGCACTCTCTCGACCGGAGGCTCCCCCCAGCTCCATCTGCACGGGGTCAGAGTCTTCCGGAGTGGGAACGGGCAGACCCCTACCAGGACGTCCTCTGGCTGCTAGCAGATTGTCCAGCCGGATGGCCATGTCCACCAGTTGGGAGAACAATAGCATGGCATCCTGGCAGGCTAGCTCCCGTCGGACGTCCTCCCTTAGGTGGCACCGGAAATGGTCTATCAGGGCCCGTTCGTTCCACCCGGACCCCGCTGCCAGCATTCGGAACTCCAGCGCGTAGTCCTGAGCGGTCCTCGTCCCCTGCCTCAGATGAACCAGTCGTTCACCTCTCAACCCTCAGGCGGGTGATCAAAAACGGCCCGAAAGAGGCGAGCAAACTCCCCGTAGTTCTCCAACGCGGTACCTCCCTCATTCCACACCGCGTTGGCCCACTCCAGGGCTCTCCCACAAAGGCAGGAAATGAGGACGGATACCTTCTCCCGCTCCCGGGGCTCCGGCCTGATGCTGGAGAAATACAACTCCAGTTGGAGTAGAAATCCCTTGCATCGCGCTGCCGTCCCATCAAACGCCGGTGGCCGGGATATCTGGATCCCTCCAGGGGCTGGGGTGTAGGGGCTGGATCCGGTTGACCAGCTGGTCTCGATAGATCGGATCCTCTCCTCTCCAGGCGTTCTACTACCTGAAGAACCCGATCCATCGTTTCCCCCAAGCTGGCCAACATCGAGGAATGCTCCTGGACCCGTGCCACAACTCCAGGCATGCGGTCTTCTCCTGCTGACTCCATATCAGATCAGGTGAGTGATTCTGTGACGAGGTGTGAAATAAGGAGTCAGGCGCAGGAGGTAAAATACCGAAGTCCAGAGTTTAATCCGTTTGCATAAATCAAACGCCCCAAGCGTCAAACGAAACTATACAAGGGAAAAACATCCACATAGGCAATAACACAGTGAAATGTAGCTCAACCGAGCTACACGCTCTCACAACAAACAATCCCTCACAAAGACAAGGGGAACAGAGGGAACACTTATACAAATACTAATTAGGGGAATGAGCAACAGGTGTGTGTGATTGACAAGACATGACAAGTGGAGTGATGAGATTGGGATCGGCAGTAGCTAGTACTCCGGTGACGACGAACGCCGAAGCCTGCCCGAACCAGGAGGGAGGGCAGCCTCGGCGGAAGTCGTGACACATACTGTATTACCTCAGATACCTCATACCCCTGCACATTGACATGGTACTGGTACTCCTTCTATGTATAGCCTCGTTATTGTTTTTATTGTGTTACTATTTTGCGATCGTACTTTTTACCTCTGCATTGTTGGGAATGGGCTCGTAAGTAAGCATTTCACTGTAAAGTCTACACCTGTTGTATTCGGCACATGTGACCAATCCATTTGAAATTAAGATCTGTAATACTGTCTTTGGCTTCTCTGGTGGCATTGGTGTTGCTTACACACACACACACACACACTCCCCTCCTCTCTCCCCCACCCTGCACTCCACTCCACACTCCCCACCCCAAATCTTTCCCACCTGTAAATTCTTCTTCTGTACTCTGTAGAAGGGATGACTCACTGTCTTGCTCTCTGGTATTGAGACTTGCATCAGTTATCATGATGACATCTAAATAGTGATTTTATTGACTACGTGAGACGGGAAGGGTGATTGGTGGTAGAATGAGTTGATGGGGTTAGAGGTAGAATCACTTTGCAGGAATTATTGGGATACTATTATTGAAGAATCCCACCTCAACTTATTGGAGACTTATTAGAGACTGATTGGATACTGATGGAGACTTATTGGAGACTATTATTGGAGCACTGTCTTGACTTTTAGCCTTTTTCCTAAGCAGGGTAAATACAAAGCATTTTGACGTAACGTGTATTTTGAATATGTGCAGTGTAACTTGAATAACATGCAATTTAACAAGTAGAAATAGTCATTAGTAGGTCACTCTTTTGTAATAACTATGTAATTAATATACTGTCTGGTTTGAAGATAATATTTACAGGCTACTGTTGTGTAATTGTATCTTAAAACCTAAGGTAGACCCACACATTCCATTGGGATGTTGAATTACAGCTAATTTTAGCTCTGTGTGTAGGAGGTCTGACCAGCAACCAGCCCTCCCTCTATTTAAAGAAGTGTCAAGGCAAACTTAATGATGAACCACAGTGTCCGAAATAGAGGGGCTCCAAAATAGGTAATCATGGGTAAATATTTGTGTGGTAATTAGTGTTGTCATGATACCAGAATTTTGACTTCGATATTGATACAAGGTTTAGTATCACAATACTCGATACCATCACGATGCTCGATACCAAAACGATACCACGACAACCTTTGGGCATCTTTTGAGTTCAATATCATGACATTATAATTGTTTTTACATCCCCAAATAATTCAGACAGCCATGTATGCATTAATGAATCAATTATACAATCTTACAATCAATTTTACTTTGTTTTTACCAATGTAACTACATTATGGTAATACTGTAAATGGTAAATCTCTATTGATAAACTGGGTAAATCAAGATGTAGCCTAGGCCTATCCACAATACAGGTAATGCATATTCAATAGGTGTGTGCATACATTGAGTTATTGAGCTTGTTTTGCCTGATTTCATGGGGCTACAGATGACAAACAATCTGTTTCCCTTCCATTTGGGACTTATTGTATTGTACTGATCAACATCATTTGCATAGAAGTAGCTTCTTTTATCAAAATGTACACTGTCTCTTTAACCAGTAATGACGTCATTTGCTGATAATCTTTGGGAGAGATGTGATAGAGAGTCCAAATACAGTGGGGAAAAAAAGTATTTAGTCAGCCACCAATTGTGCAAGTTCTCCCACTTAAAAAGATGAGAGAGGCCTGTAATTTTCATCATAGGTACACGTCAACTATGACAGACAAATTGAGATTTTTTTTCTCCAGAAAATCACATTGTAGGATTTTTAATGAATTTATTTGCAAATTATGGTGGAAAATAAGTATTTGGTCAATAACAAAAGTTTCTCAATACTTTGTTATATACCCTTTGTTGGCAATGACACAGCTCAAACGTTTTCTGTAAGTCTTCACAAGGTTTTCACACACTGTTGCTGGTATTTTGGCCCATTCCTCCATGCAGATCTCCTCTAGAGCAGTGATGTTTTGGGGCTGTCGCTGGGCAACACGGACTTTCAACTCCCTCCAAAGATTTTCTATGGGGTTGAGATCTGGAGACTGGCTAGGCCACTCCAGGACCTTGAAATGCTTCTTACGAAGCCACTCCTTCGTTGCCCGGGCGGTGTGTTTGGGATCATTGTCATGCTGAAAGACCCAGCAACGTTTCATCTTCAATGCCCTTGCTGATGGAAGGAGGTTTTCACTCAAAATCTCACGATACATGGTTCCATTCATTCTTTCCTTTACACGGATCAGTCGTCCTGGTCCCTTTGCAGAAAAACAGCCCCAAAGCATGATGTTTCCACCCCCATGCTTCACAGTAGGTATGGTGTTCTTTGGATGCAACTCAGCATTCTTTGTCCTCCAAACACGACGAGTTGAGTTTTTACCAAAAAGTTATATTTTGGTTTCATCTGACCATATGACATTCTCCCAATCCTCTTCTGGATCATCCAAATGCACTCTAGCAAACTTCAGACGGGCCTGGACATGTACTGGCTTAAGCAGGGGGACACGTCTTGCACTGCAGGATTTGAGTCCCTGGCGGCGTAATGTGTTACTGATGGTAGGCTTTGTTACTTTGGTCCCAGCTCTCTGCAGGTCATTCACTAGGTCCCCCCGTGTGGTTCTGGGATTTTTGCTCACTTGTGATCATTTTGACCCCACGGGGTGAGATCTTGCGTGGAGCCCCAGATCGAGGGAGATTATCAGTGGTCTTGTATGTCTTCCATTTCCTAATAATTGCTCCCACAGTTGATATCTTCAAACCAAGCTGCTTACCTATTGCAGATTCAGTCTTCCCAGCCTGGTGCAGGTCTACAATTTTGTTTCTGGTGTCCTTTGACAGCTCTTTGGTCTTGGCCATAGTGGAGTTTGGAGTGTGCCTGTTTGAGGTTGTGGACAGGTGTCTTTTATACTGATAACAAGTTCAAACAGGTGCAATTAATACAGGTAAGGAGTGGAGGACAGAGGAGCCTCTTAAAGAAGAAGTTACAGGTCTGTGAGAGCCAGAAATCTTGCTTGTTTGTAGGTGACCAAATACTTATTTTCCACCATAATTTGCAAATAAATTCATTTAAAATCCTACAATGTGATTTTCTGGATTTGTTTTCCTCAATTTGTCTGTCATAGTTGACGTGTACCTATGATGAAAATTACAGGCCTCTCTCATCTTTTTAAGTGGGAGAACTTGCACAATTGGTGGCTGACTAAAAACCTTTTTCCCCCATTGTAAGTGAATGACTAATGCTTTTGGTGGCAATCAGCTTTGAAATCAACATATTTTGCGTTATGGTTTGCAAAATGTTTAAGTACTGAGAAAAGTACTTAAAAAATATTTCAGCCTATCAAAGACTATTTTTAAGAAGTGTATCACTTTTGTATAGTTATGTGATTCACAAACAAAGTACTTGGGTAGTGGATTGATGTTAGCTTTAGCTGTAAACTAGCAAGGACACAGTATTCCAGATAGTAGCTCATATCACTCTTAACATTTTATTCGGGAAAAGCTGTTTACATGTACCTTTGATATCCCGCTCATGAGTTTCCCAGTATCCATGAATAAACAGAATATTCCTAATTTAAGTTAAAATGGGTTAAATGAAATAGTAACTCAAATATGGAAACTGACTGTAGGCCTATAACCTCTCTCATGTAGCGGAATATAATATTAACTCCTGCAGAATTATGTATTTCTTGCAGTGAAATTATACAACAAATGTTAATTTTGTCTCGGGAATAGGAGTGGAGAAATATGATTTATTTCTTTCAGCATCGCTTGAGAAAATGCGAATGCACGTGTAATGTGTTATCTTTGCAAGCAGACAGTATTTAAACCACATAAAATATGCACCCAAGATGAACTGAAGTCTTATCAGAAATGTGATTCGTCCTTTACTCAGCTTTTCATTTCCTAATTTCCGTTTTCCACTGTTTTTGAGTTATTGCTTTTTCTCCCCGGTCCCTAAACGAAACAGACAACTTTACCTGTGTTAACTAGATTACTAATGCATTCATTCTATCGATGTAAGACATTATTCTGATGAGCACTACTTTATTTAGTCTTCTGGGGCAACAAGTTATGACAGAAGAGAAGCTGCATGTATCAAAATACAGTTGACAAAAAAATGGCATACCAAATGTCGGAAATTATAAGCAGAAACTTAATTTAATTTATAGTACATTTATTATAGTAGGCTAAATTATTATGGTGGATGGAACTGCACAGATAGCCTTATTTTTGAAGTGATTTGTTTGACAATCAGATGAAAACATAATCACACAACACCCATGATATGCAAAACAGAGCCTGCGCAGACCGCAAAAACAACAGTAAACGGGATAAGATGTTTACATGCCACAGTATCCCGTCTTAGATCAGCATATCCCAGGCATCTTATCCGGGTTTCTCATAACCGGGACACAAGCTTTTTCGGTTTATTGTAAATGGGATATGATGTTTATAAAACAGAGTACTTGAGTATACCGAATAAAAATGGGATACTGATGTGCATGTAAACGTGGTCACTGTAAAGTGTTCTAGCCTGTATGGACATTGTTTTTTTGCGAACATTTCTACATGCTGCGTCGCATTATTCTAATAGTCTGCAATTCGGGGCGTTCCTGCATGTGGGCCTTCCTGCATCTGCAGGAACGCCCTCCCACGAGCATCCCATCGGTTCTTTCATAAAGGCCCCCCGCTCGAGCATCCCATTGGTTCCTGCATGAAGGCCCCCCCCTCGAGCACGACATCTTCATGCTTGTGTGACTCTTTGGAATGTGTTCTTCACATTCAACATTGTCCTTCGCTCTCGCCTACCGAACACCTTCCCTCACCATCGTTAACAGAACAGCGGGAAAACAGTGCCCGACAAGCGGGGGCGAAGGACATTGTCTACCGGTCGACCACACCTCCCGCTAGCTACTCTGGTGCACAGCAGGCGGGAGGCGGGGGCGACACCATGTACTAGCTAGCTTGCTAGTTAGTGACACCGTGTGCTAGCTAGCTTGCTAGTTAGCTAGCACACAGTGTTGCCCCCGCCTCCCTCATGCTGTGTACCGGAGTCCTCCTAGAACTAGCTAGCACACAGTCCTTCGTTCCCACCTGCCGAACACCTGCCCCCATCGTCGTTAACAGAACTGCGGGAAAACAGTGCCCGACAGACAGGTGCGAAGAACACTGGGCGCATTCAAGCAGATCACTTTTGTCAAGACGTTGACCAACGTTGGTCACCGCCTTTCAAAGTGTGTTGCATTATGGGTATAATTTTTTTATTTACGAATTGTGACTACATGTCGACTGCATGAACTTTACAAAAATCATGTGATCAAAGGTCATGCAGTTTTTTATGAAGTCGCCTTCAAGTCACTGCAGTTGCTTCTCACCAACTGCACCATGCAGCCATCCCCTGCATTGTGGGAGGCAGTATTTAACAACCAATCATTAGGGTGTTTTTGTTTGACCCACGCGAACGTGGTCAAAGACATGACTGAAACAGGAACTAACTTTGCCACGATTCTAAAGCTACAGGGGATAGGCTATAAATGAAAGTGATATTTGAGACCTCTCTATCCAATTAATTGTACACACACACACTATGTTTTCATTTTGTGAGTATGGGGGGTATAGAGAAGTTTATTTCTACATTTATAAAGAAAAACTTTTATAAACAATAGCAGCTATGTTGACACTTCCATGTTGAGTTGATCTGAGCCTTGCTGTTGGAAAACCACTACAGTGTTCAACTTTCGGCTGTCGCAGATGCACCCCCCCCCCGACTTCACTCGCCAACTTTTGTCTACAGTCGGCTGCATTAGGCTTACTGTTCGAACACACCCACTGTTTACCGGTTCCCATTACCTACTCCGGTACACAGCAGGCGGGAGACGGGGGTGACATCTTGCGAGTTAGCGACTAGCTAGCTTGCTAGTCGCCTCCCACCTGCAGTGTACCAGAGTCACCCGTAGGACTAGCTAGCTAACACACAGTGTCCTTCGCTCCTGCCTTCCGAACACCTGCCCTCGCCCTCAACAGTGCCCGACAGTGCTCTTCTTCTTCTGTGGGGTTATCGGTGGTTGGCATCCAACGCCACTTCGATACTGAAGTTACTTTTTTGTAGCAGGTTAGGAGAACTTACGCAGCAGGTTAGGAGAATTAACGTAGCAGGTTAGGAGACTGAGGTTAAGGTTAGGAAAGGGTTTAGGGTTAGCAAAAATGACTTTGTATCGAAGTGGCGTGAAAAGAGTATGTCCCTCATGATACCTACTGTACTGGATCGTCCCCATCTCCCACCTGTCCTAGCTTAAAAATGTAACAATAGAAGTATCAAGAGGGGTTCCTGCAGATGCGAGAATGACCACATGCAGAAACGCCCCGAATTGCACCCTTCTCCATTATTCAAGACTGTTAACTTCTGTTCAGCATGAGTGGGGTGCTAACACGATGCAGCCCAGACTCCCAGTGCAGGCTAGCAATGAGTAAGTGAAGCTGCGCTGATATAGACAAGCTTGATCCATGAGACACATTTAACAGAAATACCGCAAGTAAAAATAATTCTAGTACCAAACAGTTTTTCATGTTCTAGTATTGAAAAAGTACAGAGGTTTCACTATACCGTGCAACACTAGTTGTAGCTCTGTTTGCTTGAGCCAGCTAATCCCAAGCCACCACACATACAGTATATAGTTAGTGGGCGGTGAAAAAAAAGGGGTCGCCTCCACCCACTGATTTGGGGTCAAACGTGTTTTTATCCCTCTAATGGTCAAGGATAGGGTTGGGGGATATGATAATCTTATCCATGATCAGGAGCAATTTCAACCCAGAGCGTTTAAGGGGAGGAGGTGGGATGGCGGTAGATTGTGGTCTGAGACGGGTGTTCATTCAAATTCTGACGAAAAACAGTGATGTTATTAGCTACCAAGAATGCCTTCCCCGCACATTTAATCAATCCATCAAGGTTCATGGCATCAACACATGCATCTGGACAGATATGACTATGTCAATGAAGGCAACTCTATAAGGCTTTGAAGCGTGAAATACAATAGCAAATGGAGCACAATGATTTTCTTTGTTATATAATGTATTGAAAGCAGATGGTCAATTTCTAAGGGCTGGATTCAATTCGTATCGCAGAAGTATCGCAGAAGTATCGCAGAAGATGTTTCTCCAATCTTGTTTCTTCTCTTTCAGCTGTTCCTCTCTCTCACTCCGTCCTATTCTACGACCAGTCTTTGCCATTTTCCCAGAGAACCAAACCTCAATAGATCTTCTGAGTCTACAGACAAAGTGTTACTCCCAACCATGTTACCCAAGACTCGTCTGGGGAAGCGTTCCCCCCTAGGGGCATTGGTGTGTACCTCCTGCCCCTCCATGGAGAGCACACTGGAGACAGGGGGCCACGGGGAACCTGAGGGGGGCGTGGGGAGCCCAACCATGGGACCACCAGGGCCCCAGCATCTCAGCAGGTTCAACTACAAACTACACCCTGGACAGAAGGTGAGGGAGAGGGGAGACAGGGAGGGGTGGGTAGAGAAGGGGGAGGGAGAGAGAGGGGGAGAGTGATGACGGTAGAGGAGAGAACGGGCTAAAACGACAGAGGGTAGGTGAGAGGAGAGGGAGGGAGAAAAAGTGGAATGCACTGTTCTTATGTAACATTTCATAACTACTACAGATGTAGGATCTTAATTTGAGCCAATTTAAGAATCCTGCAGCAACAAGAAATTATTATAATGAATGGACATTTTTGTAGGGGTTGATACATTTTTCGTAAGGGAAAATCATGTCTGAAATTTCAAAGTGGAAATTACAACATTCTGAAGCCTAAACCTCAAATACACTACACGTTTTCAATTTCCTGCAACAGGGTGATCAAATTAAGATCCAATATCTGTATCTATACCCCATATGGTCTCAGCCTTCTGTTTTCTGCTTGAGAGAAAAACAGCCAATCTGTCTGGCTGTCATTATCTTTCCCATTATCTTTCCCTCGTTTTCAGTGTTGATGTACATCTGTATCTCTTGGCCTCTATCCCATCTTTTCTCATCTACAGTATGTCACTCCTCCCTCAGGTGAACAGGCTGGGCAGCAGTCCACTGTCATTCTGTCACTCTGCCTTTGTCCACTGTGCTGTTTGATGGCCACATTGGCACGAGTACCTCAAGGCATCGCTCTCTCTCTTGCTTTTATATCGGTCTTTCTCTTTTTCTTTCTCTGTCTTGCTATGCCTTTCGCACCACTCTCCCCCTAGCTTAACACTAACTCTGACTTGTTGTTTTTGACTTGTCGTTGTACGTCTCTATCACTCTCTCTCTGTCTGTCTCTCGCTCTGCCTCTCTCTCTCGCTCTCTCTCTTGCTCCCTCCCTCCCTCTCCCTCCCCGATTTAACACGTCACTGTCTCTAACCCCTCCCTCCCACCTCAGGTGTATGTGTTGTGTGGAGGGCGTGAGTGCACTGGGGTGGTGGAGCAACACAACCATGTGGATAATGAGGTGGCTATCCTACTGCCTGCTCTGGGACAGCATGTCCTGAGGAAGCTACAGGACGTCTGGACCTCCCCCGCTGTCCCTCCTCAACCTCCTACTGCAACACAGAGCACAGGCAGACCACACCAAGTGTCCTCCTGCATCGATGTGCCCAATGTGCCCAGGAGGTAAGGGTAGGATAATGTAGTGTGTGGAGGTAAGGGTAGTGTAATGTAGTGTGGGGAGGTAAGGGTAGTGTAATGTAGTGTGTGGAGGTAAGGGTAGTGTAATGTAGTGTGGGGAGGTAAGGGTAGTGTAATGTAGTGTGGGGAGGTAAGGGTAGTGTAATGTAGTGTGTGGAGGTAAGGGTAGTGTAATGTAGTGTGGGGAGGTAAGGGTAGTGTAATGTAGTGTGGGGAGGTAAGGGTAGTGTAATGTAGTGTGGGGAGGTAAGGGTAGTGTAATGTAGTGTGGGGAGGTAAGGGTAGTGTAATGTAGTGTGGGGAGGTAAGGGTAGTGTAATGTAGTGTGGGGAGGTAACGGTAGTGTAGTGTATGTAGTGTGGGGAGGTAAGGGTAGTGTAATGTAGTGTGGGGAGGTAACGGTAGTGTAATGTAGTGTGTGGAGGTAAGGGTAGTGTAATGTAGTGTGGGGAGGTAAGGGTAGTGTAATGTAGTGTGGGGAGGTAAGGGTAGTGTAATGTAGTGTGGGGAGGTAACGGTAGTGTAATGTAGTGTGGGGAGGTAACGGTAGTGTAATGTAGTGTGGGGAGGTAAGGGTAGTGTAATGTAGTGTGTGGAGGTAAGGGTAGTGTAATGTAGTGTGGGGAGGTAACGGTAGTGTAATGTAGTGTGGGGAGGTAACGGTAGTGTAATGTAGTGTGTCAGGTAAGGGTAGTGTAATGTAGTGTGTCAGGTAAGGGTAGTGTAATGTAGTGTGGGGAGGTAACGGTAGTGTAATGTATGTAGTGTGGGGAGGTAAGGGTAGTGTAATGTAGTGTATGGAGGTAAGGGTAGTGTAATGTAGTGTGGGGAGGTAAGGGTAGTGTAATGTAGTGTGGGGAGGTAAGGGTAGTGTAATGTAGTGTGTGAGGTAAGGGTAGTGTAATGTAGTGTGGGGAGGTAACGGTAGTGTAATGTATGTAGTGTGGGGAGGTAAGGGTAGTGTAATGTAGTGTGTGGAGGTAAGGGTAGTGTAATGTAGTGTGGGGAGGTAACGGTAGTGTAATGTAGTGTGTGGAAGTAAGGGTAGTGTAATGTAGTGTGTGGAGGTAAGGGTAGTGTAATGTATGTAGTGTGGGGAGGTAACGGTAATGTAATGTAGTGTGTGAGGTAAGGGTAGTGTATTGTAGTGTGGGGAGGTAAGGGTAGTGTAATGTATGTAGTGTGGGGAGGTAACGGTAATGTAATGTAGTGTGTGAGGTAAGGGTAGTGTGTTGTAGTGTGGGGAGGTAAGGGTAGTGTATTGTAGTGTGTGTGAGGTTGGGCATGTGTGTGAATTAATGAGGGGCAGGGTATGCATGCTCCTGTCTCTTCCTCTTCTTCTCGCTCTCTCTTTTGCTCTCTTTCTCTCAAATTGACCTAATCTCTCTCCCCTTTCTCCCTACTCCTGCTACAGGAGTCCAGAGTCACTGGATATGGATGAGATGATGGCAGCCCTGGTTCTGACCAGCCTGTCCTGCAGCCCTCTTGTTCAGAGCCCACCTCAGAGAGACACAGTCATAGGTAAATCATTGATTGATAAGCTCTTAGTTATATTTTTCCTGTCCATTTTTTGTAAATCATTGAAGGTCTAATCAAATATGTGTATGTGTGTGTGTACAGCAGGCTCTACAGGTATGGAGTGCGGAGGCGGGGAACTCTCAGACAGCGGCAGCAGTGGCTACTGGAGCTGTGACCGTGGCTACAGAAGCCCGGCCCCATCTCCGCCAATCACAGAGACAGAAGGTCACAGCCTGGCCACACCCACTGATGAGGGATTGGAAATGGAGCTGGAGCAGGTGCTGTTTGACGAGCCTGCACCACGGAAACGCAGGGTGAGTAGGGTAGTCACAGAAACAGCCTTGCTAAAATTGATCAGAATTGACTGGAAAACACATCAGCAATCAGCTATTTGTTCTTAATTTAAAGTTGAGTCAGTTCCATCAACATTGCTTACCTGTGAACTTGTGTTTCCTCCCTCCAGAACTCAGTGAAGGTGGCCTACAGGTGTCTGTGGCCCAACTGTGGGAAGATTCTGACGTCTGTCGTGGGGATTAAACGTCACATCCGTACCCTGCACCTGGGGTAAGTGTGTAGGGATAAGCCCATGACAATAACATTGCCAATTATGTATCCACAAAGCTTTATAAAATACTTGTATTATTAGATGATGTGGAGTGCTTCTACTAGCAGTGGTAGTGGCAGAAGAATGCAAAAAAACAACAGTTGCATTAATCTATGTACTGTATATCTATGTGTTTTCCCTCCCACAGCCAGAGTGGTGAGCATGAGCGTTGCTCCCACAGCGAGGAGGACTTCTACTACACAGAGATCCACCAGCGGGAGCTGCAGCCCCTCACCCCACCTCCTGTGGTCTCCACCCAACCCCCCATCCCTACCACTAGCACCATCACCCCCTGGTTGGCCTGCGCCTTCCCCTCCAGCTCCTCTCCCTCTGGGGTAGGACCAGGGGAACCAGGGGTAGGAGCAGGAGCTGGAGGAGACTCCCCCACAGAAGTGAGCCCCCAGCCCATCCAGCTCAGCCAGTCTGCCCCCTCCACCCCAGGGTGCTTCGGGCAGGTCCACTCTGAGCACTCCTACCAGGTAGGCACTAGGACAGGGTTCCCCAACAGGCAATGTTTTTCCACTCAGTTGTCCAGTGTTGGTGATCGTGTGCCCACTGGAGCCGCTTCTTCTTGTTTTTAGCTGATAGGAGTGGAACCCGGTGTGGTCATCTGCTGCAATAGCCCATCCGTGACAAAGACCAACAAGTTGTGTGTTCCAAGATGCCGTTCTGCACACCACTGTTGTATTGCACCGTTATTTGCCTGTTTGTGGACCGCCTGTTAGCTAGCACGATTCTTGACAGATGTTTTTTGTTTGGCGCACCATTCTCGATAAACCCTTGACACTGTCGTGCGTGAAAAGCCCAGGAGGCCGGCCGTTTCTGAGATACTGGAACCGGCGCACCTGGCACCAACGATCATACCACGCTCAAAGTCGCTTACTTCACTGGTTTTGCCCATTCTAACGTTCAATCGAACAGTAACTGAATGCCTCGATTCCCACCGTCTGTAGGAGATAACCATTTTGTGAACATGGTGGTTTACTGTACTTAATAAATGTCTACATTTTCTCTGTTCTGGACATAATAAGTGGAAAACAAATGTTTCTTGAGTGAAATACATTACAAGCAGGGCCTCCCGAGTGGCGCTGCTGTCTAAGGCACTGCAGTGCTTGAGGTGTCACTACAGATCCGGGTTTGATCCCGGGCTGTGTCGCACCCGGCCGTGACCGGGAGACCCATTAGGCGACGCACAATTGGCCCAGCGTCGTCCGGGTTAGGGGAGGGTTTGGCCGGCCGGGATGTCCTTGTCCCGTCGCGCTCTAGCGACTGCTGTGGCGGGCCGGGCGCATGCACGCTGACACGGTCGCCAGTTGTACGGTGTTTCCTCCGATACATTGATGCGGCTGGTTAAGCGAGCAGTGTGTCAAGAAGCAGTGCGGCTTGGCAGGGTTTTGTTTCGGAGGACGCATGTCTCTTGACCTTCGCCTCTCCCGAGTCCATACGGGAGTTGCAGTGATGGGACAAGACTGTAACTACCAATTGGATATCACAAAATTGGGAAGAAAAACTATGAGCACTTATTGAAAACTCTGTATTGTTTTGCAAGTGGTTATACAGCCTTTTGTTTTGTATTTTGCATTTAATGATCCCACCTGATCGCAACCATTGACCATATTGTTTACCTCTGCAGGCTCCTGCTTCAGTCCAGGTGGTGGCGCCACCCATCTCTGTCTCCTCCTGCCGTTGGACCACACCCACCTCCACCCCCCAACCAAGACAGGTAGGCTTGCATTCTGATTTAAAACGATAGGATGCATTCGTTTTACCTTGCCTGGTGGGTTGTTCCACGAAATGACTGCCTTTTGCATCCCTTTGATATTTTAAGTAGAAATTGTGCACCAATATTGAATTTGAAAAGCCTGTTATTCAATGAAATGCCCTTTAATATAGACCACATGGAGAATTCAATAAATCTGATTTTTTTATTATGAATAAAAACTTTTTGACATGTCCCTCAGTGCACTCTCTGTGACTTCCAGGAAGATTTTAATCCCAATCCTTAACCCCAACATTTCTCCAAGTTTTCACCATCATTGTAAAGCCCTAGTTATTTTGTTGCTTTGACAAAGTCATTTCTGAAGATTATTATTTATTTAATGTGATTATTGACTAATTTAAAGGTTAAAAAAAACCTGTCCCTCATTTTAAGGTTAACCCTGTTACGTGAACTAAACCCCCGTTTTAATATAGTAAGCCTACCAAGATTTTTTTCAAAAGAAACATTGAACTTATAATAGACAAATCATATTGTAAAAGTAGGTGAGCTGGTTCTACTCTTTTTTGGCCAATTTCTGGTGTTTTGTGGAGGAAAACTGAGTGGGTCGAGAATAACACGTCAACCCTGTAACCCATAGATAGACAGGCTAGAAATGGTTTAACTATTTCTTTTTTTTTTGGGGGGGGGGGGGGGGCTTGCATTCAATTGCCCCTCCCTGTTGCACACAACAAGCTTCCATTTCCCCTGTCACAAGGAGATTTATGGATGATTTAAGTTTAAATTGTCAACCCTGTTACGGTCAACCCTGTTACTTTATTTGGCACTTAATAGGCACTTTAGTATTTTATTTATTTAACCTCTTTAGATGGGGAAAACTAGTTTTTTATTGAGTTGAACATGTGCTCTTTATGACAGAATGTTAAAATTGGGTGAAATCAACATTTTTTTCACAAAGTTACACATCTCAAAAGGCACAGAATTGGTTGAACGACCCTGGTGTACCGGGTGGGTAGAGTTTGCACTTTGGGACCAAAGGAATGGTCTCAAATTCACAAACTCCGCCATCCAGCACCTCAGCTGATGTAACACAAATGCACCTAGAAAGAAATGTGTTGGTATAGCAATGAAAGAAATGACAATGACCGCAACCCTGACTCCTGAGGCTCTTGAACGCAACCCTGACTGTAGAATCCAATAGGATAATCTCAAGGGAAATTCCCATAGATAATTAATTTATACACACTCAGTTAAGAACACCACAATTGCTGTTCATGTTTCATGCTGTATGTCCAGGTATATGCTATTTTCACTTGGATTATGAATGTTTGCCCTTTAAACACAGAACTTTCCATATCTCCAAGTGTTCTGAATTCATCACATATATGCTTGAAAAGCGTGCATTTGCAAAAACATTTCCCCCTACAGAGCCTTTGCCAGTATGTGTTTGTGGAATAGAAGTCAGTCCATCAGGGACAAAGAGCGCTTGTTTTATAGGATAGATTTAGTGCCCTGCCTCCAGAGCTGCTCTATACTGCCAAAAGCATGTCATGGATATTTACCAGGCAATCCCCTTGTTGATTTGATAATATTTTCCATCACCAAACTGCCCTTTGTCTCCACTGGCCCATAGACTCCCATTCTGTGATGCTACATCACTGCCACCTATCGATCGTTAGTAGGAACTGGGGGTCATTTTTATGTGTTGTAAACAACACGTGGTCAATGGCACGATCAAGTCACTGCCGCAGATCAGCTGCATTGCACACAAAGAACAATCAATGCAGATACCCTTTCAGCAGTAAACATGGATTGTTAAAATTGATGTGCACTAAATATGCATTGCATTTGGACAATTTGGACAGATCGTTTGTCATGAATGCCCCGTGTAGCTCAGTTGGTAGAGCATGGCGTTTGCAATGCCAGGGTTGTGGGTTCGATTCCCATGGGGGGCATTTTTCAGGTTATGAAAAATGTATGCACTCAATAACTGTAAGTCGCTCTGGATAAGAGCGTCTGCTAAATGACTAAAATGTAATGCTAAAATAATGAATTAAGAGTTTCCTTGCTAATTTATCTGTGTTGTTTTGCTGGACTGTTACCTTGTAGTATTGTGAGACGTCAACATCAAATGCAATATGTCCTAATTGATTTGATTAGTATATTTGCCAGGGACCATCCACAACAAATGCATTGCACCAGATTTATCTACACAGTTCAGTTCACATCTGCAGTAATTATATGCAGCATTGTATACAGGTATTTTACTACAATTGAAATCCTTGGGTGGGCCACATAAGTGTTTTTTCAGGTTGCCTAAGTCCAAATAGTGTAATATATATATATATATATATATATATAAAGTACCATTCAAAGTTTGGACACACCTACTCATTCAAGGGTTTTTCTTTACTTTGTACTATTTTCTACATTGTAGAATAATAGTGAAGACATCAAAACTATGAAATAACACATATGGAATCATGTAGTAACCAAAAAAGTGTTAAACAAATCAAAATATATTTTATATTTGAGATTCTTCAAATAGCCACCGTTTGCCTTGATGACAGCTTTGCAAATTCTTGGAATTCTCTCAACCAGCTTCACCTGGAATGCTTTTCCAACAGTCTTGAAGGAGTTCCCACATATTCTGAGCACTTGTTGGCTGCTTTTCCTTCACTCTGCTGTCCAACTCATCCCAAACCATCTCAATTGGGTTGAAGTCGGGGGATTGTGGAGGCCAGGTCATCTGATGCAGCACTCCATCACTCTCCTTCTTGGTAAAATAGCCCTTACACAGCCTGGAGGTGTGTTGGGTCATTGTCCTGTTGAAAAACAAATGATAGTCCCACTAAGCGCAAACCAGATGGGATGGCGTATCGCTGCAGAATGCTGTGGTAGCCATGCTGGTTAAGTGTGCCTTGAATTCTAAATAAATCACTGACAGTGTCACAAGCACCATCACACCTCCTCCTCCATGCTTCACGGTGGGAACCACACATGCAGAGATCATCCGGTCACCTACTCTGCGTCTCACAAAGACACGGCGGTTGGAACCAAAAATCTCAAATTTGGACTCATCAGACCAAATGACAGATTTCCACTGGTCTAATGTCCATTGCTTGTGTTTCTTGGCCCAAGCAAGTCTCTTCTTCTTATTGGTGTCCTTTCAGTAGTGGTTTCTTTGCAGAAAAATTGACCATGAAGGCCTGATTCACACAGTCTCCTCTGAACAGTTGATGTTGAGATGTGTCTGTTACTTGAACTCTGTGAAGCATTTATTTGGGCTGCAATCTGAGGTGCAGTTAACCCGAATGAATTTTTCCTCTGCAGCAGAGGTTACTCTGGGTCTTCATTTCCTGTGGTGGTCCTCATGAGAGCCAGTTTCATCATAGTGCTTGATGGTTTTTGTGACTACACTTGAAGAAACGTTCAAAGTTCTTGAAATGTTCCAGATTGACTGACCTTCATGTCTTAAAGTAATGATGGACTGTCTGTATACAGAAAAACCCTTGAATGAGTACGTGTGTCCAAACGTTTGACTGGTACTGTATATATACTTATATTTGTAATTGTTTTATACTTTTTTTGTGATGGAAAAACGATGCAAATAGTCTGGGTAGCCATTTGATTACATGTTCAGGAGTCGTATGGCTTGGGGGTAGAAGCTGTTTACAGTGCCTTGCAAAAGTATTCATTCGCCTTGGCGTTTTTCATATTTTGTTGCATTACAACCTGTAATTTAAATTGATTTTTATTTGGATTTCATGTAATGGACATACAAAAAATAGTCCAAATTGGTGAAGTGAAATTATAAAAAATAAATAACAAATGTGGTGCGTGCATATGTATTCACCCCCTTTGCGATGAAGCACCTGAATAAGATCTGGTGCAACCAATTACCTTCAGAAGTCACATAATTAGTGAAATAAAGTCCACCTGTGTGCAATCTAAGTGTCACATGATCTCAGTATATATACACCTGTTCTGAAAGGCCCCAGAGTCTGCAACACCACTAAGCAAGGGGCACCACCAAGCAAGCGGCACCATGAAGACCAAGGAGCTCTCCAAACAGGTCAGGGACAAAGTTGTGGAGAAGTACAGATCAGGGTTGGGTTATAAAAAAATATCTGAAACGTTGAACATCCCACGGAGCACCATTATATCCATTATTAAAAAATGGAAAGAATATGGCACCACAACAAACCTGCCAAGAGAGGGCCGCCCACCAAAACTCACGGACCAGGCAAGGAGGGCATTAATCAGAGAGGCAACAAAGAGACCAAAGATAACTCTGAAGGAGCTGCAAAGCTCCACAGCGGAGATTGGAGTATCTGTCCATATGTCCACTTTAAGCCGTACACTCCACAGAGCTGGGCTTTATGGAAGAGTGGCCAGAAAAAAGCCATTGCTTAAAGAAAAAAATAAGGAAACACGTTTGGTGTTCGCCAAAAGGCTTGTGGGAGACTCCCCAAACATATGGAAGAAGGTACTCTGGTCAGATGAGACTAAAATTGAGCTTCTTGGCCATCAAGGAAAACGCTATGTCTGATACAAACCCAACACCTCTCATCACCCTGGAGTCTTTGACAATTTTTAGGGCCTTCCTCTGACACCGCCTGGTATAGAAGTCCTGGATGGCAGGAAGCTTGGCCCCAGTGATGTACTGGGTCGTATGCACTAAACTCTGTAGTGCCTTGTGGTCGGAGGCCGAGCAGTTGCCATACCAGGCAGTGATGCAACCAGTCAGGATACTCTCGATGGTGCAGCTGTAGAACCTTTTGAGGATCTGAGGACCCATGACAAATCTTTTCAGTCTCCTTAGGGGGAATAGGTTTTGTTGTGTGCTCTTCACGGCTGTCTTGGTGTGCTTGGACCATGTTAGTTTGTTGGTGATGTGGACACCAAGGAACTTGAAACTCTCAACCTGCTCCACTACAGCCCCGTCGATGAGAATGGGGGCGTGCTCGGTCCTCTTCTTTTTCCTGTAGTCCTCAATCATCTCCTTTGTCTTGATCACTTTCAGGGAGAGGTTGTTGTCCTGACACCACACGGCCAGGTCTCTGACCTCCTCCCTATAGGCTGTCTCGTCGTTGTCGGTGATCAGGCCTACCACTGTTGTGTCATCGGCAAACTTAATGATGGTGTTGGAGTCGTGCCTGTCCATGCAGTCATGAGTGAACAGGGAGTACAGGAGGGGACTGAGCATAGAAGTCATTTAGCTCGTCTGGTAGGCTCGTGTCACTGGGCAGCTCGCAGCTGTGCTTCCCTTTGTAGTCTGTAATATTTTGCAAGCCCTGCTACATCAGACGAGCATCGGAGCCGGTGTAGTACGATTCGATCTTAGTCCTGTATTGACGCTTTGCCTGTTCGTCGGAGGGCATAGTGGGATTTCTTATAAGCTTCCGGGTTAGAGTCCCGCTCCTTGAAAGTGGCAGCTCTACCGTTTAGCTCAGTGCAGATGTTGCCTGTAATCCATGGCTTCTGGTTGGGGGATGTACGTACTGTCACTGTGGGGACGACGTCATCGATGCACTTATTGATGAAGCCAGTGACTGATGTGGTGTACTCCTCAATGCCATCGGAAGAATCCCGGAACATATTCCAGTTTGTGCTAGCAAAACAGTCCTGTAGCTTAGCGTCTGCTTCATCTGACCATTTTTTTATTGACCGAGTCACTGGTGCTTCCTGCTTTAGTTTTTGCTTGTAAGCAGGAATCAGGAGGATAGAATTATGGTCAGATTTGCCAAATGGAGTTCGAGGGAGAGCTTTGTACGCGTCTCTGTGTGTGGAGTAAAGGTGGTCTAAAGTTTTTTTTCCCTTTGGTTGCACATTTAACATGCTGGTAGAAATGAGGTCAAACGGATTTAAGTTTCCCTGCATTAAAGTCCCCGGTCACAAGGAGCGCCGCCTCTGGATGAGCGTTTTCCTGTTTGGTTATGGCCGTATTACAACAGGTTTCCCGTTACGACGTCGACCACAAAGATCAATCTGCTAGCCCCGGCCCGCTAGCACACGCTAGCCGTGTCCTCTTGCTCGCTAGTGTTATAGCAGCCCCCGAACTACCTCCGAACTCTCCTATTGCTGTTCACCGGACCTTATGATAACTCAGCTATACAGCTGATGCCTGCTGGACTGTTCCTTTATACGGTACTGCATCCTGTGTATGTTTAGCCTCAGCCCAAACTTTGTCGCCATTACCAGCTGTTGTCTTAGCTCTCTTGAATAACACCTGTGATTGCTTTATGCCTCTCTCCCATGTCAATATGCCTTGCTTATTGCTGTTTTGGTTATTTCTTATTGTACTATTTCACTGTAGATCCCCCAGCCCAGCTCAACCTGCCATAGATAGCTCCTTTGTCCCACCCCCCATACACGCGGAGACCGACTCAATCGGTGCCTCCAGTGATGCTTTCTCTTTTATCGTTACCCAACACTTAGGTTTATCTCCACTGTACTCATATCCTTCCATATCCTTTTCTGTACATAATGCCCTGAATCTATTCTACAACGCCCGGAAACCTGCCCCTTTTTTTCTCTGTACCCAACGCACTAGAAGACCAGTACTTAAAGCCTTTAGCCATATCCTTATTCTACTCCTCCTCTGTTCCTCTGGTGATGTAGAGGTTAACCCAGGCCCTGTAGCCCCCAGTATCACTCCTATTCCCCAGGCGTTATCATTTGTTGACTTCTGTAACCGTAAAAGCATTGGTTTCTTGCACGTTAACATCCGAAGCCTCCTCCCTAAGTTTGAGTTATTCACTGCGTTAGCACACTCCGCCAACCCTGATGTCCTAGCAGTGTCTGAATCCTGGCTTAGGAAGGCCACCAAAAATGCAGAAATGTCCATCCCCAAATACAACATTTTCCGTCTCGATAGAACTGCCAAAGGGGGTGGGGTTGCAATCTACTGTAGAGATAGCCTGCAGAGCTCTATCGTACTATCCAGGTCTGTGCCCAAACAGTTTGAGCTTCTACTTCTAAAAATCCACCTTTCCAGAAATAAGTCTCTCACTGTTGCCGCTTGCTACAGACCCCCCTCAGCCCCGAGCTGTGCCCTGGACACCGTATGTGAACTGATTGCCCCCCATCTATCCTCAGAGTTCGTACTGCTTGGTGACCTAAACTGGGATATGCTTAACACCCCGGCCATCCTACAATCTAAACTAGATGCCCTCAATCTCACACAAATTATCAACGAACCTACCAGGTACAACCCTAAATCTGTAAACATGGGCACCCTCATAGATATCATCCTGACAAATTTACCCTCTAAATACACCTCCGCTGTCTTCAACCAGGATCTCAGTGATCACTGCCTTATTGCCTGCGTCCGTAATGGATCCGCGGTCAAACGACCACCCCTCATCACTGTCAAACGCTCCCTAAAACACTTTAGCGAGCAGGCCTTTCTAATTGACCTGGCCCGGGTATCCTGGATGGATATTGACCTCATTCTGTCAGTAGAGGATGCCTGGTTGTTCTTTAAAAGTGCTTTCCTCTCAATCTTAAATAAGCATGCCCCATTCAAAAAATTCAGAACTAAGAACAGATATAGCCCCTGGTTCTCCTCAGACTTGACTGCCCTTGACCAGCACAAAAACATCCTGTGGCGTACTGCATTAGCATCGAACAGCCCCCGCGATATGCAACTTTTCAGGGAAGTCAGGAACCAATATACACAATCAGTTAGGAAAGCAAAGGGTAGCTTTTTCAAACAGAAATGTGCATCCTGTAGCACTAACTCCAAAAAGTTTTGGGACACTGTAAAATCCATGGAAAATAAGAGCACCTCCTCCCAACTGCCCACTGCACTGAGGCTAGGAAACACTGTCACCACCGATAAATCTACAATAATCGAGAATTTCAACAAGCATTTTGCTAAGGCTGGCCATGCTTTCCACCTGGCTACCACTACCCCGGCCACCAGCTCTGCACCCTCTGCTGCAACTTGCCCATGCCCCCCCCCCCCCGCCCCCCCGCTTCTCCTTCACACAAATTCAGACAGCTGATGTTCTGAAAGAGCTGAAAAATCTGGACCCCTACAAATCAGCTGGGATAGACAATCTGGACCCTTTCTTTCTAAAATTAGCCGCCGAAATTGTCGCAAACCCTATTTCTAGCCTGTTCAACCTCTCTTTCGTAATGTCTGAGATCCCCAGAGATTGGAAAGCTGCCACGGTCATCCCCCTCTTCAAAAGGGGTGACACTCTAGATCCAAACTGTTACAGACCTATATCCATCCTGCCCTGCCTTTCGAAAGTATTTGAAAGCCAAGTTAACAAACATATCACCGACCATTTCGAATCCCACCGTACCTTCTCCGCTATGCAATCTGGTTTCCGAGCTGGTCATGGGTGCACCTCAGCCACGCTCAAGGTCCTAAACGATATTATAACCGCGATCGATAAAATACAGTACTGCGCAGCCGTCTTCATCGACCTGGCCAAGGCTTTCGACTCTGTCAACCACCGCATTCTTATTGGCAGACTAAATAGCCTTGGTTTCTCTAATGACTGCCTCGCCTGGTTCACCAACTACTTCTCAGATAGAGTTCAATGTGTCAAATCGGAGGGCCTGTTGTCTGGACCTCTGGCCGTCTCTATGGGGGTGCCACAGGGTTCAATTCTTGGGCCGACTCTATTCTCTGTGTATATCAATGATGTTGCTCTTGCTGCTGGTGAAGCTCGGATCCACCTCTATGGGGACGACACCATTTTGTATACATCTGGCCCTTCATTGGACACTGTGTTAACAAACCTCCAAACAAGCTTCAACGCCATACAACACTCCTGACCTAGAGTATGTGGACATCTACAAATACCTAGGTGTCTGGTTAGACTGTAAACTCTCCTTCCACACTCACATTAAGCATCTCCAATCAAAAGTTAGATCTAGAATCGGCTTCCTATTTCGCAACAAAGCCTCCTTCACTCATGCTGCTGAACATGCCCTCGTAAAACTGACTATCCTACCGATCCTTGACTTCGGCGATGTCATTTACAAAATAGCCTCCAACACTCTACTCAGCAAATTGGATGTAGTCTATCACAGTGCCATCCGTTTTGTCACCAAAGCCCCATATACTACCCACCATTGTGACCTGTACGCTCTTGTTGGCTGGCCCTCACTACATATTCGTCGCCAAACCCACTGGCTCCAGGTCATCTATAAATCACTGGTAGGCAAATCCCCATCTTACCTTAGCTCACTGGTCACCATAGCAACACCCACCCGTAGTCTGCGCTCCAGCAGGTATATCTCACTGGTCATCCCCAAAGCCAACACCTCCTTTGGCCGCCATTCCTTCCAGTTCTCTGCTGCCAATGACTGGAACGAACTGCAAAAATCTCTGAAGCTGGAGACTCTTATCTCCCTCACTAACTTTAAGCATCAGTTGTCAGAGCAGCTTACCGATCACTGCACCTGTACACAGCCATTCTGAAATTAGCCCACCCAACTACCTCATCCCCATATTGTTATTTATTTTGCTAATTTGCATCCCAATATCTCTATTTGCACATCATCTTTTGCACATCTATCATTCCAGTGTTAATACGAAATTGTAACTATTTTGCACTATGGCCTATTTATTGCCTTACCTCCATAACTTACTACATTCGCACACACTGTATATATAGTTTCTCTTTGTATTTTTGACTTAATGTTTTGTTTACCCCATATGTAACTCTGTGTTGTTGTTTTTATCGCACTGCTTTGCTTTATCTTGGCCAGGTCGCAGTTGTAAATGAGAACTTGTTCTCAACTGGCTTACCTGGTTAAATAAAGGTGAAATAAAATAAATAAAGTATACAGTTCATTGAGTGCGGTCTTAGTGCTAGCATCGGTTTGTGGTGGTAAATAGACAGTTACGACGAATATAGATGAAAACTCTCTTGGTATATAGTGTGGTCTACAGCTTATCATGAGATAGTCTACCTCAGGCGAGCAAAACCTAGAGACTTCCTTAGATATCGTGCACCAGCTGTTGTTTACAAATATAAATAGACTGCCACCCCTTGTCTTACCAGAGGCTGCTGTTTTATCCTGCCGATACAGTGTGTAACCCGCCAGCTGTATGTTATTCATGTCTTCGTTCAGCGACGACTCTGTGAAACATAAGATATTACAATTGGTAGGATATACGTGCTTGTAGTTCGTCCAATTTATTATCAAGCGATTGTACGTTGGCCAATAGTATCGATGGCAAAGGCAGATTAGCCACTCGTCGCCGGCTCCTTACCAGGCACCCCAATCTCCTTCCGCGATATCTCCTTTTCTTTCTACTGCGAATGACGGGGATGAGGGCCCTGTCGGGTGTCTGGCGCAAATTACTCTCGTCCGACTCATTAAAGAAAAATTATTAGTCCAGTTCAAGGTGAGTAATTGCTGTTCTGATGTCCAGAAGCTCTTTTCGGTCATAAGAGACGGTAGCAGCAACATTATGTACAAAATAAGTTACAAACAATGTGAAAAAACAAACAAAATAGCACGGTTGGTTAAGAGTCCATAAAACGGCAGCCATCCCCTCCGGCGCCATCAAAATTATTTGTATAAAAGTAGACATAGATTAGTTAGTTGTCACTAACCACTTACCAAAAAAACACAGTTTACACTTATTTATAGTGGCACCCTGTCCTTGTTTCCTTCCCTCATCTGCAGATCCTTTCACATCAGTACAGATGAAGGAGAGGAGACGTGGAGAAGAAGCCTTTTGATTGGGTGGGATTTGGGATTCTGCTCAAATCCCTCTTCATTACCCATAACGCAGACAGTAATATGTGTATGTTCTGTAGTTTTTCTCTGCTCTTCATCTGTGTGTTTCCCCCTCTGTCCACCAGGGCGCACCATTCCTTGTGCGGTCAGTCAGTGTGGGAGAACAGTGGCCGCAGCAGCAGAATGCCCCAATTAGGCCACACCCTGCCAGCACCTCTCCCCCACGCAGCCACTGGACCACAAGGTGAGCTACTATACTATACTATACTATACTACTGTACTGCTATTGATAACATATCAGCCTCAGTCAATTTGAGTCTACAGTCATTTCCCTTCTCGCATCCCTCTGATTTTCTCTCTTCATCACTCTTATAATAATAATAATAATCTATGCATCTCTCTCTCTGTCCATTTCCATTCATACATTTACTGTCAATTAACTCAGTCTCTGACTCTCTCCTCTCTCTTTCCCTCCCTCCCTCTCTCTCTACAGGAGGATCCGTGGAGAGGCTAAGAAGTGTCGTAAGGTGTACGGCATCGAGCACCGGGATCAATGGTGCACCGCCTGTCGCTGGAAGAAAGCCTGCCAGCGCTTCCATGACTGAACCCCTAACCGAAGAAAAGAGGGATGAAGAGCAAGAAAGAGTTATGGAGGAGAAAAAGAAAGTGAGAGATTCTGGCTGAAGAGAGGAGCAGTCACCTCTTCAAGTGAAGACTGAGGAAAGATCTGGGTGTCAACCAGTGGAGCACCGTGTACGTTGATGTTTATTTCTTTTTTTGTTTTGTTAGTTTTTTGTACTTTTTACAACTTTACTAAAAGTTTTTATGTATTTTGTTCATGTCTTTGAGAACTTTGGTTCTTGTGTGTTGGTGCTCAAGGTGAACTTGGCGGGCGCAGCTTACTGATCTATGACCGGTAACCTATGACCTATACCCGCAGCATAGTCCCGCATCTCAGTTTCTTTGTCTTCTTGCCCAGGGAGGGGCTACACAGGAAGCGGACCTTGATCCTCTTCTCTTCCAAATCTTTGGCTTTAACCTATAACCAGCAGCTATATAGGGGATGCCAATTACTCTTTGACATCATGCCGTCCATAACTTGGCTTAGAAACAAGGCTTTCTGCTTGTTGCCAAGGGTGTGCTTGAGCCAGGCAGGTGTTGAGCAGAATATCTGAAATATCTGTAAATCAACCCAACTTCCAAATGCCTGGGCAAGAACAGATCCATATGATACAAAGATTAACCGATCCATTCACGCTTTGGCTTTCTGTCAGTGTAGGCGGTGGAGAATAATGATTAGGAGAAGAAAGTCAAGTGATACGAGGAGGGAGTTAGCCCTAAGTAGCAGAGGTAAAGCTTCATTAAATACTTAGTAACAAGCATGCTAAATACAGGACCTATGTCAGAGAGGAGAGTTGCTGGCCATTAACTTGTTCAGTTATTTGTTAATAATGGATACCATCTGTTGTCAATTGCATAAAGTGCACTAATTGGCTGGGAGAATCCCCCTTGACCTATAGGATTCCATCTGCTCATGATCTACCAATCAACGGTAACCAGTAAGTTGTGTCCTAAACATTGAGAATTGATTGGAGAGTTGTAATTGGAGGAGAAGTCAAATGCAGATTTGGGAGTCATATGTCCAACCTGTCTGATGATGTTGTTATAAGCCATTTATTCCTGCAAATATGTAGCTTTGTTATTGTAATTGGCTTTTTTAAGGAAACAAAAATAACGTTTTGTCGACGTCGACTATGTAATTTGTATAGTGTGTTTCGTTATATTATCCAGCAATGTTGTGTCTAAATTTTGCAACTGTCATTTTTCTAAGATGTGTTAAATACAATGTTCCGCCAGGAATTACCATGTTGTGGGATATAGGAATCAATTCACATACTTTAGACCAATCAGATGTCATTCACACTGATTTTCACTTCTCTGAGCATGATGCAAGCAACTGTTAAAAGATAAAGACTCAGTATCTCGTCCTTGTTGTTAGCAGCTACTGTAGCTATCCTTTCTGTTTTGCCTTAGGCCTCTAAGTTGGGGGGGGGGGGGGGGGTTGAGTTACACCACAAATGGCCTTATAATGGGCTTTAGTTACACTAACAGATATCATTTAATGCACTGTAGACACTATGACAGAATAGGGCATGGAAGTATTGGGTCCCTTTACAACATGGAGGTCATTGGCAGGTTGTGTCTTATTTACTCACGTCATTGTAATAAAATGATCCATTTGTATAATATATTTCAGCAGGAATCTATCTCCATACATTTGTCATATACTTTGATAGCCAATACCCCCATACCAGTCTCATTAGTGGCGATACACTAACTGAATTATATTATAGAGGTTCCTGGTTAGATGTGGAATGTACCACATGGTGCCAATAATAATAACTTAAATATGGTGCCAGCATTGAGTCTGAATGCATTTACTAAGACTAAGGGCTTATCTTAAAATGATATGCTGCTCGAGGGCATTGTGGCCCTAACCCAAACCCTTGTCACTCTACCACCTATTGTAAATGAACATGCATACATCTCTGTTGATAAAGCGTTTAAGGAACGTTCGGCATAAACAGATGTTTCATATGTTAAGACCCAAAATATATTAATGATTGTTTATTGAAACTCATGTTTCCTTGCAGTAAGCCAATGAATCCACAGAAGCAAATAAACAAAATGTTATTTATATACATTGTGCTATGTATGTACTTAGAGAAAAAACAACCGTTGAATAAAGTATAATTTGTATTATGATGCACTCATTTTATATGGAATCTGAAATGTTTTTGTCTTTTTGATGTTGAAATATACTTGATAAAGATGTATCCTGTCTCTAGTAGTCTTCTATTTTGTCTTTTTTTAAATCTTGTACTGGGCCTTGTAAGTTAGATGTAAAGTTATGTTTGAATATGCTCAAATATGTGACTGAAACTACTCTAGGCTTTCCATTTTGGCTTGTGAGTCTGTATCTATACAGGAGAGTTTATTCAAGAGAACATGATGATGATGATGATTATTATACAAGACAATATTGATCTGGAAATGTTTTGTGTAATAAATGAAGCGTTGTGGGATTGATATAAACTGTCATTATCTTGTGAACATTCTAGAACATTGGAACAAAACACCTCAAGACACAGAATCATTTGCTGCATGACAAGCCACAAAAGAAAAAGTAAACTATCTTTATTGATATGTTCAATTTCTGCTATTTACAGGTTTTATACTGCACAACAAAATGGTTTCACATAACAATTTAAAGAAAAAGAACACTTTTCATACATACTAGTAGGCTACATCTTTGTCAGCTACAACAAACACAAGCCAAGGTTCATTTCAAATCAGAACATTAGTTTTGCCAACAGATCATTGGTATATGAGCATGGATAACTTATTGTAGTCTTATACAGTAGGGACAGTTCATTGTGATGTTTTGCACCAAATTATAGTAGACACTATCAGGGTTGATATTGAAGTTTGGAGAATATTTATAGAATATTAAGAAGTTCTGAACATGTCAATAGGTTACAGATTAAGCCATCCACACACCTAATAATGAGATTGTGCTACATATCAGATAGTCATGAATGTAGTATCCTAGTACCTTGAAAGAAATCTGAAAGAAAATGTTTGGTCAGCCACTAGAGGGTAGCGCAATAAAGAGGGTGACATGCCCTGATTAGCCAAAGACAGTCACCCTCTCTCTCATGTACTGATGTACCAAAGGCAGTACAGTAGGCTATCGATAGGCAGAAACTGCTTCTCCAATAGAAACCCCGATAACGCTTCTAGGCGATGTCATGGCGACGTTGGCTAGCTAAACTCACGTCTAGAAACACGTAATCGGGTCTAAAGGTTGTCCGCCGAACTGCGCATGTGCAGGCTGTCAACTCAAAGGCACTCCTTCAATATAAAGTTGTTTTTGACGAAAATAAAAACGTGTCAGTTTGTCACTTTTACAAGGTTGGAGTAATAACATGTTCAAATACTTATGCCATTGCCTCGAATCTAGGTTGTGCCTTTAGATTGTGAAAATTAACAACTAAGTAATAATTGTTCACATCTCTCATTAATGACTTCTCAAACCCCAAACCCTGGTCTGCATGGTCTGTTTTGAAAGTGTTTACCGAAGTCTCGCGATGTTGCGCCTCTGGGTTTAGAAACTTTGTGGATGTACTATACTGGTTCAGGAAACCAATGGACACTTCACTTGTAAGTCATTGAAAGTTTCCACTGAATTAACCCATGTAATACTAATAGCCATGATTGATGAAGGCAAAGATGTTTTGAAAAGTTACATTACAGATACAGTATGGAAAAGCGAAACAAATACAGTGTGTTTGTTTGACTATGATAATAATCCAGAGTAATTCTCTGATAAACCATTAATACATTGTATTTTTCACTATTTTTTTTAGCTTTTATTCATAATATGTTGTTATCGTTATCAATGAGAAATATACAAGACTTAATCTATAATGCTCCAGTGTGGATTTTCATGAGAGGTTGTGTTCAGAACAGAAGTTTAATCATCACCGTGGTCGGGGGTTTGCTAGGTTATGGCAGGGATACGGTTGCCTTGGGCATGGCTACACCTCGTTCTGTAGGGTGATGTCAGCGGAGATGCTGTTGTAGGACTTGTTGGCTCGGGTGCTCATGCCCAGGTACTGCTTCAGGAAGTCACTGAAGCGTTTCTGGTTGTTCCACTTGCGGGCAGATTTCCGGACGCCTATGAACCCGCCATAGCGCTTCTGCAAGGGCCTCCCAGGGCCCATCAATTTCCTGTAGCCGTGCCTTCCCTTCAGGAACCCCCCAAAGCGCTTTGACAGACTTATCCCCGCCGCTCCGTCCTGCTCTCTCTCTGTCACGCTATCCCCCTCTTCCTCGTCCATTTCCTCCATTTCCCGGGGCAGCTGGGAGTTGTAGGCAGCATCGGCAGGGGTTCGCTGGCTCTCACTGCCCAGCTCGTCTGTCCCCAGAGCACGGGCCACGTGGTCAAACCTCTGCAGGGCTGCTAGGTACATCAGCCCCCCGTCACCCTGCTCTTCTTCTTCCTCTGGCAGCATGGCCTCCACCTCCTCCTGGGCCCGCTTCAGCATGGCGGCGCCCCCTATGGACAGGGAGGGTAACTGTGGCGGTGCCGAGACCTTGCGACACAGGTCCCAAGTGAAGGCAGGGGAGACGTTACCCTCACACTCCACCAGACACACCTGAGAGGAGAGAGGGAGGGAAACACAGAGCACATGATCGAGAGAGAGAGAGAGGACAAACCAAAGTTATGATTTGTTAGTTATTGGTTCATTCCCCAGTCACCACTTTGTCCAGGGGCTGTACAGAGCAGAGGAGGCTGCTGAGAGGAGGACGGCTCATTATAATGGCTGGAATGGAGTGAATGGAATTGTACCAAACACATGAAAACCACGTATTAGATGTGTTCGATACCACTACATTTGTTCTGTTCCAGCCATTACTATGAGCCTGTCCTCCCCAAATAAGGTGCCACCAGTACACTTTCTGTCAAATGCTGACGTAAAAATGGCTTTATGCGTTTGATTGAGATAGACGATTATACACCGTCAGACACTGGGATTCCCATTGTGAGGGTGGCAGGTAGCCTAGTGGTTAGAGTGTTGGGCAAGTAACCGAAAGGTTGCTGGTTTGAGTACCCGAGCCAATGTGCCCTTAAGCAAGGCACTTAACCCTTATTTGCTCCAGGGGTGCCGTACTACTATGGCTGACCCTATAAAACTGCACCTATCTGGTGTATGTGACAATAAAACATATACAGTACCAGTCAAAAGTTTGGACACACCTACTCATTCAAGGGTTTTTCTTTATTTGTTCTATTTTCTACATTGTAGAATAATAGTGAAGACATCAAAACTATGACATAACACATATGGAATCATGTAGTGAGGGGGTGCTCAAATAAGCAAAGAGAAACGACAGTCTATCATTACTTTAATACATGAAGGTCAGTCAATACGGAACATTTCAATAACTTTTAAAGTTTCTTCAAGTGCAGTCGCAAAAACCATGATGAAACTGGCTCTCGTGAGGACTGCCACAGGAATGGAAGACCCAGATTTACCTCTGCTGCAGAGGATAAGTTCATTAGAGTTACCAGCCTCAAAAATTGCAGCCCAAATAAATGCTTCACAGAGTTTAAGTAACAGACACATCTCAACATCAACTGTTCAGAGGGGACTGTGTGAATCAGGACTTCATAGTCTAATTGCTGCAAAGAAACCACTACTACAGGAGACCAATAAGAAGAAGAGACCTGCTTGGACCAAGAAATACGAGCAATGGACATTAGACCGGTGGAAATGTATCCTGTGGTCTGGAGTCCAAATTTGAGATTTTTGGTTCCAACCGCCGTGTCTTTGTGAGACGCAGTGTGGGTGAACGGATTATCTCCGCATGTGTATTTCCCGCCGTAAAGCATGGAGGAGGAGGTGTTATGGTGTGGGGGTGCTTTGCTGGTGACACTGTCTGTGATTTATATAGAATTCAAGGCACAGTTAACCAGCATGGCTACCACAGCATTCTGCAGTGATACATCATCCCATCTGGTTTGGTCTTTGGTATCTGGTATTTTATTAGGATCCCCATTAGCTGTTGCAAAAGCAGCAGCTACTCTTCCTGGGGTCCACACAAAACATGAAACATGACATAATACAGAACATTAATAGACAAGAACAGCTCAAGGACAGAACTACATACATTTAAAAAAAAGGCACACATAGCCTACATATCAATACATACACACACAAACTATCTAGGTCAAATAGGGGAGAGGAGTTGTGCCGTGAGGTGTTGCTTTATCTGTTTTTTTAAACCAGGTTTGCGGTTTATTTGAGCAATATTAGATGGAACGGAGTTCCATGCAATAATGGCTCTATATAATACTGTACTATTTCTTGAATTTGTTCTGGATTTGGGGACTGTGAAAAGACCCCTGGTGGCATGTCTGGTGGGGTAAGTGTGTGTGTCAGAGCTGTGTCTAAGTTGACTATGAAAACAATTTGGGATTTTCAACGCATTAATGTTTCTTATAAAAATAAGAAGTGATGCAGTCAGTCTCTCCTCAACTCTTAGCCAAGAGAGACTGGCATGCATAGTATTTATATCAGCCCTCTGATTACAATGAAGAGCAAGCCGTGCTGCTCTGTTTTGGGCCAGCTGCAACTTAACTAGGTCTTTCCTTGCAGCACTGGACCACACGACTGGACAATAATCAAGATTAGACAAAACTAGAGCTTGCAGAACTTGCTTTTTGGAGTGTGGTGTCAAAAAAGCAGAGCATCTCTTTATTATAGACAGTCCTCTCCCCATTTTTACAACCATTGAATCTATATGTTTAGGCCATTATAGTTTACAATCTAAGGTAACGCCAAGTAATTTAGTCTCCTTAACTTGTTCAACAGCCACACCATTCATCACCAGATTCAGGTCTAGAACTTGGGAAATGATTTGTACCAAATACAATGCTCTTAGTTTTAGAGATGTTCAGGACCAGGTTATTAGTGGCTACCCATTCCAAAACAGACTGCAACTCTTTGTTAACGGTTCAGTGACTTCATTAGCTGTGGTTGTTGATGCGTATATGGTTGAATCATCAGCATACATGGACACACATGCTTTGTTTAATGCCAGTGGCAGATCATTGGTAACAATAGAACAGAGTAGAGGGCCTAGAGAGCTGCCCTGTGATACACCACACCTTACATGTTTGACATTAGAGAAGCTTCCATGAAAGAAAACCCTTTGAGTTCTATTAGATAGATAGCTCTGAATCCACGATATGGCAGAGGTTGAAAAGCCATAAGACATACTGTAAGTTTTTTTAACAACAGGCTATATATGGTCAGTAATATCAAAGGCTGCACTGAAATCTAACAGTACAGCTCCCACAATCTTCTTATTATCAATTTCTTTCAACCAATCATCAGTCATTTGTGTCAGTGCAGTAGATGTTGAGTGCCCTTCCCTGTAAGCATGCTGAAAGTCTATTGTTAATTTGTTTACAGAGAAATAGCATTGTATTTGGTCAAACACAATTTTTTCCAACAGTTTACTAAGAGCCGGCAGCAAGCTTATAGGTCTGCTGTTAGAACCAGTAAAGGCCGCTATACCATTCTTGGGAAGCGGAATTACTTTGGCTTCCCTCCAGGCCTAAGGACAAATACTTTCCTCTAGGCTCAGATTAAAGATATGACAGATAGGAGTGACTATAGAGTCAGCTACCATCCTCAGTAGCTTTCCATCTAAGTTGTCAATGCCAGGAGGTTTGTCATTATTGATCGATAACAATAATTTTCCCACCTCTCCCACACTAACTTTACAAAATGCAAACTTGCAATGCTTTTCTTTCATTATTTGTTTTTTAATGCATGAATACGATGGCTCACTGTTCATTGTTGGCATTTCCTGCCTAACTTTGCCCACTTTGCCAATGAAGTAATCATTAAAATAATTGGCAACATCAAATGGTTTTGTGATGAATAAGCCATCTGATTCAATGAAAGATGGAGTTGAATTTGTCTTTCTGCCCATAATGTCATTTAAAGTACTCCAAAGTTTTTTTCCATCATTCTTTATATCATTGATCTTGGCTTCATAGTACAGTTTCTTTTTATTTTTGTTGAGTTTAGTCACATCATTTCTCAATTTGCAGTAAGTCAACCAGTCAGATGTGCAGCCAGACTTATTAGCCACTCCTTTTGCTCCATCTCTTTCAACCATACAGTTTGGGTAGCTTAGTGGGACTATCATTTGTTTTTCAACAGGACAATGACCCAACACACCTCCAGGCTGTGTAAGGGCTATTTTACCAAGAAACAGAGTGATGGAGTGCTGCATCAGATGACCTGGCCTCCACAATCCCCTGATCTCAACCCAATTGAGATGGTTTGGGATGAGTCGGACGGTAGAGTGAAGGAAAAGCAGCCAACAAGTGCTCAGCATATGTGAGAACTCCTTCAAGACTGTTGGAAAAGCATTCCAGGTGAAACTGTTTGAGAGAATGCCAAGAGTGTGCAAAGCTGTCATCAAGGCAAAGGGTGGCTATTTGAAGAATCTCAAATATTAAATATATTTTGATTTGTTTAACACTTTTTTGGTTACTACATGATTCCATATGTGTTATTCCATAGTTTTGATGTCTTTACTATTATTCTCCAATGTAAAAAATAGTAAAAATAATGAAAAACCCTTCATGAGTAGGTGTGTCCAAACTTTTGACTGGTAGTGCATGTATTTTTTAAAGAATGATAGACAAATATTTATAAAATCAAATCAAATCAAAATCAAATTTTATTTGCCACATGCGCCGAATACAACAGGTGTAGACAGTGCAAATAATCTGGGTAGCCATGATTAGCTGTTCAGGAATCTTATGGCTTGGGGGTAGAAGCTGTTAAGAAGCCTTTTGGACCTAGACTTGGTGCTCCGGTACCGCTTGCCGTGCGGTAGCAGAGAGAACAGTCTATGACTAGGGTGGCTAGAGTCTCTGACAATTTTTAGGGCCTTCCTCTGACACCGCCTGGTATAGAGGTCCTGGATGGCAGGAAGCTTGGCCCCAGTGATGTACTGGGCCGTACACACTACATTCTGTACTACCTTGCGGTCGGAGATTGAGCAGTTTCCATACCAGGCAGTGATGCAACCAGTCAGGATGCTCTCGATGGTGCAGCTGCAGAACCTTTTGAGGATCTGAGGACCCATGCCAAATCTTTTCAGTCTCCTAAGGGGGAATAGGCTTTGTCGTGCCCTCTTCACAACTGTCTTGGTGTGTTTGGACCATGATAGTTTGTTGGTGATGTGGACACCAAGGAACTTGAAGCTCTCAACCTGTTCCACTACAGCCCCGTCGGTGAGAATGGGGGCGTGCTCAGTCCTCTTTTTTCCCCTGTAGTCCACAAACAACCTCCATCCTGGTCGTTGTGGACCACTTTTCCAAAGCCTGCCAGCTCCTTCTTCTGCCCGGTCTCCCCACGGCCCTGCAGACTGCGGAGGCCCTGTTTACACACGTCTTCCGGCACTACGGGGTGCCAGAGGACATAGTGTCTGACCAGGGTCCCCAGTTCACATCCAGGGTCTGGAAGGCGTTCGTTGAACGTCTGGGGGTCTCAGTCAGCCTGACCTTTGGTTTTCACCCCGAGAATAATGGGCAGGTGGAACAGGTGAATCAGGATGTGGATAGGTTCCTGCGGTCCTACTGCCAAGACCGGCCGGGGGAGTGGTCTGTGTTCTTGCCATGGGCCGAATATGCCCAGAACTCTCTCCGCCATTCCTCCACTAACCTAACACATTTTCAATGTCAGCCGTGGGATCAGAGCCAGACCGAGGCTCCTGCAGTGGATGACTGGTTTCGGTGCACGGAGGAGATGTGGAAGGCTGCTCACGTCCACCTCCAACGCGAAGTGCGTCGCCAGAAGGTCAACGCTGACCGCCACCGCAGTGAGGCCCCGGTCTTTGTACCAGGTGATCGGGTCTGGCTCTCGACCCGGAATCTGCCCCTCCGCCTGCCCTTTCGGAAGCTGAGCCCGCGGTTTGTGGGGCCATTCAAAATCACCTCATCACAAGAAGGAAAGAAATTCCACAAATTAATTGCACACTTGTTAATTGAAATGCATTGCAGGTGACTACCTCATGAAGCTGGTTGAGAGAGTGCCAAGAGTGTGGAAAGCTGTCATCAAGGCAAATATATTTTGATTTGTTTAACACTTTTTGGATACTACATGATTCCATATGTGTCATTTCATAGTTTTGATGTCTTCACTATTATTCTACAATGTAGAAAATAGTAAATATAAAGAAAAACCCTGGAATGAGTAGGTGTGTCCAAACTTTTGACTGGTACTGTATATTTAGAATCAGTCAGGGGGTTTGGGGTTTCTCTGAACGCGTCACTGTCTAGTCTCGCAGTCTCTCAGTGGAGATTCTCCACATCAGAACTAAATCTGCTATCAACACATACACACGCACACACACAAATATTATCCTTATCTCAGGGTGCCGAGTCATACCAAAGACTATAAAAAATGGGACCCTATGCGTCTCTGCTTGGCACTCAGCATTAAGGAGATAGATTTGGGGAAGTTAGACTAGCGTCCTGTCTATGAGCCGTTCTGGCTTGAACAAGCCAAGGCTACTTACAGTGGGGGAAAAAAGTATTTAGTCAGCCACCAATTGTGCAAGTTCTCCCACTTAAAAAGATGAGAGTGGCGCAGTGGTCTAAGGCACTGCATCGCAGTGCTAACTGTGCCACTAGAGATCCTGGTTCGAATCCAGGCTCTGTCGCAGCCAGCCGCAACCAGGAGACTCATGGGCGGCGCACAATTGGTCCAGGGTAGGGGAGGGAATGGCCGGCAGGGATGTAGCTCAGTTGATAGAGCATGGCTTTGCAACGCCAGGGTTGAGGGTTCGTTTCCCACGGGGGGCCAGTATAAAAAGATATGTATTCACTAACTGTAAGTCACTCTGGATAAGAGCGTCTGCTAAATGACTAAAATGTAATTTTCATCATAGGTACACGTCAACTATGACAGACAAAATGAGAAAAAAAATCCAGAAAATCACATTGTAGGATTTTTTATGAATTTATTTGCAAATTATGGTGGAAAATAAGTATTTGGTCAATAACAAAAGTTTCTCAATACTTTGTTATATACCCTTTGTTGGCAATGACACAGGTCAAACGTTTTCTGTAAGTCTTCACAAGGTTTTCACACACTGTTGCTGGTATTTTGGCCCATTCCTCCATGCAGATCTCCTCTAGAGCAGTGATGTTTTGGGGCTGTCGCTGGGCAACACAGACTTTCAACTCCCTCCAAAGATTTTCTATGGGTTTGAGATCTGGAGACTGGCTAGGCCACTCCAGGACCTTGAAATGCTTCTTACGAAGCCACTCCTTCGTTGTCCGGGCGGTGTGTTTGGGATCATTGTCATGCTGAAAGACCCAGCCACGTTTCATCTTCAATGCCCTTGCTGATGGAAGGAGGTTTTCACTCAAAATCTCACGATACATGGCCGCATTCATTCTTTCCTTTACACGGATCAGTCGTCCTGGTCCCTTTGCAGAAAAACAGCCCCAAAGCATGATGTTTCCACCCCCATGCTTCACAGTAGGTATGGTGTTCTTTGGATGCAACTCAGCATTTTTTGTCCTTCAAACACGACGAGTTGAGTTTTTACCAAAAAGTTCAATTTTGGTTTCATCTGACCATATGACATTCTCCCAATCCTCTTCTGGATCATCCAAATGCACTCTAGCAAACTTCAGACGGGCCTGGACATGTACTGGCTTAAGCAGGGGGACACGTCTGGCACTGCAGGATTTGAGTCCCTGGCGGCATAGTGTGTTACTGATGGTAGGCTTTGTTACTTTGGTCCCAGCTCCCTGCAGGTCATTCACTAGGTCCCCCCGTGTGGTTCTGGGATTTTTGCTCACCGTTCTTGTGATCATTTTGACCCCACGGGGTGAGATCTTGCGTGTAGCCCCAGATCGAGGGAGATTATCAGTGGTCTTGTATGTCTTCCATTTCCTAATAATTGCTCCCACAATTGATTTCTTCAAACCAAGCTGCTTACCTATTGCAGATTCAGTCTTCCCAGCCTGGTGCAGGTCTACAATTTTGTTTCTGGTGTCCTTTGACAGCTCTTTGGTCTTGGCCATAGTGGAGTTTGGAGTGTGACTGTTTGAGGTTGTGGGCAGGTGTCTTTTATACTGATAACATGTTCAAACAGGTGCCATTAATACAGGTAACGAGTGGAGGACAGAGGAGCCTCTTAAAGAAGAAGTTACAGGTCTGTGAGAGCCAGAAATCTTGGAGCTCTTTGGCATCAACTCAACTCGCCGTGTTTGGAGGAGGAGGAATGCTGCCTATGACCCCAAGAACACCATCCTCACCGTCAAACATGGAGGTGGAAACATTATGCTTTGGGGATGTTTTTCTGCTTAGGGGATAGGACAACTTCACCGCATTAAAGGGACGATGGACGGGGCCATGTACCGTCAAATCTTGGGTGAGAACCTCCTTCCCTCAGTCAGGGCATTGAAAATGGGTCGTGGATGGGTATTCCAGCATGACAATGACCCAAAACACACGGCCAAGGGAACAAAGGAGTGGCTCAAGAAGAAGCACATTAAGGTCCGTGAGTGGCCTAGCCAGTCTCCAGATCTTCATCCAATAGAAAATCTGTGGAGGGAGCTGAAGATTCGAGTTGCCAAACGTCAGCCTCGAAACCTTAATGTCTTGGAGAAGATTTGCAAAGAGGAGTGGAACAAAATCCCTCCTGAGATGTGTGCAAACCTGGTGGCCAACTACAAGAAACATCTGACCTCTGTGATTGCCAACAAGGGTTTTGCCACCAAGGGTTTTGCCACCGAGCTCTTTGGCATCAACTCAACTCGCCGTGTTTGGAGGAGGAGGAATGCTGCCTATGACTCCAAGAACACCATCCCCACCGTCAAACATGGAGGTGGAAACATTATGCTTTGCAGGTGTTTTTCTGCTAAGGGGACAGGACAACTTCACCGCATCAAGGGGACGATGGACGGGGCCATGTACCGTCAAAACTTGGGTGAGAACCTCCTTCCCTCAGCCAGGGCATTGAAAATGGGTCGTGGATGGGTATTCCAGCATGACAATGACCCAAAACACACGGCCAAGGCAACAAAGGAGTGGCTCAAGAAGAGGCACATTAAGGTCCTGGAGTGGCCTAGCAGTCTCCAGACCTTAATCCCATAGAAAATCTGTGGAGGGAGCTGAAGGTTCTAGTTGCCAAACGTCAGGCTCGAAACCTTAATGACTTGGAGAAGATCTGCAAAGAGGAGTGGGACAAAATCCCTCCTGAGATGTGTGCAAACCTGGTGGCCAACTACAAGAAACATCTGACCTCTGTGATTGCCAACAAGGGTTTTGCCACCAAGTACTAAGTCATGTTTTGCAGAGGGGTCAAATACTTATTTCCCTCATTAAAATGCAAATCAATTTATAACATTTTTGACATGCGTTTTTCTGCATTTTTTGTTGTTGTTATTCTGTCTCTCACTGTTCAAATAAACCTGCCATTACAATTATAGACTGATCATGTCTTTGTCAGTGGGCAAACGTACAAAATCAGCAGGGGATCACTGTAACTAACAGAAATTGAATAATGTGTCCCTGAACAAAGGGGGTGTCAAAAACAAAAGTAACAGTCAGTATCTGGTGTGGCCACCAGCTGCATTAAGTACTGCAGTGCATCTCCTCCTCATGGACTGCACCAGATTTGCCAGTTCTTCCACCAAGGCACCTGCAAGTTCCCAGACATTTCTGGGGGGAATGGCCCTAGCCCTCACCCTCCGATCCAACAGGTCCCAGACGTGCTCAATGGGATTGAGATCCGGGCTCTTCGTTGGCCATGGCAGAACTGACATTCCTGCCTTGCAGGATATCACGCACAGAACGAGCAGTGTGGCTGGTGGCATTGTCATGCTGGAGGGTCATGTTAGGATGAGCCTGCAGGAAGGGTACCACATGAGGGAGGAGGATGTCTTCCCTGTAACGCACAGCGTTGAGATTGCCTGCAATGACAACAAGCTCAGTCCGATGATGCTGTGACACACCGCCCCAGACCATGACGGACCCTCCACCTCCAAATCAATCCCACTCCAGAGTAAAGGCCTCGGTGTAACGCTCACTCCTTCGATGATAAACGCGAATCTGACCATCACCCCTGGTGAGACAAAACCACGACTCGTCAGTGAAGAGCACTTTTTGCCAGTCCTGTCTGGTCCAGCGACGGTGGGTTTGTGCCCATAGGCGACGTTGTTGCCGGTGATGTCTGGTGAGGACCTGCCTTACAACAGTCCTACAAGCCCTCAGTCCAGCCTCTCTCAGCCTATTGCGGACAGTCTGAGCACTGATGGAGGGATTGTGCGTTCCTGGTGTAACTCGGGCAGTTGTTGTTGTCATCCTGTACCTGTCCCGCAGGTGTGATGTTCGGATGTACCGATCCTGTGCAGGTGTTGTTACACGTGGTCTGCCACTGCGAGGACGATCAGCTGTCCGTCCTGTCTCCCTGTAGCGCTGTCTTAGGCATCTCACAGTACGGACATTGCAATTTATTGCCCTGGACACATCTGCAGTCCTCATGCCTCCTTGCAGCATGCCTAAGGCACGTCCACACAGATGAGTAGGGACCCTGGGCATCTTTCTTTTGGTGTTTTTCAGAGTCAGTAGAAAGGCCTCTTTAGTGTCCTAAGTTTTCATAACTGTGACCTTAATTGCCTACCGTCTGTAAGCTGTTAGTGTCTTAACGACCGTTCCACAGGTGCATGTTCATTAATTCTTTATGGTTCATTGAACAAGTATGGGGAACAGTGTTTAAACCCCCCCCCCCCCCCCCAAGTCAATACTTTGTAGGGCCACCTTTTGCAGCAATTGCAGCTGCAAGTCTCTTGGGGTATGTCTCTATAATCTTGGCACATCTAGCCACTGGAATTTGTTCCCATTCTTCAAGGCAAAACTGCTCCAGCTCCTTCAAGTTGGATGGGTTCCGCTGGTGTACAGCAATCTTTAAGTCATACCACAGATTCTCAATTGGATTGAGGTCTGGGCTTTGATTAGGCCATTCCAAGACATTTAAATGTTTCCCCTTAAAACACTCAAGTGTTGCTTTAGCAGTATGCTTAGCGTCATTGTCCTGCTGGAAGGTGAACCTCCGTCCCAGTCTAAAATCTCTGGAAGACTGAAACAGGTTTCCCTCAAGGATTTCCCTGTATTTAGCGCCATCCATCATTCCTTTAATTCTGACCAGTTTCCCAGTCCCTGCCGAGTGTGATGAGAGGTGTTGGGTTTGCGCCAGTCATAACGTTTTCCTTGATGGCCAAAAAGCTTAATTTTAGTCTCATCTGACCAGAGTACCTTCTTCCATATGTTTGGGGAGTCTCCCACATGCCTTTTGGTGAACACCAAACGTGTTTGCTTATTATTTTCTTTAAGCAATGGCTTTTTTCTGGCCACTCTTCCGTAAAGCCTAGCTCTTTGGAGTGTACTGCTTAAAGTGGTCCTATGGACAGATACTCCAATCTCCGCTGTGGAGCTTTGCAGCTCCTTCAGGGTTATCTTTGGTCTCTTTGTTGCCTCTCTGATTAATGCCCTCCTTGCCTGGTCCGTGAGTTTTGGTGGGCGGCCCTCTCTTGGCAGGTTTGTTGTGGTGCCATATTATTTCAATTTTTTAATAATGGATCTAATGGTGCTCCGTGGGATGTTCAAAGTTTCAGATATTTATTTATAACCCAACCCTGATCTGTACTTCTCCACAACTTTGTCCATGACCTGTTTGGAGAGCTCCTTGGTCTTCATGGTGCCGCTTGCTTGGTGGTGCCCCTTGCTTAGTGGTGTTTCAGACTCTTTGGCCTTTCATAACAAGTGCCTTGCAAAAGTATTCATCCCCCTTTGTCACGATCGTCATTAGATGAAACGGGCCAAGGCGCAGCGTGATAAGCGTACATTATTTATTAGATGTACAACACACGAACAAAAACAACAAACGATACGTGAAGTCCACAGGTTCACAAACACAAACCTACACGGAACAAGATACCACACCACACAAATGCCAAACGACTACCTAAGTATGGTTCCCAATCAGAGACAACAAGCAACAGCTGATTCACGTTGCCTCTGATTGAGAACCACCCCGGCCAACATAGAAACACATCAACATAGACTCTACACACCCTGGCTCAACATAACAGAGTCCCCAGAGCCAGGGCGTGACACCCTTGGCGTTTTTCCTATTTTGTTGCATTATAACCTGTAATTAAAATAGATTTTTATTTGTAGTCACCTGGAATGCATTTCAATTAACAGGTGTACCTTGTTAATTTGTGGGATTTCTTTACTTCTTAATGCGTTTGAGCCAATCAGTTGTGTTGTGACAAGGTGGGGGTGGGGAAGGGGTTACAGAAGATAGCCCTATTTGGTAAAAGACCAAGTCCATATTATGGCAAGAACAGCCAATACCATAACCCACCACCACCATGGGGCACTCTGTTCATAACATTGACATTAGCAAACCGCTCGTCCACACACCGCCATACACATGGTCTGCGGTTGTGAGGCTGTTTAGACGTACTGCCAAATTCTCTAAAATTACGCTGGAGGCGGCTTACGGTAGAGAAATGAACATTACATTATCTGGCAACAGCTTTGGTGGACATTCCTGCAGTCAGCATGCCAAAACTGCACATTTTAGAGTGGCCTTTTGTTTGTGCAAGGTGCACCTGTGTAATGATCATGCCGTTTTATCAGCTTCTTGATATGCCACACCTGTCAGGTGGATGGATTATCTTGCCAAAGGAGAAATGCTCACTAACAGGGATGTAAACACATTTGTGCACAACATTTGAGATAAATAAGCTTTTTGTGAGTATGGAACATTTCTGGGATCTTTTATTTCAGCTCATCAAACATGGGACCAAGACTTTACATGTTGCGTTTATATTTCTGTTCAGTATAGTAGAATAGAGTTAGACGGATGGAGGATAGAGGTTGTAGGAGGCTTTAGACACCCTCACCAGTGTGTTAAAGTTGATATCCTGGGGCAGGATGTGGCTACAGGCCAGGCAGTCCTCCTGGCAGTCACTACAGTGTCCCGGGACACACAGACACAGCAGAAGCAGGGCCCAGAGAGGGGTCTTCATTGTCCTCAGTATCGATAGGACAACCTGGGACAGGACATGGGAGAGAGGTCAGAGGTCAATTCACGGTCTTCTGCACAGTCATCCTTTACAATGAACAGCCAGACTGAAAGAGGGTGAGGGTAGGAAGGAGTGAGAGAGAGAATGGGGGAGAGAGAGAAAGACGGACACAGACAGACATGGCCGACCGACCGACAGACAAAGATAAGTGATAAACACTAAAGCCTTTGTTTGCCCCCCCGACCTTGGCAGGGAACCAGTCAGCTGTCTTGTGACAACAACGACGTAAGACACACAACAGCTGTTTGTACATCATTAACCAAACTCATCATTGCCATAATTGAACCCTGAATTAGCGCTTCTGGCATGATGGGAGGGAGCACAATGGCCAAAAGAAAAGGGGTGATTTCGGAAGGATTTAAGCATTTCTGACTCTTTGTTTTACTGGATTAGTCATCAGGAAGAGATGGGAGATATGGAGATATAAGGAGAGAGGAATCCGAAGCTGTGTTGCACTTGTAACAAACAGAGAACAAGGAATGTGCACATGCACTGATGCACACGCACATGTGCACACACACACACACACACACACACATACATACATACGCAAGCATGAAATCACTGACCACACAATGTATATCTCAATGACGCACACACAAAGGCATTTTGCCCAAAACTGCAATTAATAGATGTGTATCTATTATAGAATTAAAATAATTAGAGCTTAAACTTGTTTGGCAGGGACATTACATTTTAATTGTACTGAACATTTTTATTAACTTGCAGTAACGATGGGGTAACGATGATTCAATGTTATCATTCATTTCCTGAGAGCAGCATACATACACTCTTTCAAACTGCTTTAGTATAGAGAAACGGTAGTTGGAAAATTATGAGTGTGATTGTAGAATAGCATGTGTGAATGAACACAGATAAAGGGAAAAGTAGTTATCTTGAAAGTAGTTTATTTCCTTTCGAGAACAGTTCATACACCTTTTTATGTTTTCTGCTTTTCAAGTACTTTATTGAGTTTAGTGTGCCAATGGGAAATGCAGGTCCCAATGCAGCATCACAAACGTTCCTATTTATTTTTCATAGAACCTAAATGGATACAACAAATTAAGGCTCTACTGTATGAGACATGGATAAACACAGATAACTTTACATATACAGACCATTCACGTGCAACCCCAAGTGGAACTAGTGCTGCAAACAATCAAAAAGTACAATGTGTTGTCCATTGTTGTCACTCTATGCCATTCCCTTGAGGGCAGTACAAGACAGTGCCTGTATTTCATTAACGATCTGTAGTGTTTACTGGTTATTATTCACATTGCAGTGAACTGTACACTTCCAATCTCCTCCCTCTATTGTAGAATCAGCACTTCTACTACAAACAGTAGAAACACATCCCTTTCACGTCCAAAAACTGTGACATGTTGTTCTTCTCTGCCTCCCTCTTCTAACTCAGTCAAGAAACAAAAGCCACTTCACCACTCCTCATCGAATCGATATCCTCCTTGAGTGAGTTTTTATTTAATGCTGTCCCGTGGAACAGCTAAAGAAAGGCCGTGGTGGCGAGTGATTATAAAGTAGGGGAGTGAATTACAAATACGATACGAGGGGATCGGGCAGGGCGGACAAAGGAGGGGTTGCCGATGGTGTGCTTTTAAAACCACCTTATTAAGTTACATAGATCTTTACAGGAGATGGCTTGGCTCGTGCCTCATGGCTAGACATTAGAAGACAGGTTGAAGGGAAGGTAATGATATTTGAGGCTGAAGTATGATGTTCTCTGTGTAGCCCAGGAGGTTCTATAGACTAACTACAGTATATCAGTCCCTCCAGGATTCCTGGGCTTGCAAATTTGACAAATCACGGCAAGATTTTTGCATAAAATAATCGAATCATCGCAATATTATCACATAAAACTGACCCATCACCGCAGTACAAAAAGAGGGCTCGCAAATTTCAACCAATCACTGCACATTTACTGTATAATATAGTTCAAGCAAGCCACCCGTAAATAAACGCTTTCCCTCATCAGCGCATTTTCGCAACAAGCATTTTTGCCCGCAAATGTCACAAAAAATCCCTGCGAAATCCTGGTGGGACCAGTTTATAGATTGTTTGATAGACAAAGTACAGTAGAGTATATTGTCTGTATATGGCAGGGGTAATCAAAACTCAGCCTGGAGGTCTGGAATGTCCTACTGTTTTTTTCTTCTTATTTTACCTGGTAGGTAATTGATTAATTGATTGATTTCACTGGTTGGCCAGAGAATCTACTCAACTGGTATCCCGGGTCTGAATCAGTCCTTGACTATCCGGCTCGAAGGACCACGTTGAATTAGTGAAGGCACTTGAAAAATTCAAGAAAGGCACTTAAGAATGAAAATCACCAGTATTTCTAGCCTCAAAGTCCGGATTTGAGAAAAGGGGATATGGGATTGATATGAGTTAAGAGAAGCCCAAGGCTCAGAGGTAGCGCTACACTTTAAATGTTCAGCAAGTTAAATGTTCAATATATTTCCTTAAACATCCTCTGTGTCGTGTGCTTATTCTTTAACCCTTGATACGTTAATTCTGAGACCTTAAGGAGCATCAGGTACTGCTGGAATGTCTACCAATGGCATGTCCATCTTTTTGTGAGAAATTACACTGGTCACTGATTTTTTAAATATAAATATTTAAATGATTAGTAAATGGTTTATAATGACCTATATTTAACATCTCATGAAAGATTTTATGAATCATTAATACAGAATGTAAAAGTTGTTTCGATACGTGAATAACTAGCTAACTAACATTTACAATTGTGAGAGCAATAATTAATAAATAGTGAGAACTGTTTGTACATTACTTATAAATGGTTTATTACTGAACGTTATTATAACGTGTCCTCAGTGCTCTTACCTACCCACAAATGCTGTTTATTGTATGCAGGGGTACCCCATCCAAATACATTCATGATACGAAATAGGGAGACCATCTCTATGAGGGTTCATTACCAGACCAAAGCAGCCATGCCAGTACCAGTACCAGTGTAAATACCACTGGGTCTGAGCCACTGATATGATTGACAAATGAGCCTTGTGCTGAAAGCACCATTGGGTTCTCAAGCTCCATTGAGCACTCATATGTGTGTGTGTGTGTGTGTGTGTGTGTGTGTGTGTGTGTGTGTGTGTGTGTGTGTGTGTGTGTGTGTGTGTGTGTGTGTGTGTGTGTGTGTGTGTGTGTGTGTGTGTGGGTGTGTGTGTGTGTGTGTGTGTGTGTGTGTGTGTGCGTGCGTGCTTATATGTGTGGGTGTGTGTATGTGTATGTGTGGTATGGTGGGAACAGAGAAACACACATCCAGAATCATTGACAAGGTCACTATTGACAGAAATGCATCATCAGGAAGGGGAATGGAGTAGAAAGAGAAGAATAATGCATGAACAATTCGGTTTATGCGCATTATGACATCACAACAGGGTGTGAGTGTGGCACTCCAAATGAAAATCATGGATAAGGAAACATATTTAGAGGAATTTTAGCTATTGTAGAAAAGCCCTCTACAGTTATTGTCAGAAAAGCCCTCTACAAGCACAGGAAAACTATGATAAGAGAAAACAAAGAAATATTAGCAATTAAGTCGAACTTCTTATGTTATCATTGCACTTAGCCTTGAAAGTGGAGGGAGAGGCATAGACAGACAAATTGCTGTAGGAGAATCGGCCATGCGTGAATAATCCGGATTTAACATTTTCCTTGAGATTAGTAATTTATTTTACATTTCCTGGCCTTGATGAGGACACTGCAGTAATGAGGAATGTGTTGAGAGAACAATGGAGAGATACAGAGAGATAGTGGACCAAGGATGTCACCGGAACACTAACTAATTCGGAACCATAGAATCAGAACGGATTCTAATTCAAATACCTTGTCCAGAACATTCTTCCGTGGAAAAGTGTGTCTAACATGGTGAACATTCAAGACCAGAACAAACAGCATAATCACATAGCTGGACTGAAATGGAATTAAATGTTGGATATTAGAGCCAGAGAGAGAGTGAAGGAGGGATTTATAAGGGTTGGGGTGAGGTGTGACCCAGGTGCGGTGCAGGATATACAGTAGGCAGTAGGCAGAGATTGTGAAACAAGGATCTTTACTGGTGGTCCCGAAGCCAAAATACAAAATAACGGACTTATCACGATAAAAGGAAGCCGGAGCAAATAAGTCTCCAAAAACCGGCTGACAGCCAAAATACGAAATACTACCTAAGACTGAAACAAATAACGAAACAGGGAGAACACTTCTCAAGTACCTGTACATAGATCTCCGATCAGACACTGAGTAGTACTGCTGGACATAGAGAAACTAGCAAGAAAACTGAGCAAGGGAACACAGGGAAGTGAGGGCATAAATACACAGGTGAACCGATGATTAGTCCCGACTGTGAGTTAGGAGGTGCCTAAGGTTGTCAGAGTATGACACCTAGTGGGTCGCTCCGGAACTGCGACCCCCTCCCGTAACAGGGATTCACTGTTTGCGAATGTTAGCATATATCATTCAACACCTTTGAGATAGGGACATTTGGATGTCTTCTGACTTAGACATCCAAAGTCCGACACCATATGAGCCTCATATACTGTACAGTTTAAACTCCAGTCAGCTCCAGTGTTCCACAGAGAGAAAGGAAAAGGAACCACAATCCACACACTTCTTTTTCACCCCATCATTTTCACCACATGAGTGATGTGTGAGAAGGGCCGGCCCTAGCCTTTTGGGGACCCTAAGTGAGATCTAATCGGGGGGTTCCCCACCTTGCGGCAAAACATTTTAGTGGCCCCCCTCCTGCCATTTACACATTTTGGCATGGGACGGAGAGAAAACGTTGCTTTTTTATAACACATTTAATGCAATTCTACTAATTTTGCCATGGGGCAGAACTACTTCATTTGTTTTATTTATTTTTACAGCTAATTTCCTGCAATTCTACCCATTTGCCATGGGGTGGAGAGAAATGTTTGCAGTTTTAAAGCTCATTTCCTGCCATTCTACACATTAACATTGTAGATACTACACAATATAAAACCTAATTGACAGCGTGAAAATAAAGAATCCTTTGCAACAAGGCACTAAAGTAATACTGCAAAATAATTGGTGAAGCAATTAACTTTTTGTCCTGAATACAAAGTGTTATGTTTGGGGCAAATCCAATACAACACATTACTGAGTACCACTCTCCATATTTTCAAGCATAGTGGTGGCTGCATCATGTTATGGGTATGCTTGTAATAGTTTTTCAGGATAAAAAAGAAACAGAATAGAGCTAAGCACAGGTAAAATCCTAGAGGAAAACCTGTTTAAGTCTGCTTTCCACCAGACACTGGGAGATAAATGCACCTTTCAGCAGGACAATAACCTAAAACACAAGGCCAAATCTACACTGGAGTGGCCGAGTTACAGTTTTGACTAAAATCTACTTGAAAATCTATGGCAAGACCTGAAAATGGTTGTCTAGCAATGATCAACAACCAATTTGACAGAGCTTGAAGAATTTCGAAAAGAATAATGGACAAATGTTGCACAATCCAGTTGTGGAAAGCTCTTAAAGACTTACCCAGAAAGAAACAGCTGTAATCGTTGTCAAAGGTGCTTCTACAAAGTATTGACTCAGGGGTGTGAATACTTATGTTTAATGAGATATCTGTATTTCATTTTCAATAAATTTGCTAAAAATTCTAAAAACATGTTTTCACTTTGTCATTATGGGGTATTGTGTGTAGATGGATGAGAAAACAAATATTTAATCAATTTGGAATTAAAGCTGTAACAAAACATAATGTGGAATAAGTCTGAAGGCACTGCATCTTAGTGAGAATTACTAACTAAATCAATGCAGGCTCCCTAGAGGTCAGGGCCCCTGGGCACGTGCCCTGCGTGCCCGATCGGTATTCGGCCATGATTACTACAAGTTTAGATAGCTGACTAGGATAATTGAAGGACTGTCATTGACTGACATAATGAGAAAAAACAAGAGAAAAACTGCTGCTGCACAAGCAAATTTCATTACCATTTTGAATTTTTTGGGTTGGGGCCCTAAGTGACTGCTTATGTCGCTTATGCCTGGAACCGGCCCTGTGTGTGAGTCAAAGAGAGGTAATGTAAGTGATCAGAGGTTAAATAGCTACAGCTGGCTGTTTATATCATCACTCAATTAGAAAAGGAATACACTGCAGGAGCAGAACACACACACACATGATCTTACCAGGCACAATACTGTATGAAGTATTATTTTCCAGTGTCTGCAGAGTTTTTCCTCATGCTCTCATTCCCTCCTTCACACCTGCAGCTCATCAGCAGATCACCCTCTCCAGATAGCCCAGCTATAATCGTTTAATTAACCAGCTTATTGCTGAGTAAATCGCTTAATTAAACACAGTAATTGGGTTATCAGAGTCCTCTGGTGAATCTGACTGCTAGACCTGCTAATAATAACCTAAATATCCTCCACAGGGTCTGTGTCTCTCTTGACTCTGTCTGTCTGTTCCCACAGTCAAAGGAATAGGACCAATGTACTGGGGATTGACCAAGGCTGGGATTCAATCAGGTCGCGTATTGTCTGCTATGCACCATTTATAGTAATTTATAGTAATTTCTGATTGAGCCGACATATCTCCGCGAACGTGGAAACATTGCCTTTACATGCCGCATAGCAGACAAAGCGCGATCTGACTGAATCACGGTCCAACTGTTTGATGGAGTAAACAGATCAGTTATACTGTAGTTTCTAATGATGTTGATGATTATGATTTTAAATAATAGTAGATTGTAAACAAGGTGCGTCAACTTGACATCCAGTGTGGTCCGTGTCTAGAACATTTCAAGCTCATGACTTCAATGGATAAAATATTGACAAGATATTAGGATAGAATGATACTGAGGGAAATCAACAACCACAACCTCAACCGAGAATGCCAGTCACGACAATGTTCTTCAACACACAACTTTATCGACGAACGAGGGCGGATCAGTGACAAACATCGATATACCATGCCAAACATCAGCCTCTGTATCAATGCTATACATCACTAACTCTATCAGTAAAATGTATCACTATCTTACTCCTCTTCTATAGAAAAATAAAAATAAAAATACATTACTAACTGTAAGTCACTCTGGATAGAGCGTCTGCTAAATGACTAAAAATTTTAATGTAAAAATAAAGAGTATACCATCTGTCCATTACATTTCTTCCACTCCGTAAAACCACGTCAATATTGGTCCCACAGCACCACGGATCAATATAGAGATAGGTTGATATTAACTTAGAGCATTGGATGCTCCTCGGAGGAGGAAGGGGAGGACCATCCTCCTCAGTGAAAAAAAAGAAGAAAAAAAACATTTAAAAAGTTATCATTTTTAGATAAAACTATACTAAATATAATCACGTGTCACCAAATAACTGATTAAAACACACTATTTTGCAATGAAGGTCTACAGTAGTCTCAACAGCACTCTGTAGCGTAGCACCATGGTGTAGCCGGTGGACAGCTAGCTTCCGTCCTCCTCTGGGTACATTGACTTCAGTACATAACCTAGGAGGCACCCTGGTTCTCACCCCCTTCCATAGACTTACACAGTAATTATGACAACTTCCGGAGGACGTCCTCCAACCTATCAGAGCTTTGGCAGCATAGAATGACATGTTGTCCACTCAATCAAAGGATCAGAGAATGAATATAGTACTGAAATCATAAGCTACAGCTAGCTAGCACTGCAGTGCATAAAATGTGGTGAGTAGTTAACTCAAAGAGCGAGAAAGAAAACAGTTGAACAGTTTTGAACAAATTAATTTCTTCCAAAATTAAGGAGAAGCAAGAGAGAGAGAGAGATTGTCAATTTTTTCACTTTCAGTTTCACTTACTTAGCTAGCAAATGCAGCTAGCTAGTTTAGCCTACTCAAACACCCTGCTCAAACAGAGGGATGCTACATTAGCTAACTGGCAATGACTATCCAACACAACACTGGAACTCTTCCAAGTCAAGGTAAGCTTTTGGTTTTACTAATTTATTGCCACCGGGGCCCACCAGTGTAAGTGCTAAACTGCTTACTGACTGAACACTAACATTACTGCATGATTGTAGCAGGTTTACTAACACGTTAGTCTATTAGCTATGTTGACTATGACGTTACTTTAGCTAATATGGTGACAACGATGTAGGCCATGTAGCGGTAATGATACACTGTATGGTTTGGCTTGGAAAGGTTTTTTCGCCTGGTCAAATACAGCTGATGTGTTGTGCATTGAAGTCCACAAGCGAAGGGAAAAGGTGAGAGGAGAGCGAATAGATGCGAGAAGGAATACAACGTGGCTGCTATGAAAGTTAACTGTGTTTACGCGTGATCAGGGGTGTATTCATTTTGCAGACGTTTTTTTAACGGAATGAAACAGGGATAAACATACCTGAATTTGTCCATTATAAACTCTCGTTTGCAACTGTTGAACTAATGATTACACCCTGTATCAGCTAGATGCAGGCAAGAGTGTGCAAGGCGTCTGTCACCTCAACATTTTCTCTCGGCCTGTGTGCATCTACGTTGTAAACTTTCATTCATAGGCTAGGTTGTAGCAACCTCATGAAGGGTATAGGAAAATTTGAGTATCATATAGTAGCCTAAACCTATTACTGTTACATTGAACTGGGTGAATGGAATATGAATGACAGTCATCCAATATGTTGTAATAGAAGTAAGGCCATGGTCATAAACAATAATAATAATCCTCCCTCATCTTAAACGTCACTGACTGCCACTGACTTAGAGATCCCCACCAATGCTTTCACCATTCAAGTAATTAAACCCCTTAGTCTATTGATGAACCGGGGCGTCAATCTAAGTAACATAATAAGAAAAATCCCCATCTAAATCCGTCAGTTTAAGCTAGAGATATCTGTTGTTTTGCATGGGCCTACAAACTAATATGACCACCGTATAGAAAGGGGAGACTCTCACGAACACGATGGTGTTCTCCATTTTGCTCTACGACTCGTCTAAAGGTAACACATACAAATGAATGGAAGTATGGAGGTAGTTCTGTGCCAAAAATAAGGGGTTAAATATGTGTTAAAAAAACCATTAACATTTCCTGAGCTTTCTTATATCTCCTACATATAGGACAGATACTTCTAAATCGTATTTCTTATGATTTATTTTTTGACTGTCTTTTTTGCCATTTATGAAGTGAATCAATACGTTTATTTGGGCTATAGTAGTAAAGGCCAAATCCAAAATGTTATCAAGTAACTTTTAAATAATTGTTTTGTGTCATGGTCCCCTGAAGCTCTCCTCATTGTCCCAGGTGTCCCAAACCATTATAAGTAATGAAATGGTATCAGGGTTTTAAGGTAAGTGGTACGCTGTTCAGAAATCCCCTACGCATTCATTGCCTATAATACATCTCTGTGTCACGATCGTCGGATACAGAGGACCAAGGCGCAGCGTGGAAGGCGAACATACTTTTATTTATTAGAATAATCACCCGAACAAAACAACAAATCGATACGTGACGTCCTCGGTTCAAACACAAACCTACACTGGAACAAGATCCCACATAAAACAATGCCAAACGGCTACCCTCGTCCACGGTAGGGGAGGGAATGGCCGGCAGGGATGTAGCTCAGTTGATAGAGCATGGCGTTTGCAACGCCAGGGTTGTGGGTTCGATTCCCACAGGGGGTATGAAAAAAAAAAATATATATATAATAATAATGTGACTAACTGTAAGTCGCTCTGGATAAGAGCGTCTGCTAAATGACTAAAATGTAATGTAAATGTAAGTATGGCTCCCAATCAGAGACAACGAGCTACAGCCGTCTCCGATTGGGAGCCACCCTGGCCAACATAGAAATACAAAACTAGAACAAACAAAGAAAACTCACACCCTGGCTCAAACTACAAGCGTCCCCAGAGCCAGGGCGTGACACTCTGTACTTAACAAAAGAGTGCCATCTGCACTGATATTTTAGTTACCAGTTAATCTGACTATTCTCTCATCACTGATTTCATTTACTTATTTCAGCTATTTGAGTTTGGGTTTTTAGTATAGTTGTCTAATGTTGGTGTGGCATATAAATATTTTTTTATGTTACTCATGAATCACTATGATAAATATAATAGTTTTTCTTCAGTGTATTTTTAACAGAGCTGAGATTTACTTTGAAGTGCAAAGTGTAGGAATAGGCCTACAGGTGAAATCAGTCATTGATACAGACATGGTGGCGTAGCAGGAAAATTGGAATGCCGTAAACCAAGAGGTTGTGAGTTCAAATCTCAGGTGAGGACATGTTAAATAATAATTACTATATGAATAATGTATGTCAAATTGTGTCAAATATGTAAGTAGAAAGCACTGTTTGTGTGTGTGTGTGGGTGTCCCTAGCATTGCCAAAAGACAAAGAGCTGTGAATGGATCTGTAGTTCACCAATCAGTGCCTTGATGGACCATGTGCCCTAGGTAGAACGTTTTATTTAAAAAAAATTGGGGGAGAGGACGTTTATTTGAGACCATCAGGTGACGTCCCCAGGACAAACCAGGAACTAGACATAACCTCCAGGGGACCATGACACAACGTCCAAAGAATGCCCTAAAAACATCCTCAGGGACATCCCCGGGACAAACCGGGAACTAGACAAAACCTCCAGGGGACCATGACACAACGTCCCAAGAACTAGAAAAAGGTTCCCCAGAGAACGTTCCCTTGTGACCATCACGCAAAAGACTAGTAAAATGAACCTTCTGAGAACCTCCTAAAAAGGTCCTGACGTGGTCCTAGTGATGTCCTGGGAACTTACAGGGAACTAGAAAAAGGTCCCCCAGAGAACGCTCCCTTGGGACCATCACGCAACGTTCTTAGAACGTTTTCAGAACATCAGAGAGATAACATCATGCCGAAACCCTTAAGGGACATAATGGGACCGTCGCTGGATGTCCTCAGGATGTCCCCTGTTGCTGGGATAGTGTGTATTATTGTTGATAGATCAAATGTGACATGTGATTATAACTTTGTTACCAAGCCACAGGCCCACACAGGCACAGCACACAGTGGTGGAAGCTTGTGGCAAACAATTTCCATTTATTCATTAAAACAGGCCAATAAACGTTGACATTTTGAACTTTGAGCTTCTTCACTATATGAAAACCAAATCAATTTCTAATCCACTCCAGTACTGATTCAACTGTTCAACTAATATGCAATCACTTGAATTTAGTATGCTATGTCAAGAGCAGGATCTGAACCCTGGTCTGCACGGACGAAACCAATATCTTGACCATTAGACCAAAAGGAGCCAGACTTTTGTCTGCAAACACATAAATAGATACAATAAATGAAATGGCAGGGCTAGGGGTATACTCGAGGGGAGGTTTGGGAAACATTAATCTATCAATCCTCACCACACTATTCACTCACACACAGTTCACACTGTTGCCGAACCATCCATCATTCACCATCATTGACACCATCATTGACCGTCATTGACACCATCATTGACCATCATTGGCACCATCAATGACACCATCATTCACCATCATTGACACCACCAGGGATCCCCTGGGTGGGAAATGTCATCCACCACTAAAAGTCAATCTGAACGGACCGACAAATATCTCCTTTATATTTGGGTCACACTATATTTGAGTTACACTGACTCAAAATGACCATGCCAAGGAGAGAACATTGTGAACCTAATGTGAACATTAACTAATCAAGCATAATAGAATAATACACTGTCTATATACACTCACCGGACCGTTTATTAGGTACACCACCCAATTTCACGAAAATTGATTGCTCCTTCAGACAGTAAGTTACGTGGCAGTGGCTTGCTATATAAAGCAGGCAGACAGGCATTGAGGCATTCAGTTACTGTTTGATTGAACGCTAGAATGGGAAAAAACGAGTGACCTAAGCCAGTGGTTCTCAAACCTTGATGATTAGTTGACAAGTTGAATAAGGAGTGCTAGCTCTGGAATTGATCAAATACATGGAACGACTGCGGGTCCCCGAGGACATGCTTGAGAACCACTGACCTAAGCGACTTTGAGCGTGGTATGATCGTCGATGCCAGGCGCACCGGATTCAGTATCTTAGAAATGTCCGCCATCCTGGGCTTTTCACGCACGACAGTGTCTAGGGTTTACCGAGAATGGTGCGACAAACAAAAAATATCCAGTCAGCGGCAGTCCTGAATGTACCGCCGTCCAATCTGCAGCAACTGCTTGATGCCATCGCATCAGTATGGACCAACATCCTTGTGGAAAGTTTCCGACACATTGTAGAATGCCCCGAAGAATTCAGGCTGTTCTGGAGGCAACGGTACTAGACCCGGTACTAGATGGGCGTACCTAATAAACTGGCCAGTGAGTGTATGTATCAATAACAGCATGACACACTTCAGACATGTGATGCAGTGAGAGGCAGCAGCAGAGTTGATGTGCTATGACAACCATGATGTGGCAGAGGCTGATCTAATGGAGAAGGCATTAAGAGATGTTCATGCTTATGATACACATGGACCTAAATCAACCTCTCTCTTTATTGAGATGAATTCACTTCACTGGAGGTTAGGAGTAGAGGTGAGGCGGTTCAGAGGTGTGTTACACACATGCGCACATATACACAAACACATGCACACAAATGAGCATATGCATGTCCACACCTACGCACGCACCCACACACACACATTTGCAAACACACCATCCCTGACTGTAGAAAGGGATAATAAAACGGGACAGAGAGATCTCATAAGATCCTGGGAACACACAAAGAGAGAGAGGGGCCCAACTGAGTTGTGGCATTATGATTGGATTAACACACACTCTAATCCTGTGAGCTTAGACCAGTCTTCACCAGGTGTTCCCCTCCACACACACGACCTCCGACCCCTAATCAAAGAACACCCCATGAGCTGTCAATAATGAGGAGAATGGAGAGACACAGAGTCCACAGCAACCTCTATTTTTCCTCCAAACACGTCATTACGTGTCATTCTGTTCAGCTCCCATTTTATCCAACAAAGATGAGCCATTTAGAAAGAAAGAGGAACAATGCTTTTTTTCCCAATAACTGTTTGTCATGATAAATTTTTCCAGGGAGAATTTGGACAATGTTCCATAGGGCACAACGTAACGAAGCATTTGCAATTGAAAACGAAAATGTTCTTATTTCTTCCTCAGTTGATCAAACATGTGTAAAACGTGTCTAGTATGGCATCCAGTGGTGTAGTGGAGGGTAAACGCATGTAAACGGCGTTTACGCACCTTTTTAATTTTGCGTGAGCTTTTACACACCTTTTGTGGAAAAATGCATTGAGCCACAAAAAGTATTGAAGCCACAAATATAATATAATACTGTATGATCTAAAATACTGTATATTCACTACTTCTGGTCCAAGGAATTGAAGAAAAAAAGAAAATCCAAATGATTCTCAATTCCATTTGTATCTGGGAAAATGTACACAAATTCATGAGGTGGATATAACCAATATCACCAGGACCCCTATTTGGAATAACCCCACCTTACCTCTAGAGTTTAATGGTAACACCTTTAAGTCCTGGTTCCAAAGTGGCATCATGAATTTTTTACATGTGTACTTTGATGGATCTCTATCGTCATTCAATCAATTACAAGAAAGATTTGGATTATCCAAGGTAGATTTCTTTAAGTTCTTACAACTCAGAAATCTTATTCAATCACTTCAAAAGAATCTGGATTAACGTAAGGGATCCTACATAGAAGAAAATACTGAAAAAAGCTGCTATGCCAAAGATGTTGATTGCCAAGTTATATCAAGGGTTGATTGAAACTCTACCTGATGGTTCAGAACCTATAAGAAAAAAAATTGAGACAGATCTTGAGTGGAAAAAACATTGGTCATATACAGTACCAGTCAAAGGTTTGGACACACCTACTCATTCAAGGGTTTTTCTTTATTTTTACAATTGTTTACATTGGAGAATAATAGTGAAGACATCAAAACTATAAAATATCACATATGGAATCATGCAGTAACCAAAAAAGTGTTAAACAAAACAAAATATATTTTATATTTGAGATTCTTCAAATAGCCACCCTTTGCCTTGATGACAGCTTTGCACTCTTGGCATTCTCTCAACCAGCTTCACCTGGAATGCTTTTCCAACAGTCTTGAAGGAGTTCCCACATATGCTGAGCACTTGTTGGCTGCTTTTCCTTCACTCTGCTGTCCGACTCATCCCAAACCATCTCAATTGGGTTGAGGTCGGGGGATTGTGGAGGCCAGGTCATCTGATGCAGCACTCCATCACTCTCCTTCTTCGTAAAATAGCCCTTACACAGCCTGGAGGTGTGATGGGTCATTGTCTTGTTGAAAAACAAATTATAGTCCCACTAAGCCCAAACCAGATGGGATGGCGTATCACTGCAGAATGCTGTGGTAGCCATGCTGGTTAAGTCTGCCTTGAATTCTAAATAAATCACAGACAGTGTCACCAGCAAAGCACCCCCACACCATAACACCTCCTCCTCCATGCTTTACGGTGGGAACTACACACGCGGAGATCATCCGCTCACCCACACCACGTCTCACAAAGACACAGCGGTTGGAACCAAAAATCTCTAATATGACTCCAGACCAAAGGACACATTTCCACAGGTCTAATGTCCATTGCTCGTGTTTCTTGGTCCAAGCAGGTCTCTTCTTCTTATTGGTGTCCTTTAGTAGTGGTTTCTTTGCAGCAATTTGACCATGAAGGCCTGATTAACATCAGTCCCCTCTGAACAGTTGATGTTGAGATGTGTCTGTTACTTGAACTCTGTGAAGCATTTGTTTGGGCTGAAATATCTGAGGCTGGTAACTCTAATGAATTTATCCTCTGCAGCAGAGGTAACTCTGGGTCTTCCATTCCTGTGGCGATCCTCATGATTGCCAGTTTCATCAAAGCGCTTGACGGGTTTTCTGACTGCACTTGAAGAAACTTTCAAAGTTCTTGAAATGTTCCGTATTGACTGACCTTCATGTCTTAAAGTAATGATGGACTGTCGTTTTTCTTTGATTATTTGAGCTGTTCTTGCCATAATATGGACTTGGTCTTTTACCAAATAGGGCTATCTTCTGTATACCACCCCTACCTTGTCACAACACAACCGATTGGCTCAAACGCATTAAGAAGGAAATAAATTCCACAAATTAACTTTTAAGAAGGCACACCTGTTAATTGAAATGCATTCCAGGTGACTACCTCATGAAGCTGGTTGAGAGAATGCCAAGAGTGTGCAAAGATGTCATCAAGGCAAAGGGTGGCTACTTTGAAGAATCTCAAATATAAAATATATTTTGATTTGTTTAACACTTTTTTGGTTACTACATGATTCCATATGTGTTATTTCATCGTTTTGATGTCTTCACTATTATTCTACAATGTAAAAAAATGTAAAAAATTCAGAAAAAGTGGGTGTGTCCAAACCTTTGACTGGTGGTGTATACAGTTCATGTCAATAGTATTCATCCCCCTTGGCGTTTTTCCTATTTTGTTGCATTACAACCTATAATTTAAATGGATTTTTATTTGGATTTCATGTAATAAAAATACACAAAATAGTCCAAATTGGTGAAGTGAAATGAAAAAAAGAACTTGTTTCAAAAAATTCGAAAAAATTAATAACGGAAAAGTGGTGCGTGCAAATGTATTCACCCCCTTTGCTGTGAAGCCCCTAAATAAGATCTGGTGCAACCAATTACCTTAAATTACCTTAAATAAAGTCCACCTGTGTGCAATCTAAGTGTCACATGATCTGTCACATGATCTCAGTATATATACACCACTAAGCAAGGGGCAACACCAAGCAAGCGGCACCATGAAGACCAAGGAGCTCTCCAAACAGGTCAGGGAGAAATTTGTGGAGAAGTACAGATCAGGGTTGGGTTATAAAAAAATACCAGAAACTTTGAACATCCCACGGAGCACATTTAAATCCATTGTAAAAAAATGGAAAGAATATGGCACCACAACAAACCTGCCAAGAAAGGGCCGCCCACCAAAACTCACGGACCAGGCAAGGAGGGCATTAATCAGAGAGGCAACAAAGAGACCAAAGATAACCCTGAAGGAGCTGCAAAGCTCCACAGCGGAGATTGGAGTATCTGTCCATAGGACCACTTTAAGCCTTACACTCCACAGAGGTGGGCTTTACGGAAGAGTGGCCAGAAATAGCCATTGCTTAAAGAAAAAAATAAGCAAACACGTTTGGTGTTCGCCAAAAAGCATGTGGGAGACTCCCCAAACATATGGAAGAAAGTGATCTGGTCAAATGAGACTAAAATTGAGCTTTCTGGCCATCAAGGAAACGCTATGTCTGGCGCAAACCCAACACCTCTCATCACCCCGAGAACACATCCCCACAGTGAAGAATGGTGGTGGCAGCATCATTCTGTGGGGATATTTTTCATCGGCAGGGACTTGGAAACTGGTCAGAATTGAAGGAATGATGGATGGCGTTAAATACAGGGAAATTCTTGAGGGAAACCTGTTTCAGTCTGCCAGAGATTTGAGACTGGGACGGAGGTTCACCTTCCAGCACGGCAATGACCCTAAGCATACTGCTAAAGCAAGACTCGAGTGGTTTAAGGGGAAACATTTAAATGTCTTGGAATGGCCTAGTGGGGTGGTGCACAATTGGCCCAGCCTTGCCCAGGGTAGGGGAGGGAATGGCCGGCAGGGATGTAGCTCAGTTGGTGGAGCATGGCGTTTGCAACGCCAGGGTTGTGGGTTCGATTCCCACGGGGGGTGCATACATACATTTATGTATGCACTCACTAACTGTAAGTCGCTCTGGATAAGAGCGTCTGCTAAATGACTAAAATGTAAATGTAAATAAGTGGCCTAGTCAAAGCCCAGACCTCAATCCAATTGAGAATCTGTGGTATAACTTAAAGATTGCTGTACACCAGCGGAACCCATTCATCTTGAAGGAGCTGGAGCAGTTTTGCCTTGAAGAATGGGCAAAAATCCCAGTGGCTAGATGTGCCAAGCTTATAGAGACATACCCCAATAGACTTGCAGCTGTAATTGCCGCAAAAGGTTGCTCTACAAAGTATTGACTTTGGGGGGGGGGGGGGGTTAATAGTTATGCACGCTCAAGTTTTCTTTTTTTTGGTCTTATTTCTTGTTTGTTTCACAAGAAAAAATATTTTTCATCTTCAAAGTGGTAGGCATGTTGTGTAAATCAAATGATACAAACACATTTTAATTCCAGGTTGTAAGGAAACAAAATAGAAAAAATGCCAAGGGGGGTGAATACTTTCGCAAGCCACTGTATGTGAAAATGTTCATACCTGCTCCTACAACCTAAGACATAAACTACTGCAATTTAAGATAATTCATACCACTTACTACACTCCTGCCAAAATGCATGTAATGCACCCAGAAATGTCACATCTCCATTGGAGATTGCAAGAAGCACAAAGGACCCCTATTACAAATGCTGTGGTCCTGTGACAAAATGACAACATTTTGGGATAATGTACGTGCTATCATTTCATTGTGTCTAGTAATGTATATCCATCCATTTTCATGATTATGTTTGTTGGAAATGTAAATACTGGTGATCAATATTAGAGAACGTTTTGTAATCTAGGTCTAATTGCAAAAAAAAGAAAGTATAACCATCAATTGGAAAGCCTCATATCCACCCTCAATAACAAACTGGAGGACTGAACTATCTACTGTAGCTACATCCCATTAGACTCTATATATTACAAAATCAAACATAAACCAGACACATTTGACAGAATTTGAAAATCGTCTGTTGATCATCTTAGAGATTTTTCACCTCGACCGGCGATCCGGGTTTAACCACCTATCTTTCTTACCACTACATCACTGATGGCATCCATATTAGGAATGCAGTTTGACGACTTCCTAATATGGATGCCCTTAATCTTGACTCTCTTTCTTCCTCAGGCTGAGTGGCTGCCTAGTACTGCCGGTAGTAGTACACAACTGATCCACAACTTTAGTTGAGGGTTTCCAACAACTGTTCAACTATTACAACGTAACATAAACCATGTAATTAACATGACTCAAGAGTAGAATGTATCTTGTTTCTCTATCTGATGCTGAGGCCCATTCGAACAGCTGCACAGAAGAACAACAAGTGAGCTAATCAAGTGCTAATTTCACAGTTTCCCCAAATCTGTGTCGTGCCGGATGGGGAACGCTTTGAATTATTCTGCCCCCAGGACTGAGAAGACCGCGTCTAATTGTCTTGGAATCCCTTTAAAATGACATTTACACACTCTTCTCGCTCGCTCTTACACACACACACGCAGGCAAATATGCATGCAGTCGTGCAGGCATGCACACACGCGCGCGGGCGCAAACAAGCAAGTACACACAAGCGCACACACAAGCGCGCACACACACACACACTCTGAGTCTAATCAGTGTGGTGAAGACGCAGGGTAACGGCAGAAAAACCTGGTCCCTGAGACGATAATATTGGTAACGGAGCTCATATGTGACCGACTAGGTTTTTAACCAGGGTCGTCTGTGCGCCATAAAGCTGTACATGCCCACTGAGCTAAAGGCTAAGCACATGCTTTGGGAGCTAACTCAAGTCTTCAGGAATATGCTAAAAGGAAATAATACATTATTTTATTAATTTGAGGAATTACAATGAAAAGGTGTCATCCTAAAAAAGCCTATTTGTATTATGTTCAAATTCTATTTGAAACACAGCGTATATATAGAGTATCTTTTGAGAAAAAGAAAAAGCTCATCTGATTAAGTAGTCCCGCTGTGCTCTGAAATCTCAGCCTATAATGAAATTTGACCGATAGCAGCTCTGGTCGATGTGCAGCTTTAAATCTGACCTCCTGGGTCGCCTCTGTGCCTTCACCGCTCTTCGCCCACCAACTAGCCTTTATCACCCAAGGGGCAGCTAGTCATGTACAGTTTAAGCCAATAATCAGTTAAAAGCTAGTTAAGAGCCAGGAATCCTAATTGACTCCTTTAAATAAACCCAAATTGATATTGACTGATATTCAAACAAACAACTGCTAAATCAGGTTTGGAATAAACCTCTAAAATAATCAAGTTTAATCAAAGCCAATTAAAAGGCACAAATTAATGAATTGTAGATAGCCACTAATTTAAGTGGTGGTGGTGTTCCATTGACAGAAGAGACAAACTGAGTCCTGGAAAGCAACAGAAACCGCCCCCGAGCTTTCCAGGCGTTATGGGCAGCTATGTGGTTAATTCTCTGCAATCATTAGATCATCAACAGTAAATGTATTGGCAGCCAGTATTTGGCACCCAAAAGATAATAAAGATTGAACATTTCATCTTCTCCCTCGGGTATTAACTGTGGAAAATAATAGTCTTGCATCATCTCGGTGGAGATGCATTGATTTGAGGACCAGGGGATCAATAGGATGATAATGAGAGTAATGGGAAATATATGCTCCTGTCATGGGTCAGGACTTTAATGAGCACCGAGAAGAGAGAGAGAGAAAGAAAAAGACAGCACAGAAAGAAAAGGGGTGAAGAAAGAGAGCACCGAAAGAGGAGAGCACAGAAAGAGAAAGAGTGCAGAAAGAAAGAGTGAATAAAAGAAAAAGAGTGCTTGGCTTAAGCAGTGAGTGTTTACCAGCAATTACTCTTGATACAGATTGCAAAACTCCCCAAGGTATATACACCGTACAACCCAATTAAATCGCTAAGAAGTTAACACTAACAAGTTACTGTAATATATTGTCATGTTACTTCACATTCTCAGTGAAAGAAATTACAGTACGAGCAATACTCTTTTTTGCTTTTCTCCTTATGTGTTGGTATCACATCAGATACATTTATCAGACCAATTCAACCAAATTATTGTTGTGGTTTTTCCATTTCCCTTTTTTCAGTTCTTCTCATTTGTTTTCAGGTGCAAATGCTTTGCATTTAAATGACAGTGTGGAAAAGTCCCCCAAACTTCAAAGAAAACCCAGAGAGAAATTATATGCTGCTCAAAACTAACGAACCCTAATAACCCAATACCCAACACATGCCATACTATAAAAAACTAGCCACCATAAGATAAGCCAAACTGCACTAAACCGTTGGCAACTTCTCTGGTTCAAAGCTGAACCCAAACTCCTTCAGTGGCAGTCAGGGAAGGGTCCCAGCTCAAACCAAGCCAGGTGAGATCTCCTCCACCCCAACCTTAAGCCAAAGCCTGAAGGTCTAAGGTCAGTCTTACCTGTGTATGAGGCGTTTGGGCGTAGGTCTTTTGGGTGATTTAGGTCTACCGTACAGTAGCTCAATTAGTGTCCTGTCTTCTATCTCAGTGTATTTCATCTACACGTACAGGCTGTTGCTCAGACCTCTTATAGAGGGACACACCCCTCCCTTTGGTGCAGCCCCCTGCATCCCTCTTTCACTTTCATCACAGCGAGGAGGAGGGCTGGAGAGAGGGGGGAGAGGGTGGAAAGAGAAAGGTGGGGGAAGGGTTGGAGAGTTAGAGAGAGAGAGAGAGCTAGTGAGAGAGGGAGGGGTTGGAGAGTTAGAGAGAGGGAGAGAGAGAGAGAGAGAGAGAGAGAGAGAGAGAGAGAGAGAGAGAGAGAGATAGAGAGAGAGAGAGAGAGAGAGAGAGAGAGAGAGAGGGAAGGAAGGAAGGAAGGAAGGAAGGAAGGAAGGAAGGAAGGAAGGAAGGAAGGAAGGAAGGAAGGAAGGAAGGAAGGAAGGAAGGAAGGAAGGAAGGAAGGAAGGAAGGAAGGAAGGAAGGAAGGAAGGAAGGAAGGAAGGAAGGAAGGAAGGAAGGAAGGAAGGAAGGAAGGAAGGAAGGAAGGAAGGAAGGAAGGAAGGAAGGAAGGAAGGAAGGAAGGAAGGAAGGAAGGAAGGGTTGGAGAGATGGAGAGAGGGGGAGGGTAGATGAGGAAGGAGAGAGGGGGGCAATTGAAAGAGGGTGAAAGATACAGAGAGAGAGAGGGGAGGGCTTATTATTTATGATGGACAGACGCATCACTGTGTCAATGCGGATATCTAACCTTCGGGCTCCTACGTCAGCTAACCAACACACTTCCTGTGAACAAACTGTGAAGGGCTAAAAATACAGGCAAACTATGTACTCAGCACCAATATCACCCAAAACCATCTCTTCCTCCATTCTTCCATCTCTCTCTTGCTGCATCTCTCTCTCTCTCTGCATCTCTCTCTCTCTCTCTCTCTCTCTCTCTCTCTCTCTCTCTCTCTCTTGCTCTCTCTCTCTCTCTCTCTCTCTATCTCACCGTTATTCAGGCCTCCTCAAATCTCTAACGGGCACCTGGTAACTAAACTAATACAGTGCCTTGCAAAAGTATTCATCCCCCTTGACATTTTTCCTATTTTGTTGCATTACAACCTGTAATTTAAATGGATTTTTATTTGGATTTCATGTAATGGACATACACAAAATAGTCAAAATTGGTGAAGTTAAATGAAATAAATCACGTTTCAAAAAGTTATAAAAGATAAATAACGGAAAAGTGCATATGTATTCACCCCCTTTGCTATGAAGCCCCTAAATAAGATCTGGTGCAACCAATTACCTTCAGAAGTCACATAATTAGTTAAATAAAGTCCAACTGTGTGCAATCTAAGTGTCACATGATCTGTCACATGATCTCAGTATATATAAACCGGTTCTGAAAGGCCCCAGAGTCTGCAACACCACTAAGCAAGGGGCACCACCAAGCAAGCGGCACCATGAAGACCAAGGAGCTCTCCAAACAGGTCAGGGACAAAGTTGTGGAGAAGTACAGATCAGGGTTGGGTTATAAGAAAATATCCGAAACTTTGAACATCCCACGGAGCACCATTAAATCCATTATTAAAAAATGGAAAGAATATGGCACCACAACAAACCTGCCAAGAGAGGGCTGCCCACCAAATCTCACGGACCAGGCAAGGAGGGCATTAATCAGAGAGGCAACAAAGAGAACAAAGATAACCCTGAAGGAGCTGCAAAGCTCCACAGTGGAGATTGGAGTATCTGTCCATAGGACCACTTCAAGCCGTACACTCCACAGAGGTGGGCTTTGCGGAAGAGTGGCCAGAAAAAAGCCATTGCTTAAAGAAAAAAATAAGCAAAGACGTTTGGTGTTCGCCAAAAGGCATGTGGGAGACTCCCCAAACATATGGAAGAAGGTGCTCTGGTCAGATGAGACTAAAATTGAGCTTTTTGGCCATCAGGGAAACTGCTATGTCTGGCGCAAATCCAACACCTCTCATCACCCCGTAGTGGCAGCATCATGCTGTGGGGATGTTTTGCATTGGCAGGGACTTGGAAACTGGTCAGAATTGAAGGAATGATGGATGGCGCTAAATACAGGGAAATTATTGAGGGAAACCTGTTTGTCTTCTTTTTGTGTGGCCGCCATCCGCGCCTCCCAGAGGACTTGTGGTTCGGCTTGATGGGGGAGGAAGGGACAGTCTCACATAAAGGGTATGCTGAGAAGTGGGCCGGGAGAATGACAGAGGCATACAGAATCGCAAACAAGAACAGTAGGAAGTTGAGCGCAAGGGGCAAAGCCTACTACGATCAAAAGACGAAAGGTGTAGTTCTACATCCTGGAGACAGAGTCCTTGTCAGGAATCTCAGTGAGCAAGGAGGTCCTGCAAAACTGAAGTTGTACTGGGAGAAAACCATCTATGTGGTGAAGGAACAAGTAGGAGACAATCCTGTGTATAAAGTCAGTCCAGAAACAGGTGACCGCAGAACCTGAAGTCTACATTGGAAATTGCTACTACTTGTAAATGACTTACCTGTTGATACACCTCCACGTCCAGCCACAACAGCACATGAGAAGCAACCTAGAAGGGGAAGCAGAGAAGAAAGGGTCAGCAACACAAGAGAACAGACCAACAACAGTGACACAACCAATTCAGAGGATGAAAAAGAAACAGGTGGTTACTGGTTGAGGATACCTAGGAGTAGAATCGAGGAGAGAGAAGAGAATACCTACTTTGAGTCAGAGAAATTCAGTCCATGAGAGATCCAGTCAAGGACACATACCTATAAGAGAAAAACAAAGATAAGACAAAGACGAATACCTACCTGATCCAGTCCAGCCAGAGGGTGAATGGGAAGCAAGACCCTTGAACCCCCCCCCCCCCCCGTAGATGACACACACTGTTATTGGTAGCAGACGATCTAACAGAGAGAAAAGGCCCAGACAAGGCCCAGACAAACGTTCACTTACCAGACATTAGGTCAGCCTTCACTACAGCCACACTCTACAGTCAACACATTTGGAGCCTACAGTACACATTATGTACAAGCATGGTGGACACCTTACCACATCCCACCACCCTACACACCACACATATCTTACACACCACACACATACTCACCTTTCACATATCCTACTTATGTGTACTGAGTTAAGAAGGTTAAAGAGAAAGAGGTTTTGAGATGTAAATATTTGAAGATATTTGGGAATGTCAGGAGCCATTTTATTTTTGTCTGGGAGCATGTGACGCACCCAAAATGTATAGTCACAGTTTTGTGTTTATTTAATGTGTTTTAGATTTTTAAGAAATGTTTCTATACTGAACAAAAATATAAAACGCAACATGTAAAGGGTTGGTCCCATGTTTCATGAGCTGAAATAAAAGATCCCAGAAATGTTCCATATGCACAAAAAGCTTATTTCTCTCAAATTTGGTGGTTTGTGCTGAGGAGTATTCTGTCTGTAATAAAGCCCTTTATTTTGTACCCCCTTTCTCATGATATCCAATTGGTAGTTACAGTCTTGTCCCATCGCTGCAACTCCCGTACGGACTCGGGAGAGGCAAAGGTTGAGAGCCATGCGTCCTCCGAAACACGACCATGCCAAGCCGCACTGCTTGCTTAACCCGGAAGCCAGCCACACCAGTTGAGCGCAAGGGGCAAAGACCGTACAAGGAGGAAAGACCGTACAACTGGTGACCATGTCAGTGTGCATGCGCCCTGCCCACCACAGGAGTCACTAGAGTGTGATGGGATAAGGACATCCCGGCCGGCCAAACCCTCCCCTAACCCGGATGACGCTGGGCCAATTGTGCACTGCCTCATGGGTCTCCCGGTCACGGCAGACACAGCCCGGGATCGAACCCGGGTCTGTAGTGACGCCTCAAGTACTGCGATGCAGTGCCTTAGACCGCTGCGCCACTCGAGAGGCCAATAAAGCCCTTTTGTGGGGAAGAACTCATTCCGATTGGCTGGGCCTGGCTGCCAAGTGTGTTGGCCTATTCCCAGTCATGTGAAATCCATAGATTAGGGCCTAATTCTTTCAATTGACTGATTTCCTTCTATGAACCGTAACTCAGTAAAATCTTTGAAATGGTTGCATGTTGCGTTTATATATTTTTTCTGTATATTATTTGTGAGCCATAACTTGTTTTACTTTAATTTAATTATTGGAGTTCTCTAGGTTAATATGCACTGAAAGGTATTGGTACCACTAGGTGGAGCCAGCAGATCTGTTGATTGGTGGCCTTACACTGGTGATCGTGACCTTACTTCCTCATTCTATTTAGATAACTTTTTCTGAAACCAGCCAAATCTCTCGTCTCATAATATCTCCTGTTTTACAGGTTTGTAATGTATAACTATACAAAATATAGCTCGAAATAGTAAGATAACATGTTTCATGGGTTGTGTGATGTTTAAGATACATTTTGGTTGTTTTTGTCGAAAATGCAAAGTTTCTCCATTATAAGGAATGAAGTCACAATAGGTGGAAAGGATTTAACATGGAGGTGAACCTAACAAAATGGTGTCGCAGACTTTTCTAAGTTGTAAAAGTGCATCTATTAGCTCCGGATGACTTTATTTTATTAAATGAAGACTCAGGAAACATATTATCTGTTTTCCTGGCCTCAACCCTGGGACCTGTAACATTAATAATAATATATTTATTTTAAATAGCGCTTTCCATTACAAGTAGAATTTCAAAGTTGCTTTAAAAACAAAATAAACAAAAAACAATTTAACAAAACAAATGTAGGGATCTGGCGATGGTCTTCCACAGCTTTAGATGATAGGCAGTTTGGAAAGGTAGTATCTTAAGAGGAGGCAGCATAGATGATACAGCCGGGCAGGGATGTAGAGACATCTGACAGACAGGACACAGAGCCTGTAAAAGCACCACTAAGACCAACAAAGCCCCCTACGAAGCGACTAAATCTCCTCACGCTGCAGTCCACTTCCCTCTAGAAACTGGGGCAGGGGGCCAAAAGGCCGATGCTGTTGATCTGGTGTTGCTGAATCATTCAAATCATATTAGCAAGCAAGCAAGCTAGCTAGCTAGCCAAGCCAAATATAACTGACTGACTTGCCATAATCAGTCCTGCAATTCTTCGGCCACCACCAGATATTTCAGTTCATTTAGTTATCAAGTTATCAAAAACAAAAAAAGTTGATCAAACAAAATGCAATAAAAACACTAAACCATAAAATATTTACAATATTTACAGAGCTCTCTGCCTAGGCTACCTCACGGCGCCATGGCAATCTCTTTTCATCTCATTTTGTTATCTCTAAACCATGGTCAGAATCAATGTTCCAATCCATTAATCTCTCAGCCTTATCTGGACAGCTACTGACGTGGCCTTGGTTCATCTAGCCAGAGAAGAAAAATCCAACCGGAATGATTCACAACCTTTAAGTACGTTAGAGTCAATCAAATCGTCCCATTGGGATATTGTTATTTCTTAGAGAGAAGTACAGTCCCAACATGGAGATTTATATATGGCTCACAGTCCCAAGGCTTTAATTAAGACCATTCATCACCAATTAAAGTAGTTGTGTTTTCCTGTTTTTGTGTGTTTGTCACTTGCTGCACTGTGCATCGTTAGGAAATATTTTTGTTTAGATGAGAACAAACACACACACACACACACACACACACACACACACACACACACACACACACACACACACACACAGACAATCCCCCCATTTCCCGGCACGACTACCACCACCGTCACCAACTCATCATTTTGACCTTTTGGCTTCACTCACAGACAACGTAAATACAATCCTTATGTTGCACTCAAGACTTAATGACTGTACAACTCTAGCCACTTAGCTGTCCAATGTCCAGCCAGATTGAGCTGGTGTGTCCATTTATCCTGTGACGAACTGGTGGCTCCACCCTGAAGTTCATCAAAATCACAGGTCCTCTCCTGTACAACATAGAGCAGCTCATTTGGATTGTCTTAGTTTCTGTGAACTCCACTGATGCTCGGTCCAAATCATTGTCTTACGTCAGGAGGCATCTCTCCTACCAGACACTAGTCCTTCGAGCAATTTAAATACTGCACAATTGAAACACTTGCCCCCCAATCCCCCTTCCCCAAAACACATGTAAATATTTGACTATAAATTGTGGCTTCCTGTATTAGAGACTGAACAAAAATATAAACGCAACATGTTGGTCCCATATTTCAAGATCCAAGAAATGTTCAATACGCACAAAAAGCTTATTTCTCTCAAATTTTGTGCACAAATCTGTTTACATCCCTGTCAGTGAGCATTTCTCCTTTGCCAAGATAATCCATCCACCTGACAGGTGTGGCATATCAAGAAGCTGATTAAACAGCATGATCATCACACAGGTGCACGTTGTGCTGGGGCTAATAAAAGGCCACTCTAAAATGTGCAGCTTTGACACACAACACAATGCCACAGATGTCTCAAGTTTTGAGGGAGCGTACAATTGGCATGCTGACTAGGAATGTCCACCAGAGCTGTTGCCAGATAATTCAATGTTCATTTCTCTACCTGAAGCCGCCTCCAACATTGTTTTAGAGAATTTGGCAGTATATCCAACTGGCCTCACAAACGCAGACCACGTGTATGGTGTGGGCAAGCGGTTTTCTGATGTCAACATTGTGAGTAGAGTCCCCAATGGTGGTGGGGGATTTATAGTATGGGCAGGCATAAGCTACGGACAACGAACACAATTGCATTTTATCGATGGCAATTTGAATGCACAGAGATACCGTGATGAGATCCTAAGGCCCATTGTCATGCTATTCATCCATCGCCATCACATTTTTTACATTTTTACATTTTAGTCATTTAGCAGACGCTCTTAACCAGAGCGACTTACAGGAGCAATTAGGGTTAAGTGCCTTGCTCAAGGGCACATTAACGTCATTTAGCAGACGCTCTTAGCCAGAGCGACTCACAAATTGGTGCGTTCACCCTATAGCCAGTGGGATAACCACTTTACAATTTGGGGGGGGGGGGGGGGGGGTTAGAAGGAATACTTTATCCTATCCCAGGTATTCCTTAAAGAGGTGGGGTTTCAAATGTCTCCGGAAGGTGGTGAGTGACTCCGCTGTCCTGGCGTCGTGAGGGAGCTTGTTCCACCATTGGGGTGCCAGAGCAGCGAACAGTTTTGACTGGGCTGAGCGGGAGCTATGCTTCCGCAGAGGAAGGGGAGCCAGCAGGCCAGAGGTGGATGAACGCAATGTCCTCGTTTGGGTGTAGGGACTGATCAGAGCCTGAAGGTACAGAGGTGCCGTTCCCCTCACTGCTCCATAGGCAAGCACCATGGTCTTGTAGCGGATGCGAGCTTCAACTGGAAGCCAGTGGAGTGTGCGGAGGAGGGGGGTGACGTGAGAGAACTTGGGAAGGTTGAACACCAGACGGGCTGCGGCATTCTGGATGAGTTGTAGGGGTTTAATGGCACAGGCAGGGAGCCCAGCCAACAGCGAGTTGCAGTAGTCCAGACGGGAGATGACAAGTGCCTGGACCAGGACCTGCGCCGCTTCCTGTGTAAGGCAGGGTCGCACTCTCCGAATGTTGTAGAGCATGAACCTGCAGGAGCGGGTCACCGCCTTGATGTTGGCGGAGAACGACAGGGTGTTGTCCAGGGTCACGCCTAGGCTCTTCGCACTCTGGGAGGAGGACACAGCGGAGTTGTCAACCGTGATGGCGAGATCATGGAACGGGCAGTCCTTCCCCGGGAGGAAGAGCAGCTCCGTCTTGCCAGGGTTCAGCTTGAGGTGGTGATCCGTCATCCATACTGATATGTCTGCCAGACATGCAGAGATGCGATTCGCCACCTGGTTATCAGAAGGGGGAAAGGAGAAGATTAGTTGTGTATCGTCAGCGTAGCAATGATAGGAAAGGCCATGTGAGGATATGACAGAGCCAAGTGACTTGGTGTATAGGGAGAAAAGGAGAGGGCCCAGAACCGATCCCTGGGGGACACCAGTGGTGAGAGCACGTGGTGCGGAGACAGCTTCCCGCCACGCCACTTGGTAGGAGCGACCGGTCAGGTAGGACGCAATCCAGGAGTGAGCCGCGCCGGAGATGCCCATCTCGGAGAGGGTGGAGAGGAGGATCTGATGGTTCACAGTATCAAAGGCAGCAGACAGGTCTAGAAGGACAAGAGCAGAGGAGAGAGAGTTAGCTTTAGCAGTGCGGAGAGTCTCCGTGACACAGAGAAGAGCAGTCTCAGTTGAATGACCAGTCTTGAAACCTGATTGGTTTGGATCAAGAAGGTCATTCTGAGAGAGATAGCAAGAGAGTTGGCTAAAGACGGCACGCTCAATAGTTTTGGAAAGAAAAGAAAGAAGGGATACTGGTCTGTAGTTGTTGACATCAGTGGGGTCGAGTGTTGGTTTTTTGAGAAGGGGAGTAACTCTCGCTCTCTTGAAGACGGAAGGGACATGGCCAGCGGTCAAGGATGAGTTGATCAGCGAGGTGAGGTAGGGGAGAAGGTCACCGGAGATGGTCTGGAGAAGGGAGGAGGGGATGGGGTCAAGCGGGCAGGTTGTTGGGCGGCCTGCAGTCACAAGTCGCAGGATTTTATCTGGAGAGAGAGGGGAGAAAGAAGTCAAAGCATAGGGTAGGGCAGTGTGAGCAGGACCAGCAGTGTCATTAGACTTAACAAACGAGGATCGGATGTCGTCACCTCATGTTTCAGCATGATAATGCATGGCCCCATGTCGCAAGGATCCGTACACAATTCCTGGAAGCTGAAAATGTCCCAGTTCTTCCATGGCCTGCATACTCACCAGAAATGTCACCCATTAAACATGTTTGGGATGCTCTGGATCAACGTGTACGACAGCGTGTTCAAGTTCCCGCCAATATTCAGCAACTTCGCACAGCCATTGAAGAGGAGTGGGACAACATTCCACAGGCCACAATCAACAGCCTGATCAACTCTATGCGAAGGAGATGTCGTGCTGCATGAGGTAAATAGTGGTCACACCAGATACTGACTGGATTCCTGATCCATGCCCCTACCTTTAAAAAAAAATGTATCTGTGACCAACAGATGCACATCTGTATTCCCAGTCGTGTGAAATCCATAAATTGACTGATTTTCTTATATGAACTGTAACTCAGTAAAATCTTTGAAATAGTTTTTATTCTATTCTACTGAGCCATTTACTTTGTTTGTATTCTAATCTTATATCATTTATTGATGTTGCATTGTCTAGAAGGAACCTGCAAGTAAGCATTTCGTTTGACGGTGTATAACAGTACATACGACTAATAAAACTTCAAATTTGATCTGACTATTTTGTCTTGATATGATATTCTATTGCTTTTCAAAACCCTGGAAAACCTGGACAGGTGTATATTTCAATGGTGGACCTGGGTGTGTGAGGTCAGTGTGGTGGTGTGGGATATTATAGAGGAGGACACGTGGAGTTGGAGTGGTGGGTGTGGTAGCCTACTGTACACTTCAGTAGTGGACATGTGTTGAGCTGTTACCTCGTCCTTGAATCTGTAACTTCACTTCTCTCTTTGCAGCCACACCCCTCACAGGTCAAAGGCCTCCTGTTTCTGCAGGGGGTACCCCTCTCTCACAGCACGTGTCACAGAAGAAATTGACATTGACATGACCATAGAAATAGAATACAGAATGAGCCTCCCCATTCAAGTCAATTATGATTCTATTTCTATTGACATGAAAACAAGTTCAGTCATGGAATATTATAAACGTGGAGAATTCTAGAGTCTGTGACTCTATTTAGGCTATTTGTTTTTTCAAACTTAATGATCTGTTAGTCTGCACCTTACATTGAGTTCATTACCTTAGGGTCCAATTAAACACTCCAGGCCAACCAATCACTGTCTATTTCCTGACCCTCCTTCTGACCTCACTAACCACTAAACTTTAGCTCGGTGTTAGGTTACAAAAAACTTCACAAAATACATGCACAGTATAATTTCCCTTCCGTCTACAAGGCAAACAACCCAATCAGCAAAATACTTTGAAAAGACTGAAAATTCACTGAAAAAAAATAGAAACACAACATGCAACAATTTCAAAGATTGTTCTGAGTTACAGTTCATATAAGGAAATCAGTCAATTGAAATACATTCATTAGGCCCTAATCTATAGATTTCACATGGCTGGGAATAAAGATATACATCTCTGTTGGTCACAGATACCTTAAAAAAAAAAAGTAGGTGCGTGGATCAGAAAACCAGTCAGTATCTGGTGTGACCACCATTTGCCTCATGCAGCGCGACACATCTCCTTCGCATAGAGTTGATCCGGCTGCTGATTGTGGAACATGCTGTCATACACATCTATTCATAGCATACCAAACATGCTCAATGGGTGACATGTCTGGTGAGTATGCAGGCCATGGAAGGACTGGGACCTTTTCTGCTTCCAGGCGACATGTGGCTGTGCATTATCATGCTGAAACATGAGGTGATAGCGGCGGATGAGTGGCATGACAATGTGCCTCAGGATCTCATCCCAGTATCTCTGTGCATTCAAATTGCAATCGATAAAATGCAATTGTGTTTGTTGTCCGTAGCTTATGCCTGCCCATACCATAACCCTACCGCAACCATGGGGCACTCTGTTCACAAAGATTGACATCAGCAAACCGCTTGCCCACACGACGCCATACATGCTGTCTGCCATCTACCCAGTACAGTTGAAACCGGGATTAATCCATGAAGAGCACACTTCTCCAGCATGCCAGTGGCCATTGAAGGTGAGCATTTGCCCGAACTGCAGTCAGGTCAAGACCCTGGTGAGGACGATGAGCATGCAGATGAGCTTCCCTGAGACGGTTTCTGACCGTTTGTGCAGAAATTCTTCGGTTGTGCAAACCCACAGTTTCATCAGCTGTCCGGGTTGTTGGTCTCAGACTATCCCGCAGGTGAAGAAGCCGGATGTGGAGGTCCTGGGCTGGCGTGGTTGCACGTGGTCTGCGGTTGTGAGGCCGATTGGGCGTACTGCCAAATTCTCGACGTTGGAGGCGGCTTATGGTAGAGAAATTAACATTAAATTATCTGGCAACAGCTCTGGTGGACATTCCTGCATTCAGCATGCCAATTGCACTCTCCTTCCAAACTTGAGACACCTGTGGCATTGGGATTGTGTTGTGTGACAAAACTGCACATTTTAGAATGGCCTTTTAGTGCCCCCAGCACAAGGTGCACCTGTGTAAATGATCATGCTGTTTAATCAGCTTCTTGATATGCCACACCTGTCAGGTGGATGGATTATCTTGGCAACGAAGAAATGCTCACTAACAGGGATGTAAACAAATTTGTGCACAAAATTTGAGAGAAATACGCTTTTTGTGCGTACGGAATATTTTGGGGATCTTTTATGTCAGCTCATGAAACATGGGACCACTTTACATGTTGCGTTTATAGAAAGAGGAGTGGGAGGCCCCGGTGCACAACTGAGCAAGAGGACAAATACATTAGAGTGTCTAGTTTGAGAAACAGACGCCTCACAGGTCCTCAACTGGCAGCTTAATTAAATAATACCCGCAAAACACCAGTCTCAACGTCAACAGTGAAGAGGTGACTCCGGGATGCTGACCTAGGCAGAGTTGCAAAGAAAAAGTCCAGTGTCTGTGTTCTTTTGCCCATCTTAATATTTTATTTTTATTGGCCAGTCTGAGATATGGCTTTTTCTTTGCAACTCTGCCTAGGTCGCATCCCGGAGTCGCATCTTCACTGTTGACGTTGAGACTGGTGTTTTGCAGGTACTATTTAATGAAGCTGCCAGTTGAGGACTTGTGAGGCATCTAGACACTAGACACTCTAATGAATTTGTCCTCTTGCTCAGTTGTGCACCAGGGCCTCCCACTCCTCTTTATATTCTGGTTAGAGCCAGTTTGCGCTGTTCTGTGAAGGGAGTAGTACACAGCGTTGTACGAGATCTTCAGTTTCTTGGCAATTTCTCGCATGGAATAGCCTTCATTTCTCAAAACGAAAATAGACTGACGAGTTTCAGAAGAAAGTTATTTGTTTCTGGCCATTTTGAGCCTGTAATGGAACCCATAATTGATGATGCTCCAGATACTCAACTAGTCTCAAGAAGGCCAGTTTTATTGGTTCTTTAATCAGCACAACAGTTTTCAGCTGTGCTAACATAATTGCAAAAGGGTTTTCTAATGATCAATTAGCCTTTTAAAAGGATAAACTTGGATTAGCAAACACAACGTGCCATTGGAACACAGGACTGATGGTTGCTGATAATGGGCCTCTGTACGCCTATGTAGATATTCCATAAAAAATCAGCCGTTTCCAGCTACAATAGCCATTTACAACATTAACAATGTCTACGCTGTATTTCTGATCAATTTGATTTATTTTAATGGACAAAAAAATTGTTGCTTTTCTTTCGAAAACAAGGACATTTCTAAGTGACCCCAAACTTTTGAACGGTAGTGTATATATTTTGCATTTTCATTGTTGGACATAAATATGTAAAAACAAAAATATGTAAAAACACCAGGAAATCAACTCCAAGTGATTTTAATTTGGGAAATCTGTTCCCAAGTATTTCCACGCATAATACAGAGACACGTAATCATATACAAATGTAAGCAAAGTGTAACGTATACACCAGGAGTCAGAAAGCAGGTGCAGAAGGTGAGTTTTAATACTGAACAGATACAAAAGAACAAACATGGGAAGCGTACTGAACGTGAGAGAAAAACTAATAACACCTAAGGACTGATGACAGAGGGATAAATAAAAGGGGAAGTAATAAAATCCAGGTGCGCCTAGGTGTGCGTAATGAAGGTTGCCAGGTGTGCGTAATGGAGGGTTGCCAGGACTGGTGGTTAGTTGCCAGGTGTGCGTAATGGAGGGTTGCCGGAGAGGGGGAGTGGGAATAGACGTGACAGTAACCCCCCCCCCCCCCTCCCCCCAACGCGCGGCTCCAGCTGCAGGATGACGCCGGCCAGGAGGACGGCCCCGAGGGTGAGGAGTGGGGCGGACGGCGAACGTGGAACTCTCGGATGATGTTGGGATCTAGAATGTCATCCACCGGAACCTAACACCGCTCCTCTGGACCATACCCCTCCCAGTCCACCAGGTACTGGAGCCGACCCCCACGACGTCGGGAGTCCAGGAGGGATCTGACGGCATAGGCGGGGCTTCCCTCGATGTCCAGGGGAGGCGGAGGCGTGTCGTGGGGGACAGCATCAACCAGGGAACCAGGAACCACCAGCCTGAGGAGGGAAACATGAAAAGAGGGTGAGATCCAGTAGTTAGTGGGGAGCTGTAATCGGTAAGTTACCTCATTGACCCTCCGGAGGACTTTGAATGGCCCCACAAACCGGGGGCTCAGCTTCTGGCAGGGCAGGTGGAGCGGGACGTTCCTGGTGGAAAGCCAGACGCGATCACCAGGATGGAATACGGGTGCCTCACTGCAGTCCGCCTGCTTCTTCTGGCAGCAGACGGCGCGTTGGAGCCTGACGTGGGCAGCGTCCCAAACCTCCTCTCCGTGCCGGAACCACTCGTCCACCGCAGGGGCTTTGGTCTGGCTCGGGGTCCACGGGACCAGGGCCGGCTGGTACCCCAGGACACACTGGAAGGGAGTCAGCCTGGTGGAGGAGTGACGAAGTGAGTTCTGGGCGTACTCCACCCAGGGAAGGAACCGGGCCCACTCTCCCTGCCGGTCCTGACATTGACTCCTCAGGAACCTCCCCAGCTCCTGATTGGTCCTCTCCTCCTGCCCGTTGGACTGAGCCCGGTACCCAGATGTGAAGCTGACCGTGACCCCCAGCTTCTCCATGAAGGCTCTCCATACCCGCGACGTGAATTGGGGACCACGGTCGGAGACGATGTCCTCCGGAAGGCAATAGTGCCGGAAGACCTGGGAGACCAGAGAGAGGGATAAAACAGCAGGATTTGGAGAATCTGTCCACAACAACCATATCTGTGGTGAAACCATCAGACAGGGGAAGAACAGTAACAAAATCTATGGACAGATGGGACCAAGGCCGCCGAGGCACGGAGAGGAAACCAATAACGTGAACGTGAGAGAAAACCAATAACACCTAAGGACTGATGACAACAGAGGGCTAAATAAAGGGGAAGTAATCAGGGAAGTGATGAAGTCCAGGTGTACCTAATGATGAGGCGCAGGTGTGCGTAATGATGGGTTGCCAGGACCGGTGGTAAGTAGACCAGCGACATCGAGCGCCAGAGAGGGGGAGCGCGAGTAGATGTGACACAAGGTTTGAAATGATTATGTTTTAGTCAAATATTATATATGTTTGGGCTTCTTCTTGCGGATTTGCAGTCTACAAATTATTTGTAATTATGTTCCGGCCCCCCTACCATCGCTCAAGAAAAAAATCAGCCCGCGGTTTAATCTAATTGATGATCCCTGGGCTATACTGAGGGGAAAAAATTGGTGTTGAGAAAGCATTTTGTACTACTCCAGTGTTCTTCGCTATTGGTCCTGGAGAGCTAAAGAGACAAACACACACAATCTTCCTTCGTTTTGTGAGTTTGAAGTAGAGCAAATATATACAGTGGCTTGCGAAAGAATTCATCCCCCTTGACATTTTTCCTATTTTGTTGCCTTACAACCTTACACGTTTATTTTGCTACACTGTAATTCTGTACCGTGATTGGTGCATACAGTGGTATAGCCTCATCTGTATCCTGATTAGTGTGTTTGTCCTGTAATTGCAAATCACTGGCCTTATGACTCATCATCCACCATATCAGTAATATAACTCAATTATATATGTCTTGTTTTGATTCATCCCCCTTCAAACATTTGTCTTGTCTAAGTGTCTGTCCTCGTAAAGGGTCAGGCCCCCGTGCCCTCATACATCTATCAGCTTATCATGGATGTGTGTGTGTGTGTGTGTGTGTACATGTGCGTTTGTGTACAAGCTTGCAAATGTGTGTATACTTGCCCCTGTGAGTGTGTGCGTAGCGTGCGTACAGTGGCTTGCGAAAGTATTCATCCCCCTTGGCATTTTTCCTATTTTGTTGCATTACAACCTGTAATTTAAATTGATTTTTATTTCGTTTTCATGTAATGGACATACACAAAATAGTCCAAATTGGTGAAGTTAAATGAAAAAAATAACTTGTTAAAAAAAATAATACAAAATAAATAACGGAAAAGTGGTGCGTGCATATATATTCACCCCCTTTGCCATGAAACCCCTAAATACGATTTGGTGCAACCAATTACCTTCAGAACTCACATAATTAGTTAAATAAAGTCCACCTGTGTGCAATCTAAGTGTCACATGATCTGTCACATGATCTCAGTATATATACACCGGTTCTGAAAGGCCCCAGAGTCTGCAACACCACTAAGCAAGGGGCACCACCAAGCAAGCGGCACCATGAAGACCAAGGAGCTCTCCAAACAGGTCAGGGACAAAGTTGTGGAGAAGTACAGATCAGGGTTGGGTTATAAGAAAATATCAGAAACTTTGAACATCCCACGGAGCACCATTAAATCCATTATTAAAAAATGGAAAGAATATGGCACCACAACAAACCTGCCAAGAGAGGGCTGCCCACCAAATCTCACGGACCAGGCAAGGAGGGCATTAATCAGAGAGGCAACAAAGAGACCAAAGATAACCCTGAAGGAGCTGCAATGCTCCACAGCGGAGATTGGAGTATCTGTCCATAGGACCACTTTAAGCCGTACACTCCACAGAGCTGGGCTTTACAGAAGAGTGGCCAGAAAAAAGCCATTGCTTAAAGAAAAAAATAAGCAAAGACGTTTAGTGTTCACCAAAAGGCATGTGGGAGACTCCCCAAACATATGGAAGAAGGTGCTCTGGTCAAATGAGACTAAAATTGAGCTTTCTGGCCATCAAGGAAAACGCTATGTCTGGCGCAAACCCAACACCTCTCATCACCCGAGAACACATCCCCACAGTGAAGCATGGTGGTGGCAGCATCATGCTGTGAGGATGTTTTTCAGCGGCAGGGACTTGGAAACTGGTCAGAATTGAAGGAATGATGGATGGCGCTAAATACAGGGAAATTCTTGAGGGAAACCTGTTTCAGTCTCCCAGAGATTTGAGACTGGGACAGAGGTTCACCTTCCAGCAGGACAATGATCCTAAGCATACTGTTAAAGCAACACTCGAGTGTTTTAAGGGGAAACATTTAAATGTCTTGGAATGGCCTAATCAAAGCCCAGACCTCAATCCAATTGAGAATATGTGGTATGACTTAAAGATTGCTGTACACCAGCGGAACCCATCCAACTTGAAGGAGCTGGAGCAGTTTTGCCTTGAGGAATGGGCAAATATCCAAGTTGCTAGATGTGCCAAGCTTATAGAGACATACCCCAAGAGACTTGCAGTTGTAATTGTTGCAAAAGGTGGCTCTACAAAGTATTGACTTTGGGGGGGGTGAATAGTTATTCTGTTTTTTTTGTCTTATTTCTTGTTTGTTTCACCCCCAAAAATATTTTGCATCTTCAAAGTGGTAGGTATGTTGTGTTGTAAGGCAACAAAATAGGAAAAATGCCAAGGGGGATGAATACTTTCGCAAGCCACTGTATGCACGCTACGCACACACTCACAGGGGCGAGTATACACACATCTGCAAGCTTGTACACAAACACACATGTACACACACACACATCCATGATAAGCAGAAAGATGTATGAGGGCACGGTGGCCAGGCCCTTTACGAGGACAGACACTTAGACAAGACAAATGTTTGAAGGGGGATGAATCAAAACAAGACATATATAATTGAGTTATATTACTGATATGGTGGATGATGAGGATGAGTCATAAGGCCATTGATTTGCAATTACAGGACAAACACACTAATCAGGATACAGATGAGGCTATACCACTGTACAGTGAGGGAAAAAAGTATTTGATCCCCTGCTGATTGTGTACGTTTGCCCACTGACAAAGAAATGATCAGTCTATAATTTTAATGCTAGGTTTATTTGAACAGTGAGAGACAGAATAACAACAAAGAAATCAAGAAAAACGCATGTCAAAAATGTTATAAATTGATTTGAATTTTAATGAGGGAAATAAGTATTTGACCCCCTCTCAATCAGAAAGATTTCTGGCTCCCAGGTGTCTTTTATACAGGTAACGAGCTGAGATTAGGAGCACACTCTTAAGTGCTCCTAATCTCAGCTTGGTACCTGTATAAAAGACACCTGTCCACAGAAGCAATCAATCAATCAGATTCCAAACTCTCCACCATGGCCAAGACCAAAGAGCTATCCAAGGATGTAATCTTTCTGATTGAGAGGGGTTCAAATACTTATTTCCCTCATTAAAATGAAAATCAATTTATAACATTTTTGACATGCGTTTTTCTTGATTTTGTTGTTGTTATTCTGTCTCTCACTGTTCAAATAAACCTAGCATTAAAATTATAAACTGATAATTTCTTTGTCAGTGGGCAAACGTACAAAATCAGCAGGGGATCAAATACTTTTTTCCCTCACTGTATGCACCAATCACGGTACAGAATTACAGTGCAGCAAAATAAACTTTGCGGGATTTCACCATTACACTTTCAGTGTAATAAATATTTATAGGGCAGTACAGTATCAATGTTCTTTTGAGATCTAGGCCAGATGTCCTTGTGCTATCCTTCGTCCTCTGTATCTCAGTTGGTAGAGCATGGCGTATAGTGAGTTCGATTCCCAGGACCACCCGTACGTAAGAAAAGAATGGCAAACACGACTAAGTCGCTCTTGATGAAAGTGCCTGCTAAATGGCATATATTATCATATTATGTTACCTACCTCTCCCTGGAGTGAGACTCTGGCTTGGGTGGTGGGAGATGCAAAGCGAAAAGAGTCCATGGCCTCGTTCAAATACATTTCAAAACCTTCTTTCCTCCCTTCCTTTATGGAAGTCATCACTAAACTAGCAATGTTGGAAAGGTGAAAAGTGATAAAAATGGGCCAGATCAATGATTACCTTGAGGAAGGGGCAGCAGGAAGGGTGCATCTTGAAAGTGTTGGAACGGGGTCCAGTAGTATTTTCAACACCTTTCATAATGGACAGCTCCTAGGCAATCTGTCCAGAACCATGGAGAGCTCTTAACCTCTTCTGGTGTAACAGAAATGGACCGACTAGCATTTGTTTTCACTCTTTGCTCCTTGGTTGATAGCTTGTTCCATTATTCCATATTATTGCAAAATCAGAGCGCATCATGACCTGCGTGAATTTTAAACAGTGGGTATAGATAGATATGTTGTCTCTATAGAGACAACTCTCTAGAGTTAAACACACACATTTAGATGGTAAATTCAGATAGTAATGTTAACTCATATTTGAAATGTTAATTGTCTCATTATATGTTGTGTTGCCGTGCAACTCCTGTACATTTTCATATAAGTCAGTGTTGTTGGTTTAGCATCAAGGGAAATCAATAAGGGTAATTTGCAGAGCTAAAATATTACCATACAGCCTGCTTACAAAAGAGAAAATTGTGATAAGCTTTTGTACTCTATTCCAACATAATATATATTAAGTCTACCTCTGATTATACAAAGGCATGAGTTGCCTGGAAACATAATGCAACTTGTTTTCATACAACAAGGGACATTAATAAATTGTGTTTATTAAAGTTTTTAATGTGGTTTCAAATTTTTGTTTACTTGAAAATAGGGTATATCAAATAGAATATGCATGCATATAATTAATTATGTTAGCATAATGCGTTGATATGTTTGCAAATGTCTGGGTGGGGACTCGATGATCCATTTGAAATGGAAGTCATGCTTTAAACTCAAAACTCTCTCTCTCTCAGACAAACGTACGCATGCAAGCACATACACCTGTGCAACAAAGAGCTGTTACTTTTGCCAGCCATCAAAGTGAGAATGAACTATAACAAGATCATTATAGTCCCTAGGTGGTTCACGTGAGCGTATGTATGTAGATGTGGGTGCAGAAATACTTTAAGAAAAGAGATGGGGAAACTCCATTCGATACGTATTAACAACCATTGTGTACGTTGCCCATTTGTTGACAATGGGCCACGCGGTACATTCTGGGTGATCTCCCACAAGGAGTGCACTCCTTCAAGGAGTCAATGGGAGTCAATTGTGCGCTAGCTCAAAAACCCAACATTAGCATGAATTACACATTTTTTCTGAGATTTGAGATAATGAACTTGTTCTTTGTCATATCATATAGCTTTTAAATCGTGACCTTACCTACTTTCGAGGAAAATAAGCATGTTTCTCGACTCATACCCTGAATTTTAGAAGGGATTACGTGACAATTGGCTTAGCAACTGCGTGATGCTCAATGACAACGTGAACCCAATTTGTCGACAGTCTGTTGGGTTGTGCATTATACGTTTCTCTATTCATTGGCCATTGAGTTTCCCATTTTCTAATTTCTTAAAGTATTTCTGGTGTGCGTACTTTATGTGTGTGTGTGTGTGTGTGTGTGTGTGTGTGTGTGTGTGTGTGTGTGTCTGTGCACCCGAAGCCAATCTTAGTGAGGTAAGGAAATCAAGGGAAATACGTAACACAAAAATGAACATTCTGTTTTACCATAAGAATACCATTGGTCCCCACTCAGCTATTCCCTCTAGCCTCTGGTCACCCCTATTCACCCTGAGGCAATGCCCCAGTCACCCTACACTCTCCGGGGCAGACAAAGGGGTCCGTAGAGGTCTGGAGGAAGACCATTGAGGATATTTCATGGGTGAATAAAAACCAAAGGGTTCATTGCTCTCGTCCCAGGGACATACAGGGATTTACTGCTTGTTCAATACTAAGGTCACGACAGACGACACTTTGCTGCACAACACAGTGGTGAGAATGACATATATGGAGGGAGACGTCAATGATTTGTCTGGAATTACGATGTGTTGAAATATCTACTTTTATGATGGTGATTGCATGATTAATGGCAAGTTCAACCATATTGAACAGCTGGACTATAAAACAGACCATCTGGGTCTGATTCTCTGGAACCAGTGGTTGGATGGTAGCTGATTCCTTTATGAGTTGCAGACGACAGCTAGATAGTGTCCAGAAACATTCATATTGTTTATGGATCAAGACATTTTGAAAAAATACTTTTTGTGTCTCAGTGCTAAATAGTTTGGGAAACATCAAGGAAAATCACATTTTTAAGTTAACGACAAACCAAACATTGAGTTGATTTCGACTTAAAAATAAATCAAACTAGCACAATTGCCCCTATCACTTTTATTGATTGTTAGCGATAGCTAAAGTTACCGGAAGTTTGTAGTGACCGTTTAAAGAAATATGAACCAAATCTAAACCAGTTTAAATATCTTATATTGATTGATAAAAAATGAGATTTCTTACCAAGCTAAATTGTTTAATGTCATTGGCAGACAATTTCGTTATTTTAACCTAAAAAAGGCTTAATACAAGTAATTTATCTTAAGATATTTTAATATATATTTTACCTTAATCGTCTTATTATCTCGAAATAAGATAAAATATTTGTGTAAAAAAACAACATTTAAGTGAATTATTAATCAATATAAGATATTTAGGCTGGCTTAGATTTAACTTTTTGCAGTGTAATCCATGGTTAATATTTCTTTAAAGCTAAGTAAGAAAAAAACACTAATTTGAAGTTCATTACCACTCAATATATGACATTTAGGCTGGCTTAGATTTCACTTTTTGCAGTGTACAGTTTCTCAAGGCCCACAGACTACTTTCAGGATGAGTAACCATCTCACATTAAGTTGTAAAATACTGAACTTCCCCTTTAATGCCGGATCCACACTTTTACAAGTTGTGTCCACCACCTACGGTACATTTGTGGAGGACTGTATTCATTTTTCATAACTGTACATGAAACCATCCGCCTGATGAAGTAAAGGGGGGCTTGTTAGTTAAGTGGCTCATACCACATTGCATCATCAGCAAATATCACTAAACAGACCAAACTCACAGACTAAACTAAACTAAACAGTAGCCTCCCTACTGTTATTTTATCTTACTTATGCTCTTTTTTTCTCAACACTTTTTTTGTTGTTGTTTTATTTTTACTTTTTTTGTTAAAAATAAATGCACTGTTGGTTAAGGGCTGTAAGTAAGCATTTCACTGTAATGTCTGCACCTGTTGTATTCGGCGCATGTGACCAATACAATTTGATTTGATTTGATTTGATTTGAACTTCCAGGGTCCATACTTACGAACTCTTGAGTTAACCCTCTCCTTAAACCTTTAAGAACAACTATAGCAGCTGTTAGAAGCTATCTAAACCAACACAAGTGAAAATCTAGTACACTTCACGACGCCATGTTTTCCCTAACAAGGCTGACTGTTGTGTGCCTGATGACACGTACTGGAATGTTGACGGTCTCAGAAGAGACACAAAACGCTAAATTAGCAATTAGCCCTCTTTGTGACGCTGGCAGTAACCACTATTTACACTCTAATTAGTTTTGACAAGCCCTGAGCACAGACATTTTGGTGCTCTACGAAATAACATTTCCTTAGTCTCACAGTTGTAACTTCTCTTCTTGCAAAGACCCATAGAAGGATGAAAAGGGGGATGTGCATACGTGCATGCTTACGTGTGTTCGCTCGTGTGTGCAAGTGTGTCTGCATATGTCTGTGTGTGTGTGTTGTAGTGGATGTGAGCATGCACATGTGTGTGTCAGTCAGAGTCTACTTTAAATGCACGTGGTGCAGATTAATCAACGTCGCTAATTAAAGAGTTGAAAGTCATTAACAATTACCTTGTGGGGGAAATGACTGCTAGGTAAACAGTTATTTAGAGAGAATGAATGACATGTCTAAAAATACACTTACAATTCTATGCATTTACTTTTTCTTTGGATACAATGTAATCTCAAACAATGTGTTGATTTCTATGATGGTGAATCATAAGACAAAATGTGAAGACTGAGAAAAGGCTTTCAGGTCAGGGAAGAAGTGATATTGATTTCTCCTACAGTTTCCATTGAAAATTGATCCTACAGATTGAGTTCTGAGAAACTCTCAAGCAGAGGCTTGCTTCTGAGAGAATCTAGCTACAGTGATATAAACCACACAGATGAGCATGTAGATTGCAAACTCTCAATGAACAGATGACTATAGTGGCTATATCACCTTAGGTTTATTTGAACAACCAGGGGCGCAACATTCACTGGGGATGGGGGGACATGACCCCCCCACACATTCTGAAATTGCATATTTGTCCCCCCCAGTTGTATAATTGCACTGTGATACAAAATGCGGCGCAGGTGTGCTTTAGGACCATAAAGATGCCTCAGAGCGGTCGGGTAGGCTGTTTTCCGGTTTCAGACGGCTGGATTTAGGACTGCACAGACATTACAGAGCGTGCTGACAGGCTGTGTGAAGGCATAGCTTCTGAAAGGCTGGCGTATAGAACCAGCACGGGAGAGATGAACAGAGGCAGCTGCTGTCTGTGTTGCGCTTTTTCTCCAAGTTGTAAAAGCAAGCAGAGCAGAAACTGGCTCCTCTTTAGTTGACTGATCTAGCTGGCAAGGTAACTGCTGTATGTATTCCCGTGCTGAGCTAGTAGTAACTGACATGTTACGTTAGCTAAGGTTTCATCCCATCTCGACTGAAGTGAATGAACTACTAGCGGCTAGTTAGCTAGCTAGTAGCTACCACAGCCAGTTGTATGGAAATGTTTTGTAGCCTTTGTTTTTCCCGTTTCAAGAGAAGTAATTTGATGATGTACCATTAGCTAGAGCTATCCAAAAGTTGGCTAACGTTGGCTAGCTAGCTCACTAACTTTAGCTATTATTTTTGCTCAATCACACTAGACCTGAATCAAACGATGAAACCAGCTGCCAAACGATTGAAAACCGATATTCAGACTTTTTTTCAGCGCAATGTTAGTTTTTATTAGTCAGTATAATAATGTAACGTTATTGATCTATCAGTTTCCCTAGCTAATTCCCTACTTTTCACACTGACACGGTATAAACAGCTCTACAGGCTTCACTGTCATGGTGCACAGTCAGTACAGAACACTATGCTCATCATGTCTTAGCAGGATCAGATGGTGACAGCCAGGGAAGACCAGTCTATGGAGCTCAGGTGAATTTTGCTGAAAATTATAACAATTTGTGGATGGCTACAAAGTTCCATCTTGAGTTGATGGGTAGTCTACAGTCTGGGATCTGGGAATAATGGTAATTTCAATTATTGAATCATTGACTCTATTCATGGATAATATAATGTATAAATGTACACCAAGGTAATTCTTTATCATGCCTCATCTGAGCAGGATCAGTTGGTGACAGGGGTCTCATCAGGTTCAGGCAGCCAGGGAAGACCAGTCTGTGACAGCGCAGAGGTGAACTTTTGCCGATATAACACTTTATTATTTCTGTGCAGCAAACACTGGACAAGCAAGAAGCTTCAAAGATTGAAACTATTTTAAGACAGTCTGACAAACCTCTAAAAGTTGATTTCCAAACTGTATCAAGGATTGATAGAGGCTTTTCCCGATGACACAAAACATGTCAAACAGAAAACACGAGGAAGAGCTGGGAGACGCTATTCATGATGATGAATGGATACAGATATGTTAGAATGCCCAGTAATGTTCATATAATCTCAGACATAAATTACTGCAGTTTAAGACCATCCATAGAATTGACATGTGCCAGTGAAACTGAATATCATGCACTCAGAAATTGTATTATTCTGCTGGAGGTGTAAAGCACAAAAGGGGACATACAGTTGAAGTCGGAAGTTTACATACACCTTAGCCAAATACATTTAAACTCAGTTATTCACAATTCCTGACATTTAATCCTAATAAAAATTCCCTGTCTTAGGTCAGTTAGGATCACCACTTTATTTTAAGAATGTGAAATGTCAGAATAATAGTAGAGAGAATGACTTATTTCAGCTTTTATTCATTTCATCACATTCCCAGTGGGTCAGATGTTTACATACACTCAATTAGAATTTGGTAGCATTGCCTTTAAATTGTTTAACTTGGGTCAAACGTTTCGTGTAGCCTTCCACAAGCTTCCCACAATATGTTGGGTGAATTTTGGCCATTCCTCCTGACAGAGCTGGTGTAATTGAGTCAGGTTTCTAGGCCTCCTTACTCGCACACACTTTTTCAGTTCTGCCCACACATTTTCTATAGGATTGAGGTCAGGGCTTTGTGATGGCCACTCCAATACCTTGACATTGTTGTCCTTAAGCCATTTTGCCTCAACTTTGGAAGTATACTTGGGGTCATTGTCCATTTGCGACCAAGCTTTAACTTCCTGACTGATGTCTTGAGATGTTGCTTCAATATATCCACATCATTTTCCTTCCTCATGATGCCATCTATTTTGTGAAGTGCACCAGTCCCTCCTGCAGCAAAGCACCCCCACAACATGATGCTGCCATCCCCGTGCTTCACGGTTGGGATGGTGTTCTTCGGCTTGCAAGCTATCCCCTTTTTCCTTCAAACATAACAATGGTCATTATGGCCAAACAGTTCTATTTTTGTTTAATCAGACCAGAGGACATTTCTCCAAAAAGTATGATCTTTGTCCCCATGTTACAAACCATAGTCTGGCTTTTTTATGGCGGTTTTGGAGCAGTGGCTTCTTCCTTGCTGAGCGGCCTTTCAGGTTATGTCGATATAGGACTCGTTTTACTGTGGATATAGACACTTTTGTACCTGTTTCCACCAGCATCTTCACAAGGTCCTTTGCTGTTGTTCTGGGATTGATTTGCAATTTTTGCACCAAAGTACGTTCATCTCTAGGAGACAGAACGCGTCTCCTTCCTGAGTGGTATGACGGCTGCGTGGTCCCATGGTGTTTATACTTGCGTACGATTGTTTGTACAGATGAACATGGTGCCTTCAGGCGTTTGGAAATTGCTCCCAAGGATGAACCAGACTTGTGGAGGTCTATACATTTTTTTCTGAGGTCTTGGCTGATTTCTTTAGATTTTCCCATGATGTCAAGCAAAGGGGCACTGCGTTTGAAGATAGGCCTTGAAATACATCCACATGTACACCTCCAATTGACGCAAATGATGTCAATTAGCCTATCAGAAGCTTCTAAAGCCATGACATCATTTTTTGGAATTTTCCAAGTTGTTTAAAGGCACAGTCAACTTAGTGTATGTAAACTTCTGACCCACTGGAATACAGTGAATTATAAGTGAAATATTCTGTCTGTAAACAATTGTTGGAAAAATTACTTGTGTCATGCACAAAGTAGATGTCCTAACCGACTTGCCAAAACTATAGTTTGTTAACAAGAAATTTGTGGAGTGGTTGAAAAACAAGTTTTAATGACTCCAACCTAAGTATACGTAAACTTCCAACTTCAACTGTATTTGCATATATTATGGTCTTGTGAACGCTGGCTGAATTCTGCCAAGAGTATGTTCTTTTATCTCAGAATGTCTACAGATTCTTCCTTCTCCCTGTTTTTTTTTGCTTGGAAATGTTGATACTGGAGACTTTTATCAGAAGAAACTGAGTAACCTAGCATTCATAGCGACTAAGAAATGCATTTCCATTAATTGGAAGGTTGGTCATCCTTCCACAATGTATGGAAGAAATGTCAAGTTATGTACAGTATCACTAGATTTGTTTTATTACAATATTAAGGGTATACTGTGCAATTTTCATAAGGTGTGGATGCCTTATATGGAATACTGTACGACAAAAGGAGTCTGTATTGAAAACATGCCCACGTCAGGGAGATACCTATTTAGGCAATCCCTAGCTGCTGGGCTGCTCAGTCCTGTCCCTGGGGGTCTGCTGTACTGTTGTCACTCTGGCCTTGGCCTAACACCTCAAGCCAATGATGAATATTTCACTAAGATCCTAAAGCTGGGTGGGGTGTGTTGGGTTGGGGCGCTACAGGGCCGTGGACCCCTAGGGACAGGACGGGGTGACCCAGCTATATTGTGTGCAAGTAAAAAGAGCTCTACAGTACTATTAGGCCTATGATATGAATTATATGGAGGGTGTACTGTTTCTGTGTGTTAATGTGAAGGTGTATCTGTGTTTTCATTCGACTTGTGTTTTCCAAACCTTTCCCTTGAGACATACAAAAAAAAGATGGGAAGGAAGTTGTGTTGGGGAGAGAGTTGAGTTATTGACTAGACTGGTGGGGGTTAGGCGTGCAAGTGGCTCAGGCTGGCTGGGCGGTCTGGCTGAAATTTGATACAGAGGATGTCTTAATAAAGACATTCAAAAGTTAAGTCTTTGTACTTTATTTATAAGAGTTGTTCATTTGTTCGGCTATTGGTTAAAGGTGCAACACAATATTGATTATTGAATGATCATTGATCTAGTTCAGTCTTATCAATCACTTAAACATATTTAATAATCTCTTACCTAGCTTGATAACTGTGGGCATTTCTACCAATCTCTAAATGAAGCCCAAAGAATTATAGGAAACAGAGACCTTCTTGAGCACCTCATTTTTGTGTACAGAATGACGACTATCTGGCTAATAATGGGGGCCTCAATTTAAAAAATAGGCCGGTGTCGGGACCTTGAGGACAAAAATAGACCGGTGTGTTAGAAATGTCTGGGCTAATTTCTGGTCCCTGTCCGTCCCTGCCTCATGGTTTTAATCAACCTGAACCCAGACAGTAATTACTGATGCATTCAGCCTGTTTTCCTCTCTTCTCCTCCATACACAGGGGAATGGGATGGGATGGAGAAAACTGGGAGAAAATGGAGAGAAAACTCAGAGAAATCAGTGGGCTTGGTTAGTGTGTGAAGATAAGAGCTGTTATCTTTGTCTCTGCAGGTGCTGCGTGTCGTGATCCAATCAAGGTGCTGCTGAAGGAATTAATTGACTCCTGAACCCAGGGACTCAATAGTACACAATGCATTTAAAATCTAGAAACAAATTTAGAATCCTGACCAAACACTCACTGACGTCAAAAGGTGTTGTTTTGGGAATAAGTACATCAGTGTTAAGTTAATGGAAGTGTGTCATCTTAGGAAACAATGAAGATGCTAGTTAGCTGGGGAGGAATTCCAAACTATCTTCCACAGACAACACTGTTCAGGTTTCTCAAAGAACAGAATAAAGGCCTAAGTGTTGCTCAATAATTCTCAACAGAATTCCAAAAAACGTTTTTCTTTCTTCATTAAAACCTTATGAAAAGTTAAATCTCTCGTGGACAGACTACGTAAACATAAATGGTACCGTAGATCTGTCATGATACAACGATGCGTTAGATAATGAGCAGCATTCGTTTTGGGGGTTTTCCTCATAGCCGCGGGAAATAGGGGTGCTGAGGGTGCTGAAAAATCAACAACACTTTTTCACAAAAGTAGTGCACTAGACCTGTATTAGCAGACCAATATAGCAGTCTGTAGCGTGGGACCCAAAACAAAAGCCATGAGTATGTTTTTCGTCACTGGTAATTTGGACAAATCACAATTTCGCAGGTTTTAGCATCTTTCGAATTTCGGGAGGAGAGGGGACATTTGGCCCATATACTTGCCCGTATCTTGCAAAGAGAGACGGTGGAGCTCTTCAATCCGGTTCCGATCTCTTCTGTTAACATGTATGGACCCAGAACTTAATCAAGCATCTGACCAATTATGCGAGACTTTAGTTCTGGGTTAACCGAGACTAAGCTAAAACAAACTTTCCAGAAATATGTATTACTTCAAAAGAGTGTTGACTGTACCCACTGGGCACGAACTGGTTGAATCAGTGTTGTCATTTCAAAAAATCTAAATCGATGTGAAGCCGTTGAATCAACATGGAAAACGGATTGTATTTGCAAAACGTCATCGATGTAAAGGAATTTAGTGAATTTATTTTCCCGTAAATCAAATGAGATGGTTAATATGTTTGTCGTTTTTTCTTTGAATTCACGTTAGCTGACAACTCAATCAAATGTAAATCAAAACTAGACGTTAAAACTGACGTCTGTGCCCAATTGGTAGTTTTATACTCTATGTAGTTTGTGATTGAAAGTCACTCCTACACTACTAAAAGTATAATAGTAGATAATACCGTAGGCCTGGCACTAGCTGGCTTTAGAAATGCAATCAGAGCCAGTGATGCAGAAAATGTAGAGCCAGAGAGCAGCTTCTGAGATAGTTTGATGCTTTGGGGAAAGAATGGCCATTCGCTCAGCACAATCCAACCAATAAAACTTCTCCCCTCTCTGATTCCACTGACAGTAATTACAGAGACAAATCACTCCGGTGACGCAGGAGAGAGATTTTCCCAGGATGTATCTCTGTCTCTATTTCTCTCACTCTCTCTCTTTTTCTATGCTTCTGTCTCTCCATGTTTCTCTCTCTCTCTTTCCTGTCCCCTCTCCACATAAATCCTTATGTTATTGTGGTGAATGGACATGCTAGATAAGCAACAGAAAGGTAACACATTAGAACATTGAACATACAGAGAACAATAAAAAAAGTAATCCTGATTCAGGGGGCTCTGATTTCACCAAATAGTTTCCAATAATTTTCCTGATATGGACTCATAGGAACATTATGGAATTACATGGAAAATCTGGGATTCAACAGGAACACGAATCACCTGATATTGGTCTTCTGAGTATCCAGGACCCAATGTTTGCTTTGCACTGCTCTTCCCCACCCTATGTAATTTGTCCAACTGTAAACTCCCATCTGTGCAGGTCTGATAATTCACCTCTAAGCCTCCTCTCCTCATTTAAGTCACTTTCATGAATCCTCTAATACAGGAAGAGAAGAACTCCTGATTCAGAGGCTGTTATCACTGCCTTAATACTAACATCAATTTATGTCTGGTTGGTGGGTGGCACAACGGCGGGCGATTGCAGTAGAGTGCAGCAGTGCGGTGAATTGCAAGACTTGAGAGGTAGTGTGTTATAATGACAATTAAATAATGATCCACCTCAGGCCTTCTCTAGGCTACACATGGCTTCTGGGCTGCAGGGCAGAGTAACTTCAACGATGAGGAAAGTAATTATAATTAAAGTAAGAAGGAAAGTGGTCGTTCTTGAATTACGGTGGCATTTGGGCATGGCATATTTAAATGTATTTGGGTACAGCTTCCCATTCTAAATCAAATAATATGGTAGCTTAATGACTTTAAATCATTGTTACCATTATGATAAAATTGTGCTACCAGTAGGAGTAACACCAAATGATGGTAACACCAATGACAAATGTTTGGTAAATTAAGATTTTCTGAAATGGAGGCCACAAATGCTAAAATCTAAGGTCATCAGTCCTTAAAAAATAATTTCCTAAAGTTATATCATTAATCATTTTGCGAACAATGTTATATCACCTCATTTAAATTGAGCAACACCAAGTGACACTTTGGATTTAGACACACCAAATGATCAATAGAATCCAAAAATGTATGACAAACTAAAAGGGTGTGATAAGATAATTGTATTTAATATAATTACATTTATATTAAATGTAATTATTATTGAATTATAACAGTTTGCCACTGGAGAGAATGCTCAAGGTCCTTGTACACTGAGTGTACAAAACATTGAGTTGCACCCCCTTTTGCCCTCAGAACAGCCTCAATTCATTGGGGCATGGACTCTACAAGGTGTCGAAAGCGTTCCTCAGGGATGCTGGGCCATGTTGACTCCAATGCTTCCCACAGTTGTGTCAAGTTGGCTGGATGTCCTTTGGTTGGTGGACCATTCTTGATACACATGGGAAACTATTGAGTGTGAAAAACCCAGCAGCGTTGCAGTTCTTGACACACTCAAACCGGTGCACCTGCCACCTAACACCATACCCTGTTCAAAGGCACTTAAATTGTTTGTCTTGCCCATTCACCCTCTGAATTGACCTCCTCAATCCATGCCTCAATTGTCTCAAGGCTTAAAAATCCTTTAACCTGTCTCCTCCCCTTTAATCTACACTGATTGAAATGGATTTAACAGGTGACATCAATAAGGGATCATAGCTTTCATCTGGATTCACCTGGTCAGTCTATGTCATGGAAAGAGCAGATGTTCCTAATGTTTTGTACACTGTGTATATCTTTGTAATGAGTGATTTTTGAGGCGGTAACACCAATGAATAAACTGAGGGACACACATTACACTAGTAAAACATATTTTATTACAATAGCCTTCTTTGTTTGTATTGATCTATACATTATATTTAATACTTTTGTTCACTTTCTAGCATTCAAAACAATAGATAGACATCTGTAAATCCCCAAAACATGTCAATACAACTCTACACATCACCTCTGGGACAAGCCAATTTGCTTACCCTAAGTACTTTAAACAATGCATAAACATACAGTTTTGCAGTATAAAGGAATTGCAATTCAAGTCCTTTATACCACAATTCAAGAACAACCCAAAGACATTTAGTTAATTACAGTGAGACTCTGGTGTGTTGCTCCTTCGTTCTACATTGTGTCAGCAGGGTAAAACTTCAACAACAATCGCTAAAAGACAACAGAAATCAATGCTAACCGTTCTGGAGTGTGTGTGTGTGTGTGTGTGTGTGTGTGTGTGTGTGTGTGTGTGTGTGTGTGTGTGTGTGTGTGTGTGTGTGTGTGTGTGTGTGTGTGTGTGTGTGTATGTGCCCTCATTCCTGCATGCGTGTGGGTTAGAAGAGGACAGTTGTGTGTAGCGTTGGCCGCCCGGTGGGAGGTGTAGGTAGACTACTGTACAGCGGAAAAGGCCAAGCCTCTCTCTCGTCTTTCAGGATCAAATGTCACAGATGTGATTAATTTAAAAGGCACCCAAGTGTGTCATCTTCCCATCTTCCACTAGGAAGTGTCCCTGCCCCTTCCTCCCTCACCCAGACATTTCCCATCTATTTCTGTCTCTACAACCCACTCTCCATTCGGTTAATAGTGCCTTGCTGACGACTGACATATTTCTGGTCAGCTAAAGGCAACAAGAAGGAGTGATGGCAGGAAGGTGATGAACGGGTACTGTAGGGGGATCTATAAGAAAGAACACATCAGCATAATAACCGTCAATGCTCAGATTCGATATTCACGTCATAAGAAGGAATTCCCTTCGACCACGCCCACAATTTGGGGAACAAAAACATTCATTCCCATTGACCCCCATTGTAAAAGAGCCAACTTTGTTGTTGATTTTTTGTTATACAGAAATAACTAAACATGCCGAAAAGCTGCTGTGTTGTTCAATGTACATGTAACCAGGTGAAAAATCCTGACCTATGGTTCGCAATGCTCCCACATAGGAAAATAGAGCCTGCTAAAAGAGCCATGTGGCTTCAGGCTATTTGGTGTGGAAGAGTGGGAAATTGTGGGGACCCAGTGTCCAAGTAGGCTACACAAGCTATGTGTATGGAAAACATTTAATCACAGGTAACATGCCGACCAAACTGGCTCCGCACGTGTGCATGTTGATTTTGTCTATCCTTACCAGATGAGTTCATGACACGCATGTTAAAATACCAAAATCAAGTATATTAATTAGGGGACAGGTCGAAACCCACATGAAACATTCATGGACATTTAGCTAGCTTGCTGTTGCTAGCTAATTTGTCCTTGGAGATAAACATTGGGTTGTTATTTTACCTGAAATGCATATGGTACTTTTTTTTTTGCTGGATCTTTGTAGAATTTTGACCCATTTTGAGTCGCACAAAATCATGTGTTCTCTACTCAGACAATTAATCCACACATAAAAAGGGAAAAACAAGTTAGTTTTTTGTTAGTTTTCTTTGATTCATCTCATCTTCGTTCATCCTTCTTCTTAATATGGTGGATGGCAACCAACTTTACAGTGCATTACCGTCAACTGGCTGGAGTGTGGACCTTGTTCATCTTTCAATCACCCAAGTGGGTGTATGCTCTTAAAAACCTGGGGTAAATTGTGCAAGAGACCACTTTTTGGACAAGCTATGTTTTCAAAACTGTAATGTTTACATGAATTCTGATTATTTCCAGGTATACACAACATCCTGAAATATATGTAGATATCTTTGTTAGAAAGAATACTATATTTCCCTTGAAGGAGTTACGCTGAATGTAAAAAAGAGCTCAACTTACCCCACTCTCCCCTATAGCTAGGCATGACCTAGAAAGGGTTTGGTGCAGCGTTTCCCAAACTCGGTCCTGGGGACCCCAAGGGGTGCACATTTCTTGATGATGAGTTGATTATTTGAATCAGCTGTGTAGTGCTAGGGCAAAAACCAAAATGTGCACCCCTTGGGGTCCCCTGAGCAGAGTTTGGGAAACGCTGGTTAAGAGACATGTATCCTCATTTCATGAATTTATATAAACATGTACAGTGTCCTCATTTCATCCTTGTTCCAGAGGGTTGGGTTAGAGTGTGGTAAACCCTGTCGTGACTCCCTCTCTTATCTACGACTCTGAATGACCACCGATGGGAGCTTCCCTCATTTGAATATTTGACCCAGAAAGGGGAACCGTTCCAATTTGATTGTAATATTTTTATTTGATTCATACTACCACCAACACATAGCCTTGAACTACAGAAATATGGCTTTTGAGCTTGTTTATCACTCTAAGAATCATCACAAAGTTACAGTCATTCTTTCCCTTGCAAAGCGCAGGTGCATCATTTCTTCCTTAAAAATTATTCAAAATAGAAACAGCAATCTGCTCAAAGGTAATAAAGGGAAATCAGATGATTCATATAATTATATGATTGCTACCACTAGTGTTGTTATGGTTGCCAGTGATGTTACAGTAAACACACAATATGCTATACCTTACAACGCACCTAGGATAGATGGATAGCTGGACAAAAGAATGAGGAAGAGGGGCGGGATCGGGGCTCTCAACCTATTGTTCTCTCCCAACTCGCTGCTTTCTCTTTTCTTGTAAAAGACAATACGACACTGATCACAAAGCTATGTGAATCAGTCAAGTGGGAGACATTATGTTGGACGATAACGTCTCAGTCGAACCCGATAACCGCCTCTTCTCAGTTCCCACTTCAGAATGGCGCCATTAGTCCCACAAACGTACACAAATCCTAGGAGCCATAGCACTGGCGAGCCTGGCGTTCTAGCTCACGGCCTTGTAATGTCATTCAGATGCCTCCTCTCCCTTCCTCCTCTCCGCCTCCTCCTCTCTTAGCCTATGCTTTGCAGTTATCATAATCATCATCATTCTATAAGATAACCTATGGAGAGGATGACACATTGGTCATTGACCAGCTGATGTGTGTGGTCACTATAAAGCCACCCTATGAACTCTGGGTAAGGGTTTACTACCACACTCATATTATCTGTCATCATTACCACCTGAGGGGCTCCTCTCACACACACACACACACACACACACACACACACACACACACACACGCACTGCCCGGATATAGAAATGTACATATCCCTTTTATTACCAACCATTTGTCATCAGTAGCATTTGTTTCACTGTGCCTTTTACAGAGCAGTAAATCATTGTGTATTTGACACGGGCGCAGGCTGGGATTGAAATCTAATTGGCCATTGCTTTTGCCAAATGAACCAAGCGAAGCCCATGAGGAAAACAGACAAATGTGGACATCACGATCCCATGTTTGGGCCCTCGTGTCCGGTACACTTTTCGGGAAATGTCGTCATGGCGATAACGAGTCAGGCTCAGCTCTTGAATGGTGATCTGTCATCTAATCATGCGACGGGTTGTCCTTCAGAAGGTCTATAATGACAAAAGTGACTGACAGATCAGCGAGAGAGAAAGAAAACAGACTGAAGAGCTGGGAGACCTTATGACATCACAGTTCCCTCAGGCTGATCAATGGAACATCAGATCAGCCATCGTTGGGTTCTGCCTAGCAAGACACTCTGGCCCTAAGTCCAGCCCTGAAGGAGAAAATAGAAGGAGGGGAGAAGAGAAGAGGAAAGGAAGAAGAAAGGGAAGCATAAGAGGGAAGGAGAGAAGATGGGGATGAGAGGAGGGCGTCAGGAGAAGAGGCGGAGGAGGAGAAGAGAGGGAAAAATAAAATAGGAGGACAGGAGGAGAGTAGGCGAGCAGAAGTATAGTACAAGCGTGAGAGAAGAGAGTAAGAGGCGATGGGGAAAGCAAAGTGAAAAGGGAGAGATGGCGACAAGAGGAGAGTTGAAGAGAGAAGGAAAGGAGGAAGAGAATACAGGGAAGCACGAAAAGATAGACGGCAGGCGCAGAGCATCCCAAATCAAACACACCCCTCAGACAGAGGAAACGGGACGATAACACGAGTGCCACAGAAAGAGTCCTCATAGTGATTATATGATTCCTATCACTTAATAAACAACAAAGTACAGTATGTTAATGCAATGAACTATTACTTCCTCTCAATTGGCTAACTACCAAATTAAAGAGCAGAGTTAAGGAGCTTTGATCAAAAATACATGTTGAGGAAACTCTGGTTTAAGTTAAAAAGTGTAAGACTTTAGGATAAGCTTCAGTTGAGGTAGGAGTTGTTCATTTCTGTTTGTAGAGTCGCAAGCTTGATGTAGTCATTGTGTGCAAGCAATATGGAACCAAATACTATCCTTTAGAGTCCTTTAGGGTGTAACGTAGCCTAGCGGTTAGAGCATAGGGCCAGTAACCGAAAGGTCGCTGGTTCGAATTCCCGAGCCGACAAGGTAAAAGATCTGTCGATGTGCCCTTGAGCAAGGCACTTAACCCTAATTTGCTCCAGGGGCGCTGTACTACTATGGCTGACCCTGTAAAATAACACATTTCACTGCACCTATCCAGGCCTATCTTCTCAATACACTATAAGTGAATTTGTCCAAATACTTATGAGTTCTTCAAACGAGGGGATTAGATACATAGAGTGCTTTTATGTCTAAATGGTAAAACAAATATGTATGAAAATACCTTCAAATAAAAGCTGACATTCTGTACTATCACGTAATATTGATCAAAATGCTGGAGTATAGAGACAAAATTAACATTTAAAAAGCAACTGAAGGCAATAAACAAGTTATCTCGTAGAAAACATCCTATGTGGCATTGATATGAGTCAGAACAATTTATTCTAGTGTCAAAATTGACTACAAAGTGTAAATAGGATCATTTTGGTCATGAAGTGAGTTCGTCACAATTTAGTTGAGGGTTGGGTAGGAATTAATTTTTGCCAATGATGCCCAATTGCCCAGAGACAACACATCGTGGTCCGCCCCCAGCTGCCATGCGGACAATGTTGTCCATTCTGCATATATGTGCAACGCACACACATTTCACTCAGCAAATAGGGGTGAAAATCGGCTTCCATAAAGTTGGTGCAAACTTCCAATGCATTTCACAATATTGCCAGATGCCATGGCCAGGAATGGATTACATCTGTTGGTGAGTACGTTAGCTAAGTAGATAGCTTGTACTAGCTAGCTGCTTTTGTTATACAACATTATTTGATAATGCTAGCGAGCCAGGCTAGCTATAATACCACAGATGAAAGACTCCTGTTTGCCATATCTTCATCTTAAGCCTAGAAGACGATGTGTGCCCTCAGGCCTGGAAGGAGGCAAAGGTAATTCCGCTGCCGAAGAATAGCAAAGCACCCTTTAATGTAGGGTTGGGCGGTATCCAGATTTCCATATCATCATACCGTCCTTCTCTCATCCTGGGATTTACGGTATTACTGGCTTAATACACAAGGGGGCGCCAAAAAACAAAACAAAGAGCCCATTGGACAGCTATTACCAGAATGCTAACAGAATTAGCACAAGTAATAGCGAATTTCTATGAAGGCTGCTAGCTAAATATGCTAACAAGCACAAACGAAAATAAACAAATTGCAAAGACAGGCAATCCAGCTCATAAAGTTATACATATATAGGTAGAAGCTAGCAAATGTCATTTTTGTTGAGTTTGGACATTTACAAGTGAATGTGAATGAGAGTCATTGTGCATATGAGTTTTGACACATGCTTGTCTGAAGGAAGAACAGTACTGGCTCTGGAGCAGCATGTGTACACACTGTGTCTGTGTGGAGTCTGGAGTCGCTACGGCAATGGGCCTGCCTGCTCTGCTTGGAGAATATGGGGAGGAGCAGACGGGGCGAGAACGGAGAGGAGAAAAAACACAAGGAAATCAAAAGATGGCAGTGGCATCTGTAGAGATAACTCATCCAAATGGCTTTGACTTTTCAAACACGGCAGAAAGCTAACACAATATGATGCCCAATCACCTTATTAATTCAGCCACTTACTTCGATAACTAGCAAGTTATTCTAGCAAGGCATTCTATCAGCAGACAGTGCTCTGATTGATGTGTAGCTACTTTTCTCTGGTACTTTTCTCGGTGTAGCCAGCCTACCTTTCTAAGGTAAAATGCAAGATTAACTTTAAGCAAAACATTAGGTCATGTAGCTGGCTACAATATTTATATGCTAAACATTAGAAATATGATAGCCATGCATCGTTTCTGCAAAAAAAAGTCCTTGCTTTTTCATTGTAAGCTCATTTACTTGTGTGGCTGCCAGCCAAATAGCGTTGCACTTCTGTTGTCATCTGATGAAAATGAAGCTATTTTCTGCCAAATGTGTTTAAGTTGAATAGTTTAAGTTGAATAGTTTGACCCTGGTGATCATTATGTAAGACATAGTTTTAAGGGGTCACAGATGAAAAGCAGGAGGGGAAATATTACATTAATATTAGATTCATAATCATGAGTCTGGGCACAGGACAACTTCACTATCAATTAGATGAGAGGGAGAAAGAAGACAGCAGAGAGAGAGAGAGAGCCATGGTTCAACAACTACTGTATCTCATGAGAGAGAGAGAGAGAGAGAGAGAGAGAGAGAGAGAGAGAGAGAGAGAGAGAGAGAGAGAGAGAGAGAGAGAGAGAGAGAGAGAGAGAGAGAGAGAGAGTATTCTGTTCTTAGGATAAGTTAAGGCTAATTGGGAGACCTGGGCTGTAAAGGGGAGAGGTCTCCAACATAAGTCACACACGTATGCACGCATATGCACACACACACTTTGTGTAATTTATTGACGGTCCTTTACTAGCCCCAGAAATAGGCTATCCAATGTCAAACCAATTTTTCCATGGCTGAAGCTAATTGCCGAAAGAAGTTGGCTAGCACTAGCTAGCCTAGGTGACTTTAAGACAAGTTATTTAGAAGGGTGAGTGACTAACTATGTACTGTTTTGACAGAGTGAATGTACAAATAAAATAAAATAAAATAAAATCACATACACGTGTTTAGCAGATGTTATTGCAGGTGTAGCAAAATGCTTGCCATGTGCGAACAACACACAAGAGACACCCAAATTAAACCAACCCCGCCAAGACAACTCTCGTTTGGCTTCAGTCATGGCCGATGCATGACAGAAGCCAAAAAATGAGGCCAAATCAGGAAGTTCAGCCCCCCTTTAAATTCCAGTTATGGGATCTTTTTATGTGCTTTAATCCCTATTTAATGTGATGTAGCATGTCAGAGCAAGATGTGGATAGCTCACATTAGCTAGCTACCTTGCTAACAACCGCTAACTGTAGCCATTTGCATTTAGGGTCAATACAGGACAGGCGTTGGATACTAGCTTGCTAGCTAATCATAGGATGTAGCCGTTTGCGTTCAATAATGTTTCAACTCGAACTGGCTAGCTAGCCAACTAATTTCACCTCGGACAAAGATATTGATAGCCAACCCTGATTTGCAAGTTAGGTAACTACTAGCATTCAGGGGCTTCGTCTGCTAACCCAAAACAACATGCCTGTTGGGTCGTTCCATGTCATTTCAACAAGCCATGAAACCCACCTCAGATTGTTCTGAAGATAAGATAAGCATTCCGGAAACATTATTTTGTTGAAATATCATTTGATCTCTGAGAAATAAAGCTAATTGATTGCACCCAAATTGGCCATTATAATTCATAGGATTCATATAATATTCAAAAATTATAGTACATACAGTTGAAGTCAGAAGTTTACATACACTTAGGTTGGAGTCATTAAAACTCGTTCTTCAACCACTCCACAAATTTCTTGTTAACAAACTATAGTTTTGGCAAGTCGATTAGGACATCTACTTTGTACATGACACAAGTAATTTTTCCAACAATTGTTTACAGACAGATTATTTCACTTATAATTCACTGTATCACAATTCCAGTGGAGCAGAAGTTTACATACACTAAGTTGACTGTGCCTTTAAACAGCTTGGACAATTCCAGAAAATGATGTCATGGCTTTAGAAGATTCTGATAGGCTAATTGACATCATTTCAGTCAATTGGAGGTGTACCTGTGGATGTATTTCAAGGCCTACCTTCAAACGCAGTGCCTCTTTTCTTGACATCATGGGAAAATCTAAAGAAATCAGCCAAGACCTCAGAAAAAAAATTGTAGACATCCACAAGTCTGGTTCATCCTTGGGAGCAATTTCCAAACGCCTGAAAGTACCACGTTCATCTGTACAAACAGTAGGACGCAAGTATAAACACCATGGGACCACGCAGCCATCATACTGCTCAGGAAGGAGACGCGTTCTGTCTCATAGAGATGAACTTACTTTGGTGCGAAAAGTGCAAATCAATCCCAGAACAACAGCAAAGCCCCTTGTGAAGATGCTGGAGGAAACAGGTACAAAAGTTATATATATCCACAGTAAAACAAGTCCTATATCGACATAACCTGAAAGGCAGCTCAGCAAGGAAGAAGCCACTGCTCCAAAACCGCCATTAAAAAAGCCAGACTACAGTTTGCAACTGCACATGGGGACAAAGATCGTACTTTTTGGAGAAATGTCCTATGGTCTGATGAAACAAAAATAGAACTGTTTGGCCATAATGACCATCGTTATGTTTGAAGGAAAAGGGGGATTGCTTGCAAGCCGAAGAACACCATCCCAACCGTGAAGCACGGGGGTGGCAGCATCATGCTGTGGGGGTGCTTTGCTGCAGGAGGGACTGGTGCACTTCACAAAATAGATGGCATCATGAGGAAGGAAAATTATGTGGATATATTGAAGCAACATCTCAAGACATCAGTCAGGAAGTTAAAGCTTGGTCGCAAATGGGTCTTCCAAATGGACAATGACCCCAAGCATACTTCCAAAGTTGTGGCAAAATGGCTTAGGGACAACAAAGTCAAGGTATTGGAGTGGCCATCACAAAGCCCTGACCTCAATCCTATAGAAAATGTGTGGGCAGAACTGAAAAAGCATGTGCGAGCCAGGAGGCCTACAAACCTGACTCAGTTACAGCAGCTCTGTCAGGAGGAATGGGCCAAAATTCACCCAACTTATTGTGGGAAGCTTGTGGAAGGCTACCCGAAATGTTTGACCCAAGTTAAACAATTTTAAAGGCAATGCTACCAAATACTAAACTTCTGACCCACTGGGAATGTGATGAAATAAATAAAAGCTGAAATAAATAATTCTCTACTATTATTATGACATTTCACATTCTTAAAATAAAGTGGGGATCCTAACAGACCTAAGACAGGGAATTATTTCTAGGATTAAATGTCAGGAATTGTGAAAAACGGAGTTTAAATGTATTTGGCTAAGGTGTATGTAAACTTCTGACTTCAACTGTAACATCTGATTTGGACCAAACTTTTTTCTAACAAAGACATGAGGAATCAAAGAAGTAGTCAAAAGCCATCCAAGGACCTCCCACGCCAATCCCACCCCAACAACGGGTTTATAGTATTAGTTCTCTATGTTTGGCAATTAGTAGGGCAAAATGCATGCTCTTCAATCGAACGCTGCTGGCACCCGCCCACCCGACTAGAATCACTACTCTCGACGGGTCTGACCTAGAGTATGTGCACAACTACAAATACCTAGATGTCTGGTTAGACTGTAAACTCTCCTTCCAGACTCACATTAAGAATCTCCAATCCAAAGTTAAATCTAGAATCGGCTTCCTATTTCGCAACAAAGCCTCCTTCACTCATGCTGCCAAACATGCCCTCGTAAAACTGACAATCCTACCGATCCTTGACTTCGGCGATGTCATTTACAAAATAGCCTCCAACACTCTACTCAGCAAATTGGATGTACTCTATCACAGTGCCATCCGTTTTGTCACCAAAGCCCCATACACTACCCACCACTGTGACCTGTACACTCATGTTGGCTGGTCCTCACTACATATTCGTCGCCAAACCCACTGGCTCCAGGTCATCTATAAATCACTGCTAGGCAAATCCCCGCCTTATCTTAGCTCATTGGTCACCATAGCAACACCCATCCGTAGTATGCGCTCCAGCAGGTATATCTCTGTTACGGATACAGGTATCCTGTGTCTTTTTGTGTTTTTCCTCTCCTTCTGCCCTAATCACAGGTGTCCTGTATGTTCCTGATTGGTGGTCGTTGGGGTGTCTGCTGATTGCTAAGGTGGACCAATCAGTGAACATTCCTCTGCATTGCACCACCTGTTTCTGGTTTTTCAATCACACATCCCATTGTTTAAAAGCCGGTCAGTTGTGTTTGTTGTGAGAGACTATTTCCGTATGTGAGTATGGATACTGTGGTGTCCTGTGTTTTGTTTACTCACTAAGTTGCTGGTTACTCTGTTTGGTAACTTTGTGTGTTTCTGGGAAAAGGGGAATTTAAGAAAGTTGCCCTTGGGCGTACATTACCCGTAGGAGGAAAACTGTCTAGAAACACTAGTAAGACCTGAGCGGACCACCCACTGTACTTTTGTATGATTAGCAGTAGCTTAGCGGTTCTTGAGGCAGGCAAGATCAGTTTAGTTTTTTTTTACACTATTGTTTCATTTCTTGGGTCCTGCTCAGCCCTTTTTCCCAAACCTTTACCGTGTGTTCAGCAATAAACCTTTTATGTTTGACGGTAGTTTATGGTTGTTGTGTAGTTTTTGTTCTCACTGTTCCATGTCACGCTTATAATTTGCATGAATTATGTTACGGGTCTCATGTCCATCCACCCTAGACGTTTAAAGCCACGGGGTTCGTAACAATCTCACTGGTCATCCCCAAAGCCAACACCTCCTTTGGCCGCCATTGCTTCCAGTTCTCTGCTGCCAATGACTGGAACGAATTGCAAAAATCTCTGAAGCTGGAGACTCTTATCTCCCTCACTAACTTTAAGCATCAGTTGTCAGAGCACCTTACCGATCACTGCACATGTACACAGCCCATCTGAAATTAGCCCATCCAACTACCTCATCCCCATATTGTTATTTATTTTGCTAATTTGCACCCCAGTATCTCTATTTGTACATCATCTCTTGCACATCTATCATTCCAGTGTTAATACTAATTGTAATTATTTTGCACTATAGCCTATTTATTACCTTACCTCCATAACTTGCTACCTTTGCACACACTGTATATATATTTTCTGTTGTATTTTTGACTTTATGTTTTGTTTTACCCCATATGTAACTCTGTGTTGTTTTTATCGCACTGCTTTGCTTTATCTTGGCCAGGTCGCAGTTGTAAATGAGAACTTGTTCTCAACTGGCTTACCTGGTTAAATAAAGGTTAAATAAAAATCAATAAAAAAGTATGGAGCTGCGGCTCTGAGTATTGTTTCCTCATCCTATGTAATGTTTTCTCAGTGAATTTGGTGATGTTTTTTTCCTCCTGTTCAGATAAATTAGCCATTGAAGTTGTTGGGTTTATGTCCCATCCTGATATTACCAGGTTCTGACCACTAGAGGGTGCTGTTCCTGCTATTAGGTTATAATCTTTTTAAGAATCCCCATCCCCCCCCATTGTTAAAGGGCTAGTTCACCCTGTAAGCAGTCTATGGACCACGTATGACAGCAACCCATGCTTTGTTTACCTGGCCACTGTTTGAAATGCAGGCTTTTTAGCATTTTTGGCGCAAATCCAATGCAAGTCAATGGTATCTATATTAGCATTTTCGAGCTCACATCCAAATCATCTATAAGTACAGTGAGGGAAAAAAGTATTTGATCCCCTGCTGATTTTGTACGTTTGCCCACTGACAAAGAAATGATCAGTCTATAATTTGAATGGTAGGTTTATTTGAACAGTGAGAGACAGAATAACAACAAAAAAATAGAGAAACACGCATGTCAAAAATGTTATAAATTGATTTGCATTTTAATGAGGGAAATAAATATTTGACCCCCTCTCAATCAGAAAGATTTCTGGCTCCCAGGTGTCTTTTATACAGGTAAGGAGCTGAGATTAGGAGCACACTCTTAAAGGGAGTGCTCCTAATCTCAGTTTGTTACCTGTATAAAAGACACCTGTCCACAGAAGCAATCAATCAATCAGATTCCAAACTCTCCACCATGGCCAAGACCAAAGAGCTCTCCAAGGATGTCAGGGACAAGATTGTAGACCTACACAAGGCTGGAATGGGCTACAAGACCATCGCCAAGCAGCTTGGTGAGAAGGTGACAACAGTTGGTGCGATTATTCGCACATGGAATAAACACAAAATAACTGTCAATCTCCCTCGGCCTGGGGCTCCATGCAAGATCTCACCTCGTGGAGTTGCAATGATCATGAGAATGGTGAGGAATCAGACCAGAACTACACGGGAGGATCTTGTCAATGATCTCAAGACAGCTGGGACCATAGTCACCAAGAAAACAATTGGTAACACACTACGCCGTGAAGGACTGAAATCCTGCAGCGCCCGCAAGGTCCCCCTGCTCAAGAAAGCACATATACAGGGCCGTCTGAAGTTTGCCAATGAACATCTGAATGATTCAGAGGAGAACTGGGTGAAAGTGTTGTGGTCAGATGAGACCAAAATCGAGCTCTTTGGCATCAACTCAACTCGCCGTGTTTGTAGGAGGAGGAATGCTGCCTATGACCCCAAGAACACCATCCCCACCGTCAAACATGGAGGTGGAAACATTATGCTTTGGGGGTGTTTCTCTGCTATGGGGACAGGACAACTTCACCGCATCAAAGGGACGATGGATGGGGCCATGTACCGTCAAAACTTGGGTGAGAACCTCCTTCCCTCAGCCAGGGCGTTGAAAATGGGTCGTGGATGGGTACTCCAGCATGACAATGACCCAAAACACACGGCCAAGGCAACAAAGGAGTGGCTCAAGAAGCAGACATTAAGGTCCTGGAGTGACCTAGCCAGTCTCCAGACCTTAATCCCAAAGAAAATCTGTGGAGGAAGCTGAAGGTTCGAGTTGCCAAACGTCAGCCTCGAAACCTTAATGACTTGGAGAAGATCTGCAAAGAGGAGTGGAACAAAATCCCTTCTGAGATGTGTGCAAACCTGGTGGCCAACTACAAGAAACGTCTGACCTCTGTGATTGCCAACAAGGGTTTTGCCACCAAGTACTAAGTCATGTTTTGCAGAGGGGTCAAATACTTATTTCCCTCATTAAAATGCAAATAAATTTAACATTTTTGACATGCGTTTTTCTGTTTTTTGTTGTTGTTATTCTGTCTGTCACTGTTCAAATAAACCTACCATTAAAATTATAGACTGATCATGTCTTTGTCAGTGGGCAAACGTACAAAATCAGCAAGGGATCAAATACTTTTTTCCCTCACTGTATATTATTGAGTTACCCAATCAGTGTTTAGATACTTAAGGATGATATGGACAAAAAGTTTGCATTTTAAACAGTGCTTGTAAAATGGCTTTCACAATGTAAAATCAAAGGCTTTACTTGTTGAATGACAACCAGAAAATTGTGTTTTACCGGAGTTGTGTAGCCTACCGGAGTGGGCGCAACTCACATCCAACTGCTGATTGGGGTTTTCAATCATTCTGATTTTATTTAGATTGTTCAGGTTCACCAAAATAATTGTTTTGTTAGTTTTGCTTTAAACAGTCAGTGTATTTGGTCATTTTTACATGAACAGGGTAATTTCATAAAGGAAAGCAATAATTTCGCATTTATTGGTCAGAGCGGAAGAAGCTGTTGTTAAATTCCAAACGGTCTAAACCATTCGCTTTCGAGACTGGGGTCAAATCCAAAGCTGCATTATATTAATTGGCTAAATGCCATGCACATTTCTAAATATAAATATGGACATAGTACTAGCTCAAAACATTTCCAATCTGCAAAAATGACAAGTTCATCAGTGGGTGATGGTGATTTCAGATAAAATGTGGGGGGACAAAAAGCATACACTTTCCGCACCCCTAATCTGATAGTGGGGTGGTAGATGCTAAATCTACCCAATGGCTCAGCTCAGGTGCCTACACAGACCATTGACATTGTCCATTATCTCTGGTATATCTTGGCATTCATCATTCAAGATGAAGTTTAAATTGTGTGCAGCGCAATGGACATATAATGCACAATATCTCAGGCAGTGGGTCCATCCTACTCAGTGATTTAAAATAATATATATAATACCAGTCAAAAGTTTGGACACACCTACTCATTCAAGGATTTTTCTTTATTTTTACTATTTTTTACATTGTAGAATAATAGTGAAGACATCAAAACTATGAAATAAAACATATGGACTCATGTAGTAACCAAAAAAGTGTTAAACAAATAAAAATATATTTTATTTTTGAGATTCTTCAAATAGCCACCTTTGCCTTGATGACAGCTTTGCACACTCTTGGCATTCTCTCAACCAGCTTCATGAGGTAGTCACCTGGAATGCATTTCAATTAAAAGGTGTGCCTTCTTAAAAGTTAATTTGTGGAATTTCTTTCCTTCTTAATGCGTTTGAGCCAATCAGTTGTGTTGTGACAAGGTAGGGGGGTTATACAGAAGATAGCCCTATTTGGTAAAAGACCCAGTCCATATTATGGCAAGAGCAGCTCAAATAAGCAAAGGGAAACAACAGTGCATGATTACTTTAAGAAATAAAGGTCAGTCAATACAGAATATTTCAAGAACTTTGAAAGTTTCTTCAAGTGCAGTCGCAAAAACCATCAAGCGCTATGATGAAACTGGCTCTCATGAGGACCACCACAGGAATGGAAGACCCAGAGTTACCTCTGCTGTAGAAGATAAGTTCATTAGAGATACAAGCCTCAGAAATTGTAGCCCAAATAAATGCTTCACAGAGTTCAAGTCACAGACACATCTCAACATCAACTGTTCAGAGGGGACTGTGTGAATCAAGCCTTCATGGGCGAATTGCTGCAAAGAAACCACTACTAAAGGACACCAATAATAAGAAGAGACCTGCTTGGGCCAAGAAACATGAGCAATGGACATTAGACCGGTGGAAATTTGTCCTTTGGTCTGGAGTCCAAATTGGAGATTTTTGGTTCCAACCGCTGTGTCTTTGTGAGACGTGGTGTGGGTGAGCGGATGATCTCCGCGTGTGTAGTTCCCACCAGAAAGCATGGAGGAGGTGGTGTTATGGTGTGGGGGTGCTTTGCTGGTGACACTGTCTGTGATTTATTTAGAATTCAAGGCAGACTTAACCAGCATGGCTACCACAGCATTCTGCAGTGATACGCCATCCCATCTGGTTTGGGCTTAGTGGGACTATAATTTGTTTTTCAACTGGACAATGACCCAACACACCTCCAGGCTGTGTAAGGGCTATTTTACCAAGAAGGAGAGTGATGGAGTGCTGCATCAGATGACCTGGCCTCCACAATCCCCCGACCTCAACCCAATTGAGATGGTTTGGGATGAGTCGGACGGCAGAGTGAAGGAAAAGAAGCCAACAAGTGCTCAGCATTTGTGGGAACTCCTTCAAGATTGTTGAGAAAGCATTCCAGGTGAAGCTGGTTGAGAGAATGCCAAGAGTGTGCAAAGCTGTCATCAAGGCAAAGGGTGGCTATTTGAAGAATCTCAAATATAAAATATATTTTGATTTGTTTAACACTTTTCTGGTTACTACATGATTCCATATGTGTTATTTCATAGTTTTGATGTCTTCACTATTATTCTACAATATAGAAAAAGGTAAAAATAAAGAAACACCCTGAAATGAGTAGGTGTGTCCAAACTTTTGACTGGTACTGTATATATTTATAGTGAAACATAAAAAAAGTTATCATTTTTAGATAAAACTATACTAAATAGATTCACTTGACCAAATAACTGATTAAAACACACTGTTTTATAAATGAAGGTCTACAGTAGCCTGAACAGCACTCTGTAGGGTAGCACCATTGTGTAGCCGGAGTACAGCTATTTTCCATCCTCCTCTGGGTACATTGACTTCAATTCAAAACTTAGGAGGCTCATGGTTCTCACCCCCCTTCCATAAACTTACACAGTAATTATGACGACTTCCAACCTATCAGAGCTCTTGCAACATGAACTGACATGTTTTCCATCCAATCAAAAGATCAGAGAATGAATCTAGTACTGAAAGCATAAGCTACAGCTAGCTAGCACTGCAGTAAATAAAATGTGGTGAGTAGTTGACTCAAAGAGAGAGAAAGACAACAATTGAACAGTTTTGAAACAAATGATTTATAAAAACAATTAAGTAGAAGCAGCAGAGAGATTTTTTTTTTTTTTTTTTATACTTTCACTTACTTAGCTCGCTAATGCAGCTAATTTAGCCTACTCAACAACCTGACTCAAACAGATAGTAATGCTATTTATCATAGCTAGCTCAAGGTAAGCTTTCGATTTTATTAATTTATTGCCACCGGGGCCTGCCGGTGTAACTGCTTGCTGTACACTGTACTGCATGATTGTACACATGGATTGAATTGTGGGTTTACTAACATGTTAGTTCTACACTGAACAAAAATATACATGCACCAATTTCAAAGATTTTACTGAGTTACAGTTCATATGAGGAAATCAGTCAATTTAAATAAATAAATTAGGTCCTAATCTATGGATTTCACATGACTGGGAATACAGATATGCATCTGTTGGTCACAGATACCTACAAAAAAATGGGCCTCACAATGGGCCTCAGGATCTCGTCATGGTATTTTTGTGCATTCAAATTGCCATCGATAAAATACAATTGTGTTCATTGTCCGTAGCTTATGCCTGCCCATACTATCACCCCACCGCCAAAATGGGGCACTCTGTTCACAACGTTGACATCAGCAAACCGCTTTCCCACACAACGCCATACACGTGGTCTGCGGTTGTGAGGCCGGTTGGACGTACTGCCAAATTCTCTAAAACAATGTTGGAGGCGGCCTATGGTAGAGAAATTAACATTAAATTATTTGGCAACAGCTCTGGTGGACATTCCTGCAGTCAGCATGTCAATTACACGCTCCCTCAAAACTTGAGACATCTGTGGCATTGTGTTGTGTGACAAAACTGCACATTTTAGAGCTGCCTTTTATTTTCCCCAGCCCAAGGTGCACATATGTGTAATAATCAGGCTGTTTAATCAGCTCATTGACATGCCACACCTGTCAGGTGGATGGATTATCTTGGCAAAGGAGAAATGCTCACTAACAGGGATGTAAACAAATTTGTGCACCAAATTTGAAAGAAAGCTTTTTGTGCGTATGGAACATTTCTGGGATCTTTTATTTCAGCTCATGAAACATGGGACCAACACTTTACATATTGCGTTAATATTTTTGTTCAGTGTAGTAGCTATGTTGACTATGACGTTAGCTAATATGATGACAACGATGTATGCTGTGTGCAGCGGTTATGGTTTGAAGGTTTGGCTTGGATAGGTTTTTTTGCCTGGTCACAGACAGCTGTTGTGTTGTGCACTGCGAAGGGAAAATGTGAGAGGAGGAGAGTGCTTAGATGTGATGATGCTGTTTGTATGGCTGTTATGAAAGTAAACCGTGTGTGCAGGTGATCAAGGGTGAATTCATTCCGCTGATTCTGTTGCAAAACGTTTCTTCAACTGAAGCAAATGGAACGAACGGGGATGGACCTACCTGAATTTGTCCAATAGAAACTTGTTTTATTTTGGACTAATGAATACATCCTAGATCAGCTCGATGCAGGCAAGAGTGTGCAAGGCGGTATTGAAAGTGTTACTGTCTGTCAACTTGATTCCTCCAATTTGTCTCTCGACCTGTGCACCATATAAACTTTCATTTGTAGGCTAGGTTGTAACAACCTCATGATGGGTATAGAGCAAATTCGAGTATCATGTAGTAGCCTAAAACTATCGCTATTACATTGAGCTGGGTGAATGGAATTTGAATGACAGTCATTCAATGTCCTGTAATAGAAATAAGGCCCTGCTCATTAAAAAAATTAATTGTCCTCCCTAAACTTAAACGGAAGCACTGTCTGAATTGTCAATACTTAGTATACAAAACAGTCGGGCCGCAACCTAGGCCTACAGGCAGTGGTGAAAACATTTTCACACAAAAATGCAAGGCAATGCAGTCGCATTCTGTAGCTACTGTAGAAAAAAAAGAAGCACAGACACTTAGAAACTTCTTTCTAATATAAAGCAATAGAAAAAGAGACAGACACAGAAAGACGCAGCAAGGAATACTTCAGGAGAATTGTTAGGCTATTTGATGTGTACTTTCTATAAAAAGTGTATAAATAGCAGCTAAATAGCAGCTTAATACTGTATATAGCTATATATATAGTAGGCTACACTGCATAATGAAAAAAAAAACAATTTGAGGGTGGACTGACTGCATTATTTGGCATTAATAGACTGGTTTTTATGCACCACAACTGTCTATCCAAGCTGGAAGAGCGTAAAAGTGCGCAAGGACGGCTCATGTCATGCAGGTTCAGGTAGCCTATCCAGGACAGTTGTATACTTTAAAAATATATATTGGTAGCTGATTAGTATGCTGTTGCATCCCAAATACATTTTACAATCTTTATTGTTTGAATTTCCAACTTTAATTACTGAACAAGTAATTACATTATTGCCGTCAGCCAGCAGTCTAAATGTCAGCATTGCGACACCCTTTATAGCTTTGTGAAATGTTAGGCTTAACATGAGAAAATGACGACCAAATAGGCCTAGCAATAAACATTTATCCATTAGCTAAAGCAAAGCTATTGGCTACATGCCCTGGCACCACAGAAAGCCTATCATCGATTCGATAGGCAGCCGCATAGACGTGTCGCAATTTCAGCACCATGGACAGCAATCGGTAGTCTATACTTTGTGAGTGGCTGTCTGGCTGACACATTCGATTTTCTATTTTTATTTTAGGTAGGGGAGTGGGGGCAAACTCCGATCTTGAGGGGGTCCAGAGAAACTGCGTTACGCTAGTGGTCAGTCCTTAACTTCAAAACGTTGTTCTCTCCATAGCAAAGCTAGCTTAGCTTACCTCGCTGTACTCACTACTGCCCTTGTTTGTTGTGATTAAATGGCAAAGACACACCCAAAGAAACACCCACATAAAACCACACTCCCAAGACAAAGCTTGTTTGGCTTCAGTCATGGCCGCTCGTATTTCTTAATGACCAAGCATCAAAATGAGGCCAAATCAGGTTCAAGTTCAATCGCTCTTTAAGTTTCACTGTCAAAAATCATATGATGAGGCCCTATATACACGGCATCCATATTAGGAAGTCATCACACAAAACTCCCTGACGACTTCCTGATATGGATGCCGTAATCTTGGCTTTGGTCATCTTTCTCATTAGAGCTATCAGTGCTACCAGGGGATAGGGCGAGGGCGTTGGAGCGAGACATGCTACACCTGTCGACACACAGAGACATCTGGCGACACACCCCACTACCCCCTCAGTTGGCCTAGCTAACCCCACTAATGGTGCACAGGTGGTGGGGGCAGAGAGGGGGCAGAACGAGGGATGGGGAGAGGAGGAGAGGAGTGGAGGAGGAAGAAGTGTGATAGAGGCCAGATTTGTTTTTCCAGTCATCTGAACAGATAGGGTTAAACTCTGCCACACAGAGTTTGAGACAAATGTGCTTGATTTGATGAGAGCGTTGGACCACATTTGAATAAGGGGTGAATTCCGTATGTGCCCAGTATCTGGTAGCTCCACCACAGAGGAGAGAACAGGTCAGGGAAGAGAGGACAGGAGAGAAATAAGAATAGGACGAGAGTAGTGGAGAAAGGAGAATCGTACAGAGGAGAGAAGATGGAGTGGTAGGAAGAAGAGGAGACATACACTACCGTTCAAACGTCTGGGGTCACTTAGAAACTGACGAAAACCAAACTCTGCATTCCATAGTAAGAACATCATACCAAACGTCAAGCATGGTGGTGGTGGTGTGATGGTTTGGGGATGCTTTGCTGCCTCAGGACCTGGACGACTTGCCTTAATAGAAGGAACCATGAATTATGCTCTGTATCAGAGAATCCTACAGGAGAATATCAGACCATCCGTCTGTGAGCTGAAGCTGAAGCGCAGCTGGGTCATGCAGCAAGACAATGATCCAAAACACACAATCAAGTCTACATGGAAATTGCTAAAAAGCAACAAATTAGAAGTTTTGGAATGGCCTAGTCAAAGTCCAGACCTAATCCCAATTGAGATGTTGTGGCAGGACTTGAAACAAGCAGTTCATGCTTGAAAACCCACACGTCACTGAGTTAAAGCAGTTCTGCATGGAAGAGTGGGCCAAAATTCCTCCACAGCGATGTGAGAGACTGATCAACAACTACAGGAAGCATTTAGTTGGAGTCATTGCAGCTAAAGGTGGCACAACCAGTTATTGAGTGTAAGGGGGCAATTACTTTTTCACACAGGGGAATTGGGTGTTGCATAACTTTGTTTATGAAATAAACATGTAATTGTAGTGTTATTTGTTCAATTATGTTCCCTTTATCTAATATTAGGTTTTGGTTGAAGATCAGATAACATTCAGTATCACAAATATGTAAAAGTAGAGAAAATTAGAAAGGGGGCAAATACTTTTTCATAGCACTGTATGTCTCCTCTTCTTCCTACCACTCCATCTTCTCTCCTCTGTACTATTCTCCTTTCTCCACTACTCTCGTCCTATTCTTATTTCTCTCATATCCTCTCTTCCCTGACCTGTTCTCTCCTCTGTGGTGGAGCTACCAGATACTGGTAGCCATTTACAACATTAACAATGTCTACACTGTATTTCTGATCAATTTGATGTTATTTTAATGGACAAAAAAATTGCTTTTCTTTCGAAAACAAGGACATTTCTAAGTGACCCCAAACTTTTGAATGGTAGTGTACACTTTCAGCACCACACACACAAACACTCTCTCTCTGTCTCACACACACGCACACACACACACAAATACAGGTCGTCCTTCCTTCCTGTCCTTATCGGAGCTACAGGAAGTGATTGCTCTCTTATCTCTGAGAGTTCCCTGGATAGCTGGGTGGCTATCCGGCTCCTCACACATACAAACACGCACACACACTCATACAGGCACAGGTTAGGGGGTACGGGGCCACACACAGTGCATGTGTGGAACAGCTTACCTGAGTTAGGCGAGCAGACAGCATTTCAAATGAAGTTAAATCCTCTTTATTCTCCAAGCATGGGATGGCGGTGGACAGGAGGGGGACGTGAGGTAGGAGATTTACAGTATGTAAATCAAAGTGGGGCTGTGTTCAGAAGGAAGGAAACATTACATAAGAGGGGTTTTTTCCCCAGTTAAAGCTCCATTCTTTCTTTATTTTGTGTGTGTCTCTTTCTCTCCATCTTTCCCCCTCTCTTGCTGTGCTCCGCTTCCTTCGCCCTCTCCCTCCATCTCTCTCTTAGAGCACGGCTCCTGTCTAAGTTGTGACGTGTGAGCAGGATATGGCAGGCTGGCGAGTCAATGGGGCAGGCTGAAGACTCAATATGAAAGATCAATCGGATGTCGACGCGGTCTTATCACTATCTGTCTCCTCCTGCCACACTTCGTCCCCGCACGCACACACACACCTTACCCCCTCTGTCGCTGAACATGTTGAGTGTCACTCCTCATCCCAATACCACAAGACTGGCACCACACACACACCTTACCCCCTCTGTCGCTGAACATGTTGAGTGTCACTCCTCATCCCAATACCACAAGACTGGCACCACACACACAGTCCCTAAAAATAAACTGTCCCTCTTGCACTGTGGTGTGTGACTGGCTGATAAATAAATAGGAGGAGGAGAGGAGCAATGCAGTGTGTTCTCTGCTTTCCCTATGGAATCAGTTATTGTTACTAGCCAGGCTACAACACAATTTGATTCTTCCATTATGCTCAAGATATTCTCCCATTATGCTCAAGTCTCCCAGGACAACAACATCCAGGTGATGCCTAATTAGTTTGATCATTACTCTAACTGTGAATGAATTTATTTTCACTCAATGCATGATTTGCTGTCTAACGACTGTCACTCATTGAGAAAATTCTCCAGTCACTGTTGTGCTATTACAGATTACAGTGCAGCATTGGATCGAGTATTATTTTTTAGGGCGCTACCCCTGTTTTGAATGACACAATGACACTGAAGTGAGGAAGAGACGGTGAGAATTGTGGAGAGGTTCGGAGACAGAGAGATAGAGAAAGGGGGCAAATCATCCATGTTAAGGAAACTAACCAAGGTAGTGTTATACTCACAAACAAAGGGACAGCCTTTGTTTTAATTGAGGAGATTTTTCACCACTTTTTTCCACTTGATGAATATTAAAATACATCTCTCACAGGAGATGAGAAAGATATCAGTCAGCATGTGTCTATTTTTTTCCATCTCCTCGGCCTCTAAACCCACAGGGGACACCTCCGGGACCAATTTACCCACAATGCCATTCTGTGTGACCTGCAGGCAGCGGTGAGACAACAGATTTGATTCCCTTGCTTAAGTAATGACCCCCTACCCATAAACCCTCTCAATTCATCCATCTTTATAGAACCCTAGGTAATGGGAGTCTATACGGTCATTGCTGGCTGCAGCCAAAGACCATAAAAGACTAACGTCTGCATCACACCGCTCTCAGTCTCGATCACCCAACATTTAGGATATTAGCCACTCTGAGGTAACTGAAAAAAATTGCATCGTTTTTTTCTTCTTTCATATTGAAATGAAGTGGAGCTACAATCAGAAGTTGGGCCATGAATGGAATAGATATGGCGATTAGGATGGATGGAGGAAAGGGATGGAAATAGGTGATGATGAAGGGATGATGGAGAAGAGGGGGAAGGGAGGTTGCCATCTAAGCTTTAAAGGCCCAGTGCAGTCAAAGTCTTGATTTTCCTGTGTTTTATAAACACACAGTGACCAGTTTATTAGGTAACCCATCTAGTACCGGGTCAGACCCCACTTTGCCTCCAGAACAGCCTGAATTTTTCAGGGCATGGATTCTACAAGGTGTGGCATTCAAACCTTGCTCAATTGATATCAAGGGACCAATTGGATGGGGCCATGGACTCATGCTGCTTACGGCAAATCCTGACTCTGCCATCAGAATGACGCAACAGGAACCGGGATTCATCGGACCAGGTGATGTTTTTCCATCGCCTGGTCCCACTGGAGCCACCTCTTCTTGTTTTTAGCTGATAGGAGTGAAACCCTGTGTGGTCATCTGCTGCAATAGCCCATCCGTGACAAGGATCGACGAGTTGTGCGTTCCGAGATGCCATTTCTGAGATACTGGAATCGGCATGCCTGGCACCGACGATCATACCACGCTCAATGTCGCTTAGGTCACTCGTTTTGCCCATTCTAAAGTTCAATCAAACAGTAACTGAATGCCTCAATGCCTGTCTGCCTGCTTTATATAGCAATCCATGGCCACCTGACATTTCTGCCTGTTCTGGTGGGGTGGAGTTTTGGCCTGCCTAGGCGGTAAATTACTAAATAGACCAATAAGAAATAGTTCCAAACCTCTCTGCCAATAACAGCTAGTTTTCAGTTTTCCCTTCCCCATTGCTCTTTGCTAAGAAGCTATTTTCATTTCTTTTTTTACCATTTTAATTTATTATAATCACAGTAAGGTACTTAATTGTTACCCAGATTTGATTTGATATTGAGATAAAAACGGCTGCATTGGACCTTTAAATAGAGGATTAGGAACTGTGTCTCTTCCACAATATGGCATCTGTGTGCTGCTTTTCAATATACAGTGAGGGAAAAAAGTATTTGATCCCCTGCTGATTTTGTACGTTTGCCCACTGACAAAGACAGAATAACAACAAAAAAATCCAGAAAAACTTATGTCAAAAATGTTATAAATTGATTTGCATTTTAATGAGGGAAATAAGTATTTGACCCCTCTGCAAAACATGACTTAGTACTTGGTGGCAAAGGTCAGACGTTTCTTGTAGTTGGCCACCAGGTTTGCACACATCTCAGGATGGATTTTGTTCCACTCCTCTTTGCAGATCTTCTCCAAGTCATTAAGGTATCAAGGCTGACGTTTGGCAACTTGAACCTTCAGCTCCCTCCACAGATTTTCTATGGGATTAAGGTCTGGAGACTGGCTAGGCCACTCCAGGACCTTAATGTTCCTCTTCTTGATCCACTCCTTTGTTGCCTTGGCCGTGTGTTTTGGGTCATTGTCATGCTGGAGTACCCATCCACGACCCATTTTCAATGCCCTGGCTGAGGGAAGGAGGTTCTCACCCAAGTTTTGACGGTACATGGCCCCGTCCATCGTCCCTTTGATGCGGTGAAGTTGTCCTGTCCCCTTAGCAGAAAAACACCCCCAAAGCATAATGTTTCCACCTCCATGTTTGACGGTGGGGATGGTGTTGTTGGGGTCATAGGCAGCATTCCACCTCCTCCAAACACGGCGAGTTGAGTTGATGCCAAAGAGCTCGATTTTGGTCTCATCTGACTACAACACCCAGTTCTCCTCTGAATCATTCAGATGTTCATTGGCAAACTTCAGACGGCCCTGTATATGTGCTTTCTTGAGCAGGGGGACCTTGCGGGCGCTGCAGGATTTCAGTCCTTCACGGCGTAGTGTGTTACCAATTGTTTTCTTGGTGACTATGGTCCCAGCTGTCTTGAGATCATTGACAAGATCCTCCCGTGTAGTTCTGGGCTGATTCCTCACCGTTCTCATGATCATTGCAACTCCACGAGGTGAGATCTTGCATGGAGCCGAGGGAGATTGACAGTTATTTTGTGTTTCTTCCATTTGCGAATAATCGCACCAACTGTTGTCACCGTCTCACCAAGCTGCTTGGCGATGGTCTTGTAGCCCATTCCAGCCTTGTGTAGGTCTACAATCTTGTCCCTGACATCATTGGAGAGCTCTTTGGTCTTGGTCATGGTGGAGAGTTTGGAATCTGATTGATTGATTGCTTCTGTGGACAGGTGTCTTTTATACAGGTAACAAGCTGAAATTAGGAGCACTCCCTTTAAGAGTGTGCTCCTAATCTCAGCTCGTTACCTGTATAAAAGACACCTGGGAGCCAGAAATCTTTCTGATTGAGAGGGGGTCAAATACTTATTTCCCTCATTAAAATCAATTTATAACATTTTTGACATGCGTTTTTCTGGATTTTTTTGTTGTTATTCTGTCTCTCACTGTTCAAATAAACCTACCATTAAAATTATAGACTGATCATTTCTTTGTCAGTGGGCAAACGTACAAAATCAGCAGGGGATCAAATACTTTTTTCCCTCACTGTAAGTAACCCTCAAGTAATGTAAAGTGCTTTGAGACCCATACAAAAATGCTAGACCTCTACTCACTCTATCACAGTGAACACACACGCACACACACTCTCTTTTTGATTCTTCCCCCACCGTGAGAAGATGAGCATTCACCTCTGACTCTCCAAGCTTCCGCTTCCAAAACACTAATCCTCTATTTGGACAATAGGCATTTTGGGCCCGCATGACTCATTCTGACACGCACACAAACACATACATGCTCGCTTGCACGCATACACACATGCTAGCACGCACGCGCACACACACACACCTCTGTAATTGCAGTGGAACAAAGTAGCAAAATAGCATTGCACTGCCTGAATGAGATTTCTCCTTAAATTATGCTGACCTCTCCGTTTCTGTTTCTGGACCACAAATAGACTGCGGTTTACTATTTACTTAATCAAACCTTTGACCCAGTTACTTACCACCAATTACAAACCTGGTTTTCAAGGCCAACTCTACAGTGGGTATCATAAGTATTCATCCCCTTTCTTTACATTTTATTGTGTTACAAAGTGGGATTCAAATTGATTTAATTGTCATTTTCTGTCAATGATCAACACAAAATACTACACTTTTTAAAATATGAATTAAAAATAAAACACTAATGTACCTTGATTAGATAAGTATTCACCCCCAAGTCAATACATATTACAAACACCTTTGCCAGCGATTACAGCGGTCAGTCTTCTTGGGTAAGTCTCTAAGAGCTTTGCACACCTGCATTGTGCAATATTTGGCCATAATAATTTTCAAAAATAATTAAGCTCTGTCAAGGTGTTGGGGATCATGGATAGACAGCCATTTCAAGTCTTGCCAAACATTTTCAAACAGATTTAAGTCAAACTGTAAATTGGCCACTCAGGAACATTCACTGTCTTCTTGGTAAGCAACTCCAATATAGATTTGGCCTTGTGTTGTAGGTTATTTTCCTGCTGAAAGGTGAATTTCTCTCCCTGCAGTATTACTTTAGTACCTTGTTGTATACAGTATGCATGTTTTGCAATATTTGTATCATCTTTATTTTGTATTATTCTTTTCACTCTTATTTAGGTCATTATTGAGGAGTCACTACAATGTTGTTGATCCATCCCCAGTTTTCTCCTATCACAGCCATTGAATTCCGTAGCTGTTTTAAAATCACCAATGGCCTCATGGTGACATCCCTAAGCAGTTTCCTTCCTGTACTACAGCTCAGTTCAGAAGGACGACTGTATCTTTGATGTGTCTGGATGGTTTAATACATCAACCACAGTAAAAGCATTAACTTGACCATGCTTAAAGAGATATTCAATGTCTGCTTTGTTATCGTTACCCATCTACCAATCACTGCCCTTCTTTATGAGGCTTTGGAAAAGCTCCCTGGTCTTTGTAGTTATAATAATTAATAATAATAATAATAGTTGAATCTGTGCTTGAAATTCAATACTTGACTGAGGGACCTTACAGATGTTGTATGTATGGGGGACAGAGGAAGGGTTAGTCATTCTAAAGTGATGTCAACCCCTATTATTTAACATTTCCATGTACAGTTGAAGTCGGAAGTTTACATACACTTAGGTTGGAGTCATTAAAACTTGTTTTTCAACCACTCCATACATTTCTTGTTAACAAACTATAGTTTTGGCAAGTCGGTTAGGACATCTACTTTGTGCATGACACAAGTAATTTTTCCAACAATTGTTTACAGACAGATTATTTCACTGTATCACAATTCCAGTGGGTCAGAAGTTTACATACACTAAGTTGACTGTGCCTTTAAACAGCTTGGAAAAGTCCAGAAAATGATGTCATGGCTTTAGAAGATTCTGATAGGCTAATTGACATCATTTGAGTCAATTGGAGGTGTACCTGTGGATGTATTTCAAGGCCTACCTTCAAACTCAGTGCCTCTTTGCTTGACATCATGGGAAAATCAAAAGAAAGACCTCAGAAAAAGATTTGTAGACCTCCACAAGTCTGGTTCATCCTTGGGAGCAATTTCCAAACGCCTGAAGGTACCACGTTCATCTGTACAAACAATAGTATGCAAGTATAAACACCATGGGACCACGCAGCCGTCATACCGCTCAGGAAGGAGATGTGTTCTGTCTCCTAGAGATTAACGTACTTTGGTGCGAAAAGTGCAAATCAATCCCAGAACAACAGCAAAGGACCCAAAGTATCTATATCCACAGTAAAATGAGTCCTATATCGACATAACCTGAAAGGACGCTCAGCAAGGAAGAAGCCACTGCTCCAAAACCGCCATAAAAAAGCCAGACTACGGTTTGCAACTGCACATGGGGACAAAGATCGTACTTTTTGGAGAAATGTCCTCTGGTCTGATGAAACAAAAATAGAACTGTTTGGCCATATTGACCATCGTTATGTTTGGAGGAAAAAGGGGGTCGCTTGCAAGCCGAAGAACACCATCCCAACCGTGAAGCACGGGGGTGGCAGCGTCATGAACTTCACAAAATAGATGGCATCATGAGGAAGGAAAATGTGTAGATATATTGAAGCAACATTTCAAGACATCAGTCAGGAAGTTAAAGCTTAGTCGCAATTCGGTCTTCCAAATGGACAATGACCTCAAGCATACTTCCAAAGTTGTGGCAAAATGGCTTAAGGACAACAAAGTCAAGGTATTGGAGTGGCCATCACAAAGCCCTGATCTCAATCCTATAGAAAATGTGTGGGCAGAACTGAAAAAGCGAATGCGAGCAAGGAGGCCTACAAACCTGAGTCAGTTACACCAGCTCTGTCAGGAGGAATGGGCCAAAATTCACCCAACTTATTGTGGGAAGCTTGTGGAAGGCTAACCGAAATGTTTGACCCAAGTTAAACAATTTAAAGGCAATGCTATCAAATACTAATTGAGTGTATGTAAACTTCTGACCCACTGGGAATGTGATTAAATAAATAAAAGCTGAAATAAATCACTCTACTATTATTCTGACATTTCACATTCTTAAAATGACCTAAGACTGGGAATCTTTACTAGGATTAAATGTCAGGAAATGTGAAAAACTGAGTTTAAATGTATTTGGCTAAGGTGTATGTAAACTTCCGACTTCAACTGTAACTTATTATGTGATTTGTCACGCCACATTTTACTCCTGAACTAATTTAGACTTGCCTAAACAAAGCGGGTGAATACTTATGCAACGACAAGACTTTAGTTATTTTATTTGTATTAATTTGTAGAAAGTATTTATTTTCACTTTGAAATTATGGAGTGTAGATCAATGAAAAAAGAAATCACAATTAAATCTATTTCAATCCCACTTTGTAACGCAACAAAATGTGAAAAAATCCAAGGGGGGTGATTACTGATACCCACTGTATATGTGGTTCCCCATTGATCTGAAGGTGCATCAGTTGAGGCGGAATGGTTCTTAAGTGGGAGTAAGTGGTTCTGCATTCACTGCTATGCACTCACTAACTGTAAGTTGCTCTGGTTAGGAGCATCTGCTAAATGACTGAAAATGTCATACTAAGGGTGCAAAGATTTCCAAAGAAAACAAGTAGTGGCAACATTTTTGCCTGATTCACATAGGGACGAGCCAAGCGTTACAGGGCTGGCCTGGTTCCGCATCCCAACATAGCTGCTGGAACCGTACAGTGCTGAAAATCATACAACATTTTCACATGTGTGTTACCCACTGGGAGATAGCATGCTGTGGGATAAGGAATAGCTACATTTGGGTCTGATTTGTAGCTGAATTTTGAGTAATATTGAAATCTCAGTCTGGCACCCCTACTGCTCTCTGGACTGTCAAAGGAAAGATAAGGGTCATTCTTAAAATCAATCAACACCACCCCTTTCTACGCCCAGCTCACTCACACACACACACGTCCGCTGCCATGCTTCCTTCTGATTAGTGGCCGGAAAAATTACTCTAATCATGTCATCTTAATGAAGCAGCTGATAAGTAGAGACTGTGCTGGCCCCCTAATCCAGGAGACCTTCGCCTACTCCCAATATCAGCTGCTATCATCACACACACAGGCGCACACACGGGCACACCCACGCACAAACAAGATACAAAATCATAGTACATGCATACACAGACACTTAGGATGTCCTGATACTCCATGTCCACTCTAACTTGATAAGAAAAAACATCTACATAAGGGAAACATTCTGTCTAGTCATTTTGTGTTGAGGGAGAAGAGGAGAGGGTTGGTCCACCTCAAAAAGCCCAAGAAAGAGGATTTCGACACCCACCATCTTAGATTGTTCTGAAATTGTTTCTGTTGTTAGTAACAGATAAGATTAGCATTCCAGCAACATTATTTTGTTGAAGTATAATTTGATCTGAGAAATTACACTAATTGATTGCATCCAAATTGGCCATTTTAATTTATAGGATTCATATAATAATCAATAAATATAGTACCTAACAAATAGTGAGACATGAGGAATCTAAAGGTCAAAAGCCACCCACGGACCCCTGACGCCAATCCCAACCCAATAACGAGTATATAGAATCAGTTCTCAGTGTCTGACAAGTAATATGGAGCTGCGGCTCTGAGTATCGTTTCTTCATCCTATGTAATGTTTTCTCAGTGAATTTGGTGTTTTTTTCCCCCCTGTTCAGAGTAAATAGTCATTGAAGTTGTTTGTTTTATACTCCCGAGTGGCGCAGTGGTCTAAGACAGGGTAGGGGAGGGATTGGCCGGCAGGGATGTAGCTCAGTTGGTAGAGCATGGCGTTTGCAACGCCAGGGTTGTGGGTTTGATTCCCATGGGGGGCCAGTATGAAAAATAATTTTAAAAAATGTATGCACTCACTAAGTCGCTCTGGATAAGAGTGTCTGCTAAATGACGTAAATGTTTTATGTCCCATCCTACATCTTGATATTACCAGGCTCTTACCACTAGATGGTGTTGTTCCTGCTATTATGGTGCTGTTCCTGCTAAAAAGCTTGGTCTAAATAGGATGTTAGATACTATTTTTATTAAATATTATATGAATCATATAAATTAAGAGAGAGAGCGTAGAGGTAGAGGGCCTGACAGTGGAAAGGAGACCGGGTTCAAAGCCCTTGCCCTTTGCCTAGGGAAACCCCTCGGCGCTTGGCAGCCCACATCACAGCCTCTCCTTCTCAGGTCCTGCCAGGGGGTCGGGGTTACCACCGGCTACCAAAGAGCTACGGCAGCCATAACATTTACATTAAATTAGCCAGCTTCAAAGACTGTCTGTGTCTGTACACACACTGTCTGTACACACACACCCACACTAATGCGATGAGAGACATTTCACACGTCTAATCTCTAATCAATCACTCAGGTTACGGTGGTAACTGATTTTTGCAGCATTTTGCAAGAAAGGGAGATGAACCCTTGAACCACTGCAGCTACACAAAGCCACTGACTGTAGGTATTTGTCAGTGGAGTTCCACAGACCAACTTTGTTTGGCAGAACTTCACTTTGGTTCAAAAGGCTTTTGTGAGTCATAAGCAGTAGAGGAGAGGATGGAGACACCTCATCGCAATAACACACACACTGCATTAACTTACTGCACAGCTCTGTCTGCCCTTGTAATTTCACTCTATTATTAGGTCTGTAGAGCTTTTAGCTGCTCGCATTCCACAATGAAAAGGTCCTTCAACATATTACTCAACCGACTTCCTTTTGCTCTACAGTAGACCAAGGAACAAGGTAGCAGCAAGGGCATTTACGAGTGAGAGCGCGAGAGTGAGAGAGCGAGAGAGAGACTTATGTGAAGAAAATAGTAACTTATCGAAATTTCAATGTTTGCAGACCTGAAGAGACATGTCCAATTCCGTCAAATATGTCAACACTGTAGGGGAAAGGGCAAGAGGGGTTTTCTGAAGATTTAGGAGATCATGATCCAATAATTCTAATCTTTGCAAGATTATGGAGGTCCCCGTATTGGTTATGGGAGTGTCTAGCATCTTCACACAAACATTTAATTTGAACTAATAAGGATGACAGCAATAGTTTTCTCTGAAGATGAGAGCAATATAATAGCCCTGTTCTGATTCTGGTAGCATGGTGCCCTCTAGTGCAGTCTAGTGTAGCACTACATCCTTTACTAACTAGTGGTAGTACCAATGTGTTTTGAGAAGGAAGACAGAAGAGAGGATGTGAATAATGAAGGAAATACAATTGAGATTCACCCACTGGTTGCAATCTGATTGTCAACCTTCGCCCTTACATGTGCACTTGTTAACTCGTGAACGGGTACATACTTCACTGTATGGTTATCACCAGCAGGTGTTGCCATATCACTGTAAAAGATTCCCTTCTACTGTATAATCATTAGCAGCAGTTCCTCCATGTCCCATTGTTTTGACACAATTTAATTAGTTTGCATAGCTCTTTATCACTGACCCATGCAGGTAAACTACCTGGTTGCACAAGGTCCCAGTCTCTGATATCCCAGACCTTGGAGCATTGTAAATGGCACAACGTCTGGGGAGGATGTCGGATTCTCTCTGTCATTTCGAAAGGGACAAAAAAAACGCATTCCGGGGAGAGTCCTCTTCAGACAGACAACTCTCCCAACAAATCATCAGTTTGGGTAGGTGGGGCTTAAAATGCTGAGGGGAATTGTGCTCATGTTTAGCTTGGGCAGCAAGCGGATACGGCAGTGATGTTACCAGTGACGCACAGTGACACGCTTCGCATTTCCGACTCGTCCTCTCTGTCCCAACTGACGCCTCAACTTGCACAGACGTGTTAAGCTGGAGCATTGATACATTGCCGGAAGCAACCTGTCTGTCTAGAGCCCAGGAGGCTCATAATAATGGCCGGAACGGAGCAAATGGATTGGCATCAAATACCTGAAAACCATGTGTCTGATGTATTTGATACCTTTACACTAATTCCGCTCCAGTCATTACCATGATCCCGTTCTCCCCAATTAAGCTGCCACCAACCTCCTGTGGTCTAGAGAGACTAAAGCCTTGTTCACACTGGCAGTTTGAAGTGACTAAAATCATATTTTTTTATTTGAATCTGATATTTTTCCTGAAGTCTGAACAGCCAAAAACCACATGGAATCGGATATTTTAAGCAACATTTCAAACCACCTTCATAGGTGGTTTGAAATCAGATACAAAGCTGATTCCTGGCCATGTGACTTGTGTCTGAACGGTCAAATCTGATTTATTTGCCCCTAAGTGTTTTTTAGACTGTTATTTAGGATATCTTGTCGCTTGCTAGTTACTCTGACAGCTTGACAAGAACATGTGGTAGCTAACTAGCTTGTTAATTGTTTACAAACAAATGAGTGAATGTACTAGCAAACTAAACAGCTAGTTAGTTGACTGTTGTGATTAGCCAAAAAGGACTCATTTTGAAAGTTGGATCAAAGCAACTGGGAAACTTCCATTGTTGGCATTACTGTCACCTGAGCTTGCTACACAACAACTTCTGAGTGAGAGGCAGCACAAGCACCACCACCAATCAGCCTACACCACTGCACACACATCCGCCATTACCATGACAACTAGCATAGCCATGTCAGCAAATGACTGCTGTCTGAACACGAACAAATCTGATTTGGTCACTTGTAACTTAATGTTTGGACAGTCAGTATTTCAAAACCGATTTGAAAAACAAAACCGATTTCAGCATTAAGGCCTGCAGTGTGAACAAGGCTTAAAGGGAAATTTCACTGCTGCTCTATTTCACTGTATATGTCCATTAATATGTTATTAACATAACATATGTGTAATAAAAATCAAGAATTTCCTACACGCAAATACGTTCGTTAGAAACAGCCATCTACATTTCCTGGTTGTAAGCAAACCAAAATATTCACAATTCATAGTGATTTCAGGAGGTAGTACCACCCCGATGTTGGTGGATCCAGTTTATATGAATACTCCAGTCGTCACTAGTTACCACAGCCACAAAGTCATAAACCGCCTATTTCTATAATTTCTCTTCTTAAAGCTGCAATATGTAACTTTTTGGGAAAGCTGCAATATGTAACTTTTTGGGCGACCCGACCAAATTCACATAGGAGGGGGGGTAGAAGGATTACTTTTATACTATTCCAGGTATTCCTTAAAGAGGTAGGGTTTCAAGTGTCTCCGGAAGGTGTTCAGTGACTCCGCTGTCCTGGCGTCATGGGGGAGCTTGTTCCACCATTGGGGTGCCAGAGTAGCGAATAGCTTTGACTGGGCTGAGTGGGAACTGTGCTTCCGTAGAGGTAGGGGGGCTAGCAGGCCAGAGGTGGATGAACGTAGTGCCCTCGTTTGGGTGTAGGGTCTGATCAGAGCCTGAAGGTAAGGAGGTGCCGTTCCCCTCACAGCTCCGTCGGCAAGCACCATGGTCTTGTAGTAGATGCGAGCCTCAACTGGAAGCCAGTGGAGTGTGCGGAGGAGCAGGGTGACATGAGAGAACTTGGGAAGGTTGAACACCAGATGGGCTGCAGCGTTCTGGATAAGTTGAAGGGGTTTAATGGCACAGGCAGGGAGCCCAGCCAACAGCGAGTTGCAGTAATCCAGACGGGAGATGACAAGTGCCTGGATTAGGACCTGTGCCGCTTTCTGTGTAAGGTAGGGTCCTACTCTGCGAATGTTGTAGAGCATGAACCTGCAGGATCGGGTCACCGCTTTGATGTTAGCGGAGAACGACAGGGTGTTGTCCAGGGTCACGCCAAGGTTCTTTGCACTCTGGGAGGAGGACATAATGGAGTTGTCAACCGTGATGGCGAGATCATGGAGCGGGCAGTACTTCCCCGGGAGGAAGAGCAGCTCCGTCTTGCCGAGGTTCAGCTTGAGGTGGTGATCCGACATCCACACTGATATGTCTGCCAGACATGCAGAGATGCGATTCGCCACCTGGTTATCAGAAGATTAAGAAAATGAATTGTGTGTCCTCTGCGTAGCAATGATAGGAGAGACCATGTGAGGATATGACAGAGCCAAGTGACTTGGTGTATAGAGAGAATAGGAGAGGGCCTAGAACTGAGCCCTGGGGGACACCAGTGGTGAGAGCACGTGGTGCGGAGACAGATTCTAGCTAGCGAACTACCTTTGCTTATCTAAATCAAAATCTAGCTACCTAGCTTTCATAATATGCTGGCTATACATTCCAAAGCAAATCACTGTAATTAGCCAGCTGCTATCTGGCGATGTGATTTGTAACTTTGCAAGCTAACGTTAGCTACATCAGCTTACCTTAGCTACAGCCTACCGGACCGTATCTAACCGTTAGTTAGCTAGCTAACTAACTACCGCAGAGGCTAACGTTATGATGTGTTCTATTTAGAGTCCGATCGCATCAACATCAAGCTCAGCACCAGGAACAAGTGTAAGTCACCTTTGCTAAATCTTTCCATGACTCCATGATGAGCAAATAAATATACTGGAGCTAGGCATAAACATGGTCCGTGTCTTGTTGTCATAGTTAGTGTATTTACAAGTAGGCTACAACTTCTGCTGTAGTTTTCTCTGTATTATGGAGGCTTAGTTGATTGTTCATGCAGTCTAAATGGGAAAAAGCAGAGGTATTCGTAAGGAGGGGATGGAGTGGGTGACTGACTGGTGCATGTTGGGGGTGGGTATTGTGTGTGAAGGTTAGTATGCATATTCTTTTGACATGAGGGGGATGGGTGGATATAGTACCTTTTTTTAGTGTGTATTGATGGGACAATGTAGTACAGTATTGGCTAATCACTGACTACTGTGTGTTCTACAGACTGGTCCTGCTGCTGCTCGATGACCTTGACACCAGCTTTAGTAGTACAGAGTCTGTAGACCCATTGGATGAAAGCTTTCAGCAAAAAAGAATAGTAACTCAAGCGCAACATCATCTGACTCGGAAACAAGCCAGGAAGTATTTATGAAAGAAAAGAAAATCACCAATACACTAAACTGTCTACAAACCAAGTGCTCCTCAAACTTTTCACACCCTTGCAGTCAGTTCTTTAGCATGGGGGAGAGGGGCTGTTAGTATACTCTTCTAACCTATTCACTCTATTGTTGGCAGTGCTTGCCTACTCAAGACGCCAGCTTTAGTAGTACAGTCTCCAGTATATATGCTGCAATAGTCTATGTGCTAGGAGGATAGGGTCAGTATGTCATATCTGGTGTTCTGTGTGATCTTCGGTATGCTCCCTATAATTATCCTCCCTCTCTCTCTCTCCCACCCGCTCCCCTCCCAGAGGACCTGAGCCCTAGGACCATGCCTCAGACTACCTGGCCTGACGACTCCTGGCTGTCCCCATCCCCAGTCCACCTGGGCGTGCTGCTGATCCAGTTTCTGCATTTCTGCCTGTCACGGTTTCGGCCGAGGCTGCCTCTCTCCCTTGTTCGGGCAGGCTTCGGCGTTCGTCGTCTCCGGAATTCTAGCTGCCACCGATTTATGTTTTCATGTTCGTTTGCTTTTGTCTGTTTGTGTCACACCTGTTTCTGTTTTACGTGATTAGTGTCCTATAAGTTTCTCGTTGTGTTTGTCTTGTGTTGTGTGTGATTGTTTTCGTCAGTGTTGTGTTTGCTCGGTTGAGCCTATTTCTCTCCACTGCGCTGGAGCTCGTTTGCACTTGTTTCGTGCACTACATATTTTGTCGCACCTGTTTGTGCGCATTTTGCCTACACGCCTTGGGCGTAGTTTAGCTGTTGGGCTTTGTTGCCCTGTTGCCTGTGTTTGGGTCGGAATACAGCTTTTGGAACCTACCGTCTGCGTCCTGCATCTGATTTCCTACACCACACCTACACACGCCGTGACAGAATCACACACCACCCATGGAATCAGCAGGAGCAGAAGCAGCCCAGACAAGACTGGAAGCCCAGGTTCGGGATCAGCAGGAGCAACTCCTGCAGATGGGGAACGCCCTGCAGGAGGTTATTTCCACACTCCGAGGCTGGGGTTCGCCTCCACCACCGCCCGCCCAGCCAGCACCATCGGCCAGCCCGCCCGTTCCAGCACCGGAACATCGAGGAGTCCGTCTATCTCTCCCGAGGGCTTACGACGGGACAGCGGCTGGGTGTCAGGGGTTCTTGCTCCAGGTCGAGCTGTACCTGGCCACAGTCCATCCGGCACCTTCAGGGCATGAGAGCGTGTCCGCCCTAATCTCCTGCCTGGCCGGTAAAGCGTTGGAGTGGGCCAACGCGGAGTGGAGGAAGATCGACGCCACGACCATTACCTACACCGAGTTCTCCCGCCGCTTTAGGGCGGTGTTCGACCATCCCCCGGAGGGGAAAGCGGCGGGGGAGCGTCTGGTCTTCCTTAGGCAGGGGAGGAGGAGTGCCCAGGAATTCGCACTCGAATTCCGTACTCTAGCGGCAGATGCAGGGTGGAATGATCGGGCCCTCATCGATCTCTACCGATGTAGCCTCAGAGAGGACGTCCGTCGGGAGCTGGCCTGTCGGGACGCCAGTCTCACTTTCGACCAGCTGGTCGACATGTCAATTAGGTTGGATAACCTATTGGCTACCCGCGGACGTCCTGAGGGGGGTCCGTCCATTCCATCCTCCAGCGCACCCGAGCCGTGTCCTATGGAGCTCGGGGGCGCTGGCGCTAGAGGTAGGAGGAGTCGGCAGAGTGGGGGGTCCATCCACTGCACCAACTGTGGTCGGGGAGGACACACCGCGGCTAGGTGCTGGGGATGGCCTCCTCGGGGAGATGACGACAGGTCCCGCACTGGGGATTCCCTCCAGGTGAGTAGGCGCCCCACTCACCCAGAGCTCACTGTTGCCCATTTTTGTATGCCTGTGTGTTTTCCGCAGGTGGCACCTCATTCCCAGTGTAAGGCGCTGGTAGATTCAGGCGCGGCTGGGAATTTCATTGATAAGAAGTTTTGTTTAGAGTTAGGGTTTCCCCTTCTCCCTGTGGAAGTTCCTTTTCCCGTTCACGCCCTAGATAGTCGTCCGTTGGGTACGGGCTTAATCAGGGAGGTCACGGCGCCACTTAGGATGTGTGCGCAGGGGAGTCATCAGGAGATAATACAACTGTTTCTGATTGACTCTCCTGCGTATCCGGTGGTGCTGGGCATGCCCTGGTTAAGTACCCATAACCCCGTTATTTCGTGGCAGGAGAGGGCTCTGAAGGAGTGGTCTGCTCAGTGTGTGGGTAGATGTTTGGGCGTTTCCTTAGGGGCTACCTCGGTGGAAAGTCCAAACCAGGTGCCCGCATTGCACATTCCACCTGAGTATGGGGATCTGGCTATCGCGTTTAGTAAGGCGAGGGCGACGCGATTGCCACCCCATAGGCAGGGGGATTGTGCGATAGACCTTCAGGCAGGAGCTGCGCTCCCACGGAGTCATGTGTATCCTCTGTCTCAGGAGGAGAAGAAAGCTATGGAGGTTTACATAGACGAATCACTGAGACAAGGATACATACGGCCGTCCACTTCCCCCGCGTCCTCGAGTTTCTTTTTCGTGAAGAAGAAGGATGGGGGGTTGCGTCCGTGCATCGACTACCGTGGTCTCAATCAGATTACGGTGAAGTATAGTTATCCACTCCCGCTGATTGCGACCATGACTGAGTCGTTGCATGGGGCGCGTTTCTTCACGAAATTAGATCTCAGGAGCGCGTACAACTTGGTGCGCATCAGGAAGGATGATGAATGGAAAACAGCCTTTAGTACCACCTCGGGCCATTACGAGTATCTCGTCATGCCATACGGGTTGATGAATGCTCCGTCAGTTTTCCAATCATTCGTGGATGAGATCTTCAGGGACATGCAGGGACAGGGAGTGGTGGTGTACATAGATGACATCCTCGTGTACTCACCTACCCGTGTCGAGCATGTGGCCCTGGTGCGCAGAGTGTTGCGGAGGCTGGTGGAGCACGACCTGTATGTGAAGGCAGAGAAGTGTCTGTTTTTCCAGGAGTCGATTTCCTTCTTGGGGTATCAGTTGTCTGCGTCAGGGGTGAAGATGGAGGTAGACCGAGTGTCAGCCGTGAGTAATTGGCAAACACCAACCACTGTGAAAGAGGTGCAGCAGTTTTTGGGGTTTGCGAATTACTACCGGAGGTTTATCCGGGGTTTTGGGCAGGTGGCAGCTCCCATCACGTCTCTCTTAAAGGGGGGCCCGGTGCGTCTGCAGTGGTCAGTCGAGGCGGACAGGGCTTTTAAGAAGCTGAAGGACCTGTTCACCTCGGCTCCGGTGCTGGCGCATCCGGATCCCTCTTTACCATTTCAGGTAGAGGTGGACGCGTCTGAAGCCGGTATTGGCGCCGTGCTGTCCCAACGGTCAGGCGCGCCACCTAAACTCCGCCCCGTTGCCTTCTATTCCAAGAAGCTCAGCCCGGCGGAGCGAAATTATGACGTAGGGGACAGGGAGCTGTTAGCTGTGGTCCAAGCCCTTAAGGTGTGGAGGCACTGGCTTGAGGGGGCTCAACACCCTTTCCTCATTTTGACGGACCACCGTAACCTGGAGTACATCCGGGCAGCGAGGAGGCTGAACCCTCGACAGGCTAGATGGAGTATGTTTTTGACCCGTTTCTCTTTTAAGATCACCTACATCCCTGGGTCACAAAACGGTAAGGCAGATGCACTGTCTCGGCGGTATGACGGGGAGGAGAGGTCCGTGGAGCCCACTCCCATACTGCCGGAGTCGTGTCTAGTGGCACCGGTGGTGTGGGAGCTCGATTCTGAGCTCGAGCGGGCATTACGCACCGACCCTAGTCCACCACAATGCCCGGAGGGTCGGAAGTATGTTCCGCTCGAGTGTCGGGATCGATTGATCTATTGGGCTCACACGTCACCCTCCTCTGGACATCCGGGTATCGGCCGGACAGTGCACTGTCTTAGTGCCAAATATTGGTGGCCTACGTTGGCCAGGGATGTGAGGGTTTATGTTTCCTCCTGCTCGGTGTGCGCCCAGTGTAAGGCGCCTAGACATCTGCCTAGGGGTAAGTTACTACCCCTGCCCGTTCCACAACGACCATGGTCCCACCTCTCGGTGGATTTTATAACTGACCTTCCCCTCTCTCAAGGGAATACTACACTCCTGGTCGTTGTGGATCGGTTCTCTAAGGCCTGTCGTTTGCTCCCCATGCCGGGTCTTCCTACTGCCCTACAAACCGCCGAAGCACTATTCACTCATGTGTTCCGGCACTACGGGGTGCCCGAGGACATTGTGGCTGACCGGGGTCCCCAATTCACCTCCAGAGTCTGGAGAGCTTTTATGGAGCGGTTGGGGGTCTCGGTGAGTCTCACCTCGGGTTACCACCCGGAGAGTAATGGGCAGGTGGAACGCGTAAACCAGGATGTGGGCAGGTTTCTCAGAACATACTGCCGGGACCGGCCGGAGGAGTGGGCGAGATATGTGCCCTGGGCTGAGATGGCACAGAACTCTCTTCGCCACTCCTCCACCCAACTAACCCCTTTTCAGTGTGTTTTAGGGTACCAGCCGGTTCTGGCACCATGGCATGAGAGCCAGATCGAGGCCCCCGCTGTGGATGAGTGGGTGCGGCGCTCGGAGGAGACGTGGAACGCTGCACACGTCCATCTGCAGCGTGCCATACGTCGACAGAAGACGAGCGCCGACCTACACCGCAGTGAGGGGCCTGTGTACGCACCTGGAGATCGAGTCTGGCTCTCTGCCAGAAACCTGCCCCTCCGCCTGCCCTGTCGGAAACTGGGTCGGCGGTTTGTAGGGCCATTTAAAGTCCTGAGAAGGTTGAACGAGGTTTGTTATAGATTACAGTTGCCAGTGGAGTATAAATGTATTAACCCCTCGTTCCATGTGTCCCTTCTCAGGCCGGTGGTAGCAGGCCCGCTCCAAGAACATGAGATCTTGGAGACCCCCCCGCCCCCGTTGGACATCGAGGGGGCACCGGCGTACACCGTGAGATCCATCTTGGATTCTAGACGTCGGAGAGGGGGTCTTCAGTATCTAGTGGAGTGGGAGGGGTACGGTCCGGAGGAGCGGTGCTGGGTGCCGAGGAGAGACATCTTGGACCCGTCGCTCCTGACGGAATTCCATCGGGGGTATCCGACGCGCCCTGCGCCGCGGCCTCCGGGTCGTCCCCAAGGCCGGAGTCGGCGCGCGTCTGGAGCCGCGCGTCAAGGGGGGGGTACTGTCACGGTTTCGGCCGAGGCTGCCTCTCTCCCTTGTTCGGGCAGGCTTCGGCGTTCGTCGTCTCCGGAATTCTAGCTGCCACCGATTTATGTTTTCATGTTCGTTTGCTTTTGTCTGTTTGTGTCACACCTGTTTCTGTTTTACGTGATTAGTGTCCTATAAGTTTCTCGTTGTGTTTGTCTTGTGTTGTGTGTGATTGTTTTCGTCAGTGTTGTGTTTGCTCGGTTGAGCCTATTTCTCTCCACTGCGCTGGAGCTCGTTTGCACTTGTTTCGTGCACTACATATTTTGTCGCACCTGTTTGTGCGCATTTTGCCTACACGCCTTGGGCGTAGTTTAGCTGTTGGGCTTTGTTGCCCTGTTGCCTGTGTTTGGGTCGGAATACAGCTTTTGGAACCTACCGTCTGCGTCCTGCATCTGATTTCCTACACCACACCTACACACGCCGTGACACTGCCTGCGGCTATGGAACCCTGACCTGTTCACCGAACGTGCTACCTTGTCCCGGACCTAAACTGTTCACCGGACCTACTGTTTTGACCCTCTCCCGCTCTCTCTCTCTCGCTCTACCGCACCTGCTGCCTTGACCTCTGAATGCTCGGCTATGAAAAGCCAACTGACATTTACTCCTGAGGTGCTGACCTGTTGCACCCTCTATAACCACTGTGATTATTATTTGACCTTGCTGGTCATCTATGAACAGTTGATCATCTTGAAGAACGATCTAGCCTTAACGGCCGTGTACTCTTATAATCTCCACCCGGCACAGCCAGAAGAGGACTGGCCACCCCTCAGAGCCTGGTTCCTCTCTAGGTTTCTTCATAGGTTCCAGCCTTTCTAGGGAATTTTTCCTAGCCACCGTGCTTCTACATCTGCACTGCTGCTCAACCCCCCCCCCCCCCCCCCCCCCCCTCCCCCCCCCCCTCCCCCTCATTTACGTCATTTAGCAGACTCTCTTATCCAGAGCGACTTACAAATTGGTGCATTCACCTTATAGCCAGTGGGATAACCACTTACAAATTGGTGCATTCACCTTATAGCCAGTGGGATAACCACTTTACAATATGTTACAATCTACACACAATACCTCATAATGACAAAGCAAAAACAGGTTTTTAGAAATCTTTGCAAAAAAATAATAATCTAAAACTGAAATCACATTTACATAAGTATCCAGACCCTTTACTCAGTACTTTGTTGAAGCACCTTTGGCAGAGATTACAGCCTCGAGTCTTCTTGGGTATGACGCTACAAGCTTGGCACACTTGTATTTGGGGAGTTTCTCCCATTCTTCTCTGCAGATCCTCTCACACTCTGTCAGGTTGGATGGGGAGTGTTGCTGCACAGCTATTTTCAGGTCTCTCCAGAGATGTTAGATCGGGTTTAAGTCCGGGCTCTGGCTGGGCCACTCAATGACATTCAGAGACTTGTCCCGAAGCCACTCCTGCATTGTCTTGGCTGTGTGCTTAGGGTCGTTGTCCTGTTGGAAGGTGAACCTTCACCCCAGTCTGAGTGCTCTGGAGCAGGTTTTCATCAAGGATCTCTCTGTACATTTATCCGTTCATCTTTCCCTCAATCCTGACTAGTCTCCCAGTCCCTGCCGCTGAAAAACATCCCCACAGCATGATGCTGCCACCACCATGCTTCACCGTAGGGATGGTATTGGCCAGGGGATAAGCGGTGCCTGGTTTCCTCCAGATGTGACGCTTGGCATTCAGGCCAAAGAGTTCAATCTTGGTTTCATCAGACCAGAGAATCTTGTTTCTCATGGTCTGAGAGTCCTTTAGGTGCCTTTTGGCAAACTCCAAGCGGGCTGTCATGTGCCTTTTACTGAGGAGTGGCTTCCGTCTGGCCACTCTACCATAAAGGACTGATTGCTGGAGTGCTGCAGAGATGGTTGTCCTTCTGGAGGGTTCTCCCATCTCCACAGAGGAACTCTGGAGCTCTGTCAGAGTGACCATTGGGTTCTTGGTCACCTCCCTGACCAAGGCCCTTCTCCCCCAATTGCTTAGTTTGGCCAGGCAGCCAGCTCTATGAAGAGTCCTGGTGGTTCCAAACTTCTTCCATTTAAGAATGATGGAGGCCACTGTGTTCTTGGTGAATTTCAATGCTGCAGACATTTTTTGGTACCCTTCCCCAGATCTGTGCCTCGACACAATCCTGTCTCGCAGCTCTATGGACAATTCCTTCGACCTCATGGTTTGGTTTTTGCTCTGACATGCACTGTCAACTGTGGGACCTTTATATAGACAGGTGTGTGCCTTTCCAAATCATGTCCAATCAATTTAATTGACCACAGGTGGACCCCAATCAAGTTTTAGAAACATCCGAAGGATGATCAATGGAAACAGGATGCACCTGAGCTCAATTTCGAGTCTCTTAGCAAAGGGTCTGAATACTTATGTAAATAAGGTATCTGTTTTTTATTTTTAATACATTTGCAAAAATGTCTCAAAACCTGTTTTCGCTTTGTCATTATGGGGTATTGTGTGTAGATTGATGAGGAACATTTTAATTGAGTCAATTTTAGAATAAGGCTGTGACATAACAAAATGTAGAAAAAGTGAAGGTGTCTGAATACTTTTAGAATGCACTGTGTACATTTTTCAACCATTTTCCATTCAGAAAATGTGGAATTAGGTATAAACAAAGGTTTGATTTCTGGTCAAACAGATGTAAAAGGGGTCTTAGAAAACATAAGAACCAGAAAAAGTTAAGGTATTAGAAATACATCAAAACACAATAATGTTGAAGTAAAAGACCCCTGCCAACTAATATCAACACTTACATTTAGTTTGAGACATTTCTCTGCCTTCTGTAAGTTTTAGAAACATTGCCTTGCGCCCAGTGGTGTAAAATACTTTAAACTACTACTTAAGTAGTTTTTTGGGGTAACTGTACTTTACATTACTATTTCTATTTTTGCCAACTTTTACTTTTACTTCACTACATTCCTATAGAAAATATTGTATTTATCCCTGACACCCAAAAGTACTTGTTACATTTTGACAGGAAAATGGTCCAATTCACACAGTTATCAAGAGAACATCCCTGGTCATCCCTACTGCCTCTGATCTGGCGGACTCACTAAACACAAATTTGTAAAATATGTCTGAGTGTTGGAGCGTGCCCCTGGCTATCCGTCAATTACATTTTTTACAAAATTGTGCTGTCTGGTTAGCTTAAAATAAGGAATTTGAAATGGTTTATACTTTTACTTTTGATATTTAAGTACATGTTTGCAATTCCATTTACTTTTGATACTTAAGTATATTTAAAACCAAATACTTTTAGACTTTTACACAAGTAGTATTATACTGGGTGACTTTCACTTTTACTTGAGTCATTTTCTATTAAGGTATCTTTACTTTTACTGAAGTATGACAGTTGAGTACTTTTTCCACAACTGCTTGCGCCTTGAAATTCCATTACTAAAAACCTACTACATCTTTAAGATGTTTTCTAATTTCTCTACCTCATGAGGGAGGATAATGAAACGTTTGCAGAAGTAACAAGTAAAGGTACACCTATCAATTAGTTAGTGTTTTTACTGATACCAATTATGTTTATGAATTATTAAGTAATTAAAACGAAATTTCAGAAAAAACGGTAACGGAATTTCTGCAATTGAATTGGCTACAATGGGAAATCACAGTAGTCACAAACCACAGTTGGGTTCACAAGTTAGGACAGCACAGTAGAGTAGAGTTTAGTACAGTACAGTAAAGAAAAGTAGAATATAGTACAGTACACAGTAGAGCACACTAGAGTTGTACTGTACTGTACTCTACTGTACTGAACTCTACTGTACACTGCTGAGTTCCACTGTGCTGTACTTTGATGTCCAAACTTGTGAAACATAGACTTATTTTATTGGTTCAGATTTGGTCCAGAAATGTGGTCTTTTTTGGCGGCAGACCCTGATTAAAATAATAGCCAGTGTGTAGAATAATACTCAAATATGCAAAGGAGGATATTGCATATTTCTACCTTTGTGTACCTACTTAGGATACATCACCATGAAGAGAATGACATTCATATCCATAATTATGCATTTCTGCGTAGTACTAGGTGAAAAATCTGTCGATGTGCCCTTGAGTAAGGCACTTAACCCTAATTGCTCCTGTAAGTCGCTCTGGATAAGAGCGTCTGCTAAATGACTAAAATGTAAATGTAGTACAGATCAGGGACCTATGATGAAATTGCGTTACCACAATTCTGTTTCCGGGTGTAAATCCACTTCACTTAAATGTAGTTCAATAACCAAAATAGATTTTTTCAAAGTCAATGTGTCATGTCATAGCTGACACCCCATTCTTTCTGCAGACATTGTTGAATCTTAATTCGGAGCAGATATTTAAGAGTTTTAGGAAAACGTGGACACAAAAAACTGAAGGAGATTTTACTGAAATTCTGTTACCAAACCTTGCATCTGCACAGTTCTTCCAGTAAATCTGTTTTTGTAAAATGTTCAGTGCAAATTGTAAAAAATAGTCATTGTGCATAGAGTTGCATGGTTTGTTGAACTTTGAAATCAATGTTTTTTGTTTGGCATACATTTTAAGTGAAATATCTGAGTCTCTGCGCAATTCTGTTACCGTGGAATTGGCCCCCATCTCAATGCCCCATCATTGGCTGAGTGTAACAAAACACATACCAGTCTACAGTACCCTTTTTTGTTTACAGATTAACATGGTTTCTTGTATTGAATGTTTTACACATCCTCATGATCAGTCTTTGTGTCTTTCCAGAAGACTTACAGTGCAAACTAATCTTCTGCAAGAGGTCGAAGCAGTGGGTGGTGAAGAAATTGTACGAGCCCAGAACCCACCACTTCAGGGAGAGGCTTGTCCACCTGGCTGTGGAGCGCAGAAAGTACTAGACGGTTTTCTACAAGGAGCCAGAGTAACAGCTCTCCAAACCCAATAACCCTGCCAACGTCACCGAAGCCTGCTAAACCAGCTGCTGTTGCTCAACACAAGATGGGGTTCACCAGCTGAAGAACATTCTGGAACCTAGCTGAAATATTCAACCAACACAACATCCATATTCAGTTATACTGATGTTGAAGTATAATATAGAATGCCTAGTATGCTCACAATTGCATTGTGGTGGTATAGATATTGCTAGCTCTTGTACATATGTATATAATGGTGTTTGATCAAATGTTTTATATAATATTTTTTGCAAGTGTACTGACAAGTGACTAAGTGATTCCAGCTGCACCAGAAACCAATAAGGTGTTGACTTCAACTTCTGGATCAATTCATTGTTATATTCATTAAATGTATTTGGATAAACTAGCTACAATCTTACTGCTAAAACAAATGATGCAGGGAGTTGGTGTCTCATTTAAACTTCCATTTGTTGGCAAGTAAACCTGTTTCAATAAAATAGTAAATTAGTCAATATAGCAAATAAATAGACATGGCTTGTATTCAAGACAAAGTGTATTTGCTTTGGCGACCGAGCTGAGTTTACACAGCAGTATGCAGGAACAGTTATGGGAACGTATGACATACAGTATATACAGTAGAAGAAAAATATACTACTAACGTCTATAATAAATAATACAGTTCTACAAAGGTAACACTTGCATGGTGTGTTTTGGCTGTGCAGTGAGGTGTTTGGAGTCTCTTTGATACAAGGGGAGATTGTTGTTAAGGGACCTTTCACATCTCCTCTTGAGAGTCAACTTCTTCTTTGTATCCAAGCGGTGTTGTCGGTGAGAGAAAGATAAAAACGCTATTAGACATAAATGGACAATCGTTGTGTACTGTCTGTATTCCTACTGTAGCAGCATGATGTAGAATATGAGACATCCCACAGACACACATTAGCTAGCTAGCTACAACACAGAGGTATAGTTACTCCAAGACTCTTTGTCATCATCATCAAAACATTTCTCCAGTTTTGCTCCTAATGAGATGCACTGAGGCTAGCTAGCTAGCTATAACATTAGACTACAGTACATTTTAGGTATAGCAAACAAAGCTAGCTAAACTTGACTAGCTTGGCTTGTAGTGGTACTAGCAAGTCCCGTTATAGCCGAATCTATCAAGAAATTGTACTGTACTGACCAACACTGCCTTGCGTAAAAAGAGAGCTTATATTGCTAGCTAGCTAGCGACAGAAAAACAACTTACTCGTTTGTCATTTGCCTTCCTGGTCCAGCTGAGGAGCGTTCAGTTCGCTTGAATGTTTTCTTCGTTGCGGAACGGTTTGTACTGAACGACACATTTCCCCACAATGTTCTTGTATGTTCTTGTACAGAGTTTGAGGTATGTTTGCTCCCATTTGGTGGGTGTTGCGAGGTATGGCTTGAAGCAATGAGTGACGTATTTAAAGGGCAGTGGCCATGCTGACAGCAATCAACCCAACCCACAACCCAACCCCTCCCCGTTTTCCAACTGGTCGTTCAGTACAGCACCGTTTCCGTTCAATTGAATGCTCCAGAGCAAAAAACGTACTGAACGCAGCCCTGGTCTAGGCTGCTGCCACTGCTTGCTGGTCTCACAATTATTTTTCTCGCTGTCTCAACTACTCTTCAGTGTATTCCGGCTCAAATAAATAGGGCTGTATGTTCCTATGTAAAAGAACATCAAAAAATGTTTTGTCGTCCAGCACTTCTTGGAAAGAGTAATCATCAGAAGCAGCCATTGTAATTATTTAGCCATCTCAGATAGACAGTGGATTAACATACTGTTGCTCCCGTGAACCTGTAGAAACTAGTACCGCCTCCGTTTTGAAAAGCCCGCCTTCGAGGGTGGGAACACAATTGGACAAGGAAGTAGGGGTCCGGTCAGGCTGTAGTCTTTACAAAGCCAGGGGAAATGAATCAACCTAGATATCCTGTAATGTCCTGGCAGATAGGAACAGGTCCAATGGCTCTACTGAACAAGGACAACCATATCTTCTCGCTGCTAGCGATAATTGCTACAAAACATGACGACTCTATTCGTTTTTAGATCAGACAGCAGGCTCAATCAACCGATGATGTCATTGGTTGAACACTCCGGGCGTGAAAATTCAAAAATACCGCTATAGTACATAATTATGTCTGAAACACCTCGCATCACTCAGAAGTATGTAAGGAGACTGGAAAAACAGTGTCTAGCAGTGAAGTTTCCCTTTAAGCGGTCCCAGCTGCCAGACTACGGGATAATCTCAATTGCATACTCCTTGAGTCCTCTCCTCGCCTCCTTCTCAAAACCCACTGGAAGAGAGAGCCAGACGTCACTGCAATTGAGTTTCTCCCCATGTGTTTTAAATTGAACCAGGAAGCACCAAAGGTCAGCAGCACAGGGCCCTTTAAAATATGATATTTTGGAACCTGACATACAGTACCAGTCAAAAGTTTGGACACACCTACTCGTTCAAGGCTTTTTCTTTATTTTTTACTATTTTCTATATTGTAGAATAATAGTGAAGACATCAAAACTATTAAATAACACATATGGAATGATGTAGTAACCCAAAACGTGTTAAACAAATCAAAATATATATATTTTTTGAGATTCTTCAAACAGACACCATTTGCCTTGATGACAGCTTTGCACACTCTTGGCATTCTCTCAACCAGCTTCACCTGGAATGCTTTTCCAACAGTCTTGAAGGAGTTCCCACATATGCTGAGCACTTGTTGGCTGCTTTTCCTTCACTCTGCCATCTGACTCATCCCAAACCATCTCAATTGGGTTGAGGTCGGGGGATTGTGGAGGCCAGGTCATCTGATGCAGCACTCCATCACTCTCCTTCTTGGTAAAATAGCCCTTACACAGCCTGGAGGTGTGTTGAGTCATTGTCCTGTTGGAAAAGCAAATGATAGTCCCACTAAGCCCAAAGTTGCAATCTACTGTAGAGATAGCCTGCAGAGCTCTATCATACTATCCAGGTCTGTGCCCAAACAGTTTGAGCTTCTACTTCTAAAAATCCACCTTTCCAGAAATAAGTCTCTCACTGTTGCCGCTTGCTACAGACCCCCCTCAGCCCCCAGCTGTGCCCTGGACACCATATGTGAATTGATTGCCCCCCATTTATCCTCAGAGTTCGTACTGCTTGGTGACCTAAGTTGGGATATGCTTAACACCCCGGACATCCTACAATCCAAACTAGATGCCCTCAATCTCACACAAATTATCAACGAACCTACCAGGTACAACCCTAAATCCGTAAACATGGGCACCCTCATAGATATCATCTTGACTAACTTACCCTCTAAATACACCTCCACTGTCTTCAACCAGGATCTCAGTGATCACTGCCTTATTGCCTGCGTCCGTAACGGATCCGCGGTCAAACGACCACCCCTCATCACTGTCAAACGCTCCCTAAAACACTTTAGCGAGCAGGCCTTCCTAATTGACCTGGCCCAGGTATCCTGGATGGATATCGATCTCATACCATCAGTAGAGGATGCCTGGTTGTTCTTTAAAAGTAATTTCCTCTCAATCTTAAATAAGCATGCCCCTTTCAAAAAATACAGAACTAAGAACAGATATAGCCCCTGGTTCTCCTCAGACTTGACTGCCCTTGACCAGCACAAAAACATCCTGTGGCGTACTGCATTAGCATCGAGTAGCCCCTGCGATATGCAACTTTTCAGGGAAGTTAGGAACCAATATACACAAGCAGTTAGGAAAGCAAAGGCTAGCTTTTTCAAACAGAAATTTGCATCCTGTAGCACTAACTCCAAAAAGTTTTGGGACACTGTAAAGTCCATGGAGAATAAGAGCACCTCCTCCCAGCTGCCCACTGCACTGAGGCTAGAAAACACTATCACCACAGATAAATCTACAATATATAATTGAGAATTTCAACAAGCATTTTGCTACGGCTGGCCATGCTTTCCACCTGGCTACAACTACCCCGGCCTCCAGCTCTGCACCCTCCGCAGTAACTTGCCCATGCCCCCCCCCCCCCCCCCGCTTCTCCTTCACACAAATTCAGACAGCTGATGTTCTGAAAGGGCTGCAAAATCTGGACCCCTACAAATCAGCTGGGCTAGACAATCTGGACCCTTTCTTTCTCAAATTAGTCGCCGAAATTGTCGCAACCCCTATTAATAGCCTGTTCAACCTCTCTTTCGAAACGTCTGAGATCCCCAGAGATTGGAAAGCTGCCGCGGTCATCCCCCTCTTCAAAGGGGGTGACACTCTAGATCCAAACTGTTACAGACCTATACCTTCTCCGCTATGCAATCCGGTTTCCGAGCTGGTCATGGGTGCACCTCAGCCACGCTCAAGGTCCTAAACTATATTATAACCGTGATCGATAATAGACAGTACTGTGCAGACGTCTTCATCGACCTGGCCAAGGCTTTCGACTCTGTCAACCACCGCATTCTTATTGGCAGACTAAATAGCCTTGGTTTCTCAAATGACTGCCTCGCCTGGTTCACCAACTACTTCTCAGATAGAGTTCAATGTGTCAAATCGGAGGGCCTGTTGTCTGGACCTATGGCCGTCTCTATGGGGGTGCCACAGAGTTCAATTCTTGGGCCGACTCTTTTCTCCATGTATATCAATGATGTTGCTCTTGCTGCTGGTGACTCTCAGATCCACCTCTACGCAGACGACACCATTTTGTTTACATCTGGCCCTTCATTGGACACTGTGTTAACAAACCTCCAAACGTACAACACTCCTTCAGTAGCCTCCAACTGCTCTTAAACACTAGTAAAACTAAATGCATGCTCTTCAATCGAACGCTGCTGGCACCCGCCCACCCGACTAGAATCACTACTCTCGACGGGTCTGACCTAGAGTATGTGGACAACTACAAATACCTAGGTGTCTGGTTAGACTGTAAACTCTCCTTCCAGAATCACATTAAGCATCTCCAATCCAAAGTTAAATCTAGAATCGGCTTCCTATTTCGCAACAAAGCCTCCTTCACTCATGCTGCCAAACATGCCCTCGTAAAACTATCCTACCGATCCTTGACTTCGGCGATGTAATTTACAAAATAGCCTCCAACACTCTACTCAGCAAATTGGATGTAGTCTATCACAGTGCCATCCGTTTTGTCACCAAAGCCCCATATACTACCCACCACTGTGACCTGTACGCTCTTGTTGGCTGGTCCTCACTACATATTCGTCGCCAAACCCACTGGCTCCAGGCCATCTATAAATCACTGCTAGGCAAATCCCCGCCTTATCTTAGCTCATTGGTCACCATAGCAACACCTATCCGTAGTATGCGCTCCAGCAGGTATATCTCACTGGTCATCCCCAAAGCCAACACTTCCTTTGGCCGCCATTCCTTCCAGTTCTCTGCTGCCAATGACTGGAACGAATTGCAAAAATCTCTGAAGCTGGAGACTTATCTCCCTCACTAACTTTAAGCATCAGTTGTCAGAGCACCTTACCGATCACTGCACCTGTACACAGCCCATCTGAAATTAGCCCACCCAACTACCTCATCCCCATATTGTCATTTATTTTGCTCATTTGCACCCCAGTATTTCTATTTGCACATCATCTCTATCATTCCAGTGTTAATACTAATTGTAATTATTTTGCACTTTGGCCTATTTATTGCCTTACCTCCATAACTTGCAACATTTGCACACAGTGTATACAGTGAGGGAAAAAAGTATTTGATCCCCTGCTGATTTTGTACGTTTGCCCACTGACAAAGAAATGATCAGTCTATAATTTTAATGGTAGGTTTATTTGAACAGTGAGAGACAGAATAACAACAAAAAAATCCAGAAAAACTCATGTCAGAAATGTTATAAATTGATTTGCATTTTAATGAGAGAAATAAGTATTTGACCCCTCTGCAAAACATGACTTAGTACTTGGTGGCAAAACCCTTGTTGGCAATCACAGAGGTCAGACGTTTCTTGTAGTTGGCCACCAGGTTTGCACACATCTCAGGAGGGATTTTGTCCCACTCCTCTTTGCAGATCTTCTCCAAGTCATTAAGGTTTCGAGATTGACGTTTGGCAACTCGAACCTTCAGCTCCCTCCACAGATTTTCTATGGGATTAAGGTCTGGAGACTGGCTAGGCCACTCCAGGACCTTAATGTGCTTGTTCTTAAGCCACTCCTTTGTTGCCTTGGCCTTGTGTTTTGGGTCATTGTCATGCTGGAATACCCATCCACAACCCATTTTCAATGCCCTGGCTGAGGGAAGGAGGTTCTCACCCAAGATTTGACGGTACATGGCCCCGTTCATCGTCCCTTTGATGCGGTGAAGTTGTCCTGTCCCCTTAGCAGAAAAACACCCCCAAAGCATAATGTTTCCACCTCCATGTTTGACGGTGGGGATGGTGTTCTTGGGGTCATAGGCAGCATTCCTCCTCCTCCAAACACGGCGAGTTGAGTTGATGCCAAAGAGCTCGATTTTGGTCTCATCTGACCACAACACTTTCACCCAGTTCTCCTCTGAATCATTCAGATGTTCATTGGCAAACTTCAGATGGGCCTGTATATGTGCTTTCTTGAGCAGGGGGACCTTGCGGGCGCTGCATGATTTCAGTCCTTCATGGCGTAGTGTGTTACCAATTGTTTTCTTGGTGACTATGGTCCCAGCTGCCTTGAGATCATTGACAAGATCCTCCCGTGTAGTTCTGGTCTGATTCCTCACCGTTCTCATGATCATTGCAACTCCACGAGGTGAGATCTTGCATGGAGCCCCAGGCCGAGGGAGATTGACAGTTATTTTGTGTTTCTTCCAATTGCGAATAATCGCACCAACTGTTGTCACCTTCTCACCAAGCTGCTTGGCGATGGTCTTGTAGCCCATTCCAGCCTTGTGTAGGTCTACAATCTTGTCCCTGACATCCTTGGAGAGCTCTTTGGTCTTGGCCATGGTGGAGAGTTTGGAATCTGATTGATTGATTGCTTCTGTGGACAGGTGTCTTTTATACAGGTAACAAACTGAGATTAGGAGCACTCCCTTTAAGAGTGTGCTCCTAATCTCAGCTCGTTACCTGTATAAAAGACACCTGGGAGCCAGAAATCTTTCTGATTGAGAGGGGGTCAAATACTTATTTCCCTGATTAAAATGCAAATCAATTTATAACATTTCTGACATGCGTTTTTCTGGATTTTGTTGTTGTTATTCTGTCTCTCACTGTTCAAATAAACCTACCATTAAAATTATAGACTGATCATTTCTTTGTCAGTGGGCAAACGTACAAAATCAGCAGGGGATCAAATACCTTTTTCCCTCACTGTATATATTTTCTGTTGTATTTTTGACTTTATGTTTTGTTTTACCCCATATGTAACTCTGTTGTTTTTTATTGCACTGCTTTGCTTTATCTTGGCCAGGTCACAGTTGTAAATGAGAACTTGTTCTCAACTGGCTTACCTGGTTAAATAAAGGTTAAATACAAATAAAAATAAAAACCAGATGGTATGACATATCGCTGCAGAATGCTTTGGTAGCCATGCTGGTTAAGTGTACCTTGAATTCTAAATAAATCACAGACAGTGTCACCAGCAAAGCACCCCCACACCATAACACCTCCTCCTCCATGCTTCACGGTGGGAACTACACACGCGAAGATCATCCGTTCACCCACACTGCGTCTCACAAAGACACGGCGGTTTGAACCAAAAATCTCAAATTTGGACTCCAGACCAAAGGACACATTTCCACCGGTCTAATGTCCATCACTCATGTTCTTATTGGTGTCCTTTAGTAGTGGTTTCTTTGTAGCAATTCGACCATGAAGGCCTGATTCACACAGTCCCCTCTGAACAGTTGATGTTGAGATGTGTCTGTTACTTGAACTCTGTGATTCATGTATTTGGGCTGCAATTTCTGAGGCTGGTAACTCTAATGAACTTATCCTCTGCAGCAAAGGTAACTCTGGGTCTTCCATTCCTGTGGCGGTCCTCATGAGAGCCAGTTTCATCATAGCGCTTGATGGTTTTTCGACTGCACTTGAAGAAACTTTCAAAGTTCTTAACATTTTCAGTATTGACTGACCTTCATATCTTAAAGTGTAATGATGGAATGTTGTTTCTCTTTGCTTATTTGAGCTGTTCTTTCCATAATATAGACTTGGTCTTTTACCAAATAGGGCTATCTTCTGTATACCATGGTAGTACCATGGTGTAGCCGGAGGACAGCTAGTTTCCTCCTCTGGGTACATTGACTTCAATACAAAACCTAGGAGGCTTATTTTGTTGTATCTTTTTCACTTTCACTTTCTTAGCTAGCGAATGCAGCTAGCTAGTTTAGCCTACTCAAACACCCGGCTCAAACAGAGAGGGATGTTATGTTAGCTAGCTGGCTATGGCTATCCAACACTGGAACTCTTCCAAGTCAAGGTAAGCTTTTGGTTTCATTAATTTATTGCCACCAGGGCCTGCCGGTGTAACTGCTAAACTGCTTGCTGACTGTACACTGTACTGCATGCTTGTAGCGGGTTTACTAACACGTTAGTTCTAGTAGCTATGTTGACTATGAAGTTAACTTATATGGTGACATGATGTAGGCTGTGTGTAGCAGTTAGTGGTTATGATATGAAGGTTTGGTTTGGAAAGGTTTTATCGCCTGGTCACAGACAGCTGATGTGTTGTGCACTGAAGTCCACAAACGAAGGGAAAAGGTGAGAAGAGGAGAGCGCGTAGATGCGAGAAGGAATTATACAACGATCAGGGGTGTATTCATACCGGCGATTCTGTTGAATAACATTTCTTAAACGGAAGCAAACGGAATGAAAAGGGGATAAACATACCTGAATTTGTCCAATAGAAACTCTCGTTTGCAACTGTTGGACTAATGATTATACTCTAGATCAGCTAGATGCAGGCAAGAGTGTGCAAGGCAGTATTGAATGTGTCAATGTCTGTCACTTTGATTACTCAAATTTCTCGCAATCTGTGCACCTACGCTGTAATCGTTCATTCATAGGCTAGGTTGTAGCAACCTCATGATGGGTACAGGGAAAATGTGAGTATCATGTAGTAGCCTAAACCTATCGATGTTCCATTGAGCTGCCCTTTTCGTCCTCATGCTAAGTAGCCACAGCAGCCATTATGGAATGGCACTCGTGTTGAACAACAAAGGAGCTGATTGACTGACACTGCCATTCCAAAATGGCTGTGGTGGCTACTACTAGTTAGCATGAGGATGAAAAGGCCAGTTGTCCGGGAAAACTAGCAGTATTTCAATCTCCTCGATGTATCAGTGTGGATAAAGGTACAATTTGGGGTACATCCCTGCATTGAGGTACGTTTTCCGACTCATAATTTACACTGGCTCCAAGGTGTCTTATTGTAACCATGATTGGCCTCCCGAGTGGCGCAGTGGTCTAAGGCACTGCATCTCAGTGCTTGAGGCGTCAATACAGACCCCCTAGTTCGATTCCAGGCTGTATCACAACTGGCCGTGATTGGGAGTCCCATAGGGTGGCGTAAAATTGGTCCAGCATCGTCCGCGTTTGGCCGGTGTAGGCCATCATTGTAAATAAGAATTTGTTCTTAACTGACTTGCCTAGTTAAATAAAGGTAAATAAAAAAAAAAAAAATAATTGAGTTCTGACCCAAGTGCAGGGCTGCAACCTGGTCTCAGAGCATTTTGTATTATTCTGTACGTAACTCCTGGAATTAGAATGATATGTTTTGTTTCGTATAGTATGGTATGCATTAATTTGTGGATGTCCATCATCCATTTCGTTTGATATGTTACGAATTACAATTCGTATGATATGTAACGAATCCCAATTTGTTGTTGCTAACGTTAGCTAGGTGGCTAGCACTAACATTAGCTAGGTAGCTAATGCTAATGTTAGCTAGCTGGCTAACGTTAGCTAGGCTAGGAGTTAGGTTAAAGGGTTAAGGTTAAGGTTAGGGGAAGGGTTAGCTAAAAGGGTTAAAGTTAAAGGAAAATCCACCCAAAACCACTCATTCCTATAATTTACAGTGTTATATAGCACTAATATGTGAGTGAGAACAATATTTTTTGTCAACAAATGTTTCATTTTGTCACTATAATAAGATTGGTAGCAAAATGTGAAAATCGTTGTGGAAATCTGTTGCAGCTCAAGTCGACCACAATGCAATGCTAGGTAGCTAGCTATCAAACGTAGCTACACACAATAATACCAAAGTCAATATCAGCATGTGAAGTAGCTAGTTAGTGCAGTTTGTTTCGGCGATTTTATAACTATCAATTTAGGAGTCTACAATTTCACTATGTTCAACCTGCAGATCGATGTGCCTCAGCGTGGAGTCTGACATTCGCAACGGCACCATGCAATGCACCCTGGACTGAAGAGGCTGGCAAATAGGATTTTTAAATGTAAACTTTTAAATTACACATTTCTCGAGGTAGAAAAATCGCTAAAATATGATCAATGGCTCATTCGAGAGAAGACAACCTACATCGGGCAGTTTTGAAATCTGACATATATGATAGACGTTTTTGCGATCTAAAAGTCATATTCCTATTAACTTACAGTGTAGTGAGAGCGGCTTTATCTCAATGCTACGTCATACCAGCCGAATTTCTGTCTGCTTGAATGGCAATATCTCAGATACACATGAAAACATGAATTGACCCAGGGAATCGATAGAACATCGCTCAGAGATGCACAAAAACAATCTAACATTCAAAATAGGTGAATCTTTAATTTAAGTAACCTTTCGTCTTTTGTAACCATACCAAACCTAACATACTGTATCATACTTATAAGCGTGTTTACTATATTACGTCTAGTCTATGAGACCAGGCTAAATCTTCCTCACCCTATAATTATTAGACTACCTCGTGTGAAGAAACAGTGATGTTTTTCAAATCCATTGTGCCTGTACGAAGTGCGTACTGTAAATAGGGTTGTGTAGCCTACCTAAACAAAACGTTTTGATGTGTTTGACCTTACCATTATGGCGAAGGAGTCTTTCAGCCTTACGTTCTATAATGTGCTAGATTCTCAACGTTGCACTTCCAAATAGAATGTGTTTTCACGTAAGAGAAACAGTTACTTTGCTTCAAGTAATAGATAACAAATCATGACCTGACTGTTTTCGAACAAAAAATCACATTTCTCTCTGCAATGTTATGGCAGTGGAACTTCGTTTAAGCATGATAGAATTAGCTCCCGACCTTCCCTGACGGAAAGGGCGTGCACGAGGTTATCCCAGGTTGAGAGCTCCCGAACAGAATCAACGGAACACTGTGCTGACGGGGAATTGCTCGCCAAACAGGTGGAACATTTGGCGAAAAGACACGAATCTGAAACCACACATCACCATTGCAATTCCGTTCCGAAGACTGGATTTTAAAACACGGAGAAGCGTCGTCAGCGGGTAGATTGAGCCTCAGCACTTTCTTGTAAGTCGCGAAGTTGAGTCCCTCGACCCAGCCTGTTAGCTAGCGTTGCACATTATTATTAGCTACTAATTTTGTCAGCCAAGGGGTTCGGTCGCAAAGCAAATATGTTGTTATTTGCGTATTTAAACTATATTGGTTCGTATACACTTTAAATTATATAAGGTATGCTTGTTGGGCGTGTCCTTTAATCAATGTTAGCTGTCATTTGTTTGAATAAAGACACAATAGTTTTCCCCCGAGGGCAAGAAGATAGTCTTAGCTAGCTGATGATATTTAGCTAGGTTAGCGCATAGCCAAGCCAAGGTATCTATGACTATGCTATTTATCTGACTCGATTGCCAATTCATTAACTAGTAATCGATATTGTTTAGCTGAGTCTTAAATGCTAATATGTGAATGCCAAATGCATGTCTACATCGTAAAAGCAACGGTTATAGCCAGCTAGCTAGCATACTAACGTTTGGCCTCTCTAGTCTTGTGAAGACAATCAAATGGATCCAGTGTGAAACTAAACAGATTTCTTGCTTCTTTTGCAACATGTATTGATGCATTTTCTGGATTGTATTTTACAGCTCAAACCCCTCGGGACATGCAGTAACTGGAGGATAGCTGTTTATTGAAGATTTGTTGAAGGAGAGAATTTTCCTCCCAGCAAGCCATTGTGTGATGATGGAAAATGACATGTTTTAGGACGAACCCTTGTAGCTAGCTGGCTGATCAGGCAGCTAGCAACACATATCACGGATTCTGGATGATTCTTCCACTAGAGTCCATTGGGGATCATTATTATCTACCGGAGAGCGCCTCTAATTTATCACCGAGACAGACGCACTGTCTGTCCGTCTGACAGTGGACACAATGGGCGACACCAGTCTGAACGACTCGAACGTGAAGGTCGCAGTCCGTGTTCGTCCTATGAACAGGAGAGGTAAGTAACATTAGCTGGCTTATTGCTAAATTGATGACACGACACTCAGCTCAGTTGTTGTGAAAAGGTTCTAATCGATAACCTCTTAGCGAATCAAAGCCCTGACCCTTGCCTGCCATGGGTCACTCCCTGAGGCAGTCTGTTGGAAACGCATTATTACAGCCACAGTGAATCTTCATTGTTGTGCAATTCCAGTATAATTGTATATTTTCATGGGCATATATTAGAGATGTCTTGATCAATGAATGCCGCTTGGAGGGAAGAAATTACATTTTAGCCGTGTGTGTCCAGTCGAATTTAGCCGTGGGAGAACATGTCTGGAAGTACGGGTGTCTACTTTGTTGGGAAATACTGAGTCTAGCTACAGTGTAACCGGGTATGTCACGTGTTCCTTCTCACAGAGCGTAGAACTCAGTCACAAGACAGGGAATTTGACCAGCGCTCTTTCTCGTGTATCCTCCAATCATACAATGAAACAAGCCCATGGCAGTATCCATTCGACAGTTATATCCCCAACTACACCCATCCTTGTCCATTTTGATAGTAGCCTACTGTCTGCAAATTAATTCGATTCCCACCAAAACAGACCCTAGACTGAAGCCTCTCATACACTGTAATACAATTGTTAATAACCAACAATCAAAACACAACTTACTTTTTTTTTTTTTTTTTAATTTAGCAGAAGCTCTTATCCAGAGCGACTTACAGTTAGTGAGTGCATACATTTTTTTTCATACTGTTGATGTAACTGTACATTTGATTTCTAAGTTGTTAGGTGAAAAATCTGTCGATGTGCCCTTAAGCAAGGCACTTAACCCTAATTGCTCCTGTAAGTTGCTCTGGATAAGAGCGTCTGCTAAATGACTAAAATGTAAATGAAAATGAAAGTTACTGACATCTAAAGAAATGTATTATGGCAAGGCCTCATATTTATCTTTCGACCTTGGGCTCTAATAAGTGTGTGTGTGTATCAGACAAACATTTGTGTTTTTTGAGGTCGGTTCGGTTTCGGTTCGATTATTACAAAATAATCAGTTTTTTTCCGTTTTCGATTATTTTTTAAAACATTAAATGCATTATGAAATAAAGGTAGTGAACGTTCAATTGCTAAAACATTGAAGATATTCAATTGATGTAAATAGAAAATTACAATTAAATTAAATATATCAGTTTTGTATATTACTTTGTTCTTTATTTGATGACTTTATTATTTTTCATTCCTTTAAAAAAGTCATCTCATCTCTGCTCAGGCAGTAGTAGCCAGACAGCCATAAAACGTTATCTTTGTGCTGCCCATACTGTACTGTTTTTAGTCATCCTATTTAGCTAGGCTAGGCTAGCCTGCCTATGTATGCTGCAGAGCTGTCTGACAATCATTTTACTAGTTCTTCAAAGTAGATAAGGCATACTTTCACAAACTGTCTCTATCATTCTCTCTCGTTGTGTTGTTTACATTCCTTTCTCATGTGGTCTGTGTGTATCTTACCTAATGTAGCAGGAGTAAAAGTGTATCCATCTCTGTAGGAGCCAGAAAGAACAGGCACAATGGATTATGGTCATTGTAGTCATTTACCACACATCTGCACTGAACTAAGTTAAATATTTGCTTAATGAAAACTACAACTCCTTTCAGCCCAGCATGCCACATAATTCTTGACTTGATTTCTCTCAATAATTATTTGATTTCCCTCTAGAGAAACGGCACGTTGGGCTCACAAAAAAACCAACTAAATGGAATTCAAGTAATTGAACCGTAATCGTCAATTAGTTGTTTAATATTAGTGAAAAAACGGACATTTGGGTTAATCGCTCAGCAGTAGTCAGACTCGGAGCTGGTCTGGCTGTGCTGGACAAAGGCAGGAAGGGAGTCAGTCTAAAAGGACCATTTGCTAGCGTTGCATAACTGACCATGTTCTCATGGCCGTAGAGGAGTTACCAGTGGGAGGCCAGGTCTTCGAAGAACAACCCCATCGGCTCCAGCCCAGTCACATCATATACACTGCTTTTCCATTTCCACATTGATGTCATGCCTATTGTACCACCAACTAAGCCGGTGCTGTTTCACTTACTGCACGGAAGAAAGCAAAGTTGCAAATGGAAAATGAGCTGGTACTGGAGAGAATCTGATGAAAGATGAGAGAATACTAGGATATAACTGTCTCTTCTCCGTTGCATTTCACTTAAGATATTCTTTATTTCCGATCCATTTCCTTCGAGAAAAAGCTGATCTAATGCTATTACCTTAAGTCACAGAATAGTCATAACTGGTTAGAACATCATTAGCAGGTGTATGACCACACACTGATCTGTACTACCAGTCCGGTATGCGAGGCTGGTGGAGCTTACTCTCACATACGGCAAGATAACTGGTTCATCCATACCAGTGGCAGTGAAAACTGTGTGGCCTTCTTAACATGGCCTGTGCTTAGAGCTGGCGCTCAAAGCCATGTGATGATGACACACACCACCACCAATGAAGACGCTCAGTGACTCGGTTCAGGAAAACACGGGGCTGTGACACTGGCATGGCACGCATGATCACGCATTGTTATTTGGGATTGGACTGAAACCTAAGTCCTTCGATTCCTTCACAGCACCAGCACTGACTCTTAAACCCAATTTGACCCCAACAAGTATACACATTCTTTACCTCTTTGCTTCAGTGGTTACTGGTCACCAGTGCATGATGGGGAAGGATGGAGGGAGGAAGGGAAGAGAGGGAGGAAGCCCGTGCTTCCTCTGAGGGAGGAGGGTTGCAGCCAGCCGGAGTTACTCACCCTAAGGTCCCTTCCACCCCCTCTGTTCCCCAGCCTCCATAGGGTGGTGCTTCCTTTCCGTGCAACTCCCCTATGCAAAAAAACCTCCATGCAGTTTGCATAGACATGGTTGTGTTCAGTAGGAGGCAATGGAAGAAAATGGACTGAAACTGTGAGGGACTACTACCTGGACGTGTTTCATTGTGTGTCCTAATGAACACGACGCTGGACTAGCCTTTCCTCTGGACACACTTATAGTTTCATGGGTGTGTTTGAAATTGAATGTGTGTGGTTGTTTACATAGCCAAGTAGTGAAGGTTTGGGTGTCTGTGTGAGTTTGTCTGTTTGTTTGGCGTCTTGTCTACTGGTCTCTTTGTTTGTGTGCATTCCTTTCAATGCAAAGAAAATGAGGAATTGTGAAAATTGGACCCTAAGGGCCAAGAGCAAACAAAGGGTTTTGAAAATAATTAATTGGTTATAATGTTATTATTAACCAGTCTATAAGAATGCAGTCACTGAGGAATAAGTACAGATGAAATCTAGGCTACATCAGAATAATACTGTGGAAGTATGTTTTGTTCCCTAGCACAATTTGAAATGAGCAAACTGACAGTGTGGAAAAGGGATGAGCCCACATTTAGGCTATCAGTACAGCTGAAGAGCCCAATAATTAATGCTGCTATTATTAGACTTCCATATGGCAGCGTTGGGCTACAATGTGCTAACCAACAGGGCAGCCAAAATCATTGCACACCCATTGTGCCCATAGAGCAGTTTTGGAATTCAGAAAAGTATATTTAATGGGTTTTCTATGATGGGGTAAAACAGTTTATTCTCACTTTCCATTTTCGATAAAGTAACATTTCATGGTCATTCATCAGACACCTTTACAGTGAATGCGACTCAAGTGACTTACTGTAATATAGGCCTGCTACATGATCCATTAGTAGCCTTTGTGTGACCCTTGCAAGAATTGAACCCACAACCTTGTTTTTTTTGCCACTGTCAGCACTATGTGCACCACATCAGTCACTGGCTTCATCAATAAGTGCATCGATGACGTCGTCCCCACAGTGACTGTACGTACATACCCCAACCAGAAGCCATGGATTACAGGCAACATCCGCACTGAGCTAAAGGGTGGAGCTGCCGCTTTCAAGGAGCGGGACTCTAACCTGGACACTTATAAGAAATCCCGCTATGCCCTCCGACGAACCATCAAACAGGCAAAGAGTCAATACAGGACTAAGATTGAATCGTACTACACTGGCTCTGACGCTCGTCGGATGTGGCAGGGCTTGCAAACTATTACAAAGGGAAGCACAGCTGCGAGCTGCCTAGTGACACGAGCCTACCAGACGAGCTAAATCACTTCTATGCTCGCTTCGAGGCAAGCAACACTGAAGCATGCATGAGAGCATCAGCTGTTCCGGGTGACTGTGATCACGCTCTCCGTAACCGATGTGAGTAAGACTTTTAAGCAGGTCTACATTCACTTCTAGTCCTTAGGAAACTTTGCAGTATTTTGTTTTTTTATGTATTATTTCTTACATTGTTAGCCCAGAAAATCGTTAAGTTTTATTACATACAGCCGGGAAGAACTATTGGATATCAGAGCGGCATCAACTTACCAGCACTACGAACAGGAATACGACTTTCCCGAAGCGGATCCTTTGTTCGCACCACCCAGGGCATTTGAACTGATTCCAGAGGCCGACCCAAAACAACGCCGCCGGAGGAGAGGGAGCCGGAGCGGTCTTCTAGTCAAACTTAGGAGGCGCGCACACCACCCATCTTTTCTGAGTATATTACTCGCTAATGTCCAGTCCCTAGACAACAAAGTCGACGAGATCAGGGCAACGGTTGCTTTCCAGAGAGACATCAGGGATTTCACGGAAACATGGCTGTCTCGGGATATACTGTCCCCGTCCATACAGCCATCTGGGTTCTCAGTACATTGCGCCGACAGGAATAAACATCTCTCTGGGAAGAAGAAAGGTGGAGGGGGGGGGGGGGTATGCTTCATGACTAATGACTCCTGGTGTAATTGTAACAACATACAGGAACTAATTTTGTTCACCTGACCTAGAATTCCTCATAATCAAATGCCGACAGTATTATCTCCCAAGAGAATTCTCCTCGGTTATTGTTACAGCCGTGTATATCCCCCCTAAAGCTGATACCACGACGGCCCTCAAGGAACTTCACTGGACTTTATGCAAACTGGAAACCATATATCCTGAGGCTGCATTTATTGTAGCTGGGGATTGTAACAAAGCAAATTTGAGAAAAAGGCTTCCTAAAATCAGCATATTGACTGTAGCACTCACGCTGGAAAAACACTAGACCATTGTTATACTAATTTCCACAATGCATACAAGGCCCTGACCCCGCCCTCCTTTCGGCAAATCTGACCACGACTCCATTTTGCTCCTCCCTTCCTATAGGCAGAAACTCAAACAGGAGGCACCCGTGCTTAGGACTATTCAACGCTGGTCTGACCAATCGGAATCTACGCTTCAAGATTGTTTTGATCACGCGGACTGGGATATGTTCTGGGTAGCCTCTGAGAATAATATATACGTATACGCTGATTCGGTGAGTGGGTTTATAAGGAAGTGTATAGGAGATGTCGTACCCACTGTGACTATTAAAACCTACCCTAACCAGAAACCGTGGGTAGATGGCAGCATTCGCGAAAAACTGAAAGCACGAACCACCACATTTAACCATGGCAAGGTGACTGGTAATATGGCAGAATACAAACAGAGTGGTCGTTCCCTCCGCAAGGCAATCAATCAGGCAAAACGTAAATATTGAGACAAAGTGGAGTCGCAATTCAACGGCTTAGACACGAGACGTATGTGGAAGGGTTTACAGACAATCACGGACTACAATTGGAAAACCAGCCACGTTGCGGACACTGACGTCTTGCTGCCAGACAAGCTAAACAAGTTCTTTGCCCGCTTTGAGGATAGCACAGTACCACCGATTCGGCCAGCTACCAAGGACTGTGGGCTCTCCTTTTCCGTGGCCGATGTGAGTAAGACATTTAAACGTGTTAACCCTCGCAAGGCTGTCGGCCCAGACGGCATTCCTAGCCGCGTCCTCAGAGCATACGCAGACCAGCTGGCTGGTGAGTTTATGGACATATTCAATCTCTCCCTATCCCAGTCTGCTGTCCCCACATGCTTCAAGATGGCCACCATTGTTCCTGTACCCAAGAATGCAAAGGTAACTGAACTAAATGACTATTGCCCCGTAGCACTCACTTCTGTCATCATGAAGTGCTTTGAGAGACTAGTCAAGGATCATATCACCTCCACCTTACCTGTCACCCTAGACCCACTTCAATTTGCTTACCACCCCAATAGGTCCACAGACGATGCAATCGCCATCACACTGCCCTATCCCATATGGACAAGAGGAACACCTATGTAAGAATGCTGTTCATTGACTATAGCTCAGCATTCAACACCATAGTACCCTCCAAGCTCATCATCAAGGTAGGAAATAACATCTCCACTTCGCTGATCCTCAACACTGGGGCCCCACAAGGGTGTGTGCTCAGCCCCCTCCTGTACTCCCTGTTCACCCATGACTGCGTAGCCATGCACGCCTCCAACTCGATCATCAAGTTTGCAGACGACACAGCAGTAGTTGGCTTGATTACCAACAACGTTGAGACAGCCTACAGGGAGGAGGTGACGGCTCTCGGAGTGTGGTGTCAGGAAAATAACCTCTCAATCAATGTCAAAAAAACAAAGGAGATGATCGTGGACTTCAGGAAACAGCAGAGGGAGTACCCCCTATCCACATCGACAGGACAGCAGTGGAGAAGGTGGGAAGTTTTAAGTTCCTTGGCGTACATATCACTGACAAACTGAAATGGTCCACCCACACAGACAGTGTGGTGAAGAAGGCGCAGCAACGTCTCTTCAACCTCAGGAGGCTGAAGAAATTTGGCCTGTCACCTGAAACCCTCACAAACTTTTACAGATGCACAATTGAGAGCATCCTGTCGGGCTGTATCACCGCCTGGTACGGCAACTGCACCGCCCACAACCGCAGGGCTCTCCAGAGGGTGTTGCGGTCTGCACAACGCATCACCGGGGGCAAACTACCTGCCCTCCAGGACACCTACAGCACCCGATGTCACAGGTAGGCCAAAAAGATAATCAAGGACAACTACCACCCTAGCCACTGCCTGTTCACCCTGCTATCATCCAGAAGGCGATGTCAGTACAGGTGCATCAAAGCTAGGACCGAGAGACTGAAAAATAGCTTCTATCTCAAGGCCATCAGACTGTTAAACAGCCATCACTAGCACAGAGAGGCTGCTGCCTACATACAGACTTGAAAATCACTGGCCACTTTAATAAATGGAACACTAGTCACTTTAATAAGGCCACTTTAATAATGTTTACATATCTTACATTCCCCATCTCATATGTATATACTGTATTCCATACTGTCTATTGCATCTTAGCCTGTGCCACTCTGATATTGACATTGCTCATCCATATATTTATATATTCTTATTCCATTCCTTTACTTAGATTGTGTGTATTAGGTATTTTGTTGTGGAACAGTTAGATATTACTTACTAGATATTGCTGCACTGTCGGAACTAGAAGCACAAGCATTTAGCTACACTCGCAATAACATCTGCTAACCATGTGTATGAAACCAATACATTTGATTTGATTTGAAGGCCACAGGGCCAGACGGATTAGCAGGACGTGTACTCCGAGCATGCGCCGACCAACTGGCAAGTGTCTTCACTGACATTTTCAACATGTCCCTGTCTGAGTCTGTAATACCAACATGTTTCAAGCAGACCACCATAGTCCCTGTGCCCAAGAACACTAAGGTAACCTGCCTAAATGACTACCGACCCGTAGCACTGACGTCTGTAGCAATGAAGTGCTTTGAAAGGCTGGTCATGGCTCACATCAACACAATTATCTCAGAAACCCTAGACCCACTCCAATATGCATACCGCCCCAACATATCCACAGATGATGCAATCTCTATTGCGCTCCACACTGCCCTTTCCCACCTGGACAAGAGGAACACCTACGTGAGAATGCTATTAATTGACTACAGCTCAGCGTTCAACACCGTAGTTCCCTCAAAGCTCATCACTAAGCTAAGGACCCTGGGACTAAATAAGGACCCTGGGACTAAACACCTCCCTCTGCAACTGGATCCTGAACTTCCTGACGACCTCCCGAGGTGGTAAGGGTAGGTAAAAACACATCTGCCACGCTGATCCTCAACACGGGGGACCCTCAGGGGTGCGTGCTCAGTCCCATCCTGTACCCCCTGTTCACCCATGACTGCATGGCCAGGCACGACTCCAACACCATCATTAAGTTCGCCGACGACACAACAGTGGTAGGCCTGATCACAGACAACGATGAGGCAGCCTGTAGGAAGGAGGTCAGAGACCTGGCCGTGTGGTGCCAGGACAACAACCTCTCCCTCAACGTGATCAAGACAAAGGAGATGATTGTGGACTACAGAAGAAGAAAAGAGGACTGAGCACGCCCCCATTCTTATCGACGGGGCTGTAGTAGAACAAGTTGAGAGCTTCAAGTTCCTTGGTGTACACATCACCAACAAACTATTATGGTCCAAACACACCAAGACAGTCGTGAAGAGGGCACGACAAAGCCTATTCCCCTCAGGAGACTGAAAAGATTTGGCATGGGTCCTCAGATCCTCAAAAAGTTATACAGCTGCACCATCGAGAGCATCCTGACTGGTTGCATCACCGCCTGGTATGGCAACTGCTCGGCCTCCGACCGCAAGGCACTACAGAGGGTAGTGTGTACGGCCCAGTACATCACTGGGGCCAAGATTCCTGCCATCCGGGTCCTCCATACCAGGCAGTGTCAGAGGAAGGCCCTAAAAATAGTCAGACTCCAGCCACCCTAGTCATAGACTGTTCTCTCTGCTACCACACGGCAAGCGGTACCGGAGTGCCAAGTATAGGTCCAAAAACTTCTTAACAGCTTCTACCCCCAAGCCATAAGACTCCTAAACAGCTAATGAAAAGGCTACCCGGACTATAAGTCACATGATGAGGGCATTTGTGTGAGGAGGACTAATGGTTTTAGACACTTTGTTCTACAGTTATCGATTGAGTTACAGCTCAAATCCAAGATAAAAGGCAACAAGCCTTGGCCTATGCCTACCCAGTACTCACCAATCACTTAAAAAAGGGTTCTGCCAAGAAGAAAAAGCCTATGCTATACATTGCCTATATGTGCATCTCTCTGTCTTCACACTACTTAGATGCTCCCAAAGTTGACGATGACCCTGTTGATGTAATGTGACTGCATTAAACTCTGTCTGGGCCTGGGGCAAGTAAACAGTGTACAGATATTCTCCTTTCTATTCACATGATGATGGACCTACCCTGTACCTTTTTTAAGTTGTTCTGAACCTTTTCTATTTCCTCTCTCCCTCTCACAGAAAAGGACCTGAACACAAAATGTATTGTGGATATGAAAGGCAACCAGACCATCCTTCACCCAGGCGGAGGAAACCTGGGCAAGGGAGACTCCAGGTTGGTGTGTGTGTTTCTGTGTCTGTGTGTGCCCATGGGAGCCTGTTTCAGCTGTTGAAAGAGTTTGTGAGTCCAGTAAAGTGATTTGGAGAGTGTCGCATGACTGTGTTTGCGTGTCGACAGTCGGTCTGTCTGTCACCTGCTGAGTGAACAATGATTAGGGTCGGGAAGGGGGGTTGAACAGTCTGTGTTTGTGTGTGTTGAGCGAGTGTGTGTTTCTCTGTGTGTGTATGGCAGCAGACTGCCCAGCCCTCGCTCTCCCAGGCTCATCCTGCCGTGTGTTGGGGCATAACTCTCCTCTGGCTGACTTCCTCTCTTTTTCTCAACCCTTCCGTTGCCCCGACAATGCAGGGGGGAGGTCACGGCGGGGTCAACGCCTTGTGACCATGGAACCCCTTTACATTTGGAGAAGCTGGGGAGTGAGAGAAAAAATAACTGAAAGAAAGAAAGCAAAAAAGCACTTGTTTGCTTTAGCATCTGTCGGCCATAAAGATCCTTGGTTGACTTTTATGGGGGTAAACAAGGGAAGCGCTATCATTTCTCTCTTTCTCTGCCCCTCTTTTCTTTATTTCCCTTTATTTCCCTTTATTTTCCTCCGGTAACAATGGTGTGAGGGTTGGTGGGTGGACCAGGTTTTAAACTTGGAGGAGAAAGACGGAGCTGGCTGCTGCCCTCACACTGCAGACACTTTAATGGTGGAGCTGGGTTCATGTTGTGGGACCTGCTGCTGGGATGAAGAGATGAACGGAGTAGAGGCCCTCCTCACTCACTCACTCCCATAGAGCCTCTACTGACTACCAAGGCCCCAGATGCCTCCAATGACATGATTTCAAATGACTGCCCAGTGTTTAACCCAGTTTATCTTTGGCGGAGAGTGGGGGGGGGGTTCATTGCCATAGGGGCCCAGATGCCACCTATTGCACAAGTTCACACGGCACTGACTGGTCCCACTCCCCGATTCCCCCCCCCCTCCACTCCTCAAGGGCTGTTCAGCAGCAGACAGGGCTTCCATTGGAGTTTTCTCTCAGACGACATGAACCTAACCCTATAGAAAAATATAAGATATGCCATTTAGCAGACACTTTTATCCAAAGCGACTTAGTCATGCGTGCATACATTTTTATGTATGGGTGGTCCCGGGAATCTAACCCGCTATACTTGCGCTGCAAGCGCCATGCTCTACTACCTGAGCTACAGAGATCTCTATACAGTGCATTCGGAAAGTATTCCGACCCCTTGACTTTTTCCACATTTTGTTACGTTACAGCCTTAATCTAAAATTGATTAAATTATTTTCCCCCCCTCAATCTACACAAAATACCCCATAATAACTGGTTTTTAGAAATGTTTGCAAATGTATTAAAAATAAAAAACGGAAATATAACATTTACATAAGTATTCAGACCCTTTACTCAGTACTTTGAAGCACCTTTGGCAGCGATTACAGCCTCGAGTCTTCTTGGGTATGACGCTACAAGAATGACACACCTGTATTTGGGGAGTTTCTCCCATTCTTCTCTGCAGATCCTCTCAAGCTCTGTCAGGTTGGATGGGGAGCATCGCTGCACAGCTATTTTCAGGTCTCTCCAGAGATGTTCGATCGGGTTCAAGTCAGGGCTTTGGCTGGGTCACTCAAGGACATTCAGAGCCACTCCTGCATTGTCTTGGCTGTGTGCTTAGGGTCGTTGTCCTGTTGGAAGGTGAACCTTCGCCCCAGTCTGACGTCCTGAGTGCTTTGGAGCAGGTTTTCATCAAGGATCTCTCTGTTCTTTGCTCTTTCCCTCGATCCTGATTCCCAGTCCCTGCCGCTGAAAAACATCCCTACAGCATGATGCTGCCACCATGCTCACAGTAGGGATGGTGCCAGGTTTCCTCCAGACGTGACGCTTGGCATTCAGGCCAAAGAGTTCAATCTTGGTTTCATCAGACCAGAGAATTTTGTTTCTCATAGTCTAAAGGACTTTAGGTGCCTTTTGGCAAGCTCCAAGCAGGCTGTCATGGGCATTTTCCTTAGGAGTGGCTTCCGTCTGGCCACTCTACTATAAAGGCCTGATTGGTGGAGTGTTGCAGAGATGGTTGTTCTTCTGGAAGGTTCTCCCATCTCCACAGAGGAACTCTGGAGCTCTTTCAGAGTGACCATCGTGTTCTTGGTCACCTCCCTGACCAAGGCCCTTCTCCCCCGATTACTCAGTTATAGATCTGTCAATCTAATTGAAAGCAAGTCTAAGAAGCGTTAGATCTGTTCTATGTGCTCTATTTCTATGCTTCACATTCTAACGTTTTGTTTTTGCGTCTTTTACTTTCAAATTTCTACAGTATTTTTGGTTATTGAAAATATATTTCACAGCGGTTTAGATGGCACAATGATTCTCTACACTATACTTTGCTTGTTTTGTCACAAACTTAAATTAGGCAAACTATTAGAATTTTAGCATCCAGGAAATGGCGGAGCGATTTCTGCACATTGCAACTTTTAAAACGTGATGTTTTCGGTGCGAAAACCTGAAAAATCTGAAACCTGGAAAAACAACTGAGAGAACAGAATTTGGGGAAAAACAGAACAGATTTTATAGGGCCCTATAATATCCCTCCACTCCCCTGTCTTTTTCCTGATCCCAGCATGTGGAGGGTGGGACCGTGTTGTCTGACTGATCTCTCTCTCTCTCTCCATTGTGACTAGTGGAACATTGAACTGCTAATGTTTTGTCTCTGCTCCCGTGTCTTGTTAAAGTTAATGGCCGATTTAGGTTTGTTCTCCCTATGTGTTCTTTTCTCTAGCGATAGTTAGAATCAGGCATTGCGCTCTCTGTCGTGTCGATAGATGTTGTACCTTCTGTGTTGGCTGATCTGCTGTATCATGATTCATGAGTGGAAAATGATAATGTCAGATAGGGCCTGTCTGATTTTAATGTTCATAGGCCTACAGTAAAATTACACTCCCTGAATGTCCCTGGCTGGAACTGACTGTGCTCCACCTCCATTGAGACAAACTGGCCACTTGCTCAGCTCAGGCAGTCCTTGTACGGTGTATCTATCACTACCTTCAACAACCTTCAATAGATGAAGACCACCATACATGCACACAGGCCACACACATACACACACTAGGGCTGTGACAGTCATGGAATTTTGGATGATTGTAATTGGCCAGCCAAATGACCGTGGTCTCCGTAATAACCGTTTGAATAGCCCCCCAAAATTATTTATATACAGGTAAAAGTCAGTAAATTAGAATATTTTGAAAAACTTGATTTATTTCAGTAATTGCATTCAAAAGGTGTAACTTGTACATTATATTTATTCATTGCACACAGACTGATGCATTCAAATGTTTATTTCATTTAATTTTGATGATTTGAAGTGGCAACAAATGAAAATCCAAAATTCCGTGTGTCACAAAATTAGAATATTACTTAAGGCTAATACAAAAAAGGGATTTTTTAGAAATGTTGGCCAACTGAAAAGTATGAAAATGAAAAATATGAGCATGTACAATACTCAATACTTGGTTGGAGCTCCTTTTGCCTCAATTACTGCATTAATGCGGCGTGGCATGGAGTCGATGAGTTTCTGGCACTGCTCAGGTGTTATGAGAGCCCAGGTTGCTCTGATAGTGGCCTTCAACTCTTCTGCGTTGTTGGGTCTGGCATTCTGCATCTTCCTTTTCACAATACCCCACAGATTTTCTATGGGGCTAAGGTCAGGGGAGTTGGCTGGCCAATTTAGAACAGAAATACCATGGTCCGTAAACCAGGCACGGGTAGATTTTGCGCTGTGTGCAGGCGCCAAGTCCTGTTGGAACCTGAAATCTCCATCTCCATAGAGCAGGTCAGCAGCAGGAAGCATGAAGTGCTCTAAAACTTGCTGGTAGACGGCTGCGTTGACCCTTGATCTCAGGAAACAGAGTGGACCGACACCAGCAGATGACATGGCACCCCAAACCATCACTGATGGTGGAAACTTTACACTAGACTTCAGGCAACGTGGATCCTGTGCCTCTCCTGTCTTCCTCCAGACTCTGGGACCTCGATTTCCAAAGGAAATGCAAAATTTGCTTTCGTCAGAAAACATGACTTTAGACCACTCAGCAGCAGTCCAGCTCTTTTTTTCCTTAGCCCAGGTGAGACGCTTTTCGCGCTGTTTCTTGGTCAACAGTGGCTTGACACGAGGTATGCGGCAGTTGAAACCCATGTCTTTCAAGCGTCTCTTGGTGGTGGATCTTGAAGCCCTGACTCCAGCAGCTGTCCACTCCTTGTGAATCTCCCCCACATTTTTGAATGGGTTTTTTTTCACAATCTTGACTAGGGCGCGGTGATCCCTATCGCTTGTACACTTTTTCTGACCACAGTTTTTCCTTCCCTTTGCCTCTCTATTAATGTGTTTGGACACAGAGCTCTGAGAACAGCCAGCCTCTTCTGCAATAACCTTTTGTGTCTTTCCCTCCTTGTGCAATGTGTCGATGGTCGCCTTTTGGACAGCTGTCAAATCTGAAGTCTTCCCCATGTTTGTGTAGGCTTCAGAACTGGACTGAGAGACCATTTAAAGCCCTTTGCAGGTGTTTTGAGTTAATCAGCTGATTATTTTGTGGCACCAGGTGTCTTCAAAATGTAACCCTTACACAATATTCTAATTTTGTGACACACGGAATTTTGGATTTTCATTTGTTGCCACTTCAAATCATCAAAATTAAATGAAATAAACATTTGAATGCATCAGTCTGTGTGCAATGAATAAATATAATGTACAAGTTACACCTTTTGAATGCAATTACTGAAATAAATCGAGTTTTTCAAAATATTCTAATTTACTGACTTTTACCTGTATAGATATATACACACACACACACACACACAGTACCGGTCAAACATTTTGACACACCTACTCATTCCAGGGTTTTTCTTTATTTTTACTATTTTCTACATTGTAGAATAATAGTGAAGACATAAAAACTATGAAATAACACATATTGAATCATGTAGTAACCCAAAAAGTGTTAAAGAAATTAAAATATATTTTATATTTGAGGTTCTTCAAAGTAGCCACCCTTTCCCTTGATGACAGCTTTGCACACTCTTGGTATTCTCTCAACCAGCTTCATGAGGTAGTCACCTGGAATGCATTTCGATTAACAGGTGTGCCTTCTTAAAAGTTAATTTGTGGAATTTCTTTCCTTCTTAATGCGTTTGAGCCAATCAGTTGTGTTGTGACAAGGTGGGGGTGTATAGAGAAGATAGCCCTATTTGGTAAAAGACCAAGTCCATATTATGGCAAGAACAGCTGAAATAAGCTTTTTGGTTACTACATGATTCCTTATGTGTTATTTCAGTTTTGATGTCTTCACTATTATTCTACAATGTAGAAAATAGTAAAAATAAAGAAAAACCCTTGAATGAGTACAGTCGTGGTCAAAAGTTTTGAGAATGACACAAGTATTGGTCTTCACAAAGTTCGCTGCTTCAGTGTTATGAGATATTTTTGTCAGATGTTACTATGGTATACTGAGGTATAATTACAAGCATTCCATAAGTGTTAAAGGCTTTTATTGACAATTACATTACGTTTATGCAAAGAGTCAATATTTGCAGTGTTGACCCTTCTTTTTCAAGACCTCTGCAATCCGCCCTGGCATGCTGTCAATTAACTTCTGGGCCACATCCTGACTGATGGCAGCCCATTCTTGCATAATCAATGTTTGGAGTTTGTCAGAATTTGTGGGTTTTTGTTTGTCCACCCGCCTCTTGAGGATCGACCACAAGTTCTCAATGGGATTAAGGTCTGGGGAGTTTCCTGGCCATGGACCCAAAATGTCGATGTTTTGTTCCCGAGCCACTTAGTTACCACTTTTGCATTATGGCAAGGTGCTCCATCATGCTGGAAAAGGCATTGGTCATCACCAAACTGTTATTGGATGGTTGGGAGAAGTTGCTCTCGGAGGATGTGTTGGTACCATTCTTTATTCATGGCTGTGTTCTTAGGCAAAATTGTGAGTGAGCCCACTCCCTTGGCTGAGAAGCAACCCCACACATGAATGGTCTTAGGATGCTTTACTGTTGGCATGACACAGGACTGATGGTAGCGCTCACCTTGTCTTCTCCGGACAAGGTGTTTTCCGGATGCCCCAAACAATCGGAAAGGGGATTCATCAGAGAAAATTACTTTACCCCAGTCCTCAGCAGTCCAATCCCTGTACCTTTTGCAGAATATCAGTCTGTCCCTGATGTTTTTCCCGGAGAGAAGTGGCTTCCTCGCTGCCCTTCTTGACACCAGGCCATCCTCCAAAAGTCTTCACCTCACTGTGCGTGCAGATGCACTCACACCTGCCTGCTGCCATTCCTGAGCAAGCTCTGCACTGGTGGTGCCCCGATCCCGCAGCTGAATCAACATTAGGAGACGGTCCTGGCGCTTGCTGGACTTTCTTGGGCGCCCTGACGCCTTCTTCACAACAATTGAACCTCTCTCCTTGAAGTTCTTGATGATCCGATAAATGGTTGATTTAGGTGCAATCTTACTAGCAGCAATATCCTTGCCTGTGAAGCCCTTTTTGTGCAAAGCAATGATGACGGCACGTGTTTCCTTGCAGGTAACCATGGTTAACAGAGGAAGAACAATGATTTCAAGCACCACCCTCCTTTTAAAGCTTCCAGTCTGTTATTCTAACTCAATCAGCATGACAGAGTGATCTCCAGCCTTGTCCTCGTCAACACTCTCACCTGTGTTAACGAGAGAATCACTGACATGATGGCAGCTGGTCCTTTTGTGGCAGGGCTGAAATGCAGTGGAAATGTTTTTGGTGGCAGCTGGTCCTTTTGTGGCAGGGCTGAAATGCAGTGGAAATGTTTTTGGGGGATTATGTTCATTTTCATGGCAAAGAGAGACTTTGCAATGAATTGCAATTAATTGGATCACTCTTCATGACATTCTGGAGTATATGTAAATTGCCATCATCAAAACTGAGGCAGCAGACTTTGTGAAAATTAATATTTGTCATTCTCAAAACTTTTGACCACGACTGTAGGTGTGTCCGAACTTTTGATTGGTACTGTGTATATATATATATATATATATATATATATATATATATATATATATATATATTCTGCACCTTGTGTCTGAGAAAAGCGCTTTCCAAATTAAATGTATTATTATTATTACAAAAAGTATATTCCATTGCATCAGCCACATCAGTTATCATCATTTGAATGAACATTCTACATTACCATGGAAATGATTGGAGCACAATACCAGGCAGCCATTGTGAGTGTACCCATGAGTTTACAACCCAAATTGCCGGGGTTAGAGGTTCCAAGCCCATTCTATTCATTGTTTGCTATAACACCTTGTTTGTTTCAGCAAGGGGCAACAAAGTTTCATGACGTTGTTAAGAGTCCATGTCATCGCAGAAACGGTTTATGACGGTTATTTTATTTTCATGATAGTCTTCATTCATAATCGTCGGTTATACGGTAATTGTACCAGCCCTAACACACACACCACCAGGCTGAACAATGAGTTATGTAGCAGCGAGGCCAGAGGACCTCTGACGGGAGGGAGACTGTTGATCTAATATGGCCGACCAGCTGCACACAGTGTCATAAATGACTCATGGACAGTAAGGCTGCTGCCAACATGCTGCCTCCACTCCTCTAGACTCATCTCTCCCTTTTTGTTCTGATAACCAGATTGGCTGACTGTCTATTGAACACTTGGCTGGGTCTGGGTGGCTGGCTGGCTCGCTCATATCCTGCCGCTGTTGGAGTTTGCATTGTGTGTGTGTGTGTAGTTTGCATAGTGACGTAAGGCTTTATTTGCTTAAGTGTCAGAGTTCAATGTTGACTCGTTCAGTTCAGTCAGACCTTGGCTCAAACTCTTAAGATGTCATTGTTCTTATTATATTGAATTATTATATTGACAAGTTGTTTATTGCACATGGGGCACACGTACAGTGGGGAGAACAAGTATTTGATACACCGCCGATTTTGCAGGTTTTCCTACTTACAAAGCATGTAGAGGTCTGTAATTTTTATCATAGGTACACTTCAACTGTGAGAGACGGAATCTAAAATAAAAATCCAGAAAATCACATTGTATGATTTTTAAGTAATTAATTTGCATTTTATTGCATGACATAAGCATTTGATCACCTACCAACCAGTAAGAATTCCGGCTCTCACAGACCTGTTAGTTTTTCTTTAAGAAGCCCTCCTGTTCTCCACTCATTACCTGTATTAACTGCACCTGTTTGATCTCGTTACCTGTATAAAAAACACCTGTCCACACACTCAACCAAACAGACTCCAACCTCTCCACAATGGCCAAGACCAGAGAGCTGTGTAAGGACATCAGGGTTAAAATTGTAGACCTGCACAAGGCTGGGATGGGCTACAGGACAATAGGCAAGCAGCTTGGTGAGAAGGCAACAACTGTTGGCACAATTATTAGAAAATGGAAGAAGTTCAAGATGATGGTCAATCACTCTCGGTCTGGGGCTCCATGCAAGATTTCACCTCGTGGGGCATCAATGATCATGAGGAAGGTGAGGGATCAGCCCAGAACTACACGGCAGGACCTGGTCAATGACCTGAAGAGAGCTGGGACCACAGTCTCAAAGAAAACCATTAGTAACACACTACGCCGTCATGGATTAAAATCCTGCAGCGCACGCAAGGTCCCCCTGCTCAAGCCAGCGCATGTCCAGGCCCGTCTGAAGTTTGCCAATGACCATCTGGATGATCCAGAGGAGGAATGGGAGAAGGTCATGTTGTCTGATGAGACAAAAATATAGCTTTTTGGTCTAAACTCCACTCGCCGTGTTTGGAGGAAGAAGAAGGATGAGTACAACCCAAAGAACACCATCCCAACTGTGAAGCATGGAGGTGGAAACATCATTCTTTGGGGATGCTTTTCTGCAAAGGGGACAGGACGACTGCACCGTATTGAGGGGAGGATGGATGGGGCTATGTATCGCGAGATCTTGGCCAACAACCTCCTTCCCTCAGTAAGAGCATTGAAGATGGGTCGTGGCTGGGTCTTCCAGCATGACAACGACCCGAAACACACAGCCAGGGCAACTAAGGAGTGGCTCCGTAAGAAGCATCTCAAGGTCCTGGAGTGGCCTAGCCAGTCTCCAGACCTGAACCCAATAGAAAATCTTTGGAGGGAGCTGAAAGTCCGTATTGCCCAGCGACAGCCCCGAAACCTGAAGGATCTGGAGAAGGTCTGTATGGAGGAGTGGGCCAAAATCCCTGCTGCAGTGTGTGCAAACCTGGTCAAGACCTACAGGAAACGTATGATCTCTGTAATTGCAAACAAAGGTTTCTGTACCAAATATTAAGTTATGCTCTCTGGTCTTGGCCATTGTGGAGAGGTTGGAGTCTGTTTGATTGAGTGTGTGGACAGGTGTCTTTTATACAGGTAACGAGTTCAAACAGGTGCAGTTAATACAGGTAATGAGTGGAGAACAGGAGGGCTTCTTAAAGAAAAACTAACAGGTCTGTGAGAGCCGGAATTCTTACTGGTTGGTAGGTGATCAAATGCTTATGTCATGCAATAAAATGCAAATTAATTACTTAAAAATCATACAATGTGATTTTCTGGATTTTTGTTTTAGATTCCGTCTCTCACAGTTGAAGTGTACCTATGATAAAAATTACAGACCTCTACATGCTTTGTAAGTAGGAAAACCTGCAAAATCGGCAGTGTATCAAATACTTGTTCTCCCCACTGTATCCTCTTTTTAATTGTATGTAGTAGGATTAATCTAAAAGTACAATTTAGGCACAATTTTTTGAAACTATTGTAAACACTTACTCGCTTGGCCTCTCCTGAGAGGGTGAGCTTTAAAGTTGTTGATGATATCCTTGAAGGCCTAGTCCGCTGACCCATGACCCCTGACCTCTGCTTGTTATTTACAGTAGTATTATGATCAGCCACCCAAGACATGCAGGCCCCACTCTGTTGTTTGTCACGCATATTAATTAATTAGAATGTGTCTGCTCTGCTGTAGCTGTGGGATTACTATTTAGGTCAATAGTACAGTACAGTCCCCTCAGCCCTGCTCCTGGCTTCACAGTCCCCTCAGCCCTCCTCCTGGCTTCACAGTCCCCTCAGCCCTGCTCCTGGCTTCACAGTCCCCTCAGCCCTCCTCCTGGCTTCACAGTCCCCTCAGCCCTCCTCCTGGCTTCACAGTCCCCTCAGCCCTGCTCCTGGCTTCACAGTCCCCTCAGCCCTGCTCCTGGCTTCACAGTCCCCTCAGCCCTGCTCCTGGCTTCACAGTCCCCTCAGCCCCTCCTCCTGGCTTCACAGTCCCCTCAGCCCCTCCTCCTGGCTTCACAGTCCCCTCAGCCCCTCCTCCTGGCTTCACAGTCCCCTCAGCCCTCCTCCTGGCTTCACAGTCCCCTCAGCCCCTCCTCCTGGCTTCACAGTCCCCTCAGCCCTCCTCCTGGCTTCACAGTCCCCTCAGCCCCTCCTCCTGGCTTCACAGTCCCCTCAGCCCTCCTCCTGGCTTCACAGTCCCCTCAGCCCCTCCTCCTGGCTTCACAGTCCCCTCAGCCCCTCCTCCTGGCTTCACAGTCCCCTCAGCCCTCCTCCTGGCTTCACAGTCCCCTCAGCCCTCCCTATCCTTCTCCCCGGTCCTCTATCCTCAACCCTAGCCCATGCTTCCTCACCCTCCCCCCTGCCTGATACTTCCTCACCCCTCCCCAGTTATCCCCAATCCTCCTCCCCACTCCCTAGTGCTCCTTACCCTCCCGTCCTCCCCAGCCTTGTCCCCCCTATCCCTTACCTCTAGTAGGCTGTAGCATAGGCTAAATCTCGTCCCTCTCCATACTAACCCTCCCTATCCCTTCCCCAACCATGGCATGCCAAGCACAAGGAGAGGAGAGGGGAGGGGAGCGAGCGGCCAGCATCGTGCATCCATGCGGAAACTCATTTTTTAAATGAAGCTGATCGCAACAGAGAGAACCAGAGAACGGAGAAGAGAGCAGGCAGGCGCAGGGTCTCCTGACTGCCTCACACTCTCCTCTCATTGGCCGGCATGCTGCGTCACGTGACGCGATGTGTGACTGGGTCATGGGGTGCGGTACGGGGACACTCACGGCCCTCTGGAGTCTAACCCCCCACCCCTCACCCCCAAACCTAGCGCCGGATCCCGGGCCCCTGATTCGCCGTGACAGATGTCAGTGTGCCGAATGTCAACTTCTAAGAGAGCTGGTTATGGCTGTGGGGAGGGAGGGTTCTTTTCTCAGGCCTGTACCATCCAGAGTGGTTGAACACTCGCTGAGCTCTTGGAAGAAATTGGTTAAGAAAGACTCATCGTAGCAATGCATTGGGGAGGGTTGGTTACATCGAGCTGTGCTGTGGGGTTGCAGGTTTTCTACTGACTCAATGCACTATACAGTGTTTCACTGAGCTCTTGGAAGAAATTGGGCCAGTGGAAATGCTGGGCTGGGCTGTGGGGTTTTCTCTCACTCGGTGTGCGCACATGGTTTGTGCACATGGGCGCCTGTGTGTATGTGTGTGTATACAAGGTAACGGTATACGTATTCGGATCGAACTGTTCAGTATGGGGACCTCGGTTCGGTCCGCACTGTGAACCCGAATGAATACATTACAAAAATAAATAAATATATATATATATATATATATTAATATTAGTGTTGTTGATGAGTATTCTTGTGTTTTCATTTAAGAAAATACCAAGGGTTGTTATTCCTGATTTGTGCTCTCATCAGGCGTTATATGACTCATGATCATATATGGAATCAGGAATACCAACACTTTGTACAGGAACTGTTAGCATTTAATTTTCCCGCTGTACCTAAACCGAACCGTGATTCCAATGCCGCAATACGTACCGAACCGTGGGTTTGGTGAACCATTACACCCCTAATAAAAGGCATGGCTCCTGGTCTGGAAGACATGAGACGAGTGTGAAAGGCAAAGCCGGAGATGAAAGGAAGGGTGGTAGTGGAAGGATAGAGGAGAGAGAGCTGTTGGAAAACAGAGAAAACATGTTCAAAGCCTCCCCTACCTTCTTTATGGGCCCAGTCCTAACTGGAGTGTAAATCACACAGTGATGTAGCTCTCTTTATAGGGAAATGCCATGAAAGTTGGAGTCGCTGGGGAAATAGGCCTATGTCAGTTGTTTGTTTTATGTAGCCTAGTGTCAGTCAAATGACGTGTCCAATACCTGCTGCCAGAGTTTTGGGTGTTTTTAATAAAGACCTGAAGAAGTGCAGCTGAGGTATTTAATGGAAGAATGTGCATGGATAAAGGGAAACAGGTGTCTGTGTTTTACTGCTGTTGGGCATATCACAAAGTGAGATAGATTGGTTGGTGAAATGCCACTCTTGGTTCCCACTCAGTGTGTGTTTTTAGATTGTCTGTCAACAATCTTTTGCTTCAAGTGTGTTTGTTTTTCCCTTTTAGTGATTGTGTGTGTGTGTGTGCGCGTGCCGCTTCGAGTGTGTGTGCCGCTTCGAGCGTGTGTGCTTGTATATGTGTTTTCTTCTATGTAGTTGTGTGTGTGTGTGTGTGTGTGTGTGTGTGTGTGTGTGTGTGTGTGTGTGTGTGTGTTAGGGCTGGTACAATTACTGTATATCCGTGTAATCGACAGTTATGTATGAAGACCGTCATTTAAAAAAAATAACCGCCATAACCATTAAAAAAAAGTATTCAGACCCCTTGACTTGTTCCACATTTTGTTACGTTACATACTTATTTATCAATCTACACACAATACCCCATAATGACGAAGCGAAAACAGCATTTTAGATTTTTTTGCAAATGTATACAAAATAAAAAACAGAAATACCTTATTTACATAAGTATTCAGACCCTTTGCAATGAGACTCAAAATTGAGCTCAGATACATCCTGTTTCCATTGATCATCCTTGATGTTTCTACAACTTGATTGGAGTCCACCTGTGGTAAATTCAATTGTTTGGACATGATTTGGAAAGGCACACACCTGTCTATATAAGGTCCCACAGTTGACAGTGCATGTCAGAGCAAAAACCAAGCCATGAGGTTGAAGGAATTGTCCGTAGAGCTCCGAGACAGGATTGTGTCGAGGCACAGGCGTTACATGACTCATAGCTAATTTACTTGTGTGGCTGCCGGCCAAATAGCTTTGCACTTCTTTTGTCATCTGATGAAAAGGAAGCTATTTTCTGCCGAATGTGTTGCGCTAATGCATTTTCTGTAAAGGAAAACTATAGTTGCACGCCCCAGATCACTCTATTGAAGCAAAAAAACAACATTTGACTTTAAATATAAAACGCTGGTGAAATGGTTTAAAACGCAGATTTTTTGATGGTCTGTTTTGAAAATGTCGATTTCTGAAACAGCAACCTCCATCCCTTTCTTCTCCTCTGTTTCACTCATCCTTCTATACCCCATGGCACCTGTCAGACCAGGCAGGATGCAACCAGACTCATATGATGAGCACTACAGGCAAAACAACCTGAAGGCAGACTAGACGCCCACATACACACTACTAGGGCTATGACGGTCATGGGATTTTGAATGCTGGTTATTGGTCAGCCAAATGACCCGTCACAGTTATAACCGTTAGTTAAATTTTTTAAAGACGCACATTTTCTCCTCCACTCCTCACTGCATGTGCTGCTGCAGGGAGGGGGGTATTGCCTAGGCAACCAAACTCGTTTGCTATAACACCTTACTTGTTTCAGCCAGGAGCAACAAAGTTTCATTACGCTGTAGAGTCCATGTTACTGTAGGGTCTACGTTACAGCAGAAACGGACTGCCCGGCCATTCAGTCTTCCGTCAGCTTTTCTTATTTAATAATAATAATACAAATATACAGTGCCTTCGGAAAGTATTCAGACCCCTTGACTTTTTCCACTTTAAGTTACAGCCTTATTCTAAAATCAATCTACACACAATACCCCATAATGACAAAGCAAAAACAGGTTTTTAGAAATGTTTGCTATTTTATAATGAAAAGAAACTGAAATATCACATTTACATAAGTATTCAGACCGTTTACTCAGTAATTTGTTGAAACACCTTTGGCAGCGATTACAGCCTTAAGTCTTCTTGGGTATGACGCTACAAGCTTGGCACAACTGTATTTGGGGAATTTCTCCCATTCTTCTCTGCAGATCCTCTCAAGCTCTGTCAGGTTGGATGGGGAGTGTTGCTGCACAGCTATTTTCAGGTCTCCCCAGAGATGTTCGTTCAGGTTCAAGTCCGGGCTCTGGCTGGGCCACTCAAGGACATTCAGAGACTTGTCCCGAAGCCACTCCTGCATTGTCTTGGCTGTGTGCTTAGGGTCGTTGTCCTGTTGGAAGGTGAACCTTCACCCCAGTCTGAGTGCTCTGGAGCAGGTTTTCATCAAGGATCTCTCTGTACTTTGCTCTGTTCATCTTTCCCTTGATCCTGACTAGTCTCCCAGTCCCTGCCGCTGAAAAACATCCCCACAGCATGATGCTGCCACCACCATATTTCACCGTAGGGATGGGGCCGGGTTTCGTCCAGATGTGACACATGGCATTCAGGCCAAAGAGTTCAATCTTGGTTTCATCAGACCAGAGAATCTTGTTTCTCATGGTCTGAGAGTCTTTAGGTGCTTTTTGGCAAACTCCAGGCGGGCTGGCATGTGCCTTTTTACTGAGGAGTGGCTTCCGTCTGGCCACTCTACCATAAAAGTCTGATTTGGTGGAGTGCTGCAGAGATTGTTGTCTTCTGGAAGGTTCTCCCATCTCCACAGAGGAACTCTGGAGCTCTGTCAGAGTGAACATCGGGTTCTTGGTCACCTCCCTGACCAAGGCCCTTCTCCCCCGATTGCTCAGTTTGGCCAGGCGGCCAGCTCTAGGAAGAGTCCTGGTGGTTCCAAACTTCTTCCATTTAAGAATGATGGAGGCCACTGTGTTCTTGGGGACCTTCAATGCTGCAGACATTTTTTGGTACCCTTCCCCAGATCAGTGCCTCGACACAATCCTGTCTCAGAGCTCTACGGACAATTCCTTCGACATCATGGCTTGGATTCTGCTCTGACATGCACTGTCAACTGTGGGACCTTATATAGACAGGTGTGTGCCTTTCCAAATCATGCTAATCAATTGAATTTACCACAGGTGGACTCCAATCAAGTTGTAGAAACATCTCAAGGATGATCAATGGAAACAAGATGCACCTGAGCTGAATTTCGAGTCTCATAGCAAAGGGTCTGAATACTTATGTAAATAAGGTATTTCTGTTTTTATTTGTAATACATTTGCAAACATTTCTAAACCTGTTTTCGCTTTGCCATTGTGGTATTGTGTGTAGATATATGAGGAAAATGTTTTATTTAATCGATTTTAGACTATGACTAATGTAACAATGTGGAAAAGGGGAAGGGGTCTGAATATTTTCCAAATGCACTGTACTTCTCATTTAACTTTTAATTCCATAGTTTGAATATCTTCCGTTGATAATCTCTTAACTTGCTTTGCCACACACGGAGGCTCTATGACTGTAGTGGAGCTATGTTGGCTTGTGATCGGCCGAAAACAACAAGCTACATGCGCCACTCTGGGCTATTCTAGTTTAGCAGTGGAGAACATACTTTTTAAAGTTTTATCCACAACTCTGTCCATCACTGTTGTAATCGACTGTGAAGCCAAAATGTTCCCAAACTGGGGATTTAAACAATGATTGAGGATCCTCCAATTCTGGTTTATCGATTCCACCACTCGCCATCCACAGAGTTCCCGGCTAAGCCTCACCAAAGGATAATTTGATATCCGCCAGTTAAGATTAGAATTTTGACTGTAACGTGCGCGTAGGCTGTTGTTGTTTTAACGGCATAGCCTACAATGTTTTTTCAGATCAGATGGCATACAACGCAGTGTAGGCGTAGCCATTAGGCTTAGTGTTTTTCATTTATTTTAAATATTTTTTGTATTCATTCAGGTACACAGGGCGGACCGAACGAGGTCCCCGTACCAAACGGTTCGGTACGAGTACGTGTACCGTTACAGCCCTAACAGATACTGGCCATGGCTACACTGTGTGCCATTGTGGTGTAGCTTCCACTAGAACTATGCTAGCTTGTGTTTGGCTACAGTTGAGCAGAGCCTTTCAGATTTACTGTATTTAATCTCGTAAACCTAATGAGGAAATGGCATCGCTGACTTTTAGACAGCCAGCAATATTTATTTTGTGGTTTATGGTGCAGCCTTTTAGATCGAATTGGGTAGTGAGAAATTCATGACTCTCTGTTGTGGTATGTTTTGTGGCTGTGGTGTGTGTAGAGAAGTAGGTTCTAAATTACTTTGAGGCTTTTGACGTGATATACCACTCTAGGCCCAAGGCCAGTCATCCAAAGATGATTCCGATAGTTTAGATTGTACAGCTGTAGTAATAGGACTATCACGTACTAGAATAAATCCTAGGGGATTACATTCAACGCCCATGTCTTCCAACCCCTGGCTGTCTCTGTGGTATGTAACCAGGTCTATATCAAGTGTGTGTGTGTCAGAGAGAGTGTGTGTGCGTGCGTGCGTGCACGAGCGAGAGCAATGTTGTGTGTTGGGGAATGCCAACCCAGCAGCTGCTGTGAAAGCAGAGCCCCATCCCAAATTGAGGATAAAACCACTGACAGTTTTGAAATGACTCTGCGACAGGAGGAAATCTATTGGGCTGAATGATAGTAAACAAAGCACAGCACAGGAGAGTAAAGAGGATTCCCCCCTGCCTCCAGTAGTCGATGCCTTGCTTCATTTGGACCAGTCCAGTGTTTGGGTTAATTGGGGCATAAATTGAATTTAACAGCCCGGCCAATAAACTCTCAAATTACCCAATAAACTAAGAGCGTTGTCACACGGTTTTGAGCTCTAGTTCGAATCAGAATTCAATTTTTGTTTTACATTGTAGTTTTTTTCTCTTTTTTCCCGCATTGCCAAATATCAAACAAACAAAAATTCCTAAACAAAACCATCTGTTCATGCAAGTTATTTGTTTATTAGACAGAAAATGCTGGTGTTAAATCCATCTATGATTATCATGAAGCATCACTTCTGTGTTCCAATCGTCATATTACTTTCGCGTTGGTCTTCCAACAACATGCAGGAGGAAACAGCGCAATAGCTGCTCTTACTGCGACTTGAATAGGCTATATTCAGTAGCCTATATCCCCGGTATAGCCCTGTCTCCCCTAATCTGCATCAGATGCACTCATAAATGAGCTGCTACTCACAGAATGTTTCAGAGATATGAAGTTATGATGCTGTGTGCATTTCATTAAATGCTTGCAGTCAAACAACCAGTAATACTGCGCAGCTCTGGTTCTTTTCCTGTGTTTGGTTCGGACTGCGTTCTCACCTGCAGTGTACCGCACTACCTTTAAAAATGAGGATAGTGTTCACACCAGTCCAAATGAACCGAACTAAGGGTGTAAACACACCAGAGTTTGGAAAAAACGCTCCAAACCAATTCGGTGTGAAAACCTACTAAGTGAGTGTATTGCCTTGATTCCTCGCTTTTTCTCTCCTCTCCTCCTTCTCAAAACCCATTGGAGGAGACGGTCAGACAGGAAGGATCTCTGACCTTCTCATCCAATGGGTTTTGAGAAGGTGAGGACGCGAGGAATCATGGAAATGCAATTGAGATTCTCCCTGTGAATGGTAAGTTATTTTGTGACACGACAATCCTCTGTTTTAGTGTTTCGAGTTTGGTTGAATGTCAAATTGTAAGACATTTCTATTCTAAGATTTTTCTAGAACAGGATCGAGGAAGTTTGCTAGAGTCATTTGCTTATGTCTAGCCTACCTTGTTGTCACAGCTCTGCCAGTGGGAGTAAACACACACAGACACAGACACAGAGACTTGGATTGCCTGGAGGAGAACTATTAACAATGTTTTCCCAGCCTTTATCAGACAACTTTTTTTCCACCCCTCATATCATTATCATCCATAAGGCCATAATGTTTCATGTTTTATGGGTGCAGTTGGTGCAGTTGGTGTGCCTGGCGGGCATGCTGCTAAGCTGGCAGAACAGATGTCCTCTACCCTCAGTACCCAGACTTGGGCAGGCTGAGACAACATGCCAGGCTGCTGCTGCTGTAACAGCATGCTGTAGCCAGGCCTGGCTGGGAGATGGGAATACCAGGGGATGAGCAAGCTAGTGGGGCGGTGGTGGAGGGGAGGGTGGTGGAGGGGAGGGTGGTGGTGGGGAGGGTGGTGGAGGGGAGGGTGGTGGTGGGGAGGGTGGTGGTGGGGAGGGTGGTGGAGGGGAGGGTGGTGGTGGGGAGGGTGGTGGTGGGGAGGGTGGTGGTGGGGAGGGTGGTGGAGGGGAGGGTGGTGGTGGGGAGGGTGGTGGAGGGGAGGGTGGTGGTGGGGTGAGGGCTGGGAAGCAGCTGCCAAATACTTCCACTTTCCGACCATCCATCCATCGCCAACGCCTTCCTCCCTACCTACCTCTCCATGGCTGTCAGTTAAGCCGAGGGTTGGAGCAAAAACCTACAGGATGGTAGCTCTCTAGGAACAGGGTTGGAGAGCCGTGATACAGTTTCTGCATAGAATCCACCTGACCCTAGTCGTAACTAGTGTTTCCCCTACCTAACCATCCATATAGGCGTGGTAGTCCACCTGGCTGACTAATGTTTTTAGGCTCTGGTCATGTGTTGGTGTAGTGGGTTGGTCTAATAAGAACGATCAGGGCCTTGGGCTAGAAGGAGCAGTCACAGTGATCGGACAAGGTCAAAGTAACTCTAGCTAGGCTACATTGTTTAGGAAGGGAGTTGGCTGGGCCATCGGGCAGTGGTTGTGTTGACGAAGTAGGGCCCTATCAAATCTGCATTGCGGAAAACGAGAACGGAACCTAGACATAAAAAAAGAATTCAACAATATTAAACATTTATTGAATTTAGTAGGAAATCAACCAAATGTATTGAACTTATTAGAAAATGCATTAATTTGCCTAAGTTAATCATAAGACATTAACAAAATGCATCAGGGATTCATATTTTCCTGCAACTTTCTGAAACGGCATAGGAATGCCCCTGTTTGTGTGTTGTGGCGGTGCGCGTGTATGTCTACACTTTGTGGAGCCGTTAGCAATAATGCTAATGATAACCGTCTGCTGGTAGATGGAAGGGCTTTCCAAAAACCTTCTCAATTAAATGTTAACTACAAAGTAGCCTATGCCTACCTGGCAGAATATCATGATTATTTGCATCAATACAGTGTCAATGTTTTTAGCAAACTGCAATCACATGAGCACTACAGAAACACCGCTAACCAAACAAAGGTCTCTGGCTGGTATGCACTTGCATTAAAGGGTAACAGACCTCAAAAGTCGTCTCCTGATGTGGTTTACGCGTTGTTGTGGACTTAGAACTAGGCTTGGGCGTTATCCAGATTGTTATACCTTCATACCGACCTTGTGCCATACCAGGATATTATGTAATACCAGCAATGAACACAAGAGGCGCTGTTTTCAAACTCCACTAACCTGAAGGTTAGCAATGCTAACAAGTATATGTAACATTTCATAGAGAATGCTAACGAAATGCTAACGAGCGCTTTGCAAACATTTTATACAGTCTCTGACCTAAATTATACAAGTAACTCAAAAATGCTACTCGCAGTTTGCTGCATGGATAAACCAAATATTAGACAGCAAGGTGCTTGAGCCAGGAGCGGATTCTCTGCTGTTACCAATCGAAACTATGCCTTACCTCCATAACTTGCTACATTTGCACACACTGTATATATCTTTTCTGTTGTATTTTTGACTTTATGTTTTGTTTACCCCATATGTAACTCTGTTGTTTTTTTATCGCACTGCTTTGCTTTATCTTGGCCAGGTCGCAGTTGTAAATGAGAACTTGTTCTCAACTGGCTTACCTGGTTAAATAAAGGTGAAATAAAATATATACAAATAAAAAAAACTAGATTTTTGGAAGAAGCTAACCACTTGGCTAGATAGCTAACTAGCTACTAAATTAGCAAATCAAATGCACAGCTGCAGAGAATTTAGCACATTTTAGACATGTAATTGAATAGTTAAGATATCTAGCAGGCAAACATTTTAGTTCTGAATTCCATACTGTAACTAGATCACCTGGCGCGTGCTGTACAACAGTGAGTGACACACAAGGCTCCGGTCTCTCGTCGTTGTGTGCTTGTAAAGAAACAAACACTACGTGACTGTGGACTACCGGTAAGTTTCATAATGAAAAATTGTGACAGGTGAAATGAAGAATTATCTCCTAACATATTGCACAAGTTGACTGCAGGTATTTACTTAAAAAGTAGCTACAAATATTAAAATGTATAAAAAAAAGTATAAGATATAGTTTCAACGGTGTTCATGGAATTGAAAAAAAATCTTGTGGCTTTTTCTAAATACCCCGGAATTATGTATATATGGTATACTGCCTGTGCCTACTTAGAACATACAATTTGGGTGTTTTCCTATTAAAAAGAGGGATTTTTGAGAGCGAAAACTTGAAAGAAATGGGGGGTGAAAACGGAATCAGGCATAAAATGAAATTGATTTTATAGGGCCCTAAGGAAGAGGGTGTGAAGCGCTCAGGATGTATCACACTGATTGGAGGGTGCGCGCACACGCGCCCGCACACTCACCCTTTCCTCAGATTTAATTCAGGAGTCAGTAATGTAGGCCTGAGGAAGAAGGCAGGGCTTTATAAGGCCTTTATACATCTTTAATCAGACTAATCATTTACTGCTACCGCCACACCCCTCGCCTTAAACAACTGTCTCTGTGTGATGAGAGAACTTATTGTCTTCTATTAAAATCTGTCTGGCACATATTCTCATCTGACATGCAAACTGTATCCTCTGTCATTTGTCTGCTAGATTGGTTGAGTGTATCATCATTAGGGGTGTGAACGTTTAAATGTTAAAACATTTAAACGTTGTTAAAACATTTAAACGAAATTGGGATCCTTAACGTTAAGAAAAGTCCCTAACTGAAAAACAATGTTTTTTTACGTAGATGCAGAAAGTAAACATAGTGGGTCAATTTCCGCAACAACTAAGAGCGTTGAAGGGCGAGGCTCAACTTCTTCGCTGTTTTGGAGCCCTGGCTACCATGCTGTGAACAGCGTGAAGCGAAGCAGTGCACATGCGCAGATACTTTGTGTGACTGTGTGAGAGCAAAGTGTTGCATCTTGCTCATCTCAATATCCTAGCCTATTCATTGATGATAGGCCCTGCCTTACTGAAGTTGGAAGACATTGCAAGCTAAGAAATTGCAAGATACATCACTCCATTGCTTTTGATTGCCGATAGATAGGCCTAGTGCACGGTTCGGACTCCGTCTGCCTGATGCCCGACCTGCCTATACTGTGCCCCTCCCCTCTCTCTCCGTCCCTCACTAGCTCGCTATGAAATTTGCAAGTGTTTGATTAGTTGCTGTACTTCCGAGAACACAGTCTCCTCCGTTCCAAAAATACAGATTCCTATCAGAATCGAATCTTGACAGTCAGAAATTGGAGTTGAGTCCGAAAGTTGATGTGCAAGGAGTCGAGGAATCAATTATTTTGGTGTCGACTCTCCACTACATTGTCGTTAACAGTTGGAAAAATGGCAGAGAAAGGAAAGCGACAGCAGTGAAGTCCTGTATGGCAATGCTTTGAGAAGGAAACAAACTTTGCGAGGTAGAATTGAAGTACGGTAATAGTAGTACAGGTGCAATGCTTAACTAAACTCAGCAAAAAAAGAAATGTCCCTTTTTCAAGACCCTGTCTTTCAAAGATAATTAGTAAAAATCCAAATAACTTCACAGATCTTCATTGTAAAGGGTTTAAACACTGTTTCCCATGCTTGTTCAATGAACCATAAACAATGAATGACAAGACACTAACAGCTTACAGGCGGTAGGCAATTAAGGTCACAGTTATGAAAACTTAGGACACTAAAGAGGCCTTTCTACTGACTCTGAAAAACACCAAAAGAAAGATGCCCAGGGTCCCTGCTCATCTGCGTGGACGTGCCTTAGGCATGCTGCAAGGAGACATGAGGACTGCAGACGTGGTCAGGGCAATAAATTGCAATGTCCGTACTGTGAGACGCCTAAGACAGCGCTACAGGGAGACAGGACGGACAGCTGATCGTCCTCGCAGTGGCAGACCACGTGTAACAACACCTGCACAGGATCGGTACATCCGAACATCACACCTGCGGGACAGGTACAGGATGGCAACAACAACTGCCCGAGTTACACCAGGAACGCATAATCCCTCCATCTGTGCTCAGAATGTCTGCAATAGGCTGAGAGAGGCTGGACTGAGGGCTTGTAGGGCTGTTGTAAGGCAGGTCCTCACCAGACATCACCGGCAACAACGTCGCCTATGGGCACAAACCCACCGTCGCTGGACCAGACAGGACTGGCAAAAAGTGCTTTTCACTGACAAGTCGCGGTTTTGTCTCACCAGGGGTGATGGTCGGATTCACGTTTATCGTCGAAGGAATGAGCGTTACACCGAGGCCTGTACTCTGGAGCGGGATCGATTTGGAGGTGGAGGGTCCGTCATGGTCTGGGGCGGTGTGTCACACCATCATCGGACTGAGCTTGTTGTCATTGCAGGCAATCTCAACTCTGTGCGTTACAGGGAAGACATCCTCCTCCCTCATGTGGTACCCTTCCTGCAGGCTCATCCTGACATTACCCTCCAGCATGACAATGCCACCAGCCATACTGCTCGTTCTGTGCGTGATTTCCTGCAAGACAGGAATGTCAGTGTTCTGCCATGGCTAGCGAAGAGCCCGGATCTCAATCCCGTTGAGCACATCTGGGACCTGTTGGATCGGAGGGTGAGGGCTAGGGCCATTCCCCCCCAGAAATGTCCGGGAACTTGCAGGTGCCTTGGTGGAAGAGTGGGGTAACATCTCACAGCAAGAACTGGCAAATCTGGTGCAGTCCATGAGGAGGAGATGCACTGCAGTACTTAATGCAGCTGGTGGCCACACCAGATGCTGACTGTTACTTTTGATTTTGACCCCCCCCCCCCCTTTGTTCAGGGACACATTATTCAATTTCTGTTAGTCACATGTCTGTGGAACTTGTTCAGTTTATGTCTGTTGTTGAATCTTGTTATGTTCATGCAAATATTTACACGTTAAGTTTGCTGAAAATAAACGCAGTTGACAGTGAGAGGACGTTTCTTTTTTTGCTGAGTTTATATGAAAGGGACCCACCTTGAGACCCACACTGTTGCTGGCAGCAACGCAGCTGCATTGTGAATTCACATGGAATTGTATGAATTCTTCTTATATTTTTAACGGAAAATGTAACATTAAGATAAATTGTAAATTGGTCACATCCCTAGTCAGCATAGCTTCCGATAGCTGCACTGGTCTTGACCCTGAGCTCTGATTGGCTATGTTGGTCCAGTCCCTGAAGCCTGATTTGGCTATGCTGGCCCAGTCACTATCCTGGTCCCATCCTGGAGGTCCATGTCACCCACCCAGCACTGTCTACCCCTGGGCCGGTGAGATGGAGGCCCACCCCCCTGACATGTTAACTAGGACCCCGGGGGTCCCCAAACCTCCCTGCAGTTTCTGGAGATGTGACACACACACACACACACATACACTCCCTGCCTGTGGCGCTGCTTGTTATACAGTTGAGCTGATTCCTCACGACAAGCCCAGCCCCAGGTCACTGGAACAGTCTGAGGCCGTATTTATTCCTCTCTCTCTCTCTGTCTTTGTGTTAGCCAGCTCTCCTCAGTTGTCACTAACATTGCCGCATATGCTCCAGTGGGTTTCTCGTGTGTGAGTGTGTGTGTGTGTGTGTTTGAGACTCCATGTCATGATGTGCGCTCTCGCACATGGCGATTTTTCAGATTGGAACTGTGTGTGTACTGTTGCTGTGTAATCTATTATTAAACTCATTTACTAATGGACAATCAGTGTGTGGGACCTTCAAAGGACACATAAAATGTCTGAAAGAGTGTGTGTGTGAATACGTGTGTCATGCATGCTCTCTCAGATGGGAGCCAGTGTGTTTGTGTGTAGCATCCCCAGCATTTTGTGAATGCAGTGTAGAAACTGTGTCTCCTTGTCGCTCTCCCACGGCCTGTGTGTTAGTCAGTGTGTGTTGGTGTGTAATGTTTATATAGGTCATTGTGTTCATGCAGTGCTGTGCAAAGCTTCTGCTCAGCCACAGGGTAGATAAGGGAGTCCTCAAATGCATATTTACCCTGCTGCTCTACTCGACTCTCCCTCTTGTCATTTTGTGAATCTCCCTTTCCCTCTCTCTTTCCCTCTATCCCTATCCCCCCCCCTCCATCCTATCCTCTGCCATTGAGTGATGCTCTCTCTGTTTGTGTTCAGGTCCACTGAACAAAGTCCAACTGATGACATGGACCAAGAGAGGGGCTTTGTGTCCCATAGACCCCCCCCCCCCTCGCTCTCTCTCTCGCTCTCTTTCTCTCTTCTCTCTTGCTCGGGGAGCCAGGCCCCCCCCCCCGCCCCCAGGGTCCTGGCTCCCCATGATATAGCCTAGGGGTTGAAGGGTTGTTGAGAAACAGTGAAGAAGCATTGTCGTAAACAAGGGTTGATCAACTCTAGGCCCCGGCAGCCACAGGATGTAACATTTTAGAGAAAGAGATGGTGTGAAAGACTGAGAGAATGAGAGAGAGGGAGCAGGAAGTTTGAGTGGAAGCTTGCATGCATTCCTGTGAATAGGCATCTTGGTTCACATTAGCTTTATTACCCATGCATCCTGTCTCAGACAAACAGCAAAAGAATGATAATATGAATACTAACTTTCTTTTCTTGATTTATCTAGTGATGATCACATCACTGATAGTAGGATGTAATCTGAATACACATCATTATACTCATAAACGATGCTTCTTAAGATCACAAAGTGGGCCTCTTCAAATGTTATTGATGGATAATAATCTCAAAGCACTATTCACCAATGTGTGTGTACCCTTGACGCAGTGCCAGAGTAATTCGTTTTTGGACCTGTCTCAGAAAATCCTGTTACAGTGTGATTGTCTGTCTCGGTGTACACTACAGTACATCAGGGCCAGTGTCCACAAAGCGTCTCAGAGTAGGAGTACTGATATAGGATCCGTTTTTCTGTGTGGATCATAATTAATAATATTATATGGACATGGAGGACCTGATCCTAGATCAGCACTCCTACTCTGAGACGTTTTGTGAGTACGGGCCCAGTATGTCCTGGTGTTTGTTTACATGGTGTCTGAGACATGATGCTTTAGTCTAAATATCCCCCTTTTCTTTCCTTCTCTCCCTCTACCCATGTGGCCATCCTGTGACCTCATGTGAACTTCATCAGGAGTCAGACCAAGGTATGTCCAGTACTGTGACTGGCTCCTATTACTACTGATTGTGTTGTTTGGTTGTCAATGCTGTTAATGTTTCTGCGTTTACATTCTAGCTACTCTGTATTCATGTGTTTACAAAGCAATCATTGTACTTGTATGTTGACATGCACACACACTGTTAATTTGTATGGCATGTTTATCATTGCCAGTGCTCAACAAGAAACACCCAATGGGCAAAACTGGTTGAAATGACGTCATAACAACGCCGTTTCAACTGATCATTCCCATATGTTTTGCCCGCTGAATAACAGCTTTTCTAAATCAGTTCTAAACTATTTTGTTTCATTGTGTCCTCTTCTATGTCTCGTTCCTCAGACCTTTGCCTACGACTACTGTTTCTGGTCCATGGACGAGTCGGAAAAGGACAAGTTTGCGGGTCAGTTTTCATTTTCCTCACGTTAACCCCTCCTCACTTCCCTTCCTCCCCTCTTCTTCCTCCACCTCATGTGTATCTACAGGTATCCCTGTGAGCACAGGAGGTTGAAAATATGTTGAAAGGACGTTGAAACTGTCTTTTTAGTTGAAAATACGTATTTTCAACGTCTTGTGCTCAATGGGATAGGTCTGTTCAGGTGGTTTTAGGTATTTTTTCAAACATTTATCTCTACAGTGACTAAGGAATCGGGATCCCACCTGAATTCTCTGTCGTTTACTCACTTGGATGGATCTGCAGGTGGTTGGTTTAATTTAAATGTCAAATATTCCTGTCAGACCTGCTAGTCATCCATCCACCTTTTTGTGCTGTAGGCCTAAACCGAATGAGGTTCTACACTGTTTCTCACACTGTTCATGGATACAGTTTGAAGGTCCTATTTAAATTAACATGCATAGCTTGTAGATTATTTTGTAATTGTGTCTGTGTGCTCCAGATCATTTTCTAAACCACCCCTAAAGGAATCAATTAAGTCCTATTGTACTGTTTTATATTGTATAATGTGTGGTGTTGTAACGTTGCCTGGTGGTTGTCTCCAGGTCAGGACGTGGTGTTCCAGTGCCTTGGGGAGAGTCTTTTGCACAATGCCTTTCAGGGCTACAATGCCTGCATCTTCGCCTATGGACAGACGGGTATGTTATTACGTTATCGGAGAATCTCAATTGCATTTCCTTGATTCCTTGCGTCCTCTCTCCTCGCCTCCTTCTCCAAACCCATTGGATGAGAAGGTCAGAAGGTCACCATTTCATCCAATGGGTAAGGAGAAGGAGGCGAGGAATCAAGGAAATGCAATTGAGTTTTTCCCTATGACATATGCTATGATACTACTGGCTGTTTTGATAAGCGTAGAACAGATCCTTAGTTTATCTGTCACCTCACTGCTCTCCCATTGGCTGTCTCCTCACATCTGTGCTCACCCATTGGCTGTGTGTGCGTTTCCCTCCAGGTTCGGGGAAGTCGTACACAATGATGGGTTCGGTGGACTCTCCAGGTCTGATCCCGCGGCTGTGCAGCTCTCTGTTTGACCGCACCCTGCTGGAGCAGAGGGAGGGTGAAGCCTTCACCATAGAGGTCTCCTACATGGAGATATACAACGAGAAGGTCCGCGACCTCCTCGATCCCAAAGGGTACGACCTTTAACCTCCACTTGACCTCTTGTTTTAGTTATTTGTTTGAATATACTACAGTTTGTCTGTGGCCCCATTTCAAATAATTTAAACACGCTTCCTCCCTTCCTTGATGTATTCACTGATAACACAGTTGTTCCATGAAATACTGGTAGCTTTCACCTATCCATTCATGTCAGATCAGTGATTACACTCTGAGGAAGCGAGTACATTTCCAAACATGCTTCAGAGCAGGGCCCCAGTGCTTTTGCACACATTTGCACATGTTTGTCTGCTCACAGTTTCTATGGCACCCCGCTTGACCCCAAAGGTTATGACCCCGTCACCTCTGACCCCTGCTAAAACAACCAATAGAATAACAGAGCTGCGTGCCACAGGAGTGGGAGGTCCGACATCTGACGGCCATATGGAGTCAGTCTGCCACATTTCACAGTATCAGGCTGTAGACTCCTTTAGCTCTATACGGATGCTAGAACTTGGCCTAATGATATAACACTTGTATTGATCTGGCTATTGCTCATTCCATTTGGAGAATTGTTGCCTTTACACAGAATGTAGGAGAGTGGATAGGGATACATCTAAAATAGAACACTATTTGAGATTCATTTAGTTACAAATAAATAAATAAATACATGTTTTATTCATTTACAAATAAAACATGATATGAATGTATTAATTAATTAATATTGTTTTTAGATAGAGTATGGGAGCATGATGACTGGATTTCTTCCATAGTAAACCACATTCATATCTGCCATTCCCCCCTCTCCCCCAGGAGCAGACAGGCTCTGAGAGTGAGGGAACACAAGGTGTTGGGGCCATATGTGGACGGCCTGTCTCGTCTGGCTGTAGCCAGCTACAAGGTACACCACAATATCACTACTGTACCACTACCACCACTAGTAGAATGACTACTGATATGACCATGCTACTGATGATATAAGATTTATTCAATATTCATAAGCAACAGAATTGATATGGTATGGTTAATAATGCAACTCCATGAGATATTCATGGTCTGGGTTGGAGAGTAGAGAGGGGTGTGATAGCTGAGAGGTTTGTTAGCTGTTCACATATCAGTGGTAATATACCATGCTGTGGTGTTCATGCTCCCAGGTGATTTTATTAGGTCAGGATGCCTGATGAAGACCTAATGGTCGAAACCTTGTAACGGTAAAATCACCTGGGAGCATGAACAGCAGTGTGCAGCGTTTTCCTTTTTATTTTTAATGAGTTCACTGAAAACTCGAGCACCTGCAAAAAAAGTACCTGGATGCGCGTATGTTCTTCAGCTTTTGTAAATGTATCATGCTACCCTGCCCAAGAGGGATGGTTTCTCTGGAGAAAATATATTTGTATGCTAATGAATTCATTTATAACATCTCCCTTCCTTCTTCCTGTCTCCATTCTTCCTTCCTTCCAACCCTATCCCCATCCCTCTCTCTCCTGCTTTCTTCTGTCCCCATTCATCCTCCTCCCTCCATCCACCCCTCTCCGATAGGACATAGAGTCTCTGATGTCAGAGGGGAATAAATCTCGTACGGTGGCCGCAACTAACATGAACGAGGAGAGCAGCAGATCTCACGGAGTTTTCAACATCATCCTCACACACACACTCAAAGACCTGCGGTCTGGGGTAAGACACAGACATACTGACACACACGGAAACAGACACACACACACACACACACACACACACACTGACATAGACACAGACACACAAACCCTCCATCTGGGAGTTAAGCGGACCCCCCCGATCATTTTTATGTAGAAGGACTGGGAAGTTAAGTTCTTGTGACTTTTTAAAAGGACGTTCTACTCCAAAATTAATGAAAATAAAATATAATTTCCACCTCCAGAAATTAGCCCAATAACGTATTGGTAAAATAATTTGTAAAAAGTATTCTAACATACTGTATTGGACCATGCATATAGGCTACGTATCATCTATATCACGTGTCAAACTCATTTCACGGAAGGTGTCTGCGGGTTTTTGCTCCTCCCTTGTACCTGATTGATGAATTAAGGTCACTAATTAGTAAAGAACTCCCCGCACCTGGTTGTCTAGGTCTTAATTGAAAGGAAAAAACAAAAACCTGCAGACATTAGGCCCCCCATGGAATGAGTTTGACACCCCTGGTCCATATTATCAGGTATGCTATTAGCAATAAGCATTATCACCTTTAGCCCAACTGAGCATAGTAGCTATAAATAAATACCGGTAGGCTGAAGAATGGGGTTGCTTATCTGCATTTACCCTATTGGGCTAATCATTAGCTAGATCCCAAATGTGATCTTTTAACTAGTTAGCATCATATTGATGCATTTAATGTTCCCAAAAAATTACATAAACACAGTGAATATAATGTAGGTCTACATGCTAGGGTAACTTGGGGTAACACCGCCACCCGGGGTAATACGCCCCCTGCCTGTACTTCTCACAGAAACCACTTCATGTCACAATTTCCCCCCCAACACTTTCCCTGGTTGCCACTACTCTTGCTCAACTAAAAATGTCATCTGTCTTATCACAATTTCTTAAGTCACTCCAAAAAAAGGATTTTGAGGTAGGGTGGTGTTCTACCCCAAGTGACCCTACAATTGACCTGTGCAACTTCCAGCCCCACTCTCCCCTATGCGCTCATGGCAAATTGCAGAGCAATAGGGTGCTTAACCATGCCGCTTCTTAAAACTCTGGGTTTAAAATGGTGCAGTTTGCGCATATTTAGGAGTTGAAAAATAAATTTAAAGTAGGAATGGAAAGCTGGGATTCCCCTCTTTTTAACAAAGGCCATTAAAACTGCTGTTTTCCATTAGGAATTGTTGTGCATTGTCAGAATGCATCTTTCCCTCCCTATAGCACTTGCAACTTGAATGGGCCTTGTGAGGAATATTTATCTCGCATAGAACTCACAACAACAAGTCGACTAGGTAAATATATAAACTATTCTACTATGGGGTTGTCTGATTTTTCTATTCATTACTCGTTTTGTTTGCAGAGGAAAAGTCATCTTCAAATGTTCCAGAGTTTTTTGGCGTGGCGGCAATGATTTTGCCGTGGTGCAGAGCCACAGCGAAGTGACTGCAGCGTAAACACTGCGACTGCTGTAATGCTTTGTGGAGACTGCATCTTGTTTGTCGTTATATAAAACTCTCATCCTCTCCCACTACATCTAAAGCACTTTCTATCTGGGGCACTGTGTATATAGGCTGCGTTTACATGGGCAGACCAATTCTGATATTTTCTTCACTAATTGGTCTTTTGACCAATCAGATCAGCTATGAAGAAGATCTGATGTGATTGGTAAAAATACCAATTAGTGGAAAAAAGATTAGAATTGGGCTGCCTGTGTAAACGCAGCCTAAGAGTGTCCCAGAGAGACTGTCCTGTCAGTGAGCCCCAGTTTCCACTGTTCAGGAACTAGCTAGTGATGTTAGCTTCCAGGAAAACCTTTAAATAAGTAATGAGCTGCTCTCTTTCTGTCTGGATGTCAGCTGATCTGCTGCTGTCAGCCTGTTCCTTTATTATCCCAACAACACCTGGTCGGTCATCCAACCCTGTGTGTGTGTGTGTGTGTGTGTCGGTGTGTCTGTGTGCGCACACACGTGCCCCTGACTGTGTATTTACATGCGTGTGTGTGTGACCTGATCATCCAACCCTGGTCTTCTGGCACAATGTATGAAGCACACAGATTTAATAATGCAGGAGTGGAACAGTTGGTTCTAGTCCAGGTCAAATAAGGCTGTGTTCAAGTCATTGATCTAAAGTGTTGCTCATTGTTGCAGACTGAGCCTCTGTACCACTTTCATACCTTGTTGGTTGTGTTCCTGAATGCAGCCCCAGGTGCACGTGCTGGAATTGAAACAAAGCTAAATATAGTCTGAGCCGGACCATTGAAACTAACACACAAATAAAGGCTGTTGACATTTCAACACATACACACACAGTTTTGGATTGCTATCCTTGTGGGCAAAAAAGAATTGATTCCCATCCAAAATCCTATTTTCCCTTAACCTAAGTCTAACCTTAACCCCTAACCCTAAAACTATACCTAACCCTAACCTTAACCTTAATTCATTTTTACATTTACATTTGACATTTTAGTCATTTAGCGACTTACAGTTAGTGAGTGCAAACATTTTTCATACTGGCCCCCCGTGGGAAACGAACCCACAACCCTGGCGTTGCAAGCGCCATGCTCTACCAACTGAGCTACAGGGGACTACATTCTAAATTCTAACCCTAATTGTAACCATAACCCTAAACCTAAGCCTAAAATAGCATTTTTCCTCGTGGGAACTGGCAAAATGTCCCCACTGTCTGAATGTTCCTTGTTTGACTATCCTTGTGAGGACTTCTGGTACCCACAAGGATAGTTAAACAAACACACACGCACAGTGAGAGAACGAGAGATCGAGAATCATTGGGCGTCCTTTTTCTGCTGTTGATGATATGCTTTGTCCTCCCTTCACTGATGGTTTGCATATCTCCATGGAAATTCAGTCCAATGCAAATTCACAGGGGCGTGTTGACAGTGCGTGTAATCTAATCCTGTGTGTCTGAGATGTTGCTTGGGTGTGCAGTGGTGAGAGAGAGGGACGTTTTAGTATAGCATCTTTATAAAAGGTTGACAACACAATAACTAAACCATAGGAAAGAACAACATATTTCCTGTGGAATCCAGTGTGTGGAAAACAGTTTGAGGTACCAGCCAAATACTTGGAATCCTTTTTGACCTAGGTCCACCCCAGTTCATCAAGTCTTTTTCCTTCTTTCTGTTCTCTCTCTCTCTTTTCTCTCGCTCTTCTCTCTCTCTGGGGACAAGGGCGGTCTTTGTTTTCACAACACACTGTAATCTCTGCCTGCTCTATTCCCACTCAGTACAACCCAGGACATAATGCACGCCCCCGCTGCCCTTTGGCTCTCTCTCCCCCTCCCCCACTCTCTCTAATTTCTCGCTCAACTCATTCACTCACCCCATCTCACATTTTTACATACTTTCATTCTCCCCCACTATCTCTCATTTTATACATATTTCTCTTACATTCTTTCTGTCCACTACTGCATTCCTGCATTCTCTCTCTGTTCTTCCTCTGTCTTAAATTATCTCTCCTTCCCAGAACGCTTTCCTCTTTCTTTCTCTCCCTCCTCCCCATCCTCTCCTTCCCTCCCTCCCCCTCTCTTTTCTCACCTGTCTATTATCTCTCCGTCTCCCAGTCAAGCTCCAGTCCTTAGTGCACACATACCTTATTTAAGATAAGTTCCCCGTTACACACACACACACACACACACACACAGTGTTGTACAGCTAACCTTGTGGGGAGACACAATTCAGTCCCATTCAAAATCCTATTTTCCCTAACCCAAAAACCTAACCTTAAACCTAACCCTTGCTCCTAACCCGTAACGTAATTCTAACACTAATTCTAACCTTAACCCTAAACCCCCTAGAAATAGCATTTGACCTCGTGGGGACTAACAAAATGTCCCCAGTTGGTAATTTTTGTTTGTTTGTTTACTATTGTTGTGGGGACTTCTGGTCCCCACAAGAATAGTTAAACACACACACACACACACACACACACACACACACACACACACACACACACACACACACAGTGAGTGGAGGCTCCACCCCTGCACCTGGGACTGTAAATCACATCCATATGAATGTCTGTCTGATAGTCTGGTTAATGAGTGCTTTCATACTGTATACAGTGAGGGAAAAAAGTATTTGATCCCCTGCTGATTTTGTACGTTTGCCCACTGACAAAGAAATGATCAGTCTATAATTTTAATGGTAGGTTTATTTGAACAGTGAGAGACAGAATAACAACAAAGAAATCCAGAAAAACGCATGTCAAAAATGTTATAAATTGATTAGCATTTTAATGAGGGAAATAAGTATTTGACCCCCTCAATCAGAAAGATTTCTGGCTCCCAGGTGTCATTTTATACAGGTAACGAGCTGAGATTAGGAGCACACTCTTGAAGGGAGTGCTCCTGATCTCAGCTTGTTACCTGTATAAAAGACACCTGTCCACAGAAGCAATCAATCAATCAGATTCCAAACTCTCCACCATGGCCAAGACCAAAGATCTCTCCAATGATGTCAGGGACAAGATTGTAGACCTACACAAGGCTGGAATGGGCTACAAGACCATCGCCAAGCAGCTTGGTAAGAAGGTGACAACAGTTGGTGCGATTATTCGCAAATGGAAGAAACACAAAAGAACTGTCAATCTCCCTCGGCCTGGGGCTCCATGCAAGATCTCACCTCGTGGAGTTGCAATGAGAACAGTGAGGAATCAGCCCAGAACTACACGGGAGGATCTTGTCAATGATCTCAAGGCAGCTGGGACCATAGTCACCAAGAAAATTGATAACACACTACGCCGTGAAGGACTGAAATCCTGCAGCGCCCGCAAGGTCCCCCTGCTCAAGAAAGCACATATACAGGCCTGTCTGAAGTTTGCCTATGAACATATGAATGATTCAGAGGAGAACTAGGTGAAAGTGTTGTGGTCAGATGAGACCAAAATGGAGCTCTTTGGCATCAACTCAACTCGCCGTGTTTGGAAGAGGAGGAATGCTGCCTATGACCCCAAGAACACCATCCCCACCGTCAAACATGGAGGTGGAAACATTATGCTTTGGGGGTGTTTTTCTGCTAAGGGGACAGGACAACTTCACCGCATCAAAGGGACATTGGACGGGGCCATGTACCGTCAAATCTTGGGTGAGAACCTCCTTCCCTCAGCCAGGGCATTGAAAATGGGTCGTGGATGGGTGGTCCTCTGTAGCTCAATTGGTAGAGCATGGCACTTGTAACGCCAGGGTAGTGGGTTCGATCCCCGTACGTAAAAATGTATGCACATATGACTGTAAGTCGCTTTGGATAAAAGCGTCTGCTAAATGGCATATTATATTATTATTATTATTATTATTATTCCAGCATGACAATGACCCAAAACACACGGCCAAGGCAACAAAGGATTGGCTCAAGAAGAAGCACATTAAGGTCCTGGAGTGGCCTAGCCAGTCTCCAGACCTTAATCCCATAGAAAATCTGTGGAGGGAGCTGAAGGTTCAAGTTGCCAAACGTCAGGCTCGAAACCTTAATGACTTGGAGAAGATCTGCAAAGAGGAGTGGGACAAAATCCCTCCTGAGATGTGTGCAAATCTGGTGGCCAACTACAAGAAACGTCTGACCTCTGTGATTGCCAACAAGGGTTTTGCCACCAAGTACTAAGTCATGTTTTGCAAAGGGGTCAAATACTTATTTCCCTCATTAAAATGCAAATCAATTTATAACATTTTTGACATGCGTTTTTCTGGATTTCTTTGTTGTTATTCTGTCTCTCACTGTTCAAATAAACCTACCATTAAAATTATAGACTGATCATGTCTTTGTCAGTAGGCAAACGTACAAAATCAGCAGGGGATCAAATACTTTTTTTCCCTCACATTCCCCGCCTTTATGTTAGAGCAAGGAAACGGTTGTATACTGCATGGAAATGATCGGGATGGGGAAAATTGAGTAAATCTGACTGAAATCTGTCAATAAGTTGACATCCCAAATAAGCACTGTGTGCAGGATGGGAGTTCTTCTAGCATGTATTGGAACACCAATGATGTTATTTGAATTGAAAGAAAATCTGCTAAAATGACTTCTATCCATTCTCACCCCCTCCTTTCATTTTCCCTCTCTCCCTCCCCCTTAAACCTACCCCCTCCTACTCCCTTCTCTTCTCTCCCCCTCCCTCCAACCCAATCACCCCTCTCCATCTCTCCCCTTTAACCTCTCATCTCATCTCTCTGTCTCCCCCCTCTTCTCCCCCTCACTCCCTCCCCTTCCCTACCTCCCCCCTCCCCCTTAACCTTCCCCTTTCTCTCTCTCCCCATTTAACCTCCCCCTTCCACCGTTTCCCCCCTTCTTTCCCCCCTCACACCCGCCTCCTCCTTGTTCTCTCTCCCCCCTGTCTCTGTAGACGAGTGGTGAGAAGGTGAGTAAGCTGAGCCTGGTGGACCTGGCTGGCAGTGAGAGAGCTGCTAAGACTGGAGCTACCGGAGAGAGGATGAAGGAGGGCAGCAACATCAACAAGTACGTCACTGAAAACACACACACAGGCGCATGCAAGTATGCTTACACACACACACACACACACACACACACAGCTCCAAGTTGTTCTAGTTTTAGCTTCAAGTTCCCAAATGAAAGAAAGATTCACACTTCCACTCAGAAAACATGCCACCGCTTATGATAGCGGGCCGGTGTGTGTTACAATATTTTACCTGACGGAGGGTGTGTTCTCTGTGTGTCTCTGCAGGTCTCTGACCACTCTAGGCCTGGTCATATCTGCTCTGGCAGAACAGGGATGTGGGAAGAACAAGACCAAGTTTGTCCCCTACAGAGACTCTGTACTAACATGGCTGCTTAAGGTAAGACGCACACACACATCTTTTTCTCCTCTTAATAGAACTTCTCTCGTCCTACTTTCACTCTCTCGCTCCCATATCTTTGTTGTTTCCTTTAGTTATTTGAACACATATTAAGATTTGGTCCCGACAACCCTTTGTCTTTCTCTTTCATTCTCCCTCTCTTACCAACACTCATTTCTCCCCCTCCCACCCGTCACCAGGACAGCCTGGGCGGCAACAGCCGCACGGCCATGGTGGCCACGGTGAGCCCGGCGGCCGACAACTACGACGAGACGCTGTCGACGCTGCGCTACGCCGACCGGGCCAAGAGCATCGTCAACCACGCCGTCGTCAACGAAGACCCCAATGCACGCATCATCAGGGAGCTCCGCGAGGAGGTGGAGAAACTACGGGACCAGCTGACACAGGCAGAGGTGAGGGGTGGAGGGTGGAGGGGGAGAGAGAAGGAAAAAGGGATGGAGAGGAGGAAAGAGGGAGAGAGAATGGGGGGGGGGGGTATCAACTGACACAGGCGAAGGTAAGGAGCGATGGGAGAAGAGAGCCCACACCAGCTGGCAAAACTGGTTGCGTTCTGGTTGTATAAGGAATTGTTTATTTTTTATTAGTGCATCCAGAAAACGACTGCTTCATCAGGTGTAGCAGAGACCAGTTAGTTGTAATTTGGTTACATGAAGACTTTTCAACCGGAACATCCGTTTACAAATGACATCAACTACCACATCTTGTCTGCTGGGAGACAGGGAAGGGAGACAAATAACAAAAGTAAGAGAGTTGATTTGTCTTGTCTCCTGTCCAGTCTATGAAGGCCCCGGAGCTGAAGGAAAGGCTGGAGGAGTCTGAGAAACTCATCCAAGAGATGACAGTCACCTGGGAGGAGAAGCTACGCAAGACGGAGGAGATCGCACAGGTACACACACTAGGTCACGAAACAGAAAAAAATGCTCTGAAACAGGTACTTTCTAAAATTGTCCAATAAGACACGTATTTTTATTATTGATTTTTTTCACACCATTTTGAAATGCGCCCTTATTAAAACAACCAATCTGAATGTATGGTTTCCCTGTGTTGTGTGTCTTGTAGGAGCGTCAGAAACAGTTGGAATCCTTGGGCATCTCTCTCCAGTCGTCTGGCATCAGAGTGGGAGAAGACAAGTGTTTTCTAGTCAACCTCAATGCTGACCCCGCTCTCAATGAGCTGTTGGTCTACTACCTGAAGGTACACACACACTAGTGGTGCACGGGTCAGCTGTTTGTTCACCCGCAATTCCAATAACCCATCCACAACCGCACGACTATATGTGATAGTGAGAATCTGAGGCCCGCACCCGACCCTAACCCGCTAATATAGAAAATGCGCTGTAGGCTACAGTCAGAGACGGCGTAAGGATTTTTTGACTGGGGGTGCAGGATTTCTTTGGCCTGATTTTAGATATATTTCTGCTTATTTCCGACATTTTGGGAGGCTATTTGTTAGTCAACTTGTCTATAATTAGATACATGCAGCTTCTCTTCTGTCATTATGTTGCCCTAGAAGACTAAATACACCCTTGCTCACCAGAATGTCATAAATGAATGCTTCAGTCTAGTTGACAAAATGAAAATGAAAGCTGAGAAAACGACCCGTCGGCTTGGATGAATATTTGATGTGGTTGAAATGCTATCAGCTTTTATGATGCTAATAAAGACAGCACCTCTACAGACGGTATATAACTTATATATTTATGGATATTATAAGGTATTGTATTCTCTTTATTCAACCTGCCTGCCACCCACCCGCCTTTGATCCACACAATATTTCATGACCCTAAACCCGCCCACCCCGCTAATATAACCGCGGGGACTGCGGGTCAGGAGTCAACCTGCCATTCACTAACACACACACACACACACACACACACACACACACACACACACACACACACACACACACCCCATTGTAACATGGTATTGTTGTGTACTGTAGGAGCACACTAAGGTTGGTTCCGCAGACTCCCAGGATATCCAGCTGTGTGGGATGGGCATCCAGGCTGAACACTGCATCATAAACATCACAGCTGACCAAAGGGTGGTCCTCACTCCCCACAGGAACTCACGGTACGTATAGAACACTCCTCTTCATCTCTACCATCATCCTCCTCATCAGTATAATCCACAACGGGGCAAACCTGGATGAGGTGACGCCTTTCCACAACCAAAATCTGGTTTTAAAAATGTCATTGTTACCAATTTTGCCCGCTGGCACCGGCTCACACCGCAGAAAATGTCACGGTACACCAGCAGTCATTATAGTCATCATAATTTCAACGCACATCATCGAAATCGGCATTCTTGACATCATCATTATTGCGACACATCTCTAGCAAGAGATTCGGTCTCGAGTCACATGACTTGGACTCGAGTCTGACTTGAGTCTCAAATTTGACTTGACTCAGCTTGTTAGAAAATTAAATAACTTAAGATTTGACTTCGACTTGGAACCTCAAGACTCGGGACTCGACTTGATGACTTGAAATTATCTGGGCAGGTTTTGTAACGTTTTGTCGCTCATTTTGTCGCTCCGAGTCTCAGTGGTTTAGGCTACTCTCCGCGCAGCCAGAGACTGTATCGCACTTGCAAAAAAAAACAGATTGGCTAGTGAAACGCACACTCGGCTCTGATTGGACCAGCAAACTGTCAATGAACAGTTGCTTTGCTTATTAGATCTGGTCACTTACATAGGCCTATGGCATTGCACCAAATGTTGTTTCAAAACACGTGTTTCAGAACCAATAAATTGCGAAACTTGACTGTTGACCAGTCATCAGCATTGGCGCGCAAAGGCGGACTCACAAATCCAGATTAGTGACCAGAAAGAGCTAGTTTAATTTTCTCCGGTTTTGCCTGGCAGAAACAAAGTAGCCTGCCTACCTACGTTAATATTATCCATATAAAATACGGTTTAGCAATCTGCTATGGACACAGCTTTGCCAGAACAATAGGCTACCTGTTGATTTCATTGATCATTTTCATATTTCAGATAGGCCTAGTTTGCGTGGGTTATAATTCCATACCTCAATGGTGGTACTGGCTATATATCTAAAGATAGCTGTAACATCACACTACCTTCAATACTTAGCTATGAGATGAAGATGTAACATTTTCTGGCAAATGAATGACAGGGTTTGTTAGTAAGAAAAAAGCTACAGATAGATCATGCTTTCCATCCGATCCTGCAACCTCCACTGCACACAGGTAGGCCGTATGATCCTGCTTGGTCTGGACTCCAGAGAAGTGACAATGTGACATGATATCCCTAGTTGATATTGACTACTAACATGAATGACTTTCAGCTCAAAATGCAGTTGTAAAACACAGTTTATTTCTGTATCTTGTGTTTTGAAAATGCATCACCGTTTATGGCTGTAATGACAGGCTACATTTGCGCTGCGATTGTGCGTGCGTGTTCACCCTGTGCGGGTGCGTGCGTGGGGGTCGCAAGCTTTGAACCACTCCTTTTGGGGGGGGGGTCGCAGGTCAAAAAGTTTGAGAATCATTAAGCTAGCGAATAGAGTGCTGATTTGCTGTACAGCTAGCTATAGGATCGGGTGCAGTGCAAACGTCAAATTGTAGGGGGAGAGGATTGCCATAAATAAATATGCAGCTCCAAAAATTGTTTGGTGATCAATAATATTAACTGTTTACTTTGCAAGCTCACCAGCAATGGGGCATCAATCAACAATTACTAGCATAGGCCTACTGGTCTTTTGGTATCCCAGAATTGCTTACAATTGATAAAGGTACCTAAAGTATCAAAATCCTGAGACATCCCAGATAGAACCTTATGGCTCTGAAATGTCAATCTGGATTTAGCCATAAGGTTCTATCTGGCACTGCTGAATTATACAATGTTCCGTTTTTAAGAAGACTAGCTATTTTACCAGGATAGTCAGAACACATCATCAAATACATGAAGAAATGTATTATGCTCATCAGACGAATGATTGTCATCACTGAACAACGATGTGACAACATCATTTACTTTAAGATTATTGCTGGCTAGACTAGCTAGACCATACTTATTGGTCTGTCTGTATTTGTTCAGGCTTGTGATTGGATTGCAGATAGAACCTTAGTGCCAAGTTCAAATGGTTTTATGCAGATAGAACTTTCTAGTTTTTCTTTTTTTTATATACATAAAATGTACTTTTTCAAAAATCTAACTTCACAGACATACGAATAACCATCTAAAGATCTATTATATGTGACTAACTCATTTTTGACAAAAATGTCAGATGGAACCTTTAATAGTCCCAACGTCTCGATTTGTAGTTAAACAAGACATTGCATGTATAGATTTTTTTTTACTTGACTTGAAAAAAACTTGTGATTCGACTTGCTCTTAGAATGCACAACTTGGACTTGACTCGAGACTGGAGACTCGACCCGTTCTACTTGTGACTCGACTTGAGACCTTGAGACTTGCTTGTGACTCAAATAATAGTGACTTGGTCCCACCTCTGTCTCTAGCCTCTAGTCACCCCTCTATGACTCTCACACACACACACACACACACACACCTCTAGACTCAAGTCTGATCTCCTGCTTTCAGATGATGGTGATGTCATGTTGCCTCAAGGCCCCTTAAGAATTGAAAGAACTAACTGGATCATTCATTCATTTTTATTAGATTTTTCTTTAGCCAGGATAGTCCACTCCAGTAACAATTGGCAATGTTTTCCAGGGAGTCACTTGGTTCCATATAATCAATAAAAACAAACATCATAATAGTAAAGATGTTGTTATGCATTTATGTTGTTTTTGCAGAATGTGTCTTATGTCATGGTTACACAATGTTTTTATTATGCTGAACTTAAGTTGTTGTTACATTACAGAACATGTGTGAACGGCTCTCCTTGCACCAGCCCGCAGCAGCTCCACCACGGAGACCGCATCCTGTGGGGCAACAACCACTTCTTCAGGTCTGTATCTGTCTGTCTGCGTCTGTCTGTTTGTGCTCCAACAGTTCTGACAATACTGTGAAATCTCGTTCAACTACTGGTCCTCGTTTGGAAAGAGTAGTACTGAACCCATTCCCTTTCTCTTTCCTCCCATCCCTCTCTTCCCCTCCTCTCTCCCCCACAGGATCAACTTGCCTAAGCGACGGTCGCGGGGTGGCGGTGAGGAAGAGGAGGGTGAGGGGGGCCTGATGAAGAACAGTAGCAGTAGTGAACAGCTGGATGGGGACGGAGACACCAACAGTGAGGTGTCCTCCGAGGTCTCCTTCTCCTACGAGTTCGCCCAGACAGAGGTCATGATGAAGGCCCTGGGCAACAATGGTGAGGGCACACACACACACACACAGGTCCTTGTAAACAACGATGAGAATGGAGGGATGTGTATGAAGGAGAGGGATGGAGGGAAAGGAGGAAGGGGGAAGGAACATAAACACCTTCAGAAACAAATGTGTCGATAATCATCGATTGACTACGCAACTGCTGTCTGTCACACTGCAATCACGATTGGTTGCTCATCCGAAACCCCCGTCCCTGATTGGCTCTCGCCCCTGTCCGTCACCTTCAGACCCCATGCAGGCGGTGCTCCAGTCCCTAGAGAGGCAGCACGAGGAGGAGAAGCGCTCGGCGCTGGAGAGACAGAGGCTGATGTACGAACAGGAGCTGCAACAGCTGAGGAGACGGCTGCACCCGGACAGACAGTCTGTAGGGCAGACTGGCACGGCCCCCAGCCAATCACAGGGCCAGGCCGACAGGCCGGGACAGCCCCACTACCGCAGCCTGGAGAGACTCAGCATGGGAGGCATGTCCAACTCACCTAGTGCACAGAGCAGGCTGAGGCAGTGGAGCGAGGAGAGGTGAGTGGTGGGGGAGGGAGGGTGGGTGGGGATGTCTGTAAATGAGTTATATTGTCAGTGATATTGACAGTAGTGATGATGGTCTCCATTCTGTAGAGGTAGTGTTGACACGTGTGTGTGATTAAATATGATGATGATGATGCTCTTTCTCTCACTCTCGCTCTCTCCCCCCACCCCCTCAGAGAGGCAGTGTTGACCCGGAGCCTACGTAAACTGAGGGAGCAGATAGTGAGAGCTAACCTGCTGGTGCAGGAGGCTGGCTTCATAGCAGAGGAGCTGGACAAACGCACAGAGTACAGAGTCACCTTGCAGATACCTGCTGCTAACCTCAACGCCAACCGCAAGGTACACACGCACGAGCATTAACACACTCACCTGGTGCTGTGTACATAAACACACACCTAACCCCCAGCCCCCTGGCTGTTTCTCCCTCCTCATAGCGTGATGCAGTGCTGAGTGAGCCTGCGGTGCAGGTGAGGCGTAAGGGGAAAGGGAAACAGATCTGGGCGCTGGAGAAGATGGAGAACAGAATGGTGGACATGAGAGAACTCTACCAGGAGTGGAAGGACTACGACGACAACAACCCTGTGAGTTCTAACGACCTGTGTGTAGGTGTGTGAGGGTGTGTGTGTGTGTACGTGGTAAACCTTTAAGCCAGGTCAGTGTTGATGGAGTGTGTGGCGGGGAGAGAACTTGGACTACAATGAAGGCGAACCCTGAGAGACAAATCATGGTTTTTGCGTGATATCCAAATGGAGTGCATTTAGTAGTCCTCTTTTTTTCTAGTCCATTCAGATGTACGCAAATGCAATGTAAAGTGGAAGGGCTCCATCGCTCATTTCTCTCTCGCTCTGTCATCTGCAGGTGATGCGTTCTTACTTTAAGCGTGCCGACCCGTTCTTTGACGAGCAGGAGAATCACAGTCTGATAGGCGTGGCCAACGTCTTCCTGTCCTGTCTGTTCTACGACGTCAAGCTGCAGTATGCAGTACCCATCATCAACCAGAAGGGGGAGGTAAAGAGAGGCTTCAAGTGCTACATAACAGGGTCGTGTTCATTCGGCATTGTGTAGCGAAGCGTTTTTGCAATGGAATTAGAAAACAAGCGTTTCTCATTGGACAAGTCAGTTTTATTCCGTTATCGCCGAATTAATATGACCCTGTTTCTCAACCAGTGATGTCCAACTCTTGTGCTCCAGCCCAGCAGTAACACACCTGATAAATCAAATAGTCTTCTAGCTTGATGACTGCGCTGAGTCAATTGTTTGAAGGAACAAAGTGTCTTGGTGATGTGCTAAAACGAAAGCCTCATATTGTGGAACAGTGATGATGCAGTACAGAATGCCCCCGTGTTATGAAATGATTTCACCCGTGCCGTTGGTTTTCTTGTAGGTGGTTGGGAGATTACACGTTGAGGTGGTGAGAGTGGCGGGGGGGGTTGATGACAGCATGGCTGGGGGAGAGGATGAGGCCAGCCCTGATGGAGAGGTGCAAGAGAGGAAACTGGTCTGCATGGTGAGTCTATTTCGGATAGGGAGACACTCGTACACACACACAGAAAAGTCCCTTTTTATATGGCTCTTCTGGCTCTATAAAAATGGAAAGCAATATAGTTTACTCATTCTCTCTTAAATCCTATTTAATCCCCCCCCGTTCCTCTCCTCCAGATCAAGATCCTGCAGGCGACAGGTCTCCCCCAGTACCTGTCCAACTTTGTGTTCTGCCAGTACTCGTTCTGGGACCAGGCGGAGCCCGTCATCGTGGCCCCAGAGGTGGACCCCTCCGCCTCGTCCCCCAGCAGCAAGGAACCGCACTGCATGGTGGTTTTCGACAGCTGCAAGGTATGACATTCAATTCAATGAAAAGTACTTGTATTGCCAAAGCAACAATGTTGAACAGTCCAACAGGACATAAGACATTTACATTTCAGTCATGTTGCAGATAGCGTATGTAGCTCAGGATGAATCAGGTAGCCTGGTTAAACTAGTGGTGAGTGCAGTGTTCAGTCTGGATTAACCAGGACCCTTCCTATCTCCTTACAGCATTTGTATTGTTCCGCTCTAGTGTGTTAATGTAATGCTAATTCACCTCTGTTCTTTCGGTGGTGGTCTATGCTATTATTTCTGCCCTTTCCAATGCTGTTTTTCTTTCTCTCTGTCTCTCTTTCTCTCCCTCTCTCCCTCTCAATAGGAGATAGGTGTGGCGGTAACAGAGGAGTTTATAGAGTATCTGAATGAGGGGGCAGTGGCCATCGAGGTGTACGGACACAGACAGGCAGACTCCGGCAGGAACCCTGCCCTCTGGGACCTCAGTATTATACAGGCCAAGACACGCACACTACGGGACAGGTACACACACACACTCATGGACAGGTACACACACACTACGGGACAGGTACACACACACACTCATGGACAGGTACACACACACTACGGGACAGGTACACACACACTCATGGACAGGTACACACACACTCATGGACAGGTACACACACACTACGGGACAGATACACACACCCAAGGTACGGGTATATGGTACACTGTACGGGTCAGCTATACACACACACACACACACTACAGGACAGGTACACAGTACAGACACACTAAACACACACACACACACACACACGCTCATACAGAGTGATACAGGTTCCATTTCTACATAAAAGCAACCTTCTAAATGACATCATGACCTGTGTATGTGTCTCCACCTGCAGGTGGAGTGAGGTAACGCGTCGTCTGGAGATGTGTATCCAGGTGTTGGAGATCAACGAGAACGGGGACTTCATGCCTGTAGAGGTCATACCTGCCAGAGATGTACGCACCGGGGGCATATTCCAACTACGACAGGTAAGTGTTACCTGTGTGTGTGTGTTTGATTTTTTTCCATTTTCTCCTGCCAATGTAATGCTGTAATTTAGTTTATATCTATTCAGGATTTTTTCTTGTCATTGCAATTTTAAGTAAATACATATTTTTCCCTGCTTAATCAGCAATTCCAAGTTGTTCTTATCTCAGAGAATAGCATTTCATACAGTGCCTTCAAAGTATTCACACCCCTAGACTTCATCCAAATGTTGTTGTGTTATAGCCTGAATTTAAAATGGATTCAATTGAGATTTTTGGTCACTGGCCTACCCCTTAATGTCAAAGTGGAATTATGTTTTTCAATTTTTTTTCATATTAATTAAAAATTAAAAGCTGAAATGTCTTGAGTCAATAAGTATTCAACCCCTTTGTTATGGCAAGCCTAAATAAGTTCAGTAGTAAATATTTGCTTATCAAGTCAAATAATAAATTGCAAAAAACACTATTATTGCACTCTGTGTGTAATAATAGTGTTTAACATGATTTTTGAATGACTACCTCATCTCTGTACCCCACATATACAATTATCTATAAGGTCCCTCAGTTGAACAGTGAATTTCAAACACAGATTCAACCACAAAGACCAGGGAGGTTTTCCAATGCCTTGCAAAGAAGTTCACCTATTGGTAAAGATAAAAAAAAAATCTGACATTGAATATCCCTTTGAACATGGTGAAGTTATTAATTACACTTTGGGATGGTGTATCTATACACCCAGTCACTACAAAGATACAGGCGTCCTTCCTAACTCCATTGCTGGAGAGGAAGGAAACCACTCAGGGATGGATTTCACCATGAGTCCAATGGTGACGTTAAAACAGTTAGTTTTATGGCTGTGATAAGAGAAAACTGAGGATGGATCAACAATATTGTAGTTACTCCACAATACTAACCTAATTGACAGAGTGAAAAGAAGGAAGCCTGTACAGAATACAAATATTCCAAAACATGCATCATGTTTGCAACAAGGCACTAAAGTAATACTGCAAAAAAAAATTGCAAAGCAATTCACTTTTTGTCCTGAATACAAAGTGTTATGTTTGGGGCAAATCCAATACAACACATTACTGAGTACCATTCTCCATATTTTCAAGCATAGTGGTGGCTGCATCATGTTATGGGTATGCTTGTAATCATTAAGAATTTTTCAGGATTAAAAAGAAACGGAATGGAGCTAAGCACAGGCCAAATCCTAGAGGAAATCCTGGTTCAGTCTGCTTTACACCAGACACTGAAAGATGAATTCACCTTTCAGCAGGACAATAACCTAAAACACAAGGCTAAATCTACACTGGAGTTGCTTACCAAGAAGACAGTGAATGTTCCTGACTGACCGAGTTAAAGTTTTGACTTAAATCTACTTGAAAATATATGGCAAGACCTGGAAATGGTTGTCTAGCAATGATCAACAACCAATTTGACAGAGCTTGAAGAATTTTGAAAAGAATAATGGGCAAATGTTGCACAATCCACATGTGGAAAGCTCTTGGAGACTTACCCAGAAAGACTCACAGCTGTAATCGCTGCCAAAGGTGCTTCTACAAAGTATTGACTCAGGGGTGTGAATACTGAATGTAAATGAGATATTTCAGCATTTCATCTTCAATAAATTTGCTAACATTTTTGAAAACACATTGTTATCATGTGTAGATGGGTGAGAAAATAATCTATTTAATCCATTTTGAATTCAGGCTGTAACAACAAACTGTAGAATAAGTCAAAGGGTATGCATACTTTCTGAAGGCACTGTACATCTATCATTTGAAATGAACAAGCAACTTTCTATATTGTGTTGATGCCATGTGTGTCCCTCGGGGCCAGTCCAAAAGCATGTCATGGAAAAGGTCTTACCAAGAAAAACGTCCAAAAGGACTAATTCGAGGTCGAAAGGAGCTCACTTTAATCCATTGTACAGGATGCGAACAGGTGACTGACGTTCAGAACTCTTCTTCATTACCTCTATCCCTCTCCTTCACCCCCACCCGCAGGGCCAGTCAAGGCGTCTGCAGGTGGAGGTGAGGTCCGTGCAGGACAGCGGCACCATGCCCCTGATAGCTGAGGTGCTGTTGGCCGTGTCCGTGGGCTGTGTGGAGATCAGACAGACATGCCAGGCCAAGGCCAACAACGAACCCATACAGGTAACACACATACATTACTATACAGGAAGAAAGAAATGGCTGCCATTTACGAAAGTGTTTTGGACTAATACTATTGTGTATTTTGTTGTTTGTCTCACAGGTGGAGGGTGATGAGATGGACAGCTATCAGGTAAATAACATTTAGATTATCTCTACTGAGAGACAGATAGTGGTAAGACTCAATGATTGCTTCTGGCGCTATATCTGATTGGTTGGTGTGTGTTCTGTCCAATAGGAGCGTGATCTGGAGCGTCTGCGTCACCAGTGGCTGACGGCTCTCACCAAGCGACAAGAGTACCTGGACCAACACCTCCAGACCCTGGTCAGCAAGCCAGGTAACACACACACACAACAGTCAATGTGTAGTGGAGGAAGTACTGTATAAGTTTGGGCGGCAGGTCAAAGGGCACGGGAAATGAGGTAGGGGAAGTGGTGGCAGGAATCACATTCCTCTGATTGCCTACACATCTGTGTAAAACATCTGTGTGGAGTTGAGGAAGAAAGACATTGACATTGTTGTGCTCCCTCTACAGAGAAGACAGAGGAGGACGTGGAGAGGGAGGCCCAGCTTTTGGAATGGCGTCTGACTCTGACCGAGGAGAGGAACGCGGTCATGGTGCCTTCAGCTGGCAGCGGCATCCCAGGAGCTCCCGCAGAGTGGTGAGAGAGACAGGGAATGTGCGTGTGTGCGTGTTTGCAAGCGATTTGGATCTAGATGGAGATGTAAAAGGATCAAACCGTTTTCCTATGGGAAATGTCCATATTATTCAACAAGTGTCTTTGTTTAATGTTTCTTTGTTTCTCCAGGGTCCCCCTACCTGGAATGGAGACCCATACCCCTGTGCTTTTCCTGGACCTTAGTGGTAAGTTCTTTCTCTACTCTCTTCTTTTCTTCGTTCTCTCTTTTCTGACTGTTCTAGAGTGACATTACGTCAATCATTGAATCGTCACTTTCATTCATCTAGTAGTGAATGTCTTTCTCTTATCCTCTCTCTCTCTCTCTCCCTCTCCAGCGGATGACTTCAGTTCCCAGGACGCGTTGGAGGTCCCGGAGGTGGGTGGTTGGGACGCCACTCTGAGCGGAGAGGACGAGGACGACTTCTTCGACCTGCAGATTGTCAAACACTACGATGGAGAGGTAGGCACCGGGTCCTATTCATTAGGGCTCACCGTAGGAAAAACGTTTTACAACGGAAAACCAAAACTAGCGTTTCTCATTGGGCAAGTCCAAGTAGTCCCTCTCCGTTTCAGTCGGCTCTCTTCCATATGATCCCTAATGAACACAACCCTGCTCCTCCCCATCCCCTCTCCACTAGGTAAAAGCTGAGGCGTCATGGGACTCCACAGTGCATGAGTGTCCTCAGCTGAGCCGCGGCGGAGCGTGCCCAGAGCAGAGGGTGTATCTGACGGTACGCTGCGTGGTGCAGCTCAGCCACCCGGCAGACATGCAGCTGGTGCTGAGGAAACGGATCTGCGTCAACCTGAACCCGGGAAGACAGGGCTTCGCCCAGAACCTCCTGAAGAGGATGTCCACGCGCTCCACCATCTCCGGCTGTGGGGTCACCTTCGAGGTGGTCTCCAACATCCCCGGGGTAAGCCATACAGGAGGGACACAGGAAATGTTATGATTTATAATCAGTTACCATGGCTCTTTTTTGTAGTAACTTACTACAATCACTATAGCTCTCAGTTGTCTAAAAGTCTGTCCTCTCCTTCATTGCACAGAAGTAGTGTATTTTAATAAAGTATAATAATATAATATGCCATTTAGCAGACACTTTTGTCCGAAGCGTCTTAGTCACGTGTGCATATTTCTTACGAATGGGTGGTCCCGGGAATCGAACCCACAACCCTGGTGTTGCAAGCGCCATGCTCTACCAACTGAGCCGACCAGTGCCAATGAAGGGGAGGAGATATTTTAGCTTTTTGGCAGCTCTACTAACTCTCCCGTCTCCCTCAGGATGCCCAGGGTTCAGAGGACAGGGAGATGTTGGCTCGTCTAGCTGCCAGCGCCGAGAACCCCAAGTCGGCCGACAACGAGGCGGCCATCGAGAAATACCTCCGCAGTGTCCTGGCCGTAGAGAACATCCTCACTCTGGACCGCCTACGACAGGTCACTACACACTTAGCACTTGGGATGGACTGTGTTCAATGTCTGTGTTGAGTTAGACATGTTTTCAGTGCTTATAAGTTTAACCTGCTAAATAGTTGCATTTGTACATTTTGAGTACTTGTATTCAATTATTAGTAAACCAATAGAAACCTTTAATCGAGTACTCGAGTACTCGTGCCTTTTCCCACTACACACTAGGACCCTCTACATGCTTAACACTTAACATTTGTATTGGTCCATCGCTGCACAATTCAGTACTGTTGCTTCTATTGCCTGTTCCTGGTTTTGACTGTGTTTTATTGTGTGTGTGTGTAGGAGGTGGCAGTGAAGGAGCACCTGGCAGGCAAAGGGAAGGGCAACAGACGCAGTCTCAGCTCCCCCAGTGTACACAGGGTAAATGGCACATTCTCTCTACAAAAGTCATGTCTGTTGGGGTACTGGGTCCTTGCTATATTGATTTATTTAATAGGTTTAGGCAGCAGAGGTCATGACATTTCTTTTTTTCTCTCTCTCCCTTTTTCTCTTTCTCTTCTTCAGCTCTCTGGCAGCAGACAGGAGCTGTCTTCTACCTGCAATCTGGATGACAACAAGGTGATAATACAACCCTGTTGAAGCTATACAACTGTTAGTGTTCAAACTGAACAACTCCAGAGCCCAAAGTACATGAATCAATCCTCACATCTTTTAATTCTCTCTCTCTCTCTGCTGTTCTTTCCTCTCTTCTGTCCTCCAGAGTCGCTGGGAGAGCCAGCAGGACATCTTCATCACCTCGCCCCAGTTCAGCCGGACTCTGCCTCGCCCCTCGCCCTCCTCCTCCCCCCCCACCATGCCCCCCCAGAACCAGAGCCAGGACCCAGAGCAAGGTAAGGCACTGACTCCTCCCTCTACACTACTACTCCCCCCCCCCCCCCCCCCCCCCTCCACTCTCTACCTTTCTCCCCCTGAAACTGCTCTGCTAACTGGCTGACTCTACCTCAGTCTTGAACTTCACTCTCTCTCTTTTTCTCTCTTCTCCTGTCATCCTTGTATTTTCTGTGCAGTAGACCTCTGGTGTGATTCAGTCTGTCTGTCTGTCCTATCTACTAGGGTTGTATCTTATGTTTAAACTGTGTTTTAATTCTGTTTGTGTGTTCGTGCCAGGGTTTCCGTGAATCGGTAATTGGGGGGGAGAGTATTTCTGTCTAATAAAGCCCTTTTGTGGGTAAAAACTCATTCTGATTGGCTGGGCCTGGCTCCCTAGCAGAGTATGTGAGCGGAGCGTGCCCAATTTGACTGGAGTGCGGAGCTAGATTTCCAAAGGCTGGAGTGTCGGCCTTCTACTCGCCTGCTCCAGTAGCGCTCCAGTAGCGCTCACGTCACGAGCTCAGGGCATGCCTGGCCCAGCATGCATTTGTAGTCTACTTGTGTGCTGCTATAGTCCCTTGCTTTAGCTACTGTCATGGAGTTCACTAAATATTTTTTATAAAGAAACTGATAGAACACACAGGTGCTAAATCAAGGTGACTTACAAAGATGAGGACCAAGAATGAGAGAGGGAGTGTGGTGATGTAATGTCCACAACTAAAGAATCATTGTGGAATCTGAAACGTATCCCGAAAGCATGATGGTGTACTTACTACATGCACATGCTAACAGAAAGGAACGAGGTGGGTAGATAACTAAGCGTGTATTTGTAGCAAAGTATTTATGAACTAAAAATCAGATCTCTTAAACGTTGCGTTCATTTTCGTTCTATTATCTATACAATAGGCCATAAATGATTTTGGCCCAATAGGCCTGGTAGATTCCCCTGTTCAAGGAGCTTTCCGTTTTGATTGGGTTATTTTGCCTAAAAACCTTTAGGCCTACCTATAGAAAAACTCTGCATCTCTGCCCAGCCTGGCAAGAATGGCCAAAGGGTGTTTAGCGTCCCCAGTGGCTCTGCAAGTGTGGAGAAGATATTCTCTGCTGCTGGCCTGCTCTCCAGGCACCATCGCATGAGCCTGAAGCCACAGACTGGCCAAATTCATGTTTCTAAAAATGAATTCAAAGGCACTAATAAGTCATTTTTCGTTTAATTTGTATTTACTTCTAAGTAAGTCATAGCCTGTATGCGCAATTTATAGACTATAATGATTTAATACAACTAAATGTTGTCTATATGCTGAGAGCTTTACGTCCCTACCAGCCTGTTGTGTCACACTCACAAATGCTTCACAATGTATTGCTTTGTAGGCTATAGCCTTGAAATAATTGAAATAGTAGCCTAAATAATTCATTTTCGTTCCTTCTTAGGCTCCCTGTCTGGCACCTGACCTATTTAGAGTGTTTATATACTGTTTAATATGACATGTAGCCTATTTGAAATAATGTGTCTTACATTCACCTTTTTTATGTTTATTCAAATACTTTTCATTCAAATCCATATGGTTTGGTTTCAATACTTCAAAACCAAATGGTAGGTCCAGGTTGTCACAAAAATAGATGGGTGTTGGTTAAATTGTGATTTTAATGAATGGAGCGAATTTGGAGCAGAATTTTTTCCCCCTGTGAGCGTGGAGTGGTTTTTAGCGGAGCAGTTGGACCGGAGCGCTCCATGAGCGCTAAGAAGGATTTCCAACTGCTCAACTCCGCTCACATGCTCTGCTCCCCAGTGGGTGGGCCTGGCTCCCAAGTGGGTGGGCCTATGCCCTCCCAGACCCACCCATGGCTGCTCCCCTGCCCAGTCATGTGAAATCCATAGATTAGGGCCTAATTTATTTATTTCAATTGACTGATTTCCCTATATGAACTGAAATTGTTGCATGTTGCGTTTATATATTTTTTCAGTATAGTTAACTACCTGCCCTAATGGGTTACGCACCCAATGCATATACAGTGGGGAGAACCAAGTATTTGATACACTGCCGATTTTGCAGGTTTTCCTACTTACAAAGCATTTAGAGGTCAGTAATTTTTATCATAGGTACACTTCAAAAATCCAGAAAATCACATTGTATGATTTTTAAGTAATTCATTTGCATTTTATTGCATGACATAAGTATTTGATCACCTACCAACCAGTAAGAATTCCGGCTCTCACAGACCTGTTAGTTTTTCTTTAAGAAGCCCTCCTGTTCTCCACTCATTACCTGTATTAGCTGCACCTGTTTGAACTCGTTACCTGTATAAACAGACACCTGTCCACACACTCAATCAAACAGACTCCAACCTCTCCACAATGGCCAAGACCAGAGAGCTGTGTAAGGACATCAGGGATAAAATTGTAGACCTGCACAAGGCTGGGATGGGCTACAGGACAATAGGCAAGCAGCTTGGTGAGAAGGCAACAACTGTTGGCGCAATTATTAGAAAATTGAAGAAGTTCAAGATGACGGTCAATGTGATTTTCTGGATTTTTGTTTTAGATTCCGTCTCTCACAGTTGAAGTGTACCTATGATAAAAATGACAGACCTCTACATGCTTTGTAAGTAGGAAAACCTGCAAAAACGGCAGTGTATCAAATACTTGTTCTCCCCACTGTAGGTCCGATAGATTTCTCAAATGGCCGGTCAATTTAAATCTTCCCGGTCATGTTGTCTGGCGCCACATTTTCCTAACGGAAACCCTGGTGTGTGCGTGTACCTGTGTTACATACAGTAGTAACATTTCCTGTGGTTTTTTTCTTTGTTTGATTTCACTCTCTCAGCGATGTCATTTTAATGGATGTATGGCCAATGATAATTAATCATTCAGATTAATTTGCAATCTTCATGATTATAATCCAGAGATTATAATATGTTATTACATGGTAAAATCATATTTTTATTTTCAGTTATTTTAATCAATTCTTTGTCTTGTCTCTCTGACCTGGTCCAGCCATGTTTTATTTTTGGGGGTCATTTCCTGGGCTTACTTTTCAACTTCCTGTCTTAATCTCTCGCACCTCCCCTACCTTCCAAACCTCCTCCTGCACTTCCTCTTTTCCTCCGGTTCCTGCTGCTACTCCCTTTCCTCTCCTCCCCTCTCGTCTTCCTGCACCTCACCCTCTCTTTTCCTCCACCTCCCTCACCGGTTCTCCCCTCAGGTCGTTCAGGGCTTGCTGCCTCTTATCTTTCAGTCAAAGCCCTGATGCCGCAGATGCCCAAACTGCTCAAGTCCCTGTTCCCAGCCCGCGAGGACAAGAAGGAGCCCCTGCGCCCCTCGCCCCACTCCCTACAGGTAGGGATCACACCCCCCCCTGACCTTAGTCCAAAGGTCACTTGGTTACTTATCACCCTGGTCCAGCAACTAAGGCTGAATGGTCATTGGTCTAAATCCTTTTTTATGTTGTAACCCAGGGTTTCACATACTCGGTCCTGTCCTAGACCCCACCCCCCCCCCCCACAGCTGATTAAAATCATCAAAGCTTGATGATGAGTTAGTTATTTGAATCAGCTGTGTGGGGCGGGGGCTAGGATCGAGTTTGGGAAACCCTGTTGTAACCCCACTGAAGCCTTTCCCATTTTCTTGTGATCCACCAAATAAACCGAACCATATTTCTAGCCACAACAGCAATTAATCACTGGGAGCCCAGAGACAATGGATGGTTGATGTTGGTCTATACTCCACTGTAGTTCACGGTCTCCGATATGAGTGCTCTAATCCATGCCTTCTTTTCAGTGTTGCCTATATTTCCTTTTTTTTCTCTCCACGTAATATGACATGATGATTTGCTCAATTCATCCATCAGGCCTTTTACCAGGTGCTACTATCACAATAAGGCATATCATTTTCTGCATTTGAGTGGAGTGGAGGAAAGTGGAGATGGTTTTTAGAGCATTCAGAGGAAGTGTCTAAACTAGTGAATGTTACTCAGCTTCCAACAGAGCAGACAAAACACTCTTGTATTAAAGGTTTTAAGACGAGCTACTCTCAGAAAGACACAGCTCGATACACTGTGCAGCGCTGAAATGATTCCCACCTGCCACTTGTGATTAGAGTTGTTTTCCACAGCGAGAGATGGGCACACCTGGGGTGGTGAGGCTGGGGGTAGAGCGGTCTAGAGCTGTCTAGTGGGATTATGGTCATTATTGCACTGTGATGCAATGGCTTCTAACAGCCATATGCATGTCAGTCTCTCTTGGCTCAAAGTAGAGGAGAGATTGACTGCATCAATTCTTGTTTTTGTGAGAAAAATGATTGTGTTGAAAATACCAAATTGTTGGTATAATCAACTTACATATAGCTCTGACAGTCATACTTACCCCACCAGTCCCCAAATCCAGAACGAATTCAAGGCAACGCACAGTGTTATATAGAGCCATAATCCAGGGTTGTCACCTTGTGGACTGGCTGAGCCACTATGTCAAAATAAAATTGTTTATTTGTTATCATTTAAGGACAGGCACTAATAGAGTTTTTTTTTTTTTGCGCTAGAATGCAGCAAATGGCATTTACATGTCTTCAAAAACGCTAAAATGTAGAAAATAGTAAAAATAAAGAAAAACCCTGGAATGAGTAGGTGTGTCTAAACTTTTGACTGGTACTGTATGTGCAGATATGTGCACCCCGTCATTGCTCTCTCTTGCTCTGCTTTGTGTGTATCTTGCTACCTGTCACTCAAATGGAGAGGGGCTGAATATCATTGGCTGGAACTTGAATTGCTAGGGAGCTCTTTCAAACTAGGGATTTCGTAGCTAATTGAGGTAAAACAGTAATTCTGCTCATAGGTTATGCATGTATGAACTACACATTGACACATCCAGCCCTAAGCGGGAAGTTTGAAAAATACTAGTCGCCAAAGTACCGGAGCATGTCTTTATGGCATATGTACACTATATATACAAAAGTATGTGGACACCCCTTCAAATTAGTGGATTCAGCTATTTCAGCCACACCCGTTGCGGACAGGTTTATAAAATCGAGCACACCGCCATGCAATCTCCATAGACAAACATTGGCAGTAGAATGGCCTTACTGAAGAGCTCAGTGACTTTCAACGTGGCACCATCATAGGATGCCACCATTCCAACAAGTCAGTTCGTCAAATGTCTGCCCTGCTAGAGCTGCCCCGGCCAACTGTAAGTGCTGTTATTGTTTAGTGGAAATGTCTAGGAGCAACGATTGCTCAGCCGCGAAGTGGTAGGCCACACAAGCTCACAGAACACGGGACTGTCGAGTGCTGCAGTGCGTAAAAGCGAGGTCCATACAGAAATGGTTTGTTGAGATCGGTGTGGAAGAATTTGACTGGCCTGCAAGAGCCCTGACCTCAACCCCATCGAACACCTTTGGGGTGAATTGGAACGCCGACTGAGAGCCAGGCCTAATCACCCAACATCAGTGCCCGACCTCACGAATGCTCTTGTGGCTGAATGGAAGCAAGTCCCCGCTGCAATGTTCCAACATCTAGTGGAAAGCCTTTCCAGAAGAATGGAGGCTGTTATAGCAGCAAAGGGGGGACCAACTCCATATTAATGCCCATGATTTTGGAATGAGATTTTTGACGAGCAGGTGTCCCCATACTTTTGGTCATTTAGTGGATATGTAGTAATGTATGTATGCGTGCAAGTCTGCTTGTCTATGTTAATGTTTTTAAATATACACTACTAGTCAAAAGGTTTAGAACACCTACTCATTCAAGGGTTTTTCTTTATTTTTACTATTTTCTACATTGTAGAATAATAGTGAAGACATCAAAACTATGGAATAACACATATGGAATTGTGTAGTAACCAAAAAAGTGTTAAACAAATCCAAATATATTTGAGATTCTTAAAATAGCCACCCTTTGCCTTGATGACAGCTTTGCACACTCTTGGCATTCTCTCAACCAGCTTCACCTGGAATGCTTTTCCAACAGTCTTGAAAGAGTTCCCACATATGCTGAGCAGTTGTTGGCTGCTTTTCCTTCACTCTGCCATCTGACTCTTACACAGCCTGGAGGTGTGTTGGGTTATTGTCCTCTTGAAAAACAAATGATAGTCCCACTAAGCCCAAACCAGATGGAAGGGCGTATCGCTGCAGAATGCTGTGGTAGCCATGCTGGTTAAGTGTGCCTTGAATTCTAAATCAATCACAGACAGTGTCACCAGCAAAGCACCCCCACACAAGAACACCTCCTCCTCCATGCTTTATGGTGGGAACTACACATGCAGAGATCATCCATTCACCCACACCACGTCTCACAAAGCCACGGCAGTTGGAACCAAAAATCTCAAATTTGGACTCCAGACCACAGGACACATTTCCACCGGTCTAATGTCCATTGTTCGTGTTTCTTGGCCCAAGCAGGTCTCTTCTTCTTATTGGTGTCCTTTAGTAGTGGTTTCTTTGCAGCAATTCGACCATGAAGGCCTGATTCACACAGTCCCTTCTGAACAGTTGATGTTGAGATGTGTCTGTTACTTGAACTCTGTGAAGCATTTATTTGGGCTGCAATTTCTGAGGCTGGTAACTCTAATGAACGTATCCTCTGCAGTAAAGGTAGCTCTGGGTCTTCCTTTCCTGTGGAGGTCCTCATGAGAGCCAGTTTCATCATAGCGCTTGATGGTTTTTGCGACTGCACTTGAAGAAACTTTCAAAGTTCTTGAAATGTTCTGTATTGACTGACCTTCATGTCTTAAAGTAATGATGGACTGTCGTTTCTCTTTGCTTATTTGAGCTGTTCTTGCAATAATATGGACTTGGTCTTTTACCAAATAGGGCTATCTTCTGTATACCCCCCCGTACCTTGTCACAACACAACTGATTGGCTCAAACGTCATTCCAGGTGACTATCTCATGAAGCTGGCTGAGAGAAGGATTTGTTTAACACTTTTTTGGATACTACATGATTCCATATGTGTTATTTCATAGTTTTGATGTCTTCACTATTATTCTACAATGTAAAAATTGAGTAGGTGTGTCCAAACTTATGCCTGATACTGTATGTGAATTGTAAAGTATTTTTGTTTGTAATGTCTTTTTCGTTATGTGTCGGACCCCAGGAAGACTAGCTGTCGCTAATGGGGATCCCAATAAAAATCTAAATCTAAGCTTCAATGGAGGGAAAACGTTTAACACAGAAGGCAAACTATTACTCCCTACATCTCTCCAAGAATCTGGTTCTTTCCCCATCTTCTCGAGCTGTCTAGTGTTATAATGGCGCCTCGAAGCATTGCTCTAAGGCAGGGGTGTCAAACTCATTCCATGGGGGGCTTAGTGTGCTGGTTTCTTGGCTTTTCCTTTCAATTAAGACCCTGACAACCATGTAAGGGGAGTTCCTTACTAATCACTGACCTTAATTCATCAATCAAGTACAAGGGAGGAGTGAAAACCCCCAGACACTCGGCCCTCCGTTGAATGAGTAGTGCAGGGTTTCCCAAACTTGGTCCTGCACATTTAGGTTTTTGTCCAGCTGATTCAAATAACCAACTCATCATCAAGCTTTGATTAGTTGAATCAGCTGTGTAGCACTAGGGCAGAAACCAAAACGTGCACCCAGGGGGGGCCCCAGGACAGAGCTATGGAAACCCTGAGGTAGTGGAAGAACATAAAAGCAGTTCGACAGAAAATAATTAAACATATTTTTCCAAGAATGCCTTTTATTTTTTTGGAACCTTGAAGCAATTGTATAAGTGGATGAACAACATGAGCGGTTTACATAGCGAAGTGATTCCTTACATCTCTTGTCAGGAAAATAGTTGATGGGTTGCTTATTTAATACCATTGTTATGTCTATAGCCTATATAGTGAAGTCTAAAGTCGTTGAACACTATTTTGGTTTTGCCCAGCCAAGCTTGCTGTTTAATTTCCATATAGACTAGATGTATTGCTAATGCAAGAAGATTTAGCAATGCCATGGTTCCACTTCTGTCAACGCTGCATTTGTTAGTCACTCTTTAAAGACAGATAACACCACAATGGATTAAAATATTATTCTGTAGGGATTAAAACCATTTTTGTAAAGAGCTGAATATAATCGACTGAGCTTTTTGGCTTTTTATATTAAACTCGTAGTTATGTACAATGTGACAGAATACTGATGTATTTATCTCATTGAACAGTGTTTCTTCTATCCCATTGAACATAATTGTGTTTCTCTCTCTCCCTGGCAGCCTCGTATCATCATGCAGACGACAGGGCCTGAAGACAGCAGGATCCGGATAGAACCGGTATGTTCCAGTCTAGTTGTAGTTAGTTGTTTAGAGATCACTCTAGTTCGAGTTGGAAATTTCCCAATATTCCCCGGTTTTCCAGAAATCCTGGTTGGAAGATTCCTGGAATTACAAGGGAATAAGCAGGAAATCTGGGAATCCCCCAAACAGCATTTCTGGAAGGCCTGGGAATTTTGGGAAAGTTACCGGAATTTAGCAACCCTAGTTAGAGATCAGTTTACAACAACTCTTCAGGCTGAAACAGTCTATTGACCATATAAATATAATTAATTATATTTCTATGGTATTGACTGTAATATGACGCTATGATTGGTAGTAAGCAAGTGGATCTGAGGATCTCATTACGATGATGGTGGTCGGGGTGGTAACGATAATTGTGGTGGTGATAGGCAGGCAGTATGATGTCATGGTTTGCTCCAGTCAGTCTTGAGTTGGGTTGAATAATTCTTAAATCCCTGTCATTGAGGTGTGATTGCCATTGCCGTCAATTCCCTGTAGGTTGCTATGGTAGTGAGGACAGCCCTGATCCCGGCCCTGACCAATGACAGGTGGTCGGAGTCCCCTGATGCCCCTCCTCTTCCTGTTCCGTCCTCCCAGCATGACCCGCATGACTACCCCCTCAGCCCCATCAGCGAGGCCTCCAGCGGCTACTTCTCCACTAGCGTTTCTACGGCAACCTTGTCCGAGGCTTCTGCCGTCGCCAGTGGCGACCACCCCACCACCCCCCCCCTCCGCCCCTCCTCCTCCCTCACCCTCCTAGAGGCAGGGGTGGGGCTAAAGGGGAGTAATGCTCCTGATACTACATTACCCAGAACCCATCCGCAGCAGCGAGCTGACTGGAACGGTGTTACTGCTGCATCTCCTCAGTACGAAAACAAAATGGCCACCACCGGTCCCGGCTCTAACATCAACAGCGTCGCCACGGGCAACAAGCCCTTCTCAGTGCAGAGGGTATGCACGTCGGACCTGAAGTCGTTGCAGCAGTGTGTCCTGGGGGAGGAGGAGGGAGGAAGAGGAGGACAAGGGTGTCTGGAGAGGTTGGAGATCATCCTGGACGATGAGGACGGCGGCTGCGACTTCGTGCTGCCCGATTGGCTGAGAGAGGGGGCGTGCGTGACGGTGGGAGCCAATAAGGGCGGGACGGTGCGCTACGTGGGCAACACAGAGTTCGCAGAGGGCATGTGGGTCGGGGTGGAGCTCGACTCGCCCTCAGGTGTGTGTTTACTGTTCACAAAGGAATCGCATGACTTCACATAATGACACCATAAGCAATGGAATCTAAGGAAGAAAGCAGAAAATGAAAATTTAGAGGACCCTGACCTTGTCCACATACACATGAGAGATTAGAGTAGGCAGTGCTTAGTTTAGGAAATTCAAAGTACTAAACAAACTCTTCCTTGTCTAACTCCCCTCATTCCATCCTCTACCTTCACCTCCCTCCCCTCTCTCTCTCCCTCCCTCCCTCCTTCCCCTCTCTCCCTCCCTCCCTCCTTCCCCTCTCTCCAGGTAAGAATGACGGCTCCGTAGGCGGGCGCTACTACTTCCGCTGTAACCCTGGTTACGGCGTCCTCGTGCGTCCCGACCGAGTGTTCCGACGGGAGCGTTCCACCAAACGGAACCCGGAGAATCGGCGCAGCGGCGAGTTCTGCCAACCCGTTCTACGGGGAGAGTCCACTAACAGGAGAGCGGAGAACCGCAAGTCCTGGAGCAGTTGAACTGGAGAGAAACAGGCCTGGGTGGGAGAGCATAATTCCACACACCACTTTGTCTCCTGGCTTGGATCAACTAGAAAACCCACACACCCTTTTTATCCTGTTTCTAAGCCTCAGTCTCACTCAGACTCCTCTATCTATGCAATACTACTGCATCTAATGTAGAAACAGTCCCTATCCCCTTCCCACCATCCACCCACAGCTTGGCAACACTACTTCAGTACTGTGCCCTCTCCTGGCCAAGCGATGCTAGGCTGGGTTTCTGTAAAGCACTTTGTGACATCTACTGATGTAAAAAGGGCTTTAGAAATACATTTGATTGATTTATACAGGCTGATCCTGTGTTGGCTTGACTGGCCATGCCACTGTCCCACTACAGGGAAACACCCATAGGGATCTGTCTGAATTAATTTCAATAGGGAAAACTTTTACTCAACAAGCCCCTGCTCCTGGTGCGCTGCCTCCCTATCTGGACGCAGCACTTGTGGCACCCCCTGTGGCATGGATTGGGCACAGCACTTGAAGTGTGACTATACAGAGTGCTGCTGTCTGTATGAAGTGACGCACAGAGCGACCAATGGAGACCGTTTCTTCTCGGGGCCAAGGTTCAGGATCCATAGTGATGACTACTTTTTCTGATGTCATCAAACTCTGGTCACCTCGAGAATCCTTCTGAACGAATGAGGCTTTATTCCAACGGACTTGGACTGGACCCCCCCCCCCTTCTTATATCTGTTTCCACATGTGGAGTCATTTATCTGAAATGATCAATTCTTCCAGAATGTGCCTTCATTAGTTTATTTTTCGTTGTAACATATTTCTTAGTGGTTTTATTCAATGCACATTTCGTCCTCTGTTGAGATTTGATGAGAATGCCTTGTGTAAGTGTGAGGTGATCTCAGGGACTGCAGAGTGGACATGGACTTGAAGATGTGTGCGTGTGTTTTAGAAGTTTGGCCCTTAACGGCCAAATTTACCCATGGCAATGTTGTACAGTGGACGAAAATTGATCTGTGTGTGTTTTCGGCTGATCTGAAAGGTGAAGCATCGTTGTTATGATGACGTGGTTTGTGCAACAGTCATTGCCGTTGGTTTTAAATTGTACGTTGAGAAGTCAGTTGAAAGATGGTTCCACTATGAGCAAAATTGGTTAAAAAATATGTATTTTCAACAAAAAAAAGATATGTTTTTCAATCTATTTTCAGCGTCTTGCTCATAGGGAGATTTTGCCCAGTAGAGGTTTATCCCTAGTTTGGTGGTGACTAGTGATCTGTGTTAGCAACATTGGTGTCTATGGTTCTAGAACTGTTTGAGGAAGTAGCAGTGGCATATATGTATGTTGGACTGCTGGTTTTGTGTTAACATTGTGGAACATCATGTAACATGTGGAGCGGAAGTTGGATGGAAGCTGGTCTTTGATTTGTGTTTGGAAAAAAAGATCTCTTCTATGCATGCGTTCACCTGTTATTTTTAGACGGGTGCTCTTAATGTGTTTGAAGATACAGATCTGTAATAGGGTCTGAAATGTACATACTGACCTAATGACATTGGGAGATGAAGGAAATCAAGGATGTGGAAGCATATTTTTTTTATATAGTTTCAGACAAAGTTTTAGGAGCAATTTTGTTTGAATGCAAATTCCAGGTTGAGAGTTGAAGGATGTGTAATGAGGGACACTGGAATTTAAATGTATACGTTGAATTGATCCCTGAAGTTCCTCTGTAGTAAATATCATTTTTATTAGACGTTCCATTTTTAGACAGAAGTGAATTTCATTTCATTAAAATAAACTGTGCGCTCTTACCTAGTGAGCTGAGTCACAAGCTCTGACAAGACTCAATGTGTTTTAAAAGGATAGTTCACCCAAATTACACATTGGTTTCCTTACCCTGTAAGCAGTCTATGGACAAGGCATGACAGCAATCCATGCTTTAATCCCATTCAAGTCATGGGACCGATATTATCATTTTTCGCACGTCCAAATCATCTACATGTCCAGTATCTACAATTGATTGTGAAGCTCAGTCACTTATAAATGTTTTGTACATGATGCACAACCAATGCTCTTATCGGTCCCATGACTTGAATGGGATTAGTGCCACAAATGCTAAAATGTTAGCATGTGGAAACAGTGCCAGGGAAACTAAACCAAAGCATGGATTGCTGTCATACCTTGTCCATAGACTGCTTACAGGGTGAGGAAACCAATGTAATTTTGTAATGACTATACCTTTAACACTAGTCCATTCAGCAAGCATGGAGCGAAGTCACAACATATATGAAGGATCTGAAAGATATGCCCCTTCACCCCAACGCTATGCCATTTATTTAGAGTATTTTATATGATTTAAGAAAGGCCTACATTTGCTATATATATATATATATATAGTTGAGGACCTGTGAGAGGCACCTGTTTCTCAAACTAGACACTCTTGCTCAGTTGTGCACCGGGGCCTCCCACTCCTCTTTCTATTCTGGTTAGAGCGCTGTTCTGTGAAGGGAGTAGTACACAGCGTTGTACGAGATCTTCAGTTTCTTGGCAATTTCTCACATGGAATAGCCTTCATTTCTCAGAACAAGAATAGACTGACGAGTTTCAGAAGAAAGTTATTTGTTTCTGGCCATTTTTAGGCTGTAATCGAACCCACAATTGCTGATGCTCCAGATACTCAACTAGTCTCAAGAAGGCCAGTTTTATTGCTTCTTTAATCAGCACAACAGTTTTCAGCTGTGCTAACATAATTGCAAAAGGGTTTTCTGATGATCAATTATCCTTTTAAAATGATGAACTTGGATTAGCAAACACAACATGCCATTGGAACACAAGACTGATGGTTGCTGATAATGGGCCTCTGTACGCCTATGTAGATATTCCATTCAAAATCTGCCGTTTCCAGCTACAATAGCCATTTACAACATTAACAATTTCTACACTGTATTTCTGATCAATTTGATGTTATATTAATGGACAAAACAATTGCTTTTCTTTCGAAAAACAAGGAAATTTGTAAGTGACCCCACACTTTTGAACGGTAGTGTGTGTGTGTATATATATATATATATATAGCAAATGTAGGCCTTTCTTAAATATATATATAGTATAGTAATGGTTGACATATACCTTTATCGTGAAAAAGTCTAAGCTTTTAAATTGTACTGAAAAAAGTTGTTGATTGCACAAGTAATTCTATGAGGAATGATGCTGCTATAGCAACTGTAATATAACTGTAAATTGATCCAATCATTGGTATTATAGTCCTTGTCGGGAGTTAATCTTGATTATAGTCTTGATCTTTGGCCTTATACACCACTTGATATGGGACAGAGTAAGAAGGAGTTGTCAATGGGCTGATGACTGGCCAGTTGGGAGATATAGTCTAGTAGATGGGATGAGCAAGTGTTTGTTTATTATTGGTCATGGTTGCCTTTTAAGTACTTTTCCCAAGTCACTCAGACCCTTTACGTTGCTGTTAGCGGAGCTAGGGCGTTTTTTAAAAGTTGTTCGTCATGGTTGAGTTGGTGTCGAGCCTTTAACCGAGTGATCATCATTGTGCTAGTAGATGGAATGGAACTGAGTTTCTGAGGGTGTGTGCGTGTGTCGTACATGTGTATTAAATGAAGATTGTGAGAGCAGGTAGGTTGCGTTTAGACAGGTAGTCCAATTCTGATCTTTCTTTCACTAATTGGTCTTTTGACCAATCAGATCAGCTCTGAAAAGAAAAAAGATCAGAATTGGGCTGCCTGTGTAAACGCAGCCATAGTGTATCGGATGGATTTGGCCTCGGTTTCGTCGTGTCCACGCTTCTTTGCACAGAGACCGAAAAGTGTTTGAGATCTCTTCAGGCTTATCTAGTTCTTTATTTCAGTGCCTCGCTCTTTCTTTCTCTCACACTCATCATGAAGTCAGACCCACAAGTAGCTCTGATTCAAACACTTAATTATTCACTAGATTTGACCGGTTTGTATTTCCAACTGTTAGCTCTTTAACGTGATGTGGTTTCCTAGTTCAGACTAGCACGTGAACGCGGCATGTCCTTCATTTCATCATCATGGACTTGCTCATATGACCATATATGGTTGTGACTGTACATGCTCAGAACCACGTGTATTCTATTGAGTTTGACCGTTAGACTGTCTATACTTCATTAAGGATATATCCATTCTGTTACCGTATCATTCCACAGAAGGCATGCTCTGTGTTTTAAAGAATAATCAAGGCCCAAGGACACAGATGCAACAAACTTATGGGATGGGGGGGGGGGGGGTTTCAAGAGTATATTTGTTTATCTTCCTTTCTAATATATGCATTTCCTGTATATCTCTATCTATGGCAACACAGGTCCAGAGCTCAGAGCAATATGACACCTGCCTTTACGTGGCCTTCAGTCTACAAGTTAGTCTTCACGTCAGTCTGTCCCTCTCTGGGTTTAATAACTAAAAACCTCCATCTTCGGCTTTCTCCAGACTACCAATGCGAGACTGCGTAACTAGAAACCCTCAAACTCCAGCCATGGAGAAACCTGGGTACTATTAGACTTTCTTCACACTACACGTGGCTTGTCCATAGCCAGCAGTGGACCACATCAGACACACTGCCACTGGCTTATGTGCCAATGGAAGCTCATGTCAGTAGAGGATTCTAATGGGGAACTTGTCTGTTTTTCCCCAACACAGACATCAATTAGAGTTGAGCCTCTTTACCTCCAACTTTCACCGGCCACGTTCCATTTCTGTCCTGAGCTCCCATCTCTCAGGTGTTCAACACTAAAGCGGTAGGAGGAAGGGGCAAGGGGACAGAAATGGAATTGGGCCGGATCTTCAGACTGTTTGTACAACTCTTCTACAATGGTTGCTTCTGAAATGGCACACAATGGTATTCTATTCCTGTAGTGCATAGAGAAAAGGGTGCCATTTTAGACACACAATGACTGACCTGAGACCAGCTCTGGTTTGTGCCTCGTCCTGGAGTCATCAATATTATCATTATTATTAATAATCGACATCAGTGATTTGCCTATCTGATTCTGTTCTGCCGGTTGTTGTGAAGTGTATTAGTTCAGAGTATATTTGTGAGAGCGAATGTGTGTAGGCATGACTATGTATGTACGTGTATATATAAAGACTTAAATCTGAGCACAAGTTTGGATTTTGATTAATTTAATTGTTCCATGTAATTCTCTGCTGAAATCCAAAGAATAATCATGTATTATAATGCATTTATAATGTTCTTATTGTCTGGACAATAATCTCCCTGTAAAGGAAATAATAAAAAAATGAAATGAGTTACAGATTTTTATCGTCTGCATTTTTTAAATTTTTATGAGACTGCGTAATCTTCCATTATTAAGTGCAGAATGCTAATTTGAGTAATGCACATGTAGGTCTTGAAGTCATGCATTGATGTCAATTGCAGTTCGGGTTTGTGCAGCTCGTGCAGATTTGGGCCGATTGATACACATTTTGAGAGAGATTTCAGTTGCTCACAACACACAGACCCATTGTTCATCGACCTTTATTCTTTAGTAGGTACAATACTAAAATAAACAAGTTAAAATGTTTTTTGAACAAATGCAACAATTTAACAAAGGCATATATAGATTTCTACATATTAATTACAGAACAGTCTACTGTCCAAAAAAGGCACTAAATTCTGAAATAGGAGATAACAGAACTCGTTTAACTATTTCAATCTGATACAACAGTAATTTCAATAATTTTATATTCATTTCATCTTCTAGAATATTTGTTATTTCATGTATTCACATTGTATGTATGAACGAGGACTGGCGATAGCTGTTCCCTCGCAATTTCAAAGGCAAAGCCCCTCCCACAGAGGTTAATGGTCATTATTGAGGAGCAGTCTTTAGCAAAGACAACCTTTTCACCTGGTTTTGTATACAGTACCAATTTAATTTGTAGATTTGACAGATTCATCAAATTCTGGGTGATGCCAAAGATGCAGAACCAAAATCTTGTGTGTGCTAGCTAGCTAGCGAGCTACTCGATATGGCGTTAGCAATTGTTAAACAGTCTCAAATTAAGTCTTGAGAGACTAGTAAAGACCTCAGAAACCTGAAGGATAAGTTTTGCCTTTGAGTGACTGAGTACAATAGGTCAATGAAAATCACGGTAGATTGGGGCCGAACTCAGACCCGAGTTATGCACGCATAAATTGAACTTTATTCCCCCTATTCTACACTTTTCTCACTTTCCAATATTTCATGGGTTGAACAATTGAATATGGCAACTTTCAGGATGTATCAAACCATTGTATTTTTGATTCACCAATCTATTTCATGCTTAAAGGCTTTCCAAACCTGTTTTATTATTCAAATACTTTACATTTACATTTTTGTTATTTAGCAGACGCTCTTATCCAGAGCGACTTACAGTTTAGTGAGTGCATACATTTTCCTAACCCTAAATAATATACAAGATCAGAGTATTTTTAAATATACCAATTGGTGCTGAAAATGAGACTAACATGCTTGTAAGCCCTTTACACACCAGTCTGAATACCAACTACTGAGAAGTGCGTAGGAAAGGCATACATTTCCTAAGTCTGAATCGGGCCCACTATGCATATCAAAATGGAAAAACAAAAAACAGGAACATTATTTTAAAAAACAAAGCATTTCATGAATCAAATGATTAATCTCATACTATACATTTCTGCTTGGCAGAATTTTACACATGGAAAAATGTAAGTAACAAACTGAAAATACAAATATTGTTTTTTCTGCCTCTGTCTTTAGAATAGTATTTTTAAAATCTTGTAAGATACATGTTTGATACAGAACAAAGCACTAGGTTAGTGGCTAGCGGAACCTCAGAGATTCACAAGCTCTGAAGCAGCAGAAACCGTCATCAGGTCAGCTTGGCTGTCATTTAATACATATTGGACTACTTAAAGGGACAGTTCACCCAAACATAAACTTGAGTCTAATCTCTGCAACTTGGTCAGCTAACAGTATGTCACGAGAGACTGTTTGCCAAATATCTCAATACCTCAGAAGCAGGGGTTGGAGCCGAAATCATTAGTTTCATTCTGAACAGAACCATAATTTATTTAAATTCCGTTCTGACATACAAAATAAAGTTCTGAACCGGTTTGAACTAAGTAATGGTTTATGTTGTTCCTTTCTGTTTTTGTTTTTTTAAACCTCTGAAATCAAGTGGGGAGAGAGAGAGGGTGGAAGAGGAGGCTTGGCTTGAAGCGCTGGGCATCTTGTTATGACATGCATTATCTGAATTAGGCCCACAGTATTACACCTGCGAAGGAGCGGCTCCTATGAAGGAACTTTTAATGTCTTTGAACTTCAGAGAGTTGGCTTAATGTTGGACCAGAGCTAGCTAACAAGCTTGTGTGTGCAGAGCGGCACCAGAATTAAAATAAAAACACGTCTTACCTTTTCGTAGTTAATAAATCCAATGTGAAACGTGATAACTATAGTATCCAAAACTAGCATTAAAGGTTAATCCATTCTTCTCTAATAAAAAATCTCTCTCCCTAATTTCTGAATCACGCTTGTGACGTCAGTAGGCTACAGTAGACAATACTTCGGAGGGGGAGGGGCAGGTAGCCTACACACGCACAACGGCAAAGATTTTCAGCTGGCAGGGAGGCAGACACTGGAATAAGATTCTACATGACAGAGTGAGGGCTTTGCATAGGCGGTTTGTTGCATTTTTTGTGGGACAGGAGAAGAAAAAACTGAACGTAAAATAACGTTATTAGCCGGTTCCCATGGTTTTAAAATAACAGTTCTGTTCCGGAACAGTATAGATCACTTTCGTTACCGGTTCGGATTCTGTTCCTTGAAAATGTTTGTTGTTTTCGTTTGTTCCCTGAACCGGTTCCAAGCCCTGCTCAGAAGTGGTCTAACGATAAGCTGGGACCATATCCCACCATGACTGTTGTGTAGATCTGGCAAGGAGACAGTTTCCAGCAGTTTGGGATTGAGGTCTGCTGATTTCATCATAATACAGTAACCTACACAACAAAACCACTTTTGAGTCTGGTCAACTTGAATTCGAAGGTGAACTACCCCTTTAAGGTTAGAAAAACAAGGTTATTCATCTACATAACTTATTTCACATTAAAAGCAGCGACCTGGGAGTTGAGGGAAAATAGCTTATAGGGAAGAGGAGGTGAGGGGGAAGGTGTTTGTGGAAACACCAAACAACCCCTAACCCTTGACCTCTTACCTTTGAACCTGTGTCAGCCAGCAGATCAGTCTCTCTTCCTCCTATTGCTTGCCTGGTCTGTCAATCACTCAGGATGACCAATAAGCTACGAGGGCAGGAAACTCAAGCCCCATGGTAGCTACACCCATAAAGTGACTGTATTTTCTCTTTTAAAAATAAATCTAAAAGCAAGTATCTTGGATTACAGCTTGTGTTTAGAAGACGTCATGGCATATAAAGCATGATATATAAAGGATAGAAAAAGAAGTGTTTGCATTACTTCCGGTACTAAGAATAGTAGGGACGACAGGCAGCCGGTGGCACCTTAATTGGAGAGGATGGGCTCAAAGTAATAGCTGGAACGGAATGAATGGTATCAAACACATGGTTTCCATGGTTTCCATGTGTTTGATACCTTTCCATTCACTCCATTCCAGACATTATTATGAGCCTTCCTCCCCTCAGCAGCCTCCTGTGATAGGGACATTTTCAATGCACCCTTGATTGGCAATCTTAAAATAGTAACTAATTTCTTCCCAACTGAAAAACATGATTATAACACCTCAGTATGTTGCCTTAAATGAAGGTTAAAAGCTACAAACAAATGATTTGGGTACAGCTTCAATATGCTTATAGTTACCCCATAACAACCACATAAGGCCCCTTTCACTAGCTAGCATGATTATCCCTCCTCTCCCCATCCAATCTACTCTCTCTCTCTCTAATTCGTAAGCAATAATATAATGAATGTCTGATTTCACTTGCTTTAAACCTATCCAGTTTAGGTAGTGCTACAACAAGGGGACATATTTATACATTTGAGGGATTATATAGGCTTCTACAGAGGCCTGTTGAAAACCCTCACCACTCCCTCCCTCTCTCCCTTATACTGCGAAGTTGGAGGTGGAGACAAGTAAAAAGGGACAGACAGATGAGAGTGAGAAGGGAGGGGTGAACAGACAGTGTAATAGATCATGCGAGAGAGTTAGGAAGGAATATGTCTGGGTGAGGTGGAAAAGAAAGATGGAGTGAGAGTGGAGTCAAGGGAGTAAGAGAATCAAATAGCGTATGGTGCACGTTGGGGAGAAGGTGCCAAAATCAGAATGCAGAGGGAGGTGTGCAGGGTTCCATAATAACCTATTCTGATTCTTTAGACTCACACAGACAAGAGTATAATATACCTCACATACACTGTATGACTGTTTCATAGACACACAACTTTAGGGCCAGGCCTCCCAACACAATACCCCTAGAACAGTCTAAAGGGGTTACTAGGGGCTAGGAAATAGGGAGGTAGAGGTAAGGGGATGCCTGTTACTTTAGCTTTGACAGTCTCTAAGCATATGCATTACTTTTGGTCATCGTTTACAGTGTAACATTCCAACAAGCTCTACTTGCTCCCAACAAATGTTTTCCTAATCTACGATAGCCACTCCCTCTTGTATTCTCGCACGCATGCTCGCGCACACACAAACACATACTGCGTTCATAACCAAGTGGGAAGGTGGTATTTACCACATACGACTGAGTGGTAGTTGCTAGTGGGAAACTCGTCTATCATTCCTGAGCTCCGACTTCTCCCACATGCTGAACTCTGACGTCACCTACTAAGGGAATGACTTTGATAACAGCATTTTCGGCAGTTAAATGCAACAACAAAACATAACTTTAAAAAGCTATCTATTAATATGTTTTTTGAACACTATAATTTGTTGACAAGCATTATAGTTGTACGTATAGTTTATGGTTGACGCAGCCTGTTTACCATTAGGCAATCAGCGTTTCTCAATGAGTTCAAAGCAAGTGAATGTATCCAAAACGTTTTTACGACTTCACAACTGGTAATTACAACCTTCCCACTTGATTATGAACGCAGAATTAGACACCTTTCCCTCTCCTTCCAACCCCCCCCCCCCCCTAGTCGTTGTCCAGCACCTCTGTTTTGATGTCACTTTCTGTCCCACCCAGGGCCAATCCTCCCCCTGCCTGTGTTGCCAGGGCGAGGATGCTGTGATTGACGGCCGCCATCTCCACGGCGAGGGCGATGGGATCCTGGTGCTCCAGGGCATTGCTGTGATTGGTGGAGTCGTCATCCTGGAGGGAGGGGGGAGACCAGGACACACCCGTCAGTCTGGAACCTTCCATCCCTGCCCCCTGAGCAAGACCCACCCCAGAGAGCAAGGAGCGGCCAATCAGAGAGCTAGCCCTCTGGGCGGCTAAGCCCCCCCTACCCGAGCCGGGCCAAGCCGCCAGCCAGCTGGGCAGCAGGGTGGGCACCTGCAACCGCAAGAGGGGGAGGAGTCAGGGGTCATGTTTACACGTAATAGTCTAAAGCTGTAGTCTTCAACTCTGAGACAACTGCAGGGCTCATTTACTAAGCAAAACCACGGGCTGCATTAAATCTGTTCACGTACCATATTTGGCCCACCCCCGAGTTTGAGACCCCTGACCTACACACTGACCTGAAAGAAATGGATAGGTAAAGCAAAGTCTACGATGTTGCTTTCCACTATCCTGTGTTTTCAGATCGAGAATCCGCTTTAGACTATTGAGATGCACCCTTGTTCGGTTACGGAAGTCAACTGGTTAGCATGGACAAATGCATGCACATTATAAGGATTTCTTTCCCCCCACTTCCTGGTTAGCTACCCATCTCACAGATTTGGTATAGAGAAAAGGTTCTGTACCAAATATGGAGTACAGTATGGATATGTAACCCATAATACAATAGAATGCAGTACGACTTCTCATAGCAGTATACATACCTGTGTGGGAGAGGACAGGTCTAGTCGGCTGAGACTGAAGGGTCTGGTAACCGCTCTCTTCTCAAACAGAGGGACTTCACAGCCCTGTAGGAAAACAAGAGGCAATGTGTCAAACCACCCCTATGAAGGCAGAATGGTCTTGACTACAAGATACAAAGAAACTGGGAGAGACTAGGGCCTAGATTCAATCAGATCAAGCATTAACCAGTGATAGCTGACACCCACATTGGGCTCCCGAGTGGCGCAGTGGTCTAAGGCACTGCATCTCAGTGCTTGAGGCGTCACTACAGACCCCCTGGTTCGATTCCAGGCTGTATCACAACCGGCCGTGATTGGGAGTCCCATAGGGCAGCGCACAATTGGCCCAGCGTCGTCCGGGTTTGGCCGGTGTAGGCCGTCATTGTAAATAAGAATTTGTTCTTAACTGACTTGCCTAGTTAACGTAAAGGTAAAATATATTTTGTTTTTAAATAGCTGATGTTTTTGCGATGTCAGAGGTGTAAGTGCTTTGGAACTGGCAAATCGGTGCGCAGCTGCTCTTGATCATTGTCATGAAGCCACTCACGTTAGAAGTTCAGAACGACAAAGTCTAGCCTATATAGAAATAATGACGCTCAAATTGAAAATCATTCAACAAAATAACGAGGATTTCTATCAGCCTAATCTCGGTGTAGATTACATCTCACATCATAGTGTTTCCAACTGGGATTTCTCTTAATGCGACTCCGTGCAGCCAATGACAATGTCCGCTTTAGGTATAATGCCAGGAGCCGCTAGTGGATATGACAGCTCTAACTCAGTTCCACCTCCGACACCACAAAAACAACCTCTGTGGATGTCGGCTAAAGGAGTTCTTATTTTTTATTTTATGTCGGCTATCTGATTAAATAGAGCCCTAAACCATATCACATTCTCAGGGATGATCTCTCTCATGTGTATCATAGAGCACCCCTATAAAAAGGTAGGATGTCTTGGCTGCCAGATACTACACAATTTGCAAAGGACTGGCCCATTCCACCTTCTTAGGGGTGGTTACCTGGTCAGGGAAGTCATTCCCGTCAATGTCATCGCTGTTGGAGTGTCCTCCAGGACTCTGGACGTCGATCCCATGGCTCTCCAGGATTGCTGCTTCTTCGAAAAAAACAAACTTCTCCATAACACATCTGAGCTCTATGCACACACACTCACATACAGACTCTTTCTCTCGCATACACTCAACTCTCTCTCGCACTCACTCTCTCATACACACTCACTCGACACCCCCAGAGGGGGCGTAAACGTTACCTATGTTGGCGCGTCTCTTGATCTCCTTGCGGCGGTTGGCGAACCAGTTGTAGACCTTCAGAGACGTGACTTTCTCCAGATCAGACAGCTTCTTCCCTGCACACACAGACACAGAGCATACTCAGTGTTAAATGTGTTCTTACTCCATAATTAATATTCAATATAAGTATGTACCTCTTTCGTTTCTCCATGTTTCCTCCTGCTGGTTCTCACCTGGTTTCTGGATGACAGCGTTGCAGGCGTTAGCGATCTCCTCTCTTTTAGCTTCATCAGGGTACTGGTTGTCATTGAAGTAACTGGAAAATAACACATAACCACAACATAATTTATTACGCAACATTCACTTTCCTCCAAGTGTAATGGCAAGTTTGCTGCTTTCCCCAATCTCTCAGCCTTTATCTAGATTACAACAATAACTCACCAAATCTGCCTCCCTCCCTCCCTCCTCCTCAACTCTCTCCCCATCACTACTCTTTCTCTCTCTCCTCCTCCTCACCTCTCCATCACAGCCAGACATTCTTTCCTCCAGGTGAAGCGACTGCCTCGGCGCAGACGGAAGCTCCCGGGGGTGGAGCTTATAGGGGGCAGAGTCTGCCGCCACTCAACCACATCCTCCAGAGACATGGGGGCGGGCCGCATCGTCAGAGTGGCACCTGTAGACACAACCGTGATGTCACCATGGAGACACAACCATGATGTAACCATGGAGACACAACCATGATGTAACCCTCATGTAACAAAGGTTGTATTGAGTGAACATCAGAGATCTACTATTTGGAGAGTGCTGTCCTTTAGTTGTTGATTGAGTGCATTTATAAAGGATTCAGCACCTTATTTTATAGAAGAATTAAGAGTGTTATATTGCGACTGTGGTGTGCGTGTATGGAAATATGGACTCATTTATACAAAGAGCGGTAGTGTTTTTGGCATAGATCCACAGCAACAGAGCACTAACCTAATGAACAATGAATGCTGATGGATGGCTGTAATCCTTATATACAGCCTATAATTGTAACACACACACAGCATTCTGATTATGAATGTAGAGATGTAGGGAGAGGTGGATTGGGACTGTGTCTATATAAAGATGTTGAAACTCATAACAGTCAATGGATGTTCCTGCTTAGCATGTTTTAAAAAGACAAACATCCTGAATGCTACTTGTGCTTCCTGGGACTAGAACCTACGTATTTTTCTGACTCTATTCTATATGACTCACATTTATACATGCCTTTGATTGTAACTAACGTAATGTTGAAATATGCTGTCTAGATCAGGGATGGGCAACTTTGATGGGGGGGCCACAAAAAAAACAGAACAATGAGCAGTTTTACAGCTAATTTCCTGCAATTCTACACATTTTGCCATAGGGTGGAGGCAAATGTTTGCAGTTTTTAATATGATAACTGATGATCAATGGGCCCCAACCCGGTCTGTAATTTGACCATGCTTACTACAAGTTTAGATAGCTGGCCGCTAGACTAATTTACCAATCTAAAAGCATTTAGCTGACATGGGCTAATTGAGTGACTGCTGATGCTCAACCACATTTTGAAATTGCACCTTGTGTATTCTATTATTCTAATTCTCAGTAAGTTGAGACCCCGACTGAGTTCCTCAAATAAATAACAAATTACATTTTTGTTGCGTGAAATTGGTCCCCGATCGAGATAGATGTATTCAACATAGATCAACTGTTTTCAAATCTGGGCCTAGAGTTCCACACCACTGCTGGTTTTCAGTCTTCCCCTTTAACCAGGGACTGATTCAGACCTTCGAGTGGACTCTTGGGACAATCAAATCAATCAATTAATTAACGACTAAAAAGAAAGAAGAACAACCTGCAGTACTGCAGAGCTGGAGGCCCGGATGTGAATAGCCATGCAGTATGTAGCTAGTACAGTGGTAGTCTATAGGTGCTGTAACATACACAGTCCACCAGGGCGCGTCACTCCACCCTCCCCTCCACACAGACAGAGGTGAGGCCGGTGTGATTTCACAAGTTTGCTTTTTATTAAAAATCCGTTTTTCACCATAGTTATACAGTCAGACACCAGTACTCTTTAAGGCCTAGGTATAGTCATCATAATAACGTATTAATGAGGTTTATACAGTGCTTAAAGCACTTTACATTTCTACTCAATTGTCTTAGCGACACCTTAGCGATACAACTACAAGTTCTACTACTACTCATTATACACCAGCCAATAATGAGTATTTTAATAATCGTGGCTGTGATAGCTTATTGGCTGCTGTGCCCAGAGGGTAGGGAGGAACACGGGAAATGGGACGTGACACATCTGGACACAGGATGGAGTCAGACAGACAATGGGGTTGTGGGGGCAGAAACAGGTTGTAGGGGGGTTCGAAATGTGACGTAACAGCTCAGGGAGTTGGGCGGGACAAGTACTGAATGGAACATTTTGGGGGAGAGGCTTCAATACTGCATGGGGCGTGTCTGCAGAGTAGCTACAGTGCCTTGAAAAAGTATTCATACCCTTTGGATTTCTTCAAATTTTTATTGTGTTACAAAGTGGGATTAAAATAGATTTAATTGCAATTTTTGTCAACAATCACACAAAATACTCTAATGTCAATTACATTTTAAAGATTGATCGAAATTAAATAACTAAAATATAGTCGTTGCATAAGTATTCAGCACCCTGAGTCAATACATGTTAGAAACACCTTTGGCAGCGATTACAGCCCTCAGTCTTCTTGGGTAATTCTCAAAGAGCTTTACACACCTGGATTGGGCCATTTTAGCCCATTATTCTTTTCATAATTCTTCAAGCTCTGTCAAGATGTTGGGGATCATGGATAGACAGCAATTTAAGTCTTGCCATACATTTTCAAGCAGATTTCGGTCAAAACTGTAACTTGGCCACTCAGGAACATTCCCTGTCTTCTTGGTAAGCAACTCCAGTGTAGATTTGACCTTGTGTTGAAGGTTATTGTCCTGCTGAAATGGGAATTACCTCTCCCTGACTGAAGCAGGTTCTCCTCTAGGATTTTGCCTGTACTTAGCTCCATCCCGTTTCTTTTTACCCTGAAAAACTCCAGTATTTGCCGATGTCAAGCTTATCCATACCATGATGCCGCCACCAACCACCATGTTTGAAAATAAGGAGGGAGTTACTCAGTAATGTGGTGTTGGATTTGCCCCAAACATAAGGCTTTGCATTTAGGCCAACAAGTGTATTCTTTTGCCATGCTTTTTTGCAGTATTACTTTAGTGCCTTGTTGCATACAAGATGCATGTTTTGGAATCTTTTTTTATTCTGTATATTTCCATTCTTCTTTTCACTCTGTCATTTAAGTCATTAATTTAGGCTTGTCCAAACAAAGGGACTGAATACTTATGCAACAACTATATTGTAGTTCTCATTTTTTATTAATGTTAAACAAAAACTTTGAGTAGATTGTTGACATAAATTGACAATTAAATAAATGTTAATCCCACTTTGTAACACAATAAAAGGCGAAGAAATCCAAGGGGTCTGATTACTTTTGCAAGGCACTGTATGCCCATTGAAAATGAGGGGGCACAAGAGGGCATGTGGGTAGTGTAGTCACATGTAGTGACTACAAACAAACACTCCGATTTGGCATGAGTGCCCCCTAGAAAAGTGCATTATATTGGGCCAAAATAACAGTTCAGGGATACATACAGTGGCTTGCGAAAGTATTCACCCCCCATGGCATTTTTTCTATTTTGTTGCCTTACAACCTGGAATTAATATGGATTTGTTGGGGGGTTTGTATCATTTGATTTACACAACATGCCTAGCACTTTGAAGATGCAAAATACAAAAATGTGAAACAAATAAGAAATAAGACCAAAAAAAAGAACTTGAGCATGCATAACTATTCACCCCCCCAAAGTCAATACTTTGTAGAGCCACCTTCTGCAGCTGCAAGTCCCTTGGGGTATGTCTCTATAAGCTTGGCACATCTAGCCACTGGGATTTTTGCCCATTCTTCAAGGCAAAACTGCTCCAGCTCCATCAAGTTGGATGGGTTCCGCTGGTGTACAGCAATCTTTAAGTCATACCACAGATTCTCAATTGGATTGAGGTCTGGGCTTTGACTAGGCCATTCCAAGACATTTCAATGTTTTCCCTTAAACCACTCGAGTGTTGCTTTAGCAGTATGCTTAGGGTCATTGTCCTGCTGGAAGGTGAACCTCCGTCCTAGTCTCAAATCTCTGGAAGACAAACAGGTTTCCCTCAAGAATTTCCCTGTATTTAGCGCCATCCATCATTCCTTCAATTCTGACCAGTTTCCCAGTCCCTGCCGATGAAAAACATCTCCACATGCTGCCACCACCATGCTTCACTGTGGGGATAGTGTTCTCGGGGTGATGAGAGATGTTGGGTTCGCGCCAGACATAGCGTTTTCCTTGATGGCCAAAAAGCTCAATTTTAGTCTCATTTGACCAGAGCACCTTCTTTCATATGTTTGGGGAGTCTCCCACATGCCTTTTGGTGAACACCAAACATGTTTGCTTATTTTTCTTCTTTAAGCAAAGGCTTTTTTTCTGGCCACTCTTCCGTAAAGCCCAGCTCTGTGGAGTGTACGGCTTAAAGTGGTCCTACGGACAGATACTCCAATCTCTGCTGTGGAGCTTTGCAGCTCCTTCAGGGTTATCTTTGGTCTCTTTGTTGCCTCTCTGATTAATGCCCTCCTTGCCTGGTCTGTGATTTTTGGTGGGCGGCCCTCTCTTGGCAGGTTTGTTGTGGTGCCATATTCTTTCAATTTTTTTATAATGGATTTAAAATGGTGCTCCGTGGGATGTTCAACATTTCAGATATTTTTTTTTATATCCCAACCCTGATCTGTACTTCTCCACAACTTTGTCCCTGACCTGTTTGGAGAGCTCCTTGGTCTTCATGGTGCCGCTTGCTTGGTGTTGCCCCTTGCTTAGTTGTGTTGCAGACTCTGGGGCCTTTCAGAACAGGTGTATATATACTGAGATCTTGTGACACTTAGATTGCACACAGGTGGACTTTATTCAACTAATTATGTGACTTTTGAAGGTAATTGGTTGCACAAGATCTTATTTAGTGGCTTCATAGCGAAGGGGGTGAATACATATGCACGCACCACTTTTCCGTTATTAATTGTTTATAATAAAGTTGTATTTTTTCATTTCACCAATTTGGACTATTGTGTGTATGTCCATTACATGAAATCCAAATAAAAATCAATTTAAATTACAGGTTGTAATGCAACAAAATAGGAAAAACGCCAAGGGGGATGAATACTTTTGCAAGGCACTGTAGGGTGGATTTGGAAGGGCCATCACAATTTTCTAGCCCTAGAATGTCAACAAATAGTTCATAGAATATCAGCTCTCATCATATAACCCCTTCTGCCCTCTCTAGTTTGGGCAGGGTCTGAGAGAGTCCTCTAATAGTGGATGGAACGAGTGGAACAACTGAAGAGGGACTGGACAGATGGGTAGAGGCTGACAGTGGGGGGGTCAGGGGGGCTCAGGAGGGGGTCTGCCAGGGGGTGGAGGAGGTGGAGGTGGGGGGCATGGTGGGACTGGGCGGGGGGCTGGGCATGGGGGTGGTGGTGGTGGGCATTACCGGGGGTGGTCTTCTCCAACTGATACCAGCGGTAGAAGGCCCTCTTCTTCTGTTCACTGAGGTCCGAGCCCTGCTGGAGCAGCCAGTGGGAGATACGACTCTGACTGATACCTGGAGAGAGAGGGAGAGCAAGGGAGTGAAAATGGAGAGAGAGGAAGTGAGATAGAAAGACAGACAGACAACGAGAGAGCGAGATTCATTACCTTGCCAGTGCATATATACAGTGGATGAAGTACTTGCGGTTTCTCATTACATCCACACGAACAATAAAGTGACCACAGTTCCACTCCAACAGTCAAGTGCCATATGTAGTGTGCTGTATTAGCCACAAGGGGGCATACTGACCTGTGACCTGAGCCACCACGGCCTGAGAGATGCGCCTGTTCCCCAGGAACACCTTGATCTCCTCCTTGATTATGGCACTGTCCCTTCTAGAGAGAGAGAGAGAGAGAGAGGTGGTGAGTGTAAGGGAGGAAAGAGAGAAAAGAAAGAGCATTGTTCCTTTTGCTAGGAAGATGGAAAGAGGGACGAGTGAGGAAGTGTGAGATGTCTGTGGAAAGAGCGAGAGAAATGGAGAGAAAGAGGATAAGCCATGGATAGAGGGAGATATGATCGGCAAGTACAATGGAGTTGGAGAGGAAGCAAAGAGCCAATCAAAAGGGAAATATGAGGGTTGAGGAAAAGCAAGGAGAATAGGGGTGTGTCTATATGTGTGTGTGTGTCTGTGTGTGTGTGTGTGTGTGTCTGTGTGTACCAGCCAGTGTGACCAAGTGCCGCTGTATGTGATTGTCAGACGGAAAGAGTGAATGTGACAAAAGCAGACAGAGAGCAAGACAAAGTGAGAGGGAGAGAGAGCTAGTGAGACGGAGAGGGAGAGAGAGCGAGACGGAGAAGGAGAGAGCTAGTGAGAGCGAGAGAGAGCGAGACGGAGAGGGCGAGAGAGCGAGACGGAGAAGGAGAGAGAGCGAGACGGAGAGGGAGAGAGAGCGAGACGGAGAGGGAGAGAGAGAGACGGAGAGAGAGAGCGAGACGGAGAGGGAGAGAGAGTGAGACGGAGAGAGAGCGAGACGGAGAGGGAGAGAGAGCGCGAGACGGAGAAGGAGAGAGCGAGACGGAGAGAGAGAGTGAGATGGAGAGGGAGAGAGCGAGATGGAGAGGGAGAGAGCGAGACGGAGAAGGAGAGAGCGAGACAGAGAGAGAGTGAGACGGAGAAGGAGAGAGCGAGACGGAGAGGGAGAGAGAGCGAGACGGAGAGGGAGAGAGAGCGGAGTGCAGTTTTTCTTCTTTCTGTCGATACACTGCCTTCTCATTTACATTTATATTGATTCCCCTTCATGGAGAACGTGAGGGAGAATCAGTCAGCACTGAGCTGCCAGAAATCCACCACTACTTTTCTCTCCTTCCATTTCATTTTCATCACTCCATCTAATCAATACTGCCTTTACCACTGCTCACTGGGCACACACACTACAAAAGAGCAGCTGCATGGTTGACAGGACGTGTGTGTGGATGAGATCCCATATTTTAATTGTATTTGTGAATGTTTATTCATATTATGTAGTGAACCAGATAACGTTACCTGCTTCTATTCCATTATTCATATTCAATGTATTGTTGATATCTTTCCAACCACTTCAACCCAAAAAGTCAATTGAATAATGTATTGTGTGTTCATGTGTTTTTGGACAGGCATTGGTTAATTGATAACTGACTGCCCTCCCACTAATTTGGCCTGCTAATTATGGGCAGGTGGTTAAAGGTGTGGGAGAGGCACATGGTTTTCAGTTTAGGCAAAGATAATGTGAGGAGTGTTTGCATCTTTTACACCTCCTCTCCATTTGACTTTTATATTTGTTTATAGCAATTTTAACTCTGCCTGTTTCAAGTCTGTGTAGTTATTATAGTTATGGAAAATAAAAGTCATATTTTTAAGTAAATCCCATTCCAGTCATATTTTCAACTTTTTTCATGTGAAAAGCATTGGCTTTGTCAGTGTGTGATATGGTGTCTGTGTTTAGACAGGGGTCACCTAACTCATTCAACTCGGCCTGGGGGTCTAGCTCAGAACAAACAAACATTTTCAAAACCGAAAACAAAAATTATTAGACACGTTCAGGTAGTGCAAAAGGTTGTTAGTTTGGTTCCCATTTTGTGCCTATTGACTACCATCTAGATCTGTTCAGATAATGCTGTGTTCACGTGCTATAGGAAACTCGGAACCTCCAAGTTAAAATGAACACAAGTTATTTGCGTAGAGCTTCCTATTGGTTGATTCTGGTACTTTCAAGAGGGAAACTCTGAGCTCAAAGAGTTTCCTAATCGGAAATGTCAGAGTTTCCTATTTCCGACTAGCACGTGAACTCGGCATAAGACTCAGGTTACTCCTCCTCACCTCATGAGTTCCTCCACTTTGTCGTCCACGTCTAGTTCCTCCTCGCTGGCCTCAAACCCGTAGCCTCTCCCCGTCACACCACCACTAACCGCACTGACAGGAAACCGTGGTGGAGACAGCTTTCCGTTCGTCATGGGAACCATCTCGCCACCAACCCCACACCCGTTCTGAGCCACAGCTGCCATAGCAACAGGGGCAGATACAACCGCCAGAGGGGGCGGTGACATATCATAGTTGTTGCTAGGTGACGGCGACAGACCACTCTCACCACTCCCATTCCCCCGGTAACCAGTCTGTGTGGCGGTCGTAGACGTCGATGAGGACGCCACAACGTTATTGGACGAGGAAGAAGACATCGTATTAGCATTGCTGTTGGACGTCGGTCCCTGATCGGCAGGCTGGGGCTGCGTCTGGGGACGGCGTCCAAACTTGTGTCCGTGCTGGCGGTCCAGTCTGTCCAGGGTGTCCAGGGCGTGGAGGATCTCTGGCTTGGTCATGCCCGTCCTCCTCAGCCGCTGGAGCAGGTCAATCTGCTCGATGGTGAAGCGAGGCTCATCTGTGAACTGAGACATCCTGGACAGAGAGAAGAGGAGAGAGGAGTTGAAATGGAGTGAGAGAGAGGGGAAAGGATAGAAGGGATGGATGGAGAGAGGAGGGAGAGGAGTTTAGATGAGACATACAGGGATGGATGGAGATGGGGGGCTGTCGCTGTATTGTATATGACCCTGTCCAGAGAACAACTGCTAGCCCCTTCCCCTTGGGCACTGGTACAGATCAAATCGAATTGCATAACATTGCTTATGTCTTTGACCTAACCCATTAGTATGAGGGAGACCATGGCAGCTCTTACAAAAGATTACGCTGAGACACGAATGCACTCAGAAACACACAAACACATCATACAGCTTACAAAGAAGTACACACAAATGGAAATTCCAGAAGAAACACACTGTGCCGCACACACACGCACTTTATCTCCTCATCAGCTGCATGCTTAGAGAAGACTGGCTCAGCAGCTGCAGCCCAGATATGAAATGGATTATTCTATCAACCTCTTAGAGGGCTTTTAGAGAGAGAGAGAGAGAGAGAGAGAGAGAGAGAGAGAGAGAGGGGGGGGGGGGGGGGAGGGGGGGGGGGAATGAGGAAAAGGACATTAGAGAGGAAGAAGAGAGAGAGAGGAAGAGAGAGAGAAGAGAGGGAGAGATGTGGAAAGGGATGGGACATATGGATAGACTTAGATAGATGGTGCGAATGGGGGGAGGGTGAGAGAGATAGAAATAGAGAGAGAGACCAGACCGCCTGTGTGCGAGAGAGAAAGAGCTGACAGAACACATGCATGAGAGAGGGAGAGAATAAAGATTGAGAGGAGAAAGGGAGGGAGGGAGGAGGGGTTAAGAGAGAGTGCGACTTGGGAAAAATGCCAAGAAAATTTTCCATCCTAAGCGGCCAACCTCCATATTTTCCCTTTGAAGAGGGCGGGGATGAGTCATAGGACAGTGTATAGGATATCACACAGACAGACATCAGCCCTCAGGCAACCTTACATACAGTACTGTACATACACACACAGCCAGGACATACACACACAGAAATGAGACACACACGCTGCATGCTTAAAGAGAGCAGTACAGTACAAACAGCAGACAGCGACAGACAGGGTCAAAAAGAGTAGAGGGCACACACAAAGCCCTATGGGCCCTGGTCAAAAGTAGTGTACTATATACCAAATAGGGTGCCATTTGGGACGCTTCCTTTGAGACAGTGGCTAAATCAGAGTCGGAGGAAGGATACATTAACAGCTCGTGATCTTCATTTCACACTACATTCTCCTCTACAATGTCCTGATGTGGTCACATGATGGCTGCTGCACACATTCCACAATATGATTCTAAATCTACCGTCCTTAAAAAAAAAACTCTGGAATATATAAGAGCCATACCTCCCCCTCTCTTCATCTCCCCCTCAAACTTTACAGTGCATTCTGAAAGTATTCAGACCCCTTGACTTTTTCCACATTGTGTTACAGCCTTATTCTAAAATGGATTAATATGTTTTGTTTCTCCACTTCAAATATACACACAATACCCAATAATGACAAAGCGAAAACAGGTTTTTAGACATTTTAGAAAAATGTATTAAAAATAAAACAATTCCAATATCACATTTACATAAGTATTCAGACACTTTACTCAGTACTTTGTTGAAGAACCCTTGGCAGCGATTACAGCCTCGAGACTTCATGGGTATGACGCTACAAGCTTGGCACACTTGTATTTGGGGAGTTTCTCCCATTCTTCTCTGCAGATCCTCTCAAGCTCTGTCAGGTTGGATGGGGAGCGTCGCTGCACAACTATTTTCAAGTCTATCCATAGATGTTCGAACAGGTTCAGGTCCGGGCTCTGGCTGGGCCACTCAAGGACATTCAGAGACTTGTCCCGAAGCCACTCCTGCATTGTCTTGGCAGTGTGCTTAGGGTCGTTGTCCTGTTGGAAGGTGAACCTTCGCCCCAGTCTGAGGTTCTGAGCGCTCTGGAGCAGGTTTTCATAAAGGATCTCTCTGTACTTTGCTCCGTTCATCTTTCCCTCTATCCTGACTAGTCTCCCAGTCCCTGCCGCTGAAAAACATCCCCACAGCATGATGCTGCCACCACCATGCTTCACCGTAGGGATGGTCCTATGTTTCCTCCAGACGTGACGCTTGGCATTCAGGCCAAAAAGTTCAATCTTGGTTTCATCAGACCAGAGAATCTTGTTTCTCATGGTCTGAAAGTCTTTAGGTGCATTTTGGCAAAATCCAAGCGGGCTGTCATGTGCCTTTTACTGAGGAGTGGCTTCCGTCTTGCCACTCTACCATAAAGGCCTGATTGGTGGAGTGCTGCAGAGATGGTTGTCCTTCTGGAAGGTTCTCCCATCTCCACAGAAGAACTCTGGAGCTCTCTCAGAGTGACCATCAGGTTCTTGGCCACCTCCATGACCAAGGCCCTTCTCCCCTGATTGCTCAGTTTGGCCGGGCGGCCAGCTCTAGGAAGAGTCTTGGTGGTTCCAAACTTCTTCCATTTAAGAATGATGGAGGTCACTGTGTTCTTGGGGACCTTCAATGCTGCAGAAATGTTTTGGTACCCTTCCCCAGATCTGTGCCTCAACACAATCCTGTCTCGGAGCGCTACAGACAATTCCTTCAACCTCAAGGCTTGGTTTTTGCACTGACACGCACTGTCAACTGTGGGACCTTATATAGACAGGTGTGTGCCTTTCCAAATCATGTCCAATCAATTGAATTTACCACAAGTGTACTCCAATGAAGTAGAAACATCAAGGATGATCAATGGAAACAGGATGCACCTGAGCTCAATTTCATAGTAAAGGGTCTGAATACTTCTGTAAATAAGGTATTTCTGTTTTTAATACATTTGCAAAATTTTCTATAAACCTGTTTTAACTTTGTCATTATGGAGTTGTGTGTGTAGATTGATGAGGACATTTTTATTTATTTAATCCATTTCAGAATAAGGCTGTAACGTAACAAAATGTGGAAAAGGGGAAGGGGTCTGAATACTTTCCGAATGCACTGTAGGCTTAGGCTAGGTCCCAAAGCTAAAGTCTAGGGAAAACTAGTCCATTTTTGCTCTAGCCCAGCGCAAACACGCCTGATTTGACTAATAATCAACTAGGCTAATCAAGGGCTTGACTAGTTGAATCAGGTGTGCCAGCTAGGTGTGGGCAGGAACAAAAAGGTACCCAGGACCTTGACTTAGAGAAGCCATGTCATATAGTCAGTCTGTAATACAAGTCAACGTGCTGCTCCTTTAGTTCAGTAAAACAAGTTTCTCCACAAATCCTCCTCCTCCTTAACCTTGTTGTCTTCCTCTGGTGCAGAGGCTCTGAGCCTGGCCCAAGCCCCAGGGAGGACAGAGGTTTAATACTGCTGACTTAAATAGCACTGGTCAATTCTCTTTATACAGTAGATCACTGCTCAGCAGAAAGGCTGGAGGGGAAAAGGGATGAAGGGAGGGAAGGACTGGGTGGATGGATGGAGGGATAGAAAGAGAGAGAGAAAGACACATCTATGCCCTGAGAGCCTCATGGCTTTTAACGTTTCTGAGTGTCAGATCTGACTCAGCAGAAAAAACATTAACTCTCACACATACACTGAGTGTGTTTGGGTCTGAGTGACTTATTAAACAAGTGGACGCAACTATTAGCATATTACAATTGTGAAACGACTGTACAATATTTGTTCTGTAAACTGCAACGCCAAGGAAATGATCGTCCTTAGGAGCAAAATAACTTAGCCTGCAGCTACACATTTTTCCATGCCTAATCAACCATTCCAAGCTTGTAACATGTGTAGTTGAATCCTTAGGGCCCCTAAAAAAGGTTAGGAGCCAGGAAGTAATATATTTACCCAGGTGCAGAAGGAAGCAGCCAGCTAGCAGCTTCACAGCAAACTTTCCCTGACTCCCTTTGCCTAGAAACCTTTTGGGTTACTAGGTGTCTGATGAAAAGTGGATACTGGTCAATTTGGGTGTCTGCGCTGCTGGTTTTGTATTGGGAAACGAGTCTTGCAACACAGAGCCTACACAGGGAAATCAAATGGGTAACCTGTATAATGATCTACAAATTAGGACAAGAGGAAACATTTGCATGCGAGCAATTCCATGATAACGGAATTACCCTTTGACTCAGATTATTCACTTTAAAATGTGTGCCAAACAAAAAACATTGATTTAAAAGTTTAACAAACCATGCAGTGGTGTAGTGGTGCCTGGAGAAGTGGGTATAATCTACGGCCCGCCCGGTGATGGCACCCTGTCTGCAGAATTCTATGAGAAACAGTGACACTCTGAACAACCTAAAATGATCAATCCCATATTGGTCTTTCACAGTCAGGCCAACCCAAGCTGTACTGTGCAAGTGGGCTAATAGTAGGCCTACTATTGAAACAGATAAATGAGGCTGTCAACTGAGTCAGAAATGTACAGGTTTCTCAAAGTCAGACTTGAATAGAAAAACAACAAAATTGGATGTTCTAAGTCGATAACAATGCTTAAACCACATCAAGAGACCACTTTTGAGGTCTGGGAAAAATCTAAGAAAATTAGATGTTTTGTGTAGTTACCCTTTAATTCAAGTGTGCAGGCACCAAGCACTGTTGTTTGGTTAGCTGTGTTTCTGTAGTGCATGAGATGGAGTTTAACAGGTAGGCATTGGCTACTTTGTAGCTAATTAACATTTAATTGAATAGGTTTTTGGGAAAGCCTTTCCATCTAACAGAAGATGGTTAGGCCTATCATTAGCGTCGCTATATTTTTTCTGTTCCTTAATTGTGTGAAACCTGGATGTTTTACTTCATATCTGAGGCATGTCTTGCCTGGCTTCACAGTAGTCTATCGCCAAAATCCCACCATAGAAACGTGGAGGCAATTATTTTATAAAGACTTCCTCATATGCATTCTCCTGTTCTATTGGTTTTCTTTCCACTTTCTATAATTGTCTAGCAGCCAACGGCATTATCCTAATCATATTAGCAACCATGATAGTTTTATCTTTAGAGCTCCGCTCTTTCTAAATTTCGAACGGATATTTCCATCTCTGTCCATGAAACCGCTCGAATGTGCTGTGCGCATTTTATAATGCTTTTTCCCGCAAATTGCATTTTTGGAACATTCGCGCGTAGGTCTTCTGCTGTGTGCACATTGCTGAATAAATAATAGTTCAACATTTTAAGCTAAACATTCTGATCTGTTCCATCAGCCCTATTCATTGATACGGCGTATACCTCCACTACACTACTTTGATACGTATCAGTGGGGATTAACAAGTGAGTATACGCAATGCCCACTGAAAAATAAGTGGGTATACGGCATATACCCTCCATTATACCACTGACTATGCACAAGGACTACTTTGAAGAATTCACACAGAAAATTTCACAAAAACACATTTACTGGAAGAACTGTGCAGATGCAAAGTTCAGTAACAGAATTACGGTAAAATGTCACGTTTTTTTTAATAGATGCAACTTCACAAAAACGATGCGCACTCTTCAATGGGGTGGAAGTTGTTGTGATTCTGGATGGCCAGATAGCTACCAACAATGACAAGAAACTGACATGTGGGGAATCGTAAGTGATTTGTTTCAGCTAGTTTCATCTTGTTCTTGATACCATGTCTCGATTTGAGGTGTTTTGACTGATTTCATGTCAACGCTTATATGGCTCAAATTCGCTAGCTAACCAACAACTGTAATGATGCATTTCAAATCAAATCTTATTGGCCACATGCGCCGAATACAACAGGTGCAGACATTACAGTGAAATGCTTACTTACAGCCCTTAACCAACAGTGCATTTATTTTAAATAAAAAAGTAAAATAAAACAAAAAAGTGTTGAGAAAGAAAAGAGCAGAAGTAAAATATAATAACAGTAGGGAGGCTATATATACAGGGGGATACCAGTGCAGAGTCGATGTGCGAGGGCACCGGCTAGTTGAGGTAGTTGAAGTAATATGTACATGTGGGTAGAGTTAAAGTGACTATGCATAAATAATTAACAGAGTAGCAGCAGCGTAAAAAGATGGGGTGGGGGTTGGGGGGGCAGTGCAAATAGTCCGGGTAGCCATGATTAGCTGTTCAGGAGTCTTATGGCTTGGGGGTAGAAGCTGTTGAGAAGTCTTTTGGACCTAGACTTGGCACTCCGGTACCGCTTGCCGTGCGGTAGCAGAGAGAACAGTCTATGACTAGGGTGGCTGGAGTCTGACAATTTTGAGGGCCTTCCTCTGACACCACCTAGTATAGAGGTCCCGGATGGCAGGAAGCTTGGCCCCAGTGTTGTACTGGGCCGTACGCACTACCCTCTGTAGTGCCTTGCGGTCGGAGGCCAAGCAGTTGCCATACCAGGCGGTGATGCAACCAGTCAGGATGCTCTCGATGGTGCAGCTGTAGAATATTTTGAGGATCTGAGGACCCATGCCAAATCTTTTCAGTCTCCTGAGGGGGAATAGGCTTTGTCGTGCCCTCTTCACGACTGTCTTGGTGTGTTTGGACCATGATAGTTCGTTGGTGATGTGGACACCAAGGAACTTGAAGCTCTCAACCTGTTCCACTACAGCCCCGTCGATGAGAATGGGGGCGTGCTCAGTCCTCTTTTTTTTTCCTGTAGTCCACAATCATCTCCTTTGTCTTGGTCACGTTGAGGGAGAGGTTGTTATCCTGTCACTACACGGCCATTTCTCTGACCTCCTCCCTATAGGCTGTCTCATCGTTGTCGGTAATCAGGCCTTGAAACATGTTGGTATTACAGACTCAGTAAGAGACATGTTGAAAATGTCAGTGAAGACACTTGCCATTTGGTCAGCACATGCTCGGAGTACACGTCCTGGTAATCCGTCTAGCCCTGCAGCCTTGTGAATGTTGACCTGCTTAAAAGTCTTACTCACATCGGCTACGGAGAGCGTGATCACATAGTCATCCAGAACAGCTGGTGCTCTCATGCATGCTTCAGTGTTGCTTGCCTCGAAGCGAGCATAGAAGTGGTTTAGCTCGTCTGGAAGTCTTGTGTCACTGGGCAGCTCGCGGCTGTGCTTCCCTTTGTAGTCTGTATTTGAGAGACAAGTGCTCATTGTGCAAATGTATTTATGTTTTCAATAAAGAGACTAAATATAGTTTACATATTGTCAACAATCTAAGCCAACCCTGTCTGTTTTGCCCCATAGTTGCGCACATGTCGGTTTTGTTGCTAAACAACCAACCAGTCTATGCGAACACGTTTTCCAAAAACTCTGTTAATGCTGCAATATGTAACTTTATGGGCGACCTGACCAAATTCACGTAGAAACTTGAGTTATAGAATTGTCACTCTCATTGACAGCAAGTCTAAGAAGCGGTAGATATGTCCTATGTGCACTATTTCTATGCTTCCGTTCTTACGTTTTTTTAAACTTTTGTACACCAGCTTCAAACAGCTGAAAATACATGTACATTTTACATTTTAGTTATTTAGCAGACGCTCTTATCCAGAGCAATACAATATTGTTGGTTATTGAAAATATATTTCACAGCGGGTTAGATTGGTACAATGATTCTCTACACTATACATAGCTTTTTTTGTCACAAACTGAAATTAGGAGAAATATTAGAATTTAAGCAACCAGGAAATGGCGGAGCGATTTTTGCATATTTCACCTTTAAATATCTCCTTCCGAATTAAGTTTAAAAGATGTCTGCAGAAAGAGTAGGGTGTCAGCTATGACATGACACCTTGAGTTTGATATATATTTTGGTTATTGAACTACAGTAGGTGAATTGGATTTACATCTGTTAACATAATTATGGTAATGTATTTACATAATGGGTCCCTGATCTGTACTATACAGAAAAGCATAATTATGGATAAGAATTTAAATTCTCTTCATGGTGATGTATCCTGAATAGGTAAACAAAAGAAATATACAATATCCATCTTTTGGATATTTGGGTATTATTTTACACATGGGCTATTATTCTAATGAGCTCCGCCCCCAAGAAAGACCACATTTGGTTGGTCCGGACCAAACCAAATCTGAACCTAATCATAGACATCTATGTTTCACAAGTTTGGACATCACAGCACAGTAGAGTACAGTATGGTAGAATGATGTACAGTACAGGGGAGAACAGTACAATACAGTACATTATACTGTACTGAGTACTCTACTCGTGTGCTCTACTTTTCTTTACTGTAATGTTCTCTAATGTACTGTGCTGTCCAAACTCAGATTTGGTCCAGCCAGGGCGGACTGACCAAATTTCAACTACTTTTCAAATGCTCATGGACGTCCGGTGTCGGTCGGTGCTCAGTGGGTGAGGATGCTTGTTACAGTAAAGAGGGTATGTAGTAGGTGTCAGTAAGAGCCGGGAGAGGTGACATTAACTGGAGAGAGAGAAGAGAGAGGGAGCGTAAGAGGGAGGGGTTGTCCAGACGGTTTTCAGTCTTGCTTTGACCACCAGATGACAGAAAGAGAAAAAAAATAGTTATGAGTTGAACATAACAGTATGCTAGTGGAAAGGAGGACAATAGCAGGTGACTCAACTGTGGTTTGTGACGACTATGATTTCCCATTGTAACCAATTCAATTGCAGTAATTCCGTTACCGATTTGGTAACAGAATTACGAGTTTTAATCACTTAATACATAAACAAACTTGATATCAGTAAAAACACTAGCTTATTGGTAGGTCTACCTTTACTTGTTACTTCTGTGAACTTTATCCTACCTCCTCATGAGGGAGAGAAATTAGAAAATATCTTAAACATATGTGGGGTTTTGGTAACGAAAGGCACATTTTTAGGATGGAAAATGGTTGAAAAATGTATATATGCCTTAATTTCTAAAAGAAATATACTCTTAGCTTTCATTTGACACCCAATTTGACATGCTCCTATGAACTTCACATTGATGCTCATGGGCCCTTTTAGATGGAAATGCCCATGCTTAACTAGGGAGTCTTAGTGAAAGTGGCTTATTAAACATTGACCAGAGTTGGTGCAGTTTACTGTCATCGAAAGCCAAGTGATTGTTTCAATCAATAGCTAGGTTTCCATACAATTGGCGACAGACGTTCATGCGAATATTCTAAAATCTGCATAAAACAATATGCAAATGTTTCCACCAGAGATGTTTCCATCAAACTGACATTGCGGACAAAAGGCTGTGCGTGATGACGTAGTGCACAAAAAAAGAACGTTTGCAGTTAAAATTCCCATGTACTGAATAAAAAATACAAGTTAAATGGGTTTCCATCGCATTTTCAACTCTACTGATGGTTTTGTCACAAAAACTGTTGCGTTATATAGCAAAATGTGCACACACTGGCCTTGGCACGTGTGCTTTAGCCAACAGCTTGCAGATAGTGCGGGTAAGCTACCTACATGATGAGATTATTATAGATAAGACAGAGCTAGATTATTTTTATTTGTCAAACGCAGTGGAGGCTGGTGGGAGGAGCTATAGGAGGACAGGCTCATTGTAATAGCTTGAATGGAATAAATGGAACGGTATCAAACATATGGAAACCACGTTTGACTCTGTTCCATTTTTTCCAGTCCAGTCATTACAATGAGCCCGTCCTCCTATAGCTCCTCCCACCAGCCTCCACTGGTCAAATGGCAGCCAAGCATCGATGATCATATCACCAGAATAAGACCCTCGATATTTATTGGAAAGGAGCATCAGGCTCATCACCGTGCACTTTCACCACCCTGTGAAGTTCATCCAGTGCAGGCTGCTGAGAGGAGGACGGCTCATAATAATGGCTGGAACAGAACGAATGGAATCAAACACATGGAAACCATGTGTTTGATACCATTCCACTCATTCCTCCCCTGGCATTTCCACGAGCTCGTTCTCCCCAATTAAAGGTGCCACCAACCTCCTGTGAGTTCATCATAATTTATTTCATCTGTAGCCTAATAAACTGCATGCTTTCCCGAGTCGTAGTGGCCTGAATGCCAAGCGTCACATCTGGAGAAGACCAGGCACCGCTCATCACCTGGCCAATACCATCCCTACAGTGGAAGCATGGTTGTGGCACTATCATGCTGTGGGGATGTTTTTCAGCAGCAGGGACGGGGAGACTAGTCAGGATCGAGGGAAAGATGAACAGAGCAAAGTACAGAGATCCTTAATGAAAATCTGCTCCAGGACCTCAGACTGGGGCAAAGGTTCACCTTCCAACAGGACAACGACACTAAGCACACAGGCAAGACAACGCAGGAGTGGCTTTGGGACAAGTCTCTGAATGTTCTTGAGTGGCCCAGCCAGAGCACGGACTTGAACTCGATCTAACATCTCTGGAGAGACCTGAAAATAGCTGTGCAGCGACGCTCCCCATCCAACCTGACAGCGCTTGAGAGGATCTGCAGAGAAGAATGGGAGAAACTCCCCAAATACAAGTGTGCCAAGATTGTAGCGTCATACACAAGAAGAGTTGAGGCTGTAATCGCTGCTAAAGGTGCTTCAACAAAGTACTGAGTAAAGGGTCGGAATACTTATGTAAATATGATATCCATTTTTTATTTGTTATACATTTGCAAAAATGTCTAAAAACCTGTTTTTGCTTTGTAATTATGGGGTATTGTGTGTAGATTGATGAATAAGGCTGTAATGTAACAACATGTGGGAAAAGTGAAGGGGTCTGAATACTTTCCAAATGCACTGTATATCCGACCCAGCTCCTATGTCACAGAGAGGGAGAGAAAGAGATTCACCATACAGTCATGGAAGCCAACAGTAAATACACAGTTGAACATAGCCAATCAGAGATCCTGATTCACAGCTAAATCACAAGGGACACATGCCAGCATGGCACTGACTGGTTGGCATTACTCACTCTGGCCCAGGAGTAGTCCATTGGCACAGTGTGGAAGGGGGCACCTCCTTACAACATACATATACACACAGCACTGATTACATTATCAATGGTGGTTAGGTGAATTCCAGGACAGATCGTATTTTGATTATTGACCAGATCAATGTGACCAACCTGATTCAAGTGTCCTCCATTACTCTGAAGCGGGACTGGTGTCTGTAACAGCTCCTGATATGGTAGGGGGATTCCTAGACGCTCCTGAACAACAAATCCACCAGGTTTTGTAAGTAGCCTGTGAATGAAATCAAATATAATCACTCAATAAACATTGCGAGAAAAATAACTCTCTCATTTGGAAGTCATTTATATGCTAATAGAGGGACTGTAACTACAGAATAGATTCAGGCCGGTGACGCTGACACCGTTACTATGCAACCAGCTGTGTACGTTGCTGAATGCTTGCTGATACGTTTTGCTATTCGCTGCCAGAGCCATAGCTATATTTGTAGTAGACTATTAACATCATTTATTTTTGCCTTAGAAAATACACGATAAACTTTTATGAGAACAGTCATGTTGTTTTGGGTTAGCAGGCGAAGCCCCCGTATGCTAGCTGGGTACCTAACTTGTAAATCCAAATTAGTTATCATATCTTTGTCCGAGTTGAAATTAGTTGGCTTTCTAGCTAACATTAGTTAGCCAGTTCGAGTTGAAAGAGAAAGCAAGCTGGCTACATCTTATTATTAGCTAGAAAGCTAGTATCTAAGTGCCTGCCCTGTATTGACCTAATGCCAATGGGCTACAGCTAGCTAACGTCAGCTATGCACATTGTCCTCTGAGATGCTACATCACATTACACGTTAGCTTGATGTATTTAGCTAGCTACAGTATCATTCCCCTTTAATCTGTGGCATCATAGCTAGCCTGGCTCGCTAGCATTATCAAATAATGTTGTATAACCAAAAGTAGCTGCTAGCTAGTACCAGCTATATACTTAGCTAAAGTACTCACCAACACCAGTGGTTTGACGGTTGACAGGCAGCAGAAGTGACCGTGTCGAATGTAATCCATTCCTGGCCATCTGGCAATATTGTTGAAATGCATTGGAAGTTTGCACCAACTTTATGGAAGCCCATTTTCACTCCTATTTGCAAGCAAAATGTGCTTGCGTTGCACCCATATGCAGACTTGACAACAAATGTCCACATGGCACCTGGGGGCAGAGCACAACGTGTTGTCTCTGGGCAATTGGGCATCTTTGGCAAAAGTGGGTGAGTAAGTGATCCACCATACCCAACCGTCCAGTAAGTCGTGAAGAACGAGACTGCCCAAAATGATCTTATTTACACTTTGTAGTCAATTTTTACACTATAATTAATAATTGACTCATATCGATGCCACATAGGCAGTTTAAAACCAGAAAAGTTGGTTCTAAGGGGCAGTTGACCTTTAATGTTGAATAGATTAATGTGAAAATGTGTATTTCATAATCTAAACATTCTCCATATGTTAGAGGACACTAAGTATAATGACACCAAGATGTTGTCCGACCATGATTGTGTTCTGACCCCAGTGCAGCTCAATGTAAACAAGGGTAACCTGTGTAGGCTTACCCTGGCATGACATTTTGATAACCATGTAAATCTCTCTCGGACAAGGTGACTTTTATCAATATATTCGGCTCTATTTACTTTCAGATTCGAAAATACTAATAAGCATCAAAGTAGACATCATGCAAAACTACAAATCCCTGCATGTCACTCTAGCTGACACCTTTGCTGACAGGTATTGTGTCAATTTAAAACTTGCACAAGACAGATCACTGAATTGTAAATTTAAAGAAATGTAGCCAATTTATTTCTTACTACACTTAGCTAACATTAAATAGTTAATCCAGATATTCTTACCTTTGCCTCGATTCGGCAGTCTCGTCCAGATCATCATGGCATTTGTAGTTCTTTATGATAGCCACATTAGCAGCTAATTAGCGTTTAATTTTTGGGGGGTAAATACAGGCGAATATATTTATAAAAGTAACTTTGTCCTAGAGAGATTTACACAGCTATTAAAACATCACGCCAGGGTAAGCCTACACGAAACACAGCCCTTATTTTAAGTGTTTCTAAAATCCCCTATGGTAAAAATGAATGGTGGAAAAACGATTGGAACCATTTCCCTGTTTGACCGCTAGGTTTATGGGTATTATGAATCATACTGTGGTACTCTAATGCTGCATTCAAAACAACAACAAAAATACGAGGTCAAATCATGAAATCAGTGATCTTCAGGTTGGAGCTCTAGAAAGAGGCCCAAGTTCCCGATTTCCCAGTTGTTTTGAACGTACTGAAGTCATAGATTTCTGAGTTCCCAGTTCTTTTGAATGCGGCATATTTGAGTTATTTTGAACGCGGCATAATTTTATGACGTGGTGACTCAAATGACGTCACCGCCGTAACAATCGCATTGGAATCAAAACAGTCGAAAGCTTATGCATCAAACGGTGCGGTCGTTCCATTTAAAATAAAATCATCTCTCACGCGCACAATCAAATAATCCAAACCCAGTCCAGACAACTACGCAAAAACTATCCGTCTGTGTGTATAACCTGTAGCTAACAGCAAGCAAACGCCTCTGGCTTCTGATTTGAGAACTGTTTGCAAAGTGTTTGGTGACAGGAGGGGTGGTGTTCAATTACCGTCCAGCTCTAGATCTTAGCCTACTTAGCTCATCCTTTGCAAATAACTCTGCATGATCTAACCAGTTGAGTATGACATTGGCTGTGTTGTTACTTTATGATAATGATCAAGTTACAGTATAGCCAGGAAATAGATACATGGCAGGGTAAAGGCACCCACAAACGTAATGTTGCTAGCTAGTGATCTAAGCAGTTGAGTATGGCAGCACTGGTTGTTCAATGACAATAGCTACAGTACAGGGTAGCTAGTTAGCGTGACAAATATATAAGCTAACGTTATAGTTATGACATGACATCTGGCTAGTTAGCTAACTATCTTTACAACCTGTATAGAGCAAGCAGACTTTTCCAACGACTTCATAAAAACTGATCTGGCATTAGCTATAAATCCTGTAAGTGACCAGCTATAGCTCAGCTAGCTAATAAAGTTAGCTTGCTGACAAGCATTGGGACCAGTGCCAAGGAGTGCGGGCGAGTCTGCAGAAATGTAAGCTATGCTAACTACTTAGCAATGTAAGTCTTACCTTGATCTTAGTATCTAGGTCCCCCGTCCTCCACAGCATTTAATAAACCGGTGTTTAGTTGGGCCTCGTGACAAGTCCTCTTCTATATACCCGACACGGAACATGCACCAGCCGCTTTTCACAATGCCATCCGTCCTCCTCTAGCTTGCTAATTTGATTTCATTTCGTGGCGAGACTGATTCGCCTTTGTCTGACTGACAGTGGCCATATTGACATTAATAGCGAGCGCACTGAGGTTCCCTGGGATTCGTAGTTTTGGAAATGTCTATTGCATGAACGTCTCAGAAACATACGATCTTGAATGCACCCTTGATAAAACTCTTTGTTTGGATTTGACCGCCACCTGGCGGATTTGTTGTCTAACGATCCAATCAAACTTTTTCAGTGATAAGAGATGTTGCTTTCCACAACGTTTGTAAAGTTACTCACTTCAGTTTTTTTCACAGACCCAAATTAGACCACAATCAACTGCTTTTGGACATTAATAATGTGTTCTCTTCTAAGGTGTGTGTGGACGTGTTTAACTATACTTGTGGGGTCCAGAAGTCCCCACAAGAATAGTAAACTAACAAAACACTGTTCAGGAGTCTTATGGCTTGGGGGTAGAAGCTGTTAAGAAGCCTTTTGGACCTAGACTTGGCGCTCTGGTACCGCTTGTCGTGCCAGACAAGGTTAGAAATAATGATTTTTCATAGAAATAATAATTGTGTCCTTCAAACTTTGCTTTCGTCAAAGAATCCTCCATTTGCAGCAATTACAGCCTTGCAGACCTTTGGCATTCTAGTTGTCAATTTGTTGAAGTAATCTGAAGAGATTTCACCCCATGCTTCCTGAAGCACCTCCCACAAGTTGGATTGGCTTGATGGGCACTTCTTATTTACCATACTGTCAAGCTGCTCCCACAACAGCTCAATAGGGTTGAGATCCGGTGACTGTGCTGGCCACTCCATTATAGACAGAAAACCAGCTGACTGCTTCTTCCCTAAATAGTTTTTGCATAGTTTGGAGCTGTGCTTTGGGTCATTGTCCTGTTGTAGAGGAAATTGGCTCCAATCAAGCACCGTCCACAGGGTATGGCATGGCAAAATGGAGTGATAGCCTTCCTTCTTCAAGATCTCTTTTACCCTGTACAAATCTCCCACTTTACCACCACCAAAGCACCCCCAGACCATCACATTGCCTCCACCGTGCTTGACAGATGGCATCAAGCACTCCTCCAGCATCAGATACATTCTTCAAATTCATTATTTTATTTCTATCTTATCACAGAACTGGCAAACCATGGTTTAGCAACTCCCTAACCAAAATGGCTGACCTTTATCCCATCATAAGGGTCCCATCACAAGAAGGTTAATGTCCATTCTAGTATTCTTATTCCTAATTATATGGCCTTACCAAGGCAACTACTGTCTCTATCTCGTAGACTTGCTAGCTACTTCAGTGGATATTGAATACATTTCTACCTGTAAATGAATTTGTTTTTAGCTGTAAATGCTAAATTATAGAGCCCCACAGTGGAGGTGTCATAATACCCATAAAACCTAGAGGTCAAACAGGGAAATGGTTCCAATCGTTTTTCTACCATTCATTTTTCCCATAGGGGATTTTAGACCACTTAAAAAAAGGGCTGTGTTTCTTGTAGGCTTACCCTGCGTGAAGTTTTGATAACCATGTAAATCTCTCTCGGACAAGGTGACTTTTATCAATATATTCGGCTCTATTTACTCTCAGATTTGAACATGCTGATTAACATCAAAGTAGACATAATGAAAGACTACAAATCCCTGCAAGCTCCTGCACGTCATCTCTAGCTGGCACCTTTACTAACAGGTACATTTTAAGAAATGTAGCCAATTTATTAATTACTACATTTAGCTAACATTAGATAGTTAATCCAGAGATTCTTACCTTTGCCTCGATTCAGCAGTCTCGTCCACATCATCATGGCATTTGTAGTTCTTTATGATAGCCCCATTAGCAGCTAATTAGTATTTCATTTGTTGTGGGTAAATACAGGTGAAGATATTGATAAAAGTCACCTTGTCCGAGAGAGATTTACACAGTTATCAAAACGTCACGCCAGGGTAAGCAAAAAAATAATAATCCCCTATGGGAAAAATGAATGGAGGAAAAACGATTGGAACCATTTCCCTGTTTGACCACTAGGTTTTATGGGTATTATGACTCATACTGTGGTACTCTATAGCCATGGTATAAAAAGGGATAATCAACTCGGGGTCTATGCATTCTCTGGAAAATAATGCAATTCCGCTAGCGCGTCGTGGAATACACCTTCCAAGTCGTTCATTATTTTCCAGAGAAGGCATAGTCCCTTGTTGATTATCCCTTACATAACATATTGGAGGGGGAGAATCCATCAGAGAGGATTTCTGTGAGAAACTGAACGGTTGGATCTCGTAGAACTGTTGGGCTAAGAATATGAGCAGTTTAGAAATAATAAAATAACATATATGAGCAGTTTAGAAATAACAAAATAACATATTTCACTAGATTTAATTAATTTAAATAAATTCACACAAGGTTTTTGGTGGAAATCAAAGGTTGTAAAAGTAGGCCAGACATTTGTAGAATAATTTACACTTGGTTTGTGGTGTCTCTGACAAGCTATGAAAAGGTTATTGCGATAAGAAGAATGACATATTTTACTATATTTAAGTAATTTTAAATTAGGCTACTTATCTAAAAACTGTAATTTAATTTGTTTAATAGGATATTGATTTATGCTTCTTTTTTTTTCTTAATCCACTTAGAACTCATTATAAGCACTGTCATATTTTGATCAGCTAAGGCTACAATACCTTTATTACAACACATGTAGGCCTACTATAACTTTGATTACAGAAAATGGGAGGGGGGGGGGGGGGGGGCATTGCCCCTGTACGTAAATTTGAGAACTTTTTGCATTTTTCAAACACCTAAAACAGCTTTTTCCTGCAATCTAGAGCCAAAATAATTACGCTTAATTCGATGTAAAAAATATGTAGATTTTTCTGCATATCTAAGTATACCTCTTGAGGTGTCTGTAAAATAAGAAACTAAATATGCTTCTCTGCATCTCTGCTGAAATTTGGGGCAAAGATTAAAAGGAATGTGAGTCTTATTCAGTACATTTAGTTATTGCTTGCTTTTCTCAAGTCTACCAACCTTGTCAGCAGGCATGCCAGCTAAGATAGTTAGACAAGCTAGCTACTCTAACTTGATTGATAGCCTGAAATGGCTTCTTGGTAGCTACAGTACCAGTCAAAAGTTTGGACACACCTACTCACTCCAGGGTTGATCTATATTTTAAATTTTTTTTACATTGTAGAATAATAGTGAAGACATCAAAACTATGAAATAACACATATGGAATCATGTAATTTTACATTTACATTTTAGTCATTTAGCAGACGCTCTTATCCAGAGCGACTTACAGTTTTAGTGAGTGCATACATTTTTCATACTGGCCCCCCGTGGGAATCGAACCCACAACCCTGGCGTTGCAAGGGCCATGCTCTACCATGTAGCTCAGGCAATAACCAAAAAAGTGTTAAACAAATCAAAATATATTTTATATTTGAGAATCTTCAAATGGCCACCCTTTGCCTTGATGACAGCTTTGCACACTCTTGGCATTCTCTCAACCAGTTTCAATTAACAGGTGTGCCATCATAAAAGTTAATTTGTGGAATTTATTTCCTTCTTAATGCGTTTGAGCCAATCAGTTGTGTTGTGACAAGGTGGGGGTGGTATATAGAAGATAGCCCTATTTGGTAAAAGACCAAGTCCATATTATGGCAAGAACAGCTCAAATAAGTTAAGAGAAACGATAGTCCATCATTACTTTAAGGCATGAAGGTCAGTCAATACGGAACATTTCAAGAACTTTGAAAGTTTCTTCAAGTGCAGTGGCAAAAACCATCAAGCGCTATGATGAGACGAAGCCTGCCCGAACAAGGAGGGGAGGCAGCCTCCGCGGAAGTCGTGACAAGCCCAAATAAATGCTTCACAGAGTTCAAGTAACAGACACATCTCAACATCAACTGTTCAGAGGAGACTGTGTGAATCAGGCATTCATGGTCAAATTGCTGCAAAGAAACCACTACTAAAGGACACCAATAAGAAGAAGAGACTTGCTTGGGCCAAGAAACACGAGCAATGGACATTAGACCGGTGGAGATTTGTCCAAATTTGAGATTTTTGGTTCCAACCGCTGCGTCTTTGTGAGACGCGGTGTGGGTAAACGGATGATCTCCACATGTGTTTTTCCCACCGTAAAGCATGGAGGAGGAGGTGTTATGGTGTGGCGGTGCTTTGCTGGTGACACTGTCTGTGATTTATTTAGAATTCAAGGCACACTTAACCAGCATTGCTACCACAGCCTTCTGTAGCGATACGCCATCCCATCTGGTTTGGGCTTAGTGAGACTATCATTTGTTTCTCAACAGGACAATGACCCAACACACCTCCAAGCTGTGTAAGGGCTATTTTACCAAGAAGGAGAGTGATGGAGCGCTGCATCAGATGACCTGGCCTCCACAATCCCCGACCTCAACCCAATTGAGATGTTTTGGGATGAGTCGGACCGCAGAGTGAAGGAAAAGCATCCAACAAGTGCTCAGCATATGTGGGAACTCCTTCAAGACGGTTGGAAAAGCATTCCAGGTGAAGCTGGTTGAGAGAATGCCAAGAGTGTGCAAAGCTGTCATCAAGGCAAAGGGTGGCTTTTTGAAGAATCTCAAATATTAAATATATTTTGATTTGTTTAACACTGTTTTGGTTACTACATGATTCCATATGTGTTATTTCATAGTTTTGATGTCTTCACTATTATTCTACAATGTAAAACATAGTCAAAATAAAGAAAAACCCTTGAATGAGTAGGTGTGTCCAACCTTTTCACTATTAGTGTAGTTATGATGTTGGGAGATTGGGAACCTATTTGTGCTAGCTAAAGCCAACGTCATAAAAGTGACTAGTGGTATTACAGAGAAAAATACAATAAAAAATAGGACAAATGTGATGGGGCACGTGCCCCTGTGCCCCTTATGGGCATGACAGCTCTGGCGTCACCCCTTACAAACGGCACTATCTAATAAAGTTAGAAATACCGCCACATTTTACATTTAGGTTAGGCATAACCAGAGCAAAAATACGGGCATTTTGTCTTGGCACAATGGGCGACAAATGTGTCTCTAACTTTGTAGGGCTACTTTTATTTGTTACAATTAAATAGGCAACCAATTCATATTTGAAGTTTTGCACAAATGTCATTTTTGCTGCTCTATTCCCAACTCTGATGTGGTGAATTAAAAAATGTTTGGCTTGACAATGACAGCAATGGAGTTGGCAAGAGCACAAACAGATCTGGGACCAGGCTACTACTCCCCCTCATCAGGAAACAACTGAAAAATAAGACATTAATTTGTCTGAATCTTTAATCTCATTTGTTGAATGTGTTGGTTTAGTGTAGTCTGTCTACTACATCTGTTAAAATGGGGACAACACCCCTGCCCACCCACCCAGCAGGCCCGCTCTGCCAAACAGACACCGCTAATAACATGATGATTAACACACACAGCACAGGGAGCACATCTGTTTAGCTGTCTGACTACTGTTGATCTGGCATCACTTTTTGTGTTTGTGTATGTGTCTGTCCTCTGCCTGACCAGCCATTCCTGTGTGTGTGTGTGTGTGTGTGTGTGTGTGTGTGTGTGTGTGTTGTCTGTGTATATGCTGTCTGCAGGCACACTGTCTGTCATCCCAAGACCACCTGCCACACCCCAGCTCCAATACACACCCCAGACTGGGACCCTATGGAGGAGCAGAGGAACCAGTTGCCTCAGCCACTATAGTGTTTGTGTGTGTATGTGACAGAAAAAGACCCAGCCAGCTCCTGCAATAGAAACACATAATCAGGTCCATGTGAAGAGCCCTTTACAATCCACATCCCAGAGCAGAGCACACACTGGATTACTCATCTGTCCCCTGTGGGAGCTCTGCTCCCAATACACACCAGTCTGTTTGACCTGACAAACACACACACACTATACACACACACACACACACACACAGGGGGACCACCATAGACTCAGGCAGAGAAGGATAGACATACCTCCACACCACACTAATAATGTTATACACATTCTTGACAAACTTAATTACACTAATACGATAATCTGGCCATGGGGTGCCCTTCTAAAGTTACAGAGGGGTTGAGGAGACAGTTGTTAATGAGTGAGAGGAAAATATCTGTCTGTCTGTCAGTGATGTCCGTCAATTTATGCCTTTAGATCAAACAAGACTAGTGCTCCAATTAGAACAATATTAGATAATGAAAACTAGATCATCATCCCAGACATAGCTTTACATTTAAGTCATTTAGCAGACGCTCTTATCCAGAGCGACTTACAGTTAGTGAATACATATTTTTTTATACTGGCCCCCCGTGGGAATCGAACCCACAACCTTGGCGTTGCAAACGCCATGCTCTATCAACTGAGCTACATCCCTGCCGGCCATTCCCTCCCCTACCCTGGACGACGCTGGGCCAATTGTGCGCCGCCCATGAGTCTCAACGGTCGCGGCCGGCTGCAACAGAGCCTGGATTCGAACCAGGATCTAGTGGCACAGTTAGCACTGCGATGCAGTGCCTTAGACCACTGCGCCACTCAGTAGCTTTATTTGATAAATAATGCAAAGTTTAGGCTCAAACTGTTTAGATTTTTAATTAAATAATTCAAGAATTGACATAGCCTACTGGAAGCCTATCAAAGACGTTTGGACTGAATGACACTGAGGGTGATACCGCTTAGATGTCCATTAGAGAGAGATTATCACGTCATGAATTACCTTTATAAGGCACCTCTATCTGCTAATCTATTGGCGTCTAATCCACCCATGTTTCAGATGAAAATGGGGACATTAAAAACGAAATGTGTGTTTTCCTTTCATGTACGAGGGTCATCTTTACTGGTCGATGTGGTGGTGATGGGTGTGATAGGTGAGTGAGTGGAGGTGGGGGTTGAGACCAGGTATCAGGCAGAGGCTATTAGTCCTTAAATGGGGCGTTACTTTGTAGCGTCTCCCGCGCATCCACTGTCTTTGATGTTGGTCACCACCCCTTTGGACACGTGAAGTGTCCGTCGGGATGTCACAGCGGGGCTACTATATATAAAGGTGGTCAGTCCTTGTCCTCCTCCATCGTAACAACGCTACAGGATTTTACTCTCATCTCTTTCAGAAATGGCATATTTCCCAATTTGGCTGCTGTGCGCCTGTGCGATACTTTCTCTGACGCATGGCTTCAATCAGGAGAACCTGAAAGAGGCTATGCTTCAGAGGCTTGGACAGAAGGAACTCCCAAGGATCCATAAAAGGGACTTGGAGAACCTGGTCGTTCCTGGCCACATCAGAAACAAGTACCTGTCCCTGCTGAAGCTGCACCACGAAAGGAGACGCCGCTCTCTGCCCAGCCTAGCAGGTATCCTCAGGAGGATATCCGGAAACGCAGGTAAACAACAATGGCAACTATGACAGTTTCTAAGACTGGGAATATGACAGTTTCAAAGACTGACTCATTTTCTATTTTATTTTCCATGATGTTTAGCAATACTATTGTTAACACCAATGCGTAATTCTCAGTTTGGTTCTGTTTGGATTCCAAATTACGCACTGATGTCCAATTGTCCACATGCTGACAGTGTCCTGTTATATTCTACATAACAGATATATCTGGGGAGATTCTTTACTCTGACGCCACCAGAGAGCGGTTGGTTTTCGACATGGAGGCCAGGGTCCCGGCCAACAGCGAGGTGACCATGGCGGAGCTCAGACTCTACCAGAACGCCCCTCATAAACTGCCCCTGGCCGCGATGAAGAGCCAAAAGCCGGACAACAACGCCCGGGTCAGCATCTACTGGGTGGAGGTTCTAGAGAACGGCGCCAACCGCTCCTCACTGGTAGACTCAAGGTCAGTACCGTTACTGCACATCATTCAACAGCTTACTTTTAATTAGCCTAATACTAATTAATTGGCATGCTAGTTAATTAAAGTACTATTGTGATTAATTTGTATGGATGTCCTTTTTCAATAGGTTGGTGCCAATCTACGAGACTGGGTGGAAGGGTTTTGATGTGACGCAGGCGGTACACTACTGGTCGAAGGGACGTCGCGAGGTGCCACTGCGCCTGGAGCTGCGGGTCGAGGGCGAGAGACCAGGAAGCTACGCAGCCGAGATGGCCAAGAGTGTGCGCTTTACCGCGCAGGACCCCTCTGACCAGACCACGGGAAAGCCTGAGCTTCTTCTCTACACCTTGAACCTGGAGGAATATGGGTAGGTGACATTTAATAGTTAGGCTAATGGCAATGTTTAGAACCTTGGTTGGACAGTGGACACATTTTAAGCATCTAGGCTACACACACACAAGGACCTGGCTGCTATGTCACAGTATGACATTTGCTTATAGATTTTTTGAGAATACTCTATAGGTGTGTCAAATGTTGTACTTTCTCCGGAATAACCTCCAAGCCATTCCTGGGCAGAGCGCGTAATAACCTGACTGACCATTTCTCTCCGTCCAGTTCCCGCGGTGACTGCCAGTCCAGCAAGCCGAACGGCATGTGCTGCAGAGAAGACCACTTCATCAACTTCCGGGAGCTAACTTGGACCCAATACTGGGTAATCGAACCTGCGGGCTACCAGGCCTTCCGATGCACAGGAGGGTGCAAGCAGCCAAAGCGTCATTATGGCTACGGAGAACGGCGGTGCGCGGCCACGGAGAACGCGCCGCTACCTATAATGTACCTGGTGAAAAAAGGAGACTACACGGAGATAGAAGTGGCCGAGTTTCCCAACATGATAGTGGAGAAGTGCAGATGTACAATGGACAATGTATCTGTTTGAGAATGAGGAATGGGTGCTCTATCCCTCAATACAGAGACACCGAGAGATGCGAGTGCGACTCGGTGACGCACAGTACTTTTTTTCTTCAAACTTCAATTATTATAGGCTAAAAAGGAGATCTCTTGTTGGTGTGAATATTTGAGACAACGGGTATATTAGCCGATCACTTGTTTTTTGAGCACTTAAATGTAAATACGTAGCCTAATTTATATTGCCCATGCATGCATTTATAGGCCTACTCCTCACATGACAAAACAAGATAAAGGCATAATATGAATTAATTGCACATTTTCAAAGTATATTAATACATGTATTTTTCTTCCACAAATCCTTTACACATTGTCACTTCATTGGTTCATCTGTTGTCTATGGGTTTGTCTATTGAGGGAGAGCGAGCCAGTGTGAATAAACAAAAACACAGTCAAGTTGAGATCATTACAGATGTGGTTGTGACACCAATTTCCTATATCATTAGAGCCTCGCCACTAGCCCAGTCCTTTGTTATGGTAACACATCCTCACCACGGGGCTTCCGATCAGTGTTTGATTTGGGAATGTATTTACTTAGATTCAGGTCTCAGAATCTACAGCACTGCATCCATTGACGGCCAGTGTGGCCAAACTAAACGTCGCCAATTACGCACGAATGGCGAGCCTTTGGAGATTCACCATGACCCGCGGACGGGAGCAAGACTCAATAGGGTTGATTCTTATGCAAATACACGGAAGGAGTTTTGAGCTGTGTCAAATTAGTTTCATTTAAACATGGCATGACTGATTTGAAAGACATCCAGTCCACTCTACCATTTATGACCACAAGTTGACAAAACCAATGTCAGATCCCTGTCCTCACCTCATCCCCCAGTAGAGCCCCAGTCAGTGTAAAGTGTGAGGTGTTTTACTCTAATCTATTCTCCGAGGTGTTCAGCGTTTGCCTGGCTACCCAAACTCCTTGCTCCGGACAAACGCTACGCCACGCCCACGGACATGAGTTTCTTCTCAGCAATGAAGATAGCGAACATAGAGCAAGGGGAAAATTCCGTTTCAGTCGTCACGCAAGTTCAGCATAACAGGGTGAAATCATACAGTAGGCTCAGGCAGGTTGGTGTTGGAGGAAGTCTTTCTGGTTCTCCCACCTCCCCATGTGTTCTGATAGTTAGAGCTCCCTGTCAGCTCCGGCACATTAGTAGAGCGCTGCAGATTTGACCACACCGGGTACAGCCAACACAGTCAATCAGTCCAGCCTGGTGTCATTGACTAGTCATAACATAGTAAATGTAAATCCTGGACACTCAAATTAGTATGATCTGTTAGGTTTGGAATGGTTACATAAGACAGAAGGTTACTTAAGGCAAAACTTAAAAGGAGAGTGGTTGGTCAGGGTGGATGTATAACGCTAATGTCTTGCAAACAAATGGGTGGTCCTCTGTAGCTCAGCTGGTAGAGCACGGCGCTTGTAACGCCAAGGTAGTGGGTTCGATCCCCGGGACCACCCATACACAAAAAATAAAATAAAAAATGTATGCACGCATGACTGTAATTCGCTTTGGATAAAAGCGTCTGCTAAATATTATATTATAAAAGGTTGAGTGTTCAAATCTCATCATGGACAATTTTAGCTAATTAGCAACTACTTACTACTTTTGATCAACTTTGCATGTTAGCTAACCCTAACTGTAACCCTTTTAGCTAACCCTAACCTTAACCCTTTAACCTAACTCCTAACCTTAACCCCTAGCCTAGCTAACATTAGCCCACAAGCTAACGTTAGCGTTAGCTACCTAGCTAACAGTTGCAACAACAAATTGGAAATAGTTGTCACAGGTGTAGAGAGGAGTAGGCAGAAGGCAGTCGCAGGTTTAGAACTACTGAATTTATTAAAGCACCATAGCTTAAAGCGGGACGAAACCCACAGTGCAAAATATAATGTACTCAGCAAATAGTAGGAGAGATTCCTCTCAGGAAAACAAGCAACATATACAAAGACAAAACGGTAGAGGGAGTATATACAGTCGTGGTCAAAAGTTTTGAGAATGACACAAGTATTGCTCTTCACAAAGTTCGCTGCTTCAGTGTTATGAGATATTTTTGTCAGATGTTACTATGGTATACTGAAGTATAATTACAAGCATTCTATAAGTGTCAAAGGCTTTTATTGACAATTACATTACATTTATTCAAAGAGTCAATATTTGCAGTGTTGACCCTTCTTTTTCAAGACCTCTGCAATCTGCCCTGGCATGCTGTCAATTCACTTCTGGGCCACATCCTGACTGATGGCAGCCCATTCTTGCATAATCAATGCTTGGAGTTTGTGGGTTTTTGTTTGTGCACCCGCCTCTTGAGGATCGACCACAAGTCTCAATGGGATTAAGGTCTGGGGAGTTTCTTGGCCATGGACCCAAAATGTTGATGTTTTGTTCCCCGAGCCACTTAGTTATCACTTTTGCCTTATGGCAAGGTGCTCCATCATGCTGGAAAAGGCATTGTTCGTAACCAAACTGTTCTTGGATGGTTGGGAGAAGTTGCTCTCTGAGGATGTGTTGTTACCATTCTTTATTCATGGCTGTGTTCTTAGGCACAATTTTGAGTGAGCCCTCTCCCTTGGCTGAGAAGCAACCCCACACATGAATGGTCTCAGGATGCTTTACTGTTGGCATGACACAGGACTGATGGTAGCGCTCACCTTTTCTTCTCCGGACAAGGTGTTTTCCGGATGCCCCAAATAATTGGAAAGGGGATTCATCAGAGAAAATGACTTTACCCCAGTCCTCAGCAGTCCAATCCCTGTACCTTTTGCAGAATATATGTCCCTGATGTTTTTCCTGGAGAGAAGTGGCTTCTTTGCTGCCCTTCTTGACACCAGGCCATCCTCCAAAAGTCTTCGCTTCACTGTGCGTGCAGATGCACTCACACCTGCCTGCTGCCATTCCTGAGCAAGCTCTGCACTGGTGGTGCCCCGATCCCGCAGCTGAATCAACTTTAGTAGACAGTCCTGGCGCTTGCTGGACTTTCTTGGGCGCCCTGATGCCTTCTTCACAACAATTGAACCTCTCTCCTTGAAGTTCTTGATGATCCGATTAATGGTTGATTTAGGTGCAATCTTACTAGCAGCAATATCCTTGCCTGTGAAGCCCTTTTTGTGCAAAGCAATGATGACGGCACGTGTTTCCTTGCAGGTAACCATGGTTAACAGAGGAAGAACAATGATTTCAAGCACCACCCTCCTTTTAAAGCTTCCAGTCTGTTATTCTAACTCAATCAGCATGACAGAGTGATCTCCAGCATTGTCCTCGTCAACACTCTCACCTGTGTTAACAAGAGAATCACTGACATGATGGCAGCTGGTCCTTTTGTGGCAGGGCTGAAATGCAGTGGAAATGTTTTTTTGGGATTAAGTTCATTTTCATGGCAAAGAGGGACTTTGCAATTAATTGCAATTCATCTGATCACTCTTCATGACATTCTGGAGTATATGTAAATTGCCATCATCAAAACTGAGGCAGCAGACTTTGTGAAAATTAGTATTTGTGTCATTCTCAAAACTTTTGACCACGACTGTATACAGTGATAGAGTGGGGATTGGAACAAGGTGTGTGTAATAATGAAGAGACAAGAGGGGGAGCCAAAGCAAAGGCTGGTGTGACAATCAAATCAAATGTTATTTGTCACATATGCCGAATACAACAGGTACAACCTTACAATGCAGTTTTAAGAAAGAATACCCCCAAAAAATCACTAAAAAATACAATATAAAATAATACAAAATAAAAGTAACAAATAATTAAAGAGCAGCAGTAAAAATAACAATAGTGAGGCTATATGCAGGGGGTACCGGTACCGAGTCAATATGCGGGGGCACCGGTTAATCAATGTAATATGGGGTAATATGTACATAGGTAGGTAGAGTTATTAAAGTGACTATGCATAGATAATAAACAGAGAGTAGCAGCAGCGTAAAAGAAGGGTGGGGGGGCAATGCAAATAGTCTGGGTAGCCATTTGATTAGATGTTCAGGAATCTTATGGCTTGGGGGTAGAAGCTGTCCCCTGTAGCTCAGTTGGTAGAGTATGGCGCTTGCAACGCCAGGGCTGTGGGTTCGTTTCCCACGGGGAGCCAGTATGAAAATGTATGCACGCACTAACTGTAAGTCGCTCTGGATAAGAGCGTCTGCTAAATGACTAAAATGTAAATGTAAAATGTAGAAGGCTCTTGGACCTAGACTTGGCGCTCCAGTAACAGAGAGAACAGTCTATGACTAGGGTGGCTGGAGTCCTTGACAATTTTTAGGGCCTTCCTCTGACACCGCCTGGTATAGAGGTCCTGGATGGCAGGAAGCTTGGCCGCAGTGATGTACTGGGCCGTACGCACTACCCTCTGTAGTGCCTTGCGGTCGGAGGCCGAGCAGTTGCCGTACCAGGCAGTGATGCAACCAGTCAGTGATGCAACCAGTCAGGATGCTCTCGATGGTGCAGCTGTATAACCTTTTGAGGATCTGAGGACCCATGCCAAATCTTTTCAGTCTCCTTAGGGTTTGTCGTGCCTTCTTCACGACAGTCCTGGTGTGCTTGGACCATGTTAGTTTGTTGGTGATGTGGACACCAAGGAACTTGAAGCTCTCAACCTGCTCCACTACAGCCCCGTCGATAAGAATGGGGTTATGCTCGGTCCTCTTCTTTTTCCTGTAGTCCACAATCATCTCCTTTGTCTTGACCACGTTGAGGGAGAGGTTGTTGTCCTGGCACCACACGGCCAGGTCTCTGACCTCCTCCCTATAGGATGTCTCGTCGTTGTCGGTGATCAGGCTTACCACTGTTGTGTCATCGGCAAACTTAATGATGATGTTGGAGTCGTGCCTGGCCATGCAGTCATGAGTGAACAGGGAGTACAGGAGGGGACTGAGCACGCACCCCTGAGGGGCACCCGTGTTGAGGATCAGCGTGGCGGATGTGTTGTTACCTACCCTTACCACCTGGGGGCGGCCCGTCAGGAAGTCCAGGATCCAGTTGCAGAGGGAGGTGTTTAGTCCCAGGGTCCTTAGCTTAGTGATGAGCTTTGAGGGCACTATGGTGTTGAACGCTGAGCGTAGTCAATGAATAGCATTCTCACATAGGTGTTCCTTTTGTCCAGGTGTGAAAGGGCAGTGTGGAGCGCAATAGAGATTGCATCATCTGTGGATCTGTTGGGGCGATATGTAAATTGGAGTGGGTCTATGGTTTCTGGGATAATGGTGTTGATGTGAGCCATGACCAGCCTTTCAAAGCACTTCATGGCTACAGACGTGAGTGCTACGGGTCGGTAGTCATTTAGGCAGGTTACCTTAGTGTTCTTGGGCACAAGGACTATGGTGGTCTGCTTGAAACATGTTGGTATTACAGCCTCAGACAGGGGGAGGTTGAAAATGTCAGTGAAGACACTTGCCAGTTGGTCAGCCCAAGCTCAGAGTACAAATCCTGGTAATCCGTCTGTCCCTGCAGCATTGTGAATGTTGACCTGTTTAAAGGTCTTACTCACATCGGCTACGGAGAGCGTGATCACACAGTCATCCGGAACAGCTGATGCTCTCATGCATGTTTCAGTGTTACTTGCCTCGAAGCGAGCATAGAAGTAATTTAGCTCCTTTGGTAGGCTTGTGTCACTGGGCAGCTCGCGGCTGTGCTTCCCTTTGTAGTCTGTAATAGTTTGCAAGCCCTGCCACATCGACGAGCATCGGAGCCGGTGTAGTATGATTCGATCTTAGTCCTGTATTGACGCTTTGCCTGTTTGATGGTTCGTTGGAGGGCATAGCGGGATTTCTTATAAGCTTCCGGGTTAGAGAACCGCTCCTTGAAAGCGGCAGCTCTACCCTATAGCTCAGTGCGGATGTTGCCTGTAATCCATGGCTTCTGGTTGGGATATGTACGTACAGTCACTGTGGGGACGACGTCATCGATGCATTTATTGATGAAGCCAGTGACTTATGTGGTGTACTCCTCAATGCCATCGGAAGAATCCCGGAACATATTCCAGTCTGTGCTAGCAAAACAGTCCTGTAGCTTAGCATCTGCTTCATCTGACCACTTTTTTATTGACTTGATTTAGATATCGTGCACCAGCTGTTGTTTACAAATATACATAGACCGCCACAACTTGTCTTAGCAGAGGCTGCTGTTCGATCCTGCCGATAGCTGCTGTTCTATCCTGCCGATACAGTGTGTAACCCACCAGCTGTATGTTATTCATGTCATCGTTCAGCCAAGACTCGGTGAAACATAAGATATTACAGTTTTTAATGTCCCGTTGGTAGGATATTCGTGCCTGTAATTCGTCCATTTTATTATCAAGCGATTGTAAATTGGCCAATAGGATCGATGGCAAAGGCAGATTAGCCACTCGTCGCCGGCTCCTTACCAAGCACCCCGATCTCCTTCCGCGATATCTCCTTTTCTTTCTACTGTGAATGACGGGGATGAGGGCCCTGTCGGGTGTCTGGAGCAAATCTCTCTCATCCGACTCATAAAATAAAAATTATTTGTCCAGTTCAAGGTGAGTAATCGCTGTTCTGATGTCTTTTCAGTCATAAGAGACGGTAGCATCAACATTATGTACAAAATAAGTTACAAACAATGTAAAAAAACACACAAAATAGCACGGTTGGTTAAGAGTCCATAAAACGGCAGCTATCCCCTCCGACGCCATCATACATCTCATACGTTTTGCAAATTTGTAACATGTTGTACGAATTGCAATTTGTAACATATCGTACGAATTGCAATTCGTAACATATCATTCGAAATGGATGATGGACATCCACAAACGAATGCATACCATACGAAATGTAACATATCATACTAAATCTCGGATTTACGCATAGAATAATATGAAATGCTGTGAGACCAGGTTTGTCAGTCAGTCAGTCATCTCTCTCTCCATCCCATACCACTGAAAGATTGCAGGAAAAAAGTAATTAAAGTATTTCCAAATAAAAAAGTGAATCTACAAAGTCAGGGGTAGGGGCTGGGGCAGGCTGGGTTGAGATGGGCAGGTTGGATAGGTTCTGCTTCTGCGGAATGTGTCTGGTCCTACCTACGGGGGTCCGTGGGCAAGGACAGAAGACTCTGGGGCACACCCGGGCCCTGCGTGTGGCACCCCCTGTGTGGAGGTTGTGGGGGGTGGAGGTGGATGGGCCCTGTGGTGGAGGGGGCTGGAGGTGGGTGGGCCCTGGGCACTAGGTCCATCTGTGGGACAATGGTTAAACCTCCAATCAAACCAGTCAATCATTTAGTTTCACAAACTTTGAGATCTTTTACATTTTAATTTCCCTTGAAAAGGGAAACTATAAATTATTTGAGTCAATATGGTCAAATTTAATACAGAGATAACATCAGACAGCGGCTCAAACAAACTCCTTGACATTTGGTAGTAGCCTGGTAGTTCTATAAATTATAAAATATTATATATCCATCATTATTATTATTATTATTATTGTTCATTCCTCAAGCCAGTAATTTCCTTCATGGCATATCAGTATAAGAGCGTTATCAGCATGATAATTGAGGCTGGCATCAGTTGGAGCCCGGGCATTCGGCTGAGCTGGTCTGAAAGACGGTGCTTCAGAGCTTGGGCATAATAAAATCTCTGCTAGCCTCCGCATTCTCTCTGCATTCTCTGCTGGAGAAAAAGTTGTGAGAGCTGCTGCATGCAAGATGTGGACAGAAACTGTGAGAAATAAATCTGAAATATTTACATTCATGCATATACAGTTGACGTCGGAAGTTTACATAAACCTTAGCCAAATATGTTTAAACTCAGTTTTTCACAATTCTTGACATTTAATCCTAGTAAAAATTCCCTGTCTTAGGTCAGTTGGGATCACCACTTTATTTTAAGAATGTGAAATGTCAGAATAATAGTAGAGAGAATAATTTATTTCAGCTTTTATTTCTTTCATCACATTCCCAGTGGGTCAGAAGTTTACATACACTCAATTAGTATTTGGTAGCATTGCCTTTAAAATTGTTTAACTTCGGTCAAACGTTTCAGGTAGCCTTCCACAAGCTTCCCACAGTACGTTGGGTGAATTTTGGCCCATTCCTACTGACAGAGCTGGTGTAACTGAGTCAGGTTTGTAGGCCTCCTTGCTCGCACACGCTTTTTCAGTTCTGCCCACACATTTTCTATAGGATTGAGGTCAGGGCTTTGTGATGGCCACAATACCTTGACTTTGTTGTCCTTAAGCCATTTTGCCACAACTTTGGAAGTATGCTTGGGGTCATTGTCCATTTGGAAGACCCATTTGCGACCAAGCTTTAACTTCCTGACTGATGTCTTGAGATGTTGCACATAATTTCCTTCCTCATGATGCCATCTATTTTGTGAAGTGCACCAGCCCCTCCTGCAGCAAAGCACCCCCACAGCATGATGCTGCTACCCCCGTGCTTCACGGTTGGGATGGTGTTCTTCGGCTTGAAAGCAACCCCCTTTTTCCTCCAAACATAACGATGGTCATTATGGCCAAACAGTTCTGTTTTTGTTTCATCAGACAATATTAAATTTCTCCAAAAAGTACAATCTTTGTCCCCATGTGCAGTTGCAAACTGTAGTCTGGCTTTTTTATGGCGGTTTTGGAGCAGTGCCTTCTTCCTTGCTGAGCAGCCTTTCAGGTTATGTCGATATAGGACTCGTTTTGATATTTGATAAAGTACAACTGGAGTTTATATATAAATGCCTGGAGCATTTCAATTGGAGAATCTCTTATAAAATGGGTTAAAATCATGTATAGTAACCCTAGGTGTAAAATAGTAAATAATGGCTATTTCTCAAAGTTTTAAACTGTCAGAGGAGTAAAACAAGGTTGTCCACTATAGGCATATCTATTTATTATGGCCATCAAAATGTTAGCTATTAAAAGCAGATCCAACAATAATATCAAGGGATTAGAAATCCAGGGCTTAAAAACAAAGGTGTCATTGTACGCTGATGATTCATGTTTTCTTTTAAATCCACAACTTGAATCCCTCCACAGCCTCATAGAGGATCTAGATACATTTTCTAACTTCTCTGGATTACAACCAAATTATGATAAATGTACTATATTATGTAGTTTACCAATAAAATAGTCTGATGGTGATGTGGATATACTCGGAATACATATCCCAAATGAAATACATTCTCACTCCAATAAATTTTAATAGAAAGTTAGCAAAAATAGATCTTCATACCATGGAAAGGTAAATACCTGTCTATTTGTGGAAAAATCACCCTGATTAACTCTTTAGTATCATCCCAGTTGACCTATTTGCTTATGGTCTTGCCTACGCCTAGCGAACAGTTTTTTAAATTATATGAGAAAAAAATATTCCTTTTTATTTGGAAGGGCAAGCCAGACAAAATTAAACGGGCCTATTTATATAATTAATATGAATTCGGAGGACAGAGATGATTAAATATTAAAGCATTAAACCTATCACTAAAAGCTTCAGTCATATAAAAACTATACTTAAATCCGAACTGGTTCTCTCGCAAATTAGTAAGATTGTCTCACCCCATGTTCAACAATGGCCATTTTCCCTTTATTCAGATTACAACCTCTCACTTTCAGTTATTTGAAAAGGAAATAATCTCCCAAATATCACTATTTCTAAAACAAGCCATAGAAAGTTGGTTGCAATTTCAATTTAATCCTCCAGAAATGACAGAACAAATAATGCAACAAATATTGTGGTTAAACTCAAATATACTAATTGCTAAAAAGCCAGTATTTTATGAAAAAAAAAAGTGTTTAAAAAGGTATAATCTTAGTAAATTATATCATAGGTAGGACTGGTGGAGTTGTCGCACATGCAGCTAACAAAAACATATGGAAATGTCTGCTCTACCCAAAATTACAACCAAATAATTGCAGGATTACCGCAAAAATGTTAGAAGAAAGTAGAAGGGGGAAAAAGTAAGGAACTTGTCTGTCGGCCCTGCATTAAAGAACATAATTGGTTAAAGAAAATTGTGATAAAATAAAAAAGTATACAAGTTTCATTTAAGGACCAAAGGATTTACAGCGGTCCCATATAGATTGCAAAATAGTTGGGAAGAGATTTTTGATGTACCGATTCCATGGCATAGTGTTTATGAACTGATACGCAAAACGATGCCGGATTCAAAACTTAGAATTTTTCAATGTAAATTATTATACAAAATTCTTGGTACCAATAGAATGTTATTTATATGGGGGATACAATCTTCCCAGCTCTGCAGATTTTGCTGCGAAGAGACAGAATCAATAGATCATTTGTTTTGGTACTGTCCATTTGTGGCTTGTTTTTGGCCACAGGTCCAGGAATGGCTGAAGGATTGCAATATTTGCATGGAGCTAACCCTGCAGATAGCACTACTGGGTGATCTGAAAAGTCATAGTCAGTCGATCAATAATATAATAATACTTTTAGCAAAAATGTTTATTTTCAATTTACAATCTGTAGAAACAATGAGAATAGAAGGGTTCAGAACTTTTGTGAAACATCACAGTACAGTTGAAAAATATATGGCAAATAGAAATCCAATATGGATGGTGTTAAGAGATAGATGGGAGGTGTTGAAGGGAGCTGAAGGATGGGACTAATAACAACTAACAACAACTAATAACAGCAAGATAACTAAATGTAGGGCATGCTGTGTCCATAATAAGTATATAGGTTATAGGTTGAGAGCTTTTGTGAAGGAGCACAGTTGGAGAGATATGGCATATAGAAGCAAACCGGATGGACATCATGAAAATGATCGGAGAGGTTGAGGGTAGAGGAAGTTCAGGAGTAAAAACAAACAAAATAGAATCATTGTAAAATTGACTGTCCATAAAATGTATATAGTATGTATAAGCTGGAAGTAGAGGCCTAAGCGTTGTTGTTCACTAGTTTACTCCAATTAGGGAAGGGGTGGTGGGGTTGCAAAGTAATAAAAGAGAAATATATATTTTTTAAGGAGTGTGTGTGTGTGTGTGTGTATATGCGAGAGAAAAAAACATATGGGGGATTGGAAGTGATGCAGACAATTACATTGATGGAAGTTACAATCTGCAATATTACATCTTTCCCATTGACCCCCATTGTGAAAGACCCAACTGGCGAAAAGCTGCTGTGTTGTTCAATGTACATGTAACCAGGTCAAAAATCCCGACCTACAGTTCGCAATGCTTCCATATAGGGAAATAGAGCCTGCGAGAAGAGCCCTGTGGCTTCACACTATAGGGTGTGGAAGAGTGGGAAATTGTGGGGACCTGGTGTCCAAGTAGGCTACACGTAGCTATGTGTGTGGAAAACATCACAGGTAAGACATTTAACTCGTTTAGTATAGTCTGTTTGTAACACTCACTTTTTGTAGCTTTATAGTCTATTTTGTTGGTCTTGGCTAGCTTAATGTTCTGGTTGGTAGCTAGCTAGAACTCACGTCGCTACTACTAGCCCTACACCATTACGGTTTTCTAAGTAGTGATGTTGAAAAGTCATCTTTAGACATTTTCTTAAATGTTGTTTTGTAATTGACTAAACAAGCAGACAAGAAAATTGCATTTGAAAAAGTTAAGGTAAGCAAGGGTTGTTTTGCCTACTAAGTTCATGAATCTATAAAAATCCCATTCAACAATGGCCCAGTATCTTTGATGAGTACACCAATTAAAAAAGGGTCTGCACCAGGGGTATTCAACTCTTACCCTACGAGGTCCGGAGCCTGCTGGTTTTCTGTTATACCCGATAATTAATTGCACCCACCTAAATCAGACCCTGATTAGAGGGCAACAATGGAGAAATGCAGAGGAACTGGTTTCGAGGTCCAGAGGAGTTTGAAGGGTCTACACTTTGGAGGCTTGGAGTGTGTCCTCATTGTGGGTCAGATTCAGACATGGGTTGAATGAGATGAAAATGACTTTCTGTAAATAAGAGACAGGATAGACACCAGAAGATGGAATGTGTGTTTCTTTATTTCTCCCAAGTCACTGAGAATAAACCAATCCACGTGGCTATGAGCCAGCCTTCCTTCCATGTACTTTGATACCCCCACCCAACCATATCCTCCAAGCCATCTGGAAGTACACTACATGGCCAAAGGTATGTGGACACAGTATATGCTCGTTGAACATCTCATTCCAAAATCATGGGCATTCATATGGAGTTTGTTCCCCTTTGCTGCTATAAACAGCCTCCACTCTTCTGGGAAGGCTTTCCACTAGATGTTGGAACATTGCTGAGGGGACTGCCTGGCTCGCAGTCTGCGTTCCAATTCATCCCAAAGGTGTTAGATGGGGTTGAGGTCAGGGCTCTGTGCAGGCCAGATGGTGAAGCGTGGTTCATCACTCCAGAGAACATGTTTGCCACTGCTCCAGAGTCCAATGGCGGTAAGCTTTACACCACTCCAGCCGACGCTTGGCATTGTGCATGGTGATCTTAGGCTTGTGTATGGCTGCTCGGCCATGGAAACCCATTTCATGAAGCTCCCGACGAACCGTTCTTGTGCTGGCGTTGCTTCCAGAGGCAGATTGGAACTCGGTAGTGAGTGTTGCAACAGAGGACAGACCATTTTTATGTGCTTCAGCACTCAGCGGTCCCGTTCTGTGAGCTTGTGTGGCCTACTACTTTGCGTTGTTGCTCCTAGACGTTTCCACTTCACAATAACAGCACTTACAGTTGACCGGGGCAGGTCTAGCAGGGCAGAAATTTGACGAACTGACTTGTTGGAAAGGTGGCATCCTATGACGGTGCCACGTTGAAAGTCACAGATCTTCAGTAAGGCCATTCTACTGCCAATGTTTGTTTATGTAGATTGCTTGGTTGTGTGTTTGATTTTATACACCTGTCAGCAACGGGTGTGGCTGAAATAGCCAAATCCACTAATTTGAAGGGGTGTCCACATACTTATGGCCATGTAGTGTATAATGTCTCCCAGAGCCTACAGAAATGTCACATCTGAACAGCCCAGCTCAGCTAGTCCCTGAGACAACAATGTCAGATGGCCAGTGCAACACACACATTCACACAAGTATGTTCTGCAAGCATGCACACTCACTCATAACATGGGTGTCTGGACAAGCAGGTGCAGACAGGCAGGAACGCACACAAGCTTGCAGATCAGTCACTCAGAGGGGTGGACTCGGGGCTTGAAGTGGCATGGTGTTAGGTCTCTAAAGGCGGCATTTATTTAGAGGGCAGTGGAGAAACCCTGTCAAGCATACAAGCTTCATCTTCATCTCAGTAGTACACAGTGGCTTCCTCTCATCTGCACTCATATGAAGATTTGAGATATGTGCAGTTGAGTGCTAATTAAATAAAGGAAACAAGGCGAGAAAGCCACAGACTGTTGGGATGCACCCAGTCTCCCTTCACAGCAGATGAGATCACGGTCCATTCTGCAGAGAAAAGTCAATCTGAATGACAAACGTGTCTGATTTATTATAATTAACAATATTATTTTGCAGTCACTTTTAGCCAAAGCGCCTTACAGTTAACACATTCAGTGTACTGTATATGTGGCCCATGCAGGAATCATTCAAACAACTTGAGCGCCTACTGTGTTTCTGTGTGATGCAATGATATGATAGGATGCAGAATGAGGAGGTTATGGGAAGAATAAATGCTCATGTAAAGGGTCAAATAGTTTCACATTACAGACATAACAGAGAAACACTCGCTGTTGTCAATTATTAAATAGGAATCAGAGCGAAGTCGACAACATTACAGCGGATTATGTGTACAGGCCAGACTGAGTTTAGCATCACGCAACAATACGCTTAAACGTTACATCCCATTTTTTACTAATTACATAGGCTGTGTTTCCACAGGAAGCCCAATTCTGATATTTGTCCAATTATTGGCCAATGAGCAGATCGTTGACCAATTAGTGAAAAAATACCCTAATTGGGCTGCCTGTATGAACGCAGACATTATATTATTATTATTATTAACGCAGACATTGACATACGAGATAAGTCTCATATGCCTCCAGCATTAAATCTGGTTCCCATGAAACAAGAAAACAGTCAATATCAAACTAAAGCTTTCCCTTGAGAAAAATATAAATCAAACATTAGAACACGGGGATAGAATGTCTGAAATAGTGGAACTGATGGAATGTTGGGTGTTTGTGTAGATATCCTGGGAGAGAATGGAATGGAGTGAGATTGAATGAATAACTATGACAACAGCTCCAACTAGACAGATACAGATCTATGCAAGAGACTACAGGGAGGATAGTGGATATGTGATCTGTGTCTGGACCTTTGCACCTGACACACACACACACACACACACACCTGTCGGAGGAAAACACACCTGGTTGAGGAAACCACACACCAGGGGTGTATTAACTAGGAACTAAACAGAACAGAACGGGGAGGGACATATTTTAATGTGTCCAATCAATTTTTTTTCTTTTTGTTTCTGGTTGAGGAAATACTGTATGTCCCAGGGGGTTTATGAGTGGTATTATTAGATGTGTTCAATCTTCTGATGGAATGAGGGAACGAGCTACCTGTCTTGACGTGGTCTGTCTGAGATGAAGTATAGAGGTCTGGAGTGTGTGTGAGTGTGTCAGGTGGGTCATACTGCTCAGAGAGGACAGGAGAGAAATGAGCTCAGGAGAGGGGGAAGAGGAGCAGGATTGGCCCTGCCACAGACACACTGGACCCCGCGTATTCATTGCACTGGCAACACAACAAACATGAAACAATGAAAAATCAACACACCTAAAACCAGAATGCTAAAAGTCTTCACATGTTATGGGAAGAGTTGTATGTCTCTCTGTCCGGCTGACTGACTGAAAACAGATGTGGAATTTATTCAAGGAGTCTGTGGCGCTCCAGACAGCTAGCCAGCTATCACGGCTCTCTGTGTTACCCTTTGCCGCGTTAGCCTAGCGGGGAATCCTAGGGGGCCAACAATCATAGTGGAGAGCTACTGGGTGTGCTGGCTTTTGCTCCGGACCTACCTATCATATGCTCATGAGGATCTTGTCTAGTTGAATTCTGTGTGTTAGTGTAGGGCTGGAGCAAAAGAGTGCACACCCACCACCTCCCCCCCCAGGAGCAGAGTTGGCCACCCCTGTTAAGCTAACGCTTCGTCAGAGTTAGCCGTTCGTCGCTAACAATGGCTCAGATCTGCAGCACCAGTCCTGCGGCGGAGATGTTGTCCCCTCCCCCGGCCGTCTGGTAAACCTCGGTGCACACCAGGACGGGCGCCACACAGATCTCATAGTCATCCTCGTCCCAGCAGCTGACGGGCCTTGTCTCCTCTAGAGGGATCCGCTGGCTCCCCTCCTGATTACTCACCGAGAATGACTCATCCATGATGAGGCGCGCCTTGCTGGGGTCGATGTCCGGCGAGCCGCACACGTGGCGGTTGGCGGTGAGCGAGGCCTTGGCCACGGCAGACATGGTGTTCTTCCACTGGGAGCCGCGCGTCACGATCATGGCCTGGAATGCCAGGGTGTGTACGTGGAGCCGAGTCAGCAGCCTGCCCTTGGCACTAGTGGCGTAAGCGCCCACGTCGCTATCCTCATTAGCATCGCGGTAGCGCTGGTTGACCAGGCGGTAGAGCGCCCTCATCTGGTCGAGGACGGTAGCGACGCGGGGGTTGGGGTCAGAGAGCACGGTGATGTTGGAGCCCCTCAGAAGGCTGAGCAGGTTGGGCAGCTCCTGCTCGTTCATCCCCAGAGAGTCGGCGTGGGGCAGGACCAGACGCAGCAGGTCCCCCATTAGACCCTCATCCACGAAGCTGGCCATCTCAAAATGGACACCCGTACGAGGGGAGGAGGAGGAGAGGAGACTGCCCAGCCGAGAGAGCAGGGCTTCCCGCTCACCTGGAGAGAGAGAGAGAGAGAGAGATGGGGTTAGAGGGGGAGAGAATTTATCCAAAGTAGTCAAACCAGTCTGACAGCACAAAGGCATGTTACTGGCCAAAGAAAACCTAGCATTGGATAGACCCCCACACACATACTCCCTCCCTATATACACTCACACTCCCTATATGTGCTTCCTATGCCGGCTGAGTTCCAGTGGCCTGTGTGACTGAAGCAACAGAGCTATTGCATAGAGGCAGGCAGGGTTAATCCACTTTAATACCAACAGTCTGCACGTCAATGGCAACCAACCCTGCCTTCCCCTCCGCTCTCCTCTCCTTCCCTCCGCTACTCTCTCCCTCACAGTAACACAGACCACTATAATAGCAACAGTCTGTCATTCAATGGGAGCCAGCTCTGCTCTGAAAACACCTCACACCTCCCAATTGGGGAACATGCTGGCAAACAGTGTGGCGGAGTATCCTCTCACCCTGTTGGAAGGGGAAGCTGTCCATCATCTGGAGCCCGCCCACCACCAGCAGGTCAGGGTGGAAGTCCTGCAGCTTCACCGCAAAGTCCTGGAGCGACGCCAGGTATGGATTATGGTCATCACTGTGGACTATGTACCTGGACACACACACAGGTTAGTGACACAGGGCAAGGGTTATAATGGACTACATCACAGGTTCACAGGTACACAGAGTGTAGGTCCTGATATGCTACCACATCACGGGGTCACAGGCCTTTGTAGACTAAGGCAATAATAATAATGAATGGGGGTCTCCCGAGTGGCGCAGCGGTCTAAGGCACTGCATCAAAGTGCTTGAGGCGTCACTACAGACCCTGGTTCGATCCAACGCTGTGTCACAGCCGGCCGTGACCGGGAGACCCATGAGGCGGCGCACAATTGGCCCAGTGTCGTCTGGGTTAGGGGATGGTTTGGCCGGCCGGGATTTCCTTGTCCCATCGCGCTCTAGCGACTCCTTGTGGCAGGCCGGGCGCCTGCAAGCTGACTTCGGTCGCCAGCTGGACTGTGTTTTCTCCGACACATTGGTGCGGCTGACTTCCAGGTTAAGCGAGCAGTGTGTCAAGAAGCAGTGCGGCTTGGCAGGGTCGTTTTCGGAAGACGCATGGCTCTCGACCTTCGCATCTCCCGACTCCGTAGGGGAGTTGCAGCGATGGGACAACACTAATTACCAATTGGATATCATGAAAAAGATAATAATGAATAATCTAACTCTGTTCATCTCACATCCTCTAGTATTAACAACACACACCTGTTGGCCCTGCGGGCGGTGTACTGGCCCCAGGTGGCTCCTGATGGGTACTCCAGGATCAGATGAATATCTGGCTCCTCCACAACATTACCTGCAACTGGAGAGACAGAGAGGAGGTGGGGGACGGCATCAAGGAGGGAGGTGTTCGGTGTGTGTGTGTGTGTGTGTGTGTGTGTGTGTGTGTGTGTGTGTACCTGTGATGTGCTGGGACAGTACGTCAGCGAAGTCGGGGCTGAAGCTCCCCCCTAGCAACACATCGCAGCCCTCGGTTGCCATGCGACCAGCCATCACCGGGGCGTTGCCACCTATGACCCAGCGGTTGCCGGGCAACTCACGAGATGCCTCGACCAGCTGACTGAATAGGGTGTCGTTCATCACAAACCGCCTGAGAGGAGAGGGGGAGGATGAAAGGGGTACCAGAAAAAGGAGGGAGGGTTAGAAGGTAGAAGCTTCACAGCTTATAAAGTGTTAAACAACCAAGCCCAGGAAAACTTTTGACGGGTGTGTGTGTTAGTGCTGAGCGATTAGTGCTTTTTAAGGTCGGTTCGGTTTTTAAAAAATGTATCACGGTTTTCGAGTTTGGTTTCCAAACATTTTTTTTTTTTCATTAAATGCATTTCGAAATATGACCTTTAAATTATTTTATAACTTTTTAATTGAAATTCCAAACCCAAATATTGAGAACATTCAATTGCCAAAACATTGAGAACATTCCATTGTCTCCAACACCATAAAACCATCAATAAGAGTCCCATGTTGGTAGTGACTACCCATTACTGCTTATCACTTATTAACCATCATTTATTTACTAAAATATTTCTGTTGTGTATATTGATCTGGTCTCTAAGGAACTCAAGTGTGTGTGTGAAACCGAATGCCTTTGTAAAGGATCGCTAACTTTGTCCTGTTTAACACCATGCACTAGTTTAACACCATGCACTAGAAAATGTCAAAACACACACACACACACACACACACACACACACACACACACACACACACAGGGGCTTGGCCACTTACTCTGAGGCGGCTCCCGGGGCAAAGAAGTAAGCGAAGCTCTGTGCCAGCTGATCAGCGTTCTCTATGTAGTCATGGTGGAGAGGCTGGCCTGTGGGCGGCAGGCCGATCTTATTCAGCAACGTCACCCCATCCACGATGACGTCAACACAACCCCCTAAACCTGGAGAAAGAGAGAAAAAGTGAGAACAGTATTTAACACAACACCTGAATCAGAGAGAGAGCGAGAAGTAGTTGGGAGGGAACATAATTTTGATGCCCCCAGCACAACAGCCACCAATCCCTGCAGTGAGCTCAATATGTCAACACCCCCCCCCCCCCCCCCCCCATTACTTCCACTGCCCTGCCTGCCCCAACAGTCATACAGAGGGAGGGAGGCAACACTCCCAGTACTCTGACAGATGTACTAGGTGGCAGAGGGGACTGCGCTTCAAAAGAAGATACTACAGTACTCTGTGCTTCGTAAATATGCCACCATAAATCAAAGTGCATGCAAAATCCATTTAGAAATGTGTCAAAACACAATCAGATGACAGCAAAGTCACTCATAAGGACATGACTAACTAGTGACTTCACTGACACACGCACATTATAAATGTCACCATCTTCAGCTCTCCTGACCTCATCACTGACGACAACCTTTTATACGCTAGGCCTATCTGGGGGGGGGGGGGGGGTGACCAACCCTCCTCCTGGAGAGCTACTGGGTATGTTAAAGCAGGGCTGGAACAAAAGCCTCCTAACCCAAGTAGCTCTCCAGTAGGGGAATTGGGGTTAGCCACACCTGCCCTGCTCGATCTTGATTGAACTATGGACAGCACGTTATCAGTATTGGTTCCAGAGGTTTTATGCTTGAGCTAAGTAGCCCTAGCCTGGTCCCAGATCCGTTTGTTCTTTTGCCTACTCCATTGTCACTGTTGAGCCAAACTGTTTTGCCTGACAATTCCATAAGGAGTTGGGAAGAGAGCAGAAACAGACAAACAGGCCGACACCCAGGCTAAAGTAGCCCACTATCTAGAACAGAGAAATGCTGCTTTGTTAGCAGTAAAGAGGAACATTATGTTGACACAACAGTGGAAGAGATTAGGAAAGATATTAGGGCTGACCCCATTTAGTTGACTGGTCGATTGTTTGGTCGATAGGCTGTTGGTCGACCGAAATGTCTTTAGTCGAGCAGTAGCACCCAAAAAAATATATTGCACCTGTCTGAGTGGACTGATCCATTGTGGAGGCTGTGGGGATGGCACAGTCCATCAGTCTAAGACATGTGCTACTGAAATTGTACAGTGGGGGGAAAAAGTATTTAGTCAGCCACCAATTGTGCAAGTTCTCCCACTTAAAAATATGAGAGGCCTGTAATTTTCATCATAGGTACACGTCAACTATGACAGACAAATTGAGAATTTTTTTCTCCAGAAAATCACATTGTAGGATTTTTTATGAATTTATTTGCAAATTATGGTGGAAAATAAGTATTTGGTCACCTACAAACAAGCAAGATTTCTGGCTCTCACAGACCTGTAACTTCTTCTTTAAGAGGCTCCTCTGTCCTCCACTCATTACCTGTATTAATGGCACCTGTTTGAACTTGTTATCAGTATAAAAGACACCTGTCCACAATCTCAAACAGTCACACTCCAAACTCCACTATGGCCAAGACCAAAGAGCTGTCAAAGGACACCAGAAACAAAATTGTAGACCTGCACCAGGCTGGGAAGACTGAATCTGCAATAGGTAAGCAGCTTGGTTTGAAGAAATCAACTGTGGGAGCAATTATTAGAAAAAGACCACTGATAATCTCCCTCGATCTGGGGCTCCACGCAAGATCTCACCCCGTGGGGTCAAAATGATCACAAGAACGGTGAGCAAAAATCCCAGAACCACACGGGGGGACCTAGTGAATGACCTGCAGAGAGCTGGGACCAAAGTAACAAAGCCTACCATCAGTAACACACTACGCCGCCAGGGACTCAAATCCTGCAGTGCCAGACGTGTCCCCCTGCTTAAGCCAGTACATGTCCAGGCCTGTCTGAAGTTTGCTAGAGTGCATTTGGATGATCCAGAAGAGAATGTCATATGGTCAGATGAAACCAAAATAGAACTTTTTGGTAAAAACTCAACTTGTCGTGTTTGGAGGACAAAGAATGCTGAGTTGCATCCAAAGAACACCATACCTACTGTGAAGCATGGGGGTGGAAACATCATGCTTTGGGGCTGTTTTTCTGCAAAGGGACCAGGACGACTGATCCGTGTAAAGGAAAGAATGAATGGGGCCATGTATCGTGAGATTTTGAGTGAAAACCTCCTTCCATCAGCAAGGGCATTGAAGATGAAACGTGGCTGGGTCTTTCAGCATGACAATGATCCCAAACACACTGCCTGGGCAACGAAGGAGTGGCTTCGTAAGAAGCATTTCAAGGTCCTGGAGTGGCCTAGCCAGTCTCCAGATCTCAACCCCATAGAAAATCTTTGGAGGAAGTTGAAAGTCCGTGTTGCCCAGCGACAGCCCCAAAACATCACTGCTCTAGAGGAGATCTGCATGGAGGAATGGGCCAAAATACCAGCAACAGTGTGTGAAAACCTTGTGAAGACTTACAGAAAACGTTTGACCTGTGTCATTGCCAACAAAGGGTATACAACAAAGTATTGAGAAACTTTTGTTATTGACCAAATACTTATTTTCCACCATAATTTGCAAATAAATGCATAAAAAAATCCTACAATGTGATTTTCTGGATTTTTTTCTTCTCATTTTGTCTGTCATAGTTGACGTGTACCTATGATGAAAATTGCAGGCCTCTCATCTTTTTACGTGGGAGAACTTGCACAATTGGTGGCTGACTAACTACTTTTTTCCCCCACTGTATATGGTTATATTACACAAGAACAATGGTGCAACACTAATAAAAATAATATTATTTTATAACAAATGCGCTTTCTCCTGCGTTGGATAGTGGGCGCTGTCCACGGTTCAGAAACACATCAGTGCACTGTTGAATTGGCACCTTTTCCTAGACCATGTTGCTATGTGCATAATAGCAAAGTTAACCAGCATATTGGTGTTGAGAACAATGCGGCAGAGGCAGCAGCAGAATGAGGAGACGAGAAAACAGCCCTTGCCTTACTGCCTAAGAAAAGTGAGGAGAGCGGTAACGCCAACTTAATAAGTATATAATCAATAGCCTAACTGTTAAATGTGCCTGGCTTTAGAAATCATCAATATCTACAGAAATAAGACAGATCCTGCTTCTGTTGCCCGTTTGAGTGTTTGTTTTTAATAGCCTACAGATTCCATGAGCACCAAGCCTCATGCAACCACATCAAGTAAACAATGTCACAAATGTGACTGTTTTTAATATCTTTGCTTTGCTGTAATAAAGGCATTACACTTTTTTGTGTTAGAACAGCCTCTGGTATTATTTATAATTTATTTAGTGTTGTTTACACTGTTCCAAATTGTCCTAAAAATTATATTTATAATAATAACGGTCCTTTTTCTTCATCTCCTTATTATTATTATTATTATTATTATTATTCATAAGTAATGTCATTATCATTAGTAGGCTTAGTATAGCAGCCTTGTATAACCAACATTGAGCTGTAGGCCTAAGAGGGCATCCTGTTTAGTCTTAATATTGTAATTTATTTAGGCCTATATTTCAATACTTATATAGGCTACTGTATCAATCATTCATGTCATCACACAGCATATGAGTCATTCCTGATTTTAAATGCAATCAAGCATTTTAATTTTAAAATAAAATAAAGCGAGCCTTGAATAATTAGTTTAAACAATAAATAAACTGTCCCATTTCTGAAAATGCATTCACGAATGAATGCGACTGAATCCAGAGTCTGTTTCAACAGACTCTGGTACGCTTAACATTTATTTAGTGTTGTTTCATTGTTCCAAACGGTCAGAAAATTATATTGTAATCTGTAATTTTAGTCCTGTCTGAATCTGCCACGTCAGTATTTTTTTACATGGCAGGGGAGTAACAATTCCAGCCAGAATAACCTACAGTTTTTTGGCGAACTCCAATGTCCTCTGATAATACTACTAGTCCAGTGCGAATCGACATCCCTGTGTTTTGAGAGACATTTCTAAGTTTCACAGGTGTTGCTCGCGGTTTGCGCAAAAAAACAATAACTGATTCGATAAATTGAACTAAGTGCTGCGCATAAGATATATATGAATGGCCTACATGTAGCCTATCAACTGTCATAGTGAATGCTTTTGTTCATATGTTTTTGCGTCTTAATTGAATTTAGCCAAATGCATCAGTAAAAACTATTTAGCCTATTTAATGCTACCCTTGCTGTTGATAGATCGCAAAACAGTATACAGCTGACCTAAAAGTTTGGAAATTATAAGTTAACTTTCTCATCTATAGTCTTAAAACACATCAAGTACAATTGCACTGTTTAGCTCACATCTGAAGGCTAGGAGGCATTTAGGACATACTGCGGATCGCTAAAATATCCTAATGATTATGATCACACTTCCTCAATTCAAATGTTATGGCAACGCTATACAAAAGATGGTTTAGAAACTTGGGAACCAAACTCGAGTTATCAGTGTGGCCCTATCACCTGGACATGTTGAAATACTATCTTCACGCCTAGAATAAAAATCTCCAGGCTTGTCATAACTGTCAATTTATATATAAAAAAACAAAACGCATTACATGGGGCAGTTTTGAAAAAACTAATCCCGTCTGAATCGTCTTCTGGAATAACGGATATTCTGGAGTAATAATTACATAACCAACGTTCTCTAGTAATACTAGTCCGGTGCGAATAGGTCTTTGGTCATGTGCACGCGATGCATACATGTGTCACGTAAAGAGAGCAAAGGGTTGAGGGAATATGGAAAGTTTTTCCTAAACAAATGAGGGATTTCGGTAACAGAACTTTTCAGTCAGAAATTGTTGTAATTATGTTTCAGCTTCAACAACACCGACAGCGCGATAAACTTTGATGATCTGTGGCGGTCGCTGCAGCAGGGAGGAGAAGGAGACAACGGGTGCTAGTCACACAGTTACTGTCTTTATTATTTATTTTTGTACACAGCGCAGCAAGTCTGAGCCCGGCACAATCAAATAAATTGCTGGTCGGACTCCCTCTAGTTATTTGTGTCTTAATTATTTAATAAACAGTGTGCTTAAAGCATCAGACAAGCTCAGTGAATATAGTTGATTTGATTAAAACACATACAGTGGGTACAGAAAGTCACCACCCGTTTCAAAATGTTCACCTTTTGTTGCCTTACAGCCTGAAATGAACACATAAAATCAGACTTTTCCCGGCTTTATTTACACACAGTAACCCACAATATCCAAGTGACAAATACAAATCTAAAAAAACCTGACAATTAATTATACAAGACTCTTGTCCAAATCTCCAAAACCTTTACCCATTCCGGCAATGTGTCTGCAGAGTAGACTGGGTGGGTCGGTATGTTGGTAGATAAGGTATGTTGGTAGATAACTGTGGCTTTAGGGGGTAGAATGTACCAGAAAAACTGGTAAAACTAATGTGACAGTTACAAAGACTGAATGCCTTTAATGGTCTCCAAATACCTCAGGGTTCTGTGTGTGTGTGTGTGCGTGTGAATAAATAAAATGTTGCCTAAAGCAGATTTTAGGCCTAAATTAGATTTCACATGCTTGTTGTCCACAAATAAAGAGTCCATGCAGATAGCTGCTCACCACTGGTTAATGGAAAACTAGCTAGGCCTAATAGACTAGTGGCAAATCCCCCAAAATGTTTAGATACCCCTACCCAAGGTATATATTTTTTTCAAAAGTCCATATCTCGAAGGTCTCCCATACATAATATGGATGATTCTGTAAAAATATTTGAACGCAAAGTGGTTAAATGTATAGATATTGTGACAAACACCCTTAACTCAAACATTGCAGAATAATGCCTTGCGACCTGACTGGAGGGGGGGGGGGGGGGGTGGGCCACATAAGCTCATTTAACCAAATACTGCAAGCTCTGATATTGCAACATTTTTTAATACGAGTAGTCAATTGTATGCCCTACATACACAAACAAACAGCATTAGGATATCTTAAAGCATTTTGGTAATATAGACCTGTAAACACACAGATACAATAGGCGGAAATATAAACTATGAATATTTATGATGAATGCAAATGTACTGTTATGAATATAACTACTGTTCCCTGAAGTAGGGAACGAGGTATAACATACTATGGGAAGTCAACGACCAATCCAATTCACCTGAAGCAAACGGAAATCACGGCCAACGGGCCAATAGATGCCGAGCCCGCCCTAGGAAGCCCCGCCTTCCTGGCTATAATACCAGGGCTCGCATCCATTTCCTCAATTCAGTACTGCTCTTCAGTGAGCCCAAATCCCCTGACGGCCCTCATTCCTTCCTTCAGGGAACATTGGTTATATTCATAACTGTATGTTCCCTTTCAGTCGGTCACTTGCTATAACATACTATGGGGACATACAATCATGCCCCAAGCCGGCTCAGAGGGCTCCGAAAAGAGGTTACATCCCCCTCCTTCCTAATTGGCATAAATCACTCCTCGCCTCTCCACCTGATAGCTGATATGTGGTGAATGTTCTGGCACAAAAATGGTTGTCATGCATCACCCAGGAGGGTGCTACACATTGGTGGTGGATGAGGTGAGTTTCCCCATACTACAGTGCATTTGGAAAGTATTCAGACCCCTTCCCTTTTTCCACATTTTGTTACGTTAAAATCTACACACAATACGTCATAATGACAATGCAAAAACAGGTTTAGACATTTTTGCAAATGTATTAAAAATAAAAACTGAAATACCTCATTTACATAAGTATTCAGACCGTTTGCTATGAGACTAGAAATTGAGCTCAGGTGTATCCTGTTTTCATTGATCATCCTTGAGATGTTTCTACAACTTGATTGGAGTCCACCTGTGGTAAATTCAATTGATTGGACATGATTTGGAAAGGCACACGTTTGTCTATATAAAGGTCCCACAGTTGACAGTACATGTCAGAGCAAAAACCAAGCCTTGAGGTCGAAGGAATTGTCCGTAGAGCTCCGAGACAGGATTGTGTCGAGACACAGATCTGGGGAAGGGTACCAAAAAATATATAGCATTGAAGGTACCCAAGAACACCTTGGCCTCCATCATTCTTAAATGGAAGAAGTTTGGAACCACCAAGATTCCTTTCCCTCAACGTGACCAAGACAAAGGAGATGATTGTGGACTACAGGAAAAAAAAAGAGGACTGAGCACGCCCCCATTCTCATCGACGGGGCTGTAGTGGAACAGGTTGAGAGCTTCAAGTTCCTTGGTGTCCACATCACCAACGAACTATCATGGTCCAAACACACCAAGACAGTCGTGAAGAGGGCACGACAAAGCCTATTCCCCCTCAGTAGACTAAAAAGATTTGGCATGGGTCCTCAGATCCTCAAAAAATTCTACAGCTGCACCATCGAGAGCATCCTGACTGGTTGCATCACCGCCTGGTATGGCAACTGCTTGGCCTCTGACCGCAAGGCACTACAGAGGGTAGTGCGTACGGCCCAGTACATCACTGGGGCAAAGCTCCCTGCCATCCAGGACCTCTATACCAGGCGGTGTCAGAGGAAGGCCCTCAAAATTGTCAAAGACTCCAGCCACCCTAGTCATAGACTGTTCTCTCTGCTACCGCACGGCAAGCGGTACCGGAGTGCCAAGTCTAGGTCCAAAAGACTTCTCAACAGCTTCTACCCCCAAGCCATAAGACTCCTGAACAGCTAATCATGGCTACCCGGACTATTTGCACTGCCCCCCCACCCCATCCTTTTTACGCTGCTGCTACTCTGTTAAGTATTTATGCATAGTCACTTTAACTCTACCCACATGTACATATTACCTCAACTACCTCAACTAGCCGGTGCCCCCGCACATTGACTCTGCAACGGTACCCCCCTGTATATATAGCCTCCCTACTGTCACTTTATTTTACTGTATATATAGCCTCCCTACTGTCACTTTATTTTACTTCTGCTCTTTTTTTCTCAACACTTTTTTTGTTGTTGTTTTATTCTTACTTTTTTTGTTTAAAATAAATGCACTGTTGGTTAAGGGCTGTAAGTAAGCATTTCACTGCAATGTCTGCACCTGTTGTATTCGGCGCATGTGACCAATAAAATTTGATTTGATTTGATTTGATTCTTCCTAGAGCTGGCTGCCGGCCAAACTGTGCAATCGGGGGAGAAGGGCCTTGGTCAGGGAGGTGACCAAGAACCCGATGGTCACTCTGACAGAGCTCCAGAGTTCAATCAGGCCTTTATGGTAGAGTGGCCAGATGGAAGCCACTCCTCAGGAAAAGGCACATGACAGCCCGCTTGGAGTTTGCCAAAAGGCACCAAAAGTACTCTCAGACCATGAGAAATAAGATTCTCTGGTCTGATGAAATCAAGATTGAACTCTTTGGCCTGAATGCCAAGCGTCACGCCTGGTGGTCGGTGAAGCATGGTGGTGGCAGCATCATGCTGTGGGGATGTTTTTCAGCGGCAGGGACTGGGAGACTGGTCAAGATCGAGGGAAAGATGAACAGAGCAAAGTACAGAGAGATCCTGATGAAAACCTGCTCCAGAGCGCTCAGGACCTCCGACTGGGGCAAAAGGTTCACCTTCCAACAGGACAACAACCCTAAGCACACAGCCAAGACAACGCAGGAGTGGCTTCGAGACAAGTCTCTGAATGTCCTTGGGTGGCCCAGCCAGAGGCCAGACTTGAACCTGATCAAACATCTCTGGAGAGACCTGAAAATAGCTGTGCAGCGATGCTCCCCATCCAACCTGACAGAGCTTGAGAGAATCTGCAGAGGAGAACGGGAGAAACTCCCCAAATACAGGTGTGCCAAGCTTGTAGCGTCATCCCCTAGAAGACTTGAGGCTGTCATCGCTGTCAAAGGTGCTTCAACAAAGTACTGAGTAAAGGGTCTGAATACTTATGTAAATGTGATATAAAAAATTTTGTACAAAAATTATTTGCCTAAAATTTGTAAAAGCCTGTTTTTGCTTTGTCATTATGGGGTATTGTGTGTAGATTAATGAGGAAAGAAAACACTTTAATCCATTTTAGAATAAGGCTGTAACGTAAACAAAATGTGGAAAAAAGTCAATGGTCTGAATACTTTCTGAATGCACTGTATGTAAAGCACTTTGAGTAGCTCAGTTGGTAGAAAAGCACTATTTCAATCATATCAATTATTATTATTATTATTATTATTATTATTATTATTATTATTATTATTATTATTATGACCAGTCGATGAATCACGGCAGCGCAAGGCTCAAACCCACAAGGAACTGTGGTAGCTCTGATAACTGCACATTCTGCGCACTTCCGCACATCAAGGCAGTCCAAGGCTCAAACCGACAGGGAAACTGTGGTAAACCGGACAAAACGATGCCTAACGTCGACCATGGCGGCCCAATTCCATAGACCCTACCATTTCCAAAAAGGGTCACACAGTGACCTGAGGAGTCTGAAATGCCAGAACCCATACAAGGAACCGCAAGTCCAAAACAACAAGGCACCTGCCGTGACTTGATAATGCGCATTCGCGCCGCCTCATCGACGAACCACAGCAGCCCAAGGCTCAAACCCACAGGGAAACTGTGGAAACCCAGATAAATGTGCCATCTGCGCGCTGCCTAACACCCACTCCCGGACCCAGCCATAAGAACACTATGAGCCACACTGGGAGGGGTCACATTCAAACCTCAAAAGGTATGTGGGGAACCCCAACTCGCTTCAGCACAGATATCACCAATCGTCATGCCCCTGAACAATGCCCAAGAAGTCACCACACCCCTAGTAGAGTAAGCATGCACACCGCTAGTCAACCCTTGTCCTATACTGTCAAACGCCAGGGAGATAGCCTCCACAATCCAATGAGAAAGACGCCGCTTAGAAAGCACCCTACCCAGAGCTGGATTAGCAAAACAGACAAAAAGCTGGTCACAAACGCAGATATCCTTCTTCCTATCCATATTTGTGCGTAAAGCGCGCACCGGACACAGGCCATGCAACCGCCGTTGTTCACTGGAAGCAAACGGAGGAGGTGAGAAAGGAAAAGCTCGAAAGCCAGAGACCTGTAAGACATAGGCATAACCTTAGGGGCAAACTGTATTAGGACGTAACCTTACTTCGGTGTTGCCAGGCATGAACTCCAAACATGAACCGCACTACCAGAGGATGAGACCCTGGGGTAGAGCCGTCAATCCCTACATGACACGCCAGAAATGGCTGCCATATAAAAACATTCCATGTGGAAAAAGAAAGGCCCTGCTCAAAAAGCTCCTTCAAGAAAATCAAAATGTCCACCAAAGAGCTCGGAAAAGGAGAAACTCCTTCAACCTGACAGCAACCCTCAAACGCACACCACATATATACAGTGGGGAAAAAAAGTATTTAGTCAGCCACCAATTGTGCAAGTTCTCCCACTTAAAAAGATGAGAGAGGCCTGTAATTTTCATCATAGGTACACATCAACTATGACAGACAAAATGAGATTTTTTTTCCAGAAAATCACATTGTAGGATTTTTAATGAATTTATTTGCAAATTATGGTGGAAAATAAGTATTTGGTCAATAACAAAAGTTTCTCAATACTTTGTTATATACCCTTTGTTGGCAATGACACAGGTCAAACGTTTTCTGTAAGTCTTCACAAGGTTTTCACACACGGTTGCTGGTATTTTGGCCCATTCCTCCGTGCAGATCTCCTCTAGAGCAGTGATGTTTTGGGGCTGTCGCTGGGCAACACGGACTTTCAACTCCCTCCAAAGATTTTCTATGGGGTTGAGATCTGGAGACTGGCTAGGCCACTCCAGGACCTTGAAATGCTTCTTATGAAGCCACTCCTTCGTTGCCCGGGCGGTGTGTTTGGGATCATTGTCATGCTGAAAGACCCACCCACGTTTCATCTTCAATGCCCTTGCTGATGGAAGGAGGTTTTCACTCAAAATCTCACGATACATGGCCCCATTCATTCTTTCCTTTACACGGATCAGTCGTCCTGGTCCCTTTGCAGAAAAACAGCCCCAAAGCATGATGTTTCCACCCCCATGCTTCACAGTAGGTATGGTGTTCTTTGGATGCAACTCAGCATTCTTTGTCCTCCAAACACGACGAGTTGAGTTTTGGTTTCATCTGACCATATGACATTCTCCCAATCCTCTTCTGGATCATCCAAATGCACTCTAGCAAACTTCAGACGGGCCTGGACATGTACTGGCTTAAGCAGGGGGACACGTCTGGCACTGCAGGATTTGAGTCCCTGGCGGCGTAGTGTGTTACTGATGGTAGGCTTTGTTACTTTGGTCCCAGCTCTCTGCAGGTCATTCACTAGGTCCCCCCGTGTGGTTCTGGGATTTTGGCTCACCGTTCTTGTGATAATTTTGACCCCACAGGGTGAGATCTTGCTTGGAGACCCAGATCGAGGGAGATTATCAGTGGTCTTGTATGTCTTCCATTTCCTAATAATTGCTCCCACAGTTGATTTCTTCAAACCAAGCTGCTTACCTATTGCAGATTCAGTCTTCCCAGCCTGGTTCAGGTCTACAATTTTGTTTCTTGTGTCCTTTGACAGCTGTTTGGTCTTGGCCATAGTGGAGTTTGGAGTGTGACTGTTTGAGGTTGTGGACAGGTGTCTTTTATACTGATAACAAGTTCAAAGAGGTGCCATTAATACAGGTAACGAGTGAAGGACAGAGGAGCCTCTTAAAGAAAAAGTTACAGGTCTGTGAGAGCCAGAAATCTTGCTTGTTTGTAGGTGACCAAATACTTATTTTCCACCATAATTTGCAAATAAATTCATTAAAAATCCTACAATGTGATTTTCTGGATTTTATTTCCTCATTTTGTCTGTCATAGTTGACGTGTACCTATGATGAAAATTACAGGCCTCTCATCTTTTTAAGTGGGAGAACTTGCACAATTGGTGGCTGACTAAATATTTTTTTCCCCCACTGTATATGGTTCGGTACCAAGGAAAGTTTAGTTTTATATTGCATATTCGTTATTTCATCAATAGCTATTGAACCAAGCATTGCATGACAATGAAAATTTGTATATCCAGAATCAGGGGATGATGGGAAAACAATCCACACAATTTTTTGAATTGTAGATTCAAGATTGAAATCCTCCCAAAACAAAAATATAATGCACACAAAAAAAGGTGTGGATTGTTCTCCAACCTCCCCTGATTCAGAATATACCATTTTAATTGTCTTGGCATGCTTGGTTCAATAGCTATTGATGAAATAACCGAATATCCAATATAAAACTAACTTCACCCCTGTGCAAAACCAAACCATGCATCTAATGACTCTCTAAAAAGTTGAGTAAACAATACTTTCCTGTAGGTATTTTGTCATTTTTTTTAATGCAATTTAATTCAACATTCTGGCTTGTAAGGAACATTTACACGATTTTGCAGGCATTAGTTTCAGGCTGTATATACCAATTAATTGTGCATTACAGCATAAATAACCAGACTAAGTCATTTGCATTGATTTATTGGCTCATTAGCTAGCTAGCTAGCTAGCAAGATACATCAACCACAATTGTAAATATGGTTAAATGGTTTCATAAAAAGCTGGTGGTGCTTGCTTGGCCGGATGGTTTACATGCCAATCCAGAACCCCATAAAAAGGCAAAAACCACCTGGGTCATTCCTAGTATGCGGTGCCTTTTCTGTCCCCAGGAAATATCACTTCTTATTTAGTGTAAAATTTTGTAAAATGTGGTTTCCAAAAGGCTTTCAATATAAGGGCAGGTGTCCTTTACCTTAAAAAGACAAAAATATATCGATCTTGAAAGGGAATTTTACGCATTTTGAATTGGGATGTGACAAAAAAAAAAAAAAATTATCATACAAGTCTAAACTGCCATTTTGTTATAATTTAAACGTTTTAATTTAATTTTATCATAAAATGAGGTGATTCACAATTCAGATATGGTCCTGCATATGACCACTAGGAGGCAATGCAGTTCAATCTTCCGCAGTCCTGACAACCTACCAGATGGCGCTCACCTTACTGCTGTCCCCCACCCACTCAGTAACAATGGTATTAATGCAGTTTTAGGTTCTCTGTTGTGTCTCTCCTCCATGGTCTCAGTTGTCAGTACATGGGACTTCATGTCCCACTTCTCATCAATGTGATGGCTCGTTGCAGTGATGTATGACAGCGTGTTCATAGACATCCAACAATCTGTTAATGCCACATATGGTGTTTGAGAGCTTGCACTTTGTACTTGCAGAGCAATCATTGTACACTTTCTTCATCAGGGCCTTCACGGTTTTTCGACAAAGCATCTTTTAGTCTGGTTCTAGATATGCCATTAGGGCATTGAAGCCGACATCCTCTACCATTGGCTGCATATCAACTGCAATCATTTCTGTAATCAGCGCTATAATTGTATCACCCTGTCCCTTAACACACTGCAGCCAGAAACGGGTTGGGTCTCCCTTTGACCATTGCACCTGTACTGCAGCTCAATTCCACCTTGCAAAGTTTGCATTTCGTCAGCATCTCATTTAACTTCTCAAAGTATTTCCATAGAGGACTACGCTGCTGTCGCTTCCCTGTCTCACTTTCTGCCATTTTTTCCAACTGTTAATGACCATGACGTGTGGAACACTTTATATCTGTGGCAAATAAAATAAAGGTTATCGGTTGGGGATTTTTTCTCAAAATTAACCATCCCAAACTCGTTAAAACATCACACCCCTAATTTGTAACACTTTTTTTCAGTAGATGTAGGCGTTTTTGCCATGTCCCCTGGTGTTATTCTTCAACTTCCACGAGAAATATAAGCTATAAAATATTTACAATTCATTATTTTATAGTCCTAGTTAAATTCTCTCTGTAATACGTTTTTTAAAATGATTACTGTATGTATTTTAAGATTTTCTGTGTCACTGATATCACTTTCAATTCTGTTACCTTGTTGTAGTTCTCCTTTTAAAAAACAACCCCTTTCACAATGACACCACATTCAGTGTCGTAATTTCTTTGTTGGGAAAACGGATCAAAGTTCAATAAATATAAACAATCAATGTTTCATGTTGTTAGTCTATTTCTCACTCATACATTTCCATCCTGTTAGGCTAAATTATAGAGAAAATTTACAAAATTTATAAATATATTTGATAGAAGTTAAAATCCTGTTCAAGTGTTCACCAATATGCTAGCTCAATCTTGCTTACTCACAGAGCTATGGCTAATTTACACCTGTTAGGTTCCTCCACCCTGTTAGGATTAAGCACCTAAATTTGGAAAATGTACCAACAAATGTTAAGTGCCTGAGTTTGACTAATATGTTTTTCTGAAAGTCAAACGTCCTTTCGCTGATAGAAGACAAAAAAAAATAAAAAATGATACTATCCAAAAGGCACCGGTTTGTAGGAATGACACTCCTCTCTGCGCATCAAAGTAAGGTTAGCTAACGTTAGCTAGCTAACTGATGCTAGGCTAACTCGTCATATAGTATTCTCACCTATCGCCACCCTGGGTCTGGCGTTGTTCATCCCCACTTTGCTTTCAGCCCGCAGCAGGGAGGACAGCACCGTGTCCAGCCTGTCATCCAGTCCTGACTCCCCTGGAGATCGGAACCAGTACGCCAGCAGAACCATTGCGAGGGACGCTGCCGTCCCATACTTCATCAATGAAAACCCGCTTCTTTGCTCCATGGCCAGTGGCTGTGGACAGCACTCCTCCAGGCAGCAGCTACGACGAGTCTAGAGCGTTAATTTGTCTAGCAAACAAACTGGATTGACAAAACAAGTGTCGGTAGGGAGGCGGTTGGTTTCAAGCGTGAATGCAGGGTCAGCCCCACGAAACTGCGGAGGGGGCGCGACAAGAAAGCGGAAGTAGCTGGCTAGTGCCACATATTTTGGTTAGTGCAATCTGAGATCATTGGGACGGCTCTACACTAAACCCTAACCAAAGATTTTTATAACTAAACCTCTCATTGTTCTATCTGTGCCCTAACGTTAACCATTTAAAGGGACGTCCCAAGGATTCCTGACAGCGAGGATCCACAGATTTTCCATTATACTGGGTTTCCACTAGTTACCACTGACAAAGTCAAAATTGGCCATATCGTAACAAATAAAAAAATGCTTGTTTTTCTTAATTTAAGGTTAACAGTGTTGTTAAGGTTAGGTTTAAATCAGATTTTAAGAAGATACATTTAAGAAATGGGCGGGGTTTATGACTTTGTGGCTGTGGTAACTACTGACGACCATTATTTTGATCTGATGCTCTAGTGCCCTCAAACTCAACTCTGGACCTCGAAGCCAGTTCCACTGCTTGTTTTCATTGGTCCCCTCTAATCAGGGACTGATTTAGACCTGGCACACTAGGTGGGTGCAATTAATTATCAGGTAGAACAGAAAACCAGCAGCCTCCGGACCTCGTAGAGTTGAATAACCCTGCTCTAGCGGCTTCCCAGCCGAAACAGTTCGGAAGAGTTCCTGCATATATTATGACGACATTTTGTGACGTTTTTGTTCGTTTTCGGTAAGGTTTTTTTCGGCTGTTCCGGCACAAGCCGAAGTCTACGCCCCTTCGTCGGTGATTGGTCAATAGGAGAGCCGCTTCAATAGTCTTTGTCATTCATTGAGAAATGCTGCACCACACATCTTAGTTATGTGTAAAAAACTACACATTTTTTTTGCAGATTTCTTGAGTTACTTTAGATTGATTCAGATTTTTTTTTGTAAACGTATACTGGCTATGGCGTGTCAAAATGAACAAACAGTACTATTGGCCTCTATTTTTAGAAAGGGTTTTACTCAATTATTTCGATCAATGGTGAGCTCACCCGTGATGTGATGAATTGTACATCTTAATTACTATTAGCTAATTCATATTATGGTTTCTGTCAGCCGACAGTTAGTTAAATATGACCGCTTGTGTTACATCAATCTTTCCTCAGTTAGCGCTAAGACTAATGTAGCCTTTGGATGATTGTGTTATTAATTTTATTTATTTATTTAATTTCACCTTTATTTAAGCAGGTAAGCCAGTTGAGAACAAGTTCTCATTTACAACTGCGACCTGGCCAAGATAAAGCAAAGCAGTGCGATAAAAACAACAACAACACAGAGTTACATATGGGATAAACAAAACGTACAGTCAAAAACACAATAGAAAATCTATATACAGTGTGTGCAAATGTAGTAAGTTATGGAGTTAAGGCAATAAATAGGCCACAGTGCAAAATAATTACAATTTAGTATTAACACTGGAGTAATAGATGTGCAGAAGATGATGTGCAAATAGAGATACTGGGGTGCAAATGAGCAAAATAAATAACAATATGGGGATGAGGTAGTTGGGTGGGCTAATTACAGATGGGCTGTGTACAGGTGCAGTGATCGGTAAGCTGATCTGACAACTGATGCTTAAAGTTAGTGAGGGAGATAAGAGTCTCCAGCTTCAGAGATTTTTGCAGTTGGTTCCAGTCATTGGCAGCAGAGAACTGGAAGGAATGGCGGCCAAAGGATGTGTTGGCTTTGGGGATGACCAGTGAGATATACCTGCTGGAGCGCATACTACGGGTGGGTGTTGCTATGGTGACCAATGAGCTAAGATAAGGCAGGGATTTGCCTAGCAGTGATTTATAGATGACCTGGAGCCAGTGGGTTTGGCGACGAATATGTAGTGAGGACCAGCCAACGAGAGCGTATAGGTCACAATGGTGGGTAGTATATAGGGCTTTGGTGACAAAACGGATGGCACTGTGATAGACTACATCCAATTTGCTGAGTAGAATGTTGGAGGCTATTTTGTAAATGACATCGCCGAAGTCAAGGACTATTTTTTCAACCACTCCACAACTTTATTTTTAACAAACTATAGTTTTGGCAAGTCGGTTAGGACATCTACTTTGTGCATGACACATGTAATTTTTCCAACAATTGTTTACAGACAGATTATTTCAATTTTAATTCACTATATCACAATTCCAGTGGGTCAGAAGTTTACATACACTAAGTTGACTGTGCCTTTAAACAGCTTGGAAAATTCCAGAAAATGATGTCATGGCTTTAGAAGCTTCTGATAGGCTAATTTACATCATTTGAGTCAATTGGAGGTGTACCTGTGGATGTATTTCTAGGCCTACCTTCAAACTCAGTGCCTCTTTGCTTGACATCATGGGAAAATCAAAAGAAATCAGTCAAGACGTCAGAAAAATAATTATAGACCTCCACAAGTCTGGTTCATCCTTGGGAGCAATTTCCAAACGCCTGAAGGTACCACGTTCATCTGTACAAACAATAGTACGCAAGTATAAACACCATGGGACCATGCAACCGTCATACTTTGGTGCGAAAAGTGCAAATCAATCCCAGAACAACAGCAAAGGACCTTGTGAAGATGCTGGAGGAAACAGGTACAAAAGTATCTATATCCACAGTAAAACGAGTCCTATATCGACATAACCTGAAAGGCCGATCAGCAAGGAAGAAGCCACTGCTCCAAAACTGCTATAAAAAAGCCAGACTACGGATTGCAACTGCACATGGGGACAAAGATCGTACTTTTTGGAGAAATGTTCTCTGGTCTGATGAAACAAAAATAGAACTGTTTGGCCATAATGACCATTGTTATATTTGGAGGAAAAAGGGGGTTGCTAGCAAGAGCAGCTGAAGAACACCATCGGGGTGGCAGCATCATGCTGTGGTGGTGCTTTGCTGCAGGAGGGACTGGTGCACTTCAAAAAATAGATGGCATCATGAGGAAGGAAACTGATGTGGATATATTGAAGCAACATCTCAAGACATCAGTCAGGAAGTTAAAGCTTGGTTGCAAATGGGTCTTCCAAATGGACAATGACCCCAAGCATACTTCCAAAGTTGTGGCAAAAATGGCTTAAGGACAACAAAGTCAAGGTATTGGAGTGGCCATCACAAAGCCCTGACCTCAACCCTATAGAAAATGTGTGGGCAGAACTGAAAAAGCGTGTGCGAGCAAGGAGGCCTACAAACCTGACTCAGTTATACCAGCTCTGTCAGGAGGAATGGGCCAAAATTCACCCAACTTATTGTGGGAAGCTTGTGGAAGGCTACCCGAAACATTTGACCTAAGTTAAACAATTTAAAGGCAATGCTACCAAATACTAATTGAACCACTGGGAATGTGATGAAAGAAATAACATCTGAAATAAATCATTCTCTCTACTATTATTCTGACATTTCACATTCTTAAAATAAAGTGGTGATCCTAACCGACCTAAGACAGGGATTTTTTACTAGGATTAAATGTCAGGAATTGTGAAAAACTGAGTTTAAGTGTATTTGGCTAAGGTGTGTGTAAACTTCCGACTTCAACTGTACTTCTAAATTAAATAAGGCTTGCCTAAACAAAGGGGGTGAATACTTATGCAACTATATTTTAGTTATTGAATTGTTATTAATTTGTAAAAATGTGTAGAATTTTCTTTTCACTTTGACATTAAGGAGTATTTTGAATAGATCAATATTTTTTTTTTACAATTACATTTATTTAAATCCCACTTTGGAACACAAGAAAATGTGGAAATAAAAAAGTTCAAGGGGGTGTAGACTTTCAATAGGCACTGTAGACCACATGTACAATTAAATAAATCCAATTTTTAATATTTCTAAAGACTTGCAAAAGTGCCAAAAATTCAGCATTTTGTCATGTCCCTTTGTGCACCCTCTGTGACTTCTTGGAAGGTTTAAACCCACTTAACCCCAACATTTCTCCATGTTTTCACCATCATTGTAAACCCCTACTTATGCCCTAGTTATTTTGTTGCTTTGACAAAGCAATTTCTGAAGACTGTTACCTATTTCATGTGATTAGTGATTCATTTACATATGTCCCTCATTTTAAGATCACCCGTTACGTGAACTGAACTCTCATTTTAATATGGTGAAACTATTCCTTTAAATTATTATTATTTTTTTCAAAAGAAACATTGAACATCTAGTAGTCAAATCATAGTGTAAAAGCAGATGAACTAGTTCTACTCTTTTTGGCCATTTTCTGGTGTTTTGGAAAACGGAGCGGGTTGAGCATAACACGTCAACCCTGTTACCCAGAGATAGACAGGCTAGAAATCTTTTAACAATAAAAACGTTTTGGTGAAACTTCCATTTCCCCGTCACAATGGGATTTATGGCTGATTTAAGATGAAATCGTTGACCCTGTTACTTTATTTGATACTTAGGCACTTACTATAGTCTTTTTTTTCTCTCCATTTAACCCCTTGAGATGGGAAAACATGTTTTCTATTAAGTTGAACATGTGCTCTTTATGACAGAATGTAAAAATGTGGTGAAATAAAATGTTTCGTTTTACTAAGTTACAATACACGAAAGGTACTCAATTGGTGGAACAACCCATATATTAATGATATGTACCCATTGATTCTTGAAGTATATAACTTATAAATGCCTCATGCCCAAAATATAAGCTTGTAAACAAAGTAAATGTGAACAAAAACTGTGTAGCCTAAAAACATGGATAAAACTAGAATATTATATCATGGATGGTCATAGATCTGTCTATTAATTTGGGAGTAGTCCCATTTCTTTAGCCCCATCCCTCAGATTTTTTTCTGAAAAAGTGGCGGGGATTGCACTTAGTTATTATTTCAACTTCAGATTGCCCCTTTAAACACTCAGATTTGAAGAGCTACAGTGCATTCGGAAAGTATTCAGACCCCTTCTGTTTTTCAAAATTTTGTTACGTTACAGCCTTATTCTAAAATTGATAAAAAATTTAAACATCCTCATCGATCTACACACAATACCCCATAATGACAAAGCAAAAACAGGTTTTTAGAAATTGTGTCGAGGCACAGATCTGGGCAAGGGTACCAAAAAAATTTATGCAGCATTGAAGGTCCCCAAGAACACAGTGGCCATCATTCTTAAATGGAAGAGGTTTGGAACCACCAAGACTCTTCCTAGAGCTGGCCGCCCGGCCAAACTGAGCAATCGGGGGAGAAGGGCCTTGATCAGGGAGGTGACCAAGAACCCGATGGTCACTCTGACAGAGCTCCATAGTTCCTCTGTGGAGATTGGAGAACCTTCCAGAAGGATAACCATCTCTGCAGCACTCCACCAATCAGGCCTTTATGGTAGAGTGGCCAGACGGAAGCCACTCCTCAGTAAAAGGCATATGACAGTCCGCTTAGAGTTTGCCAAAAGGCACCTAAAGGACTCTCAGACCATGACAAACAAGATTCTCTGGTCTGATGAAACCAAGATTGAACTCTTTGGCCTGAATGCCAAGCGCCACGTCTGGAGGAAACCTGGCACCATCCCTACGGTGAACCATGGTGGTGGCAGCATCATGCTGTGGGGATGTTTTTCAGCGACAGGGACTGGGAGACTAGTCAGGATCAAGGGAAAGATGAACAGAGCAAAGTACAGAGAGATCCTTGATGAAAACCTGCTCCAGAGCACTCAGGACCTCAGTTCTGGGGCGAAGGTTCACCTTCCAACAGGACAACTGCCCTAAGCACACAGCCAAGACAACGCAGGAGTGGCTTCGGGACAAGTCTCTGAATGTCCTTGAGTGGCCCAGCCAGAGCCTGGACTTGAACCCGATTCAACATCTCTGGAGAGACCTGAAAATAGCTGTGCAGTGATGCTCCCCATCCAACCTGACAGAGCTTGAGAGGATCTGCAGAGAAGAATGGGAGAAACTCCCCAAATACATGTGTGCCACGCTTGTAGCTTCATACCCCAAGAAGACTCGAGACTGTAATCACTGCCAAAAGTGCTTCAACAAAGTACTGAGTAAAGGCTCTGAATACTTATGTACATGTTTTATTTCAGTTTTGTATTTTTAATAAATTGGCAAACATTTCTAATAACCCGTTTTTGCTTTGTCATTATGGGGTATTGTGGGTAAATTGATGAGGGGAAAAAACAATTTAATAATTTTTAGAATAAGGCTGTAACATAACAAAATGTGGAAAAAGTCAAGGGGTCTGAATACTTTCCGAATTCACTGTATATGTCTATCGATTAACCAAAATGAAAATGTTTTACTGCAGTGCACACATGAGGAAATGGTTCCAGTTCTGAATAACTAAATTCCAGTGAATATTTGGACAGTATTCACGTAACAAATCCCTACAAACTCGACCAACTACCAAACTGACTTTGAAGTGTTTTTGAGGAATTTTGGCTTGTAGTGCAGCTACGCTAATATCTGGGAAATGTTATTGAAATTCACGGGATGATGCTAAATCATGCTAGCTACTGCCTGTAGCAAAGATAAACAACAGATTATTGTGGATGTTGTCACTACTGACCTACATAGACAAGGTGAGACTAATTTCACCAAACGTAGATTGGATGAACTAACCCTTTAAGTTGTTGCCTTTCTGCATGTAGGGAGAGCAACCTGGAAGGAGGCCTGAGGCCCAAATGCTCCAACTGTTTGTGTGGTGTTTAGGCCAGGGAATGACCTGGCCCATTGACTATTTTAGTTGAACCAAGAAGAAGCCCTTTGTGGGCTAATGTGCCGGGATGTTGGGTAGCAGCCTGGCTCTGTAGTTTGTTTACATTTTTGAGTAAAGCCTATGTTTTTTTAGTTGTGCCCAGGGGGAGTTTGAACCTTCCCTTTTGTGTTAACCACAGGCACATGCAGAGATAGGGCTCTACATCTGCAGAGCACATGCCCTTTTAGTCTCAAGTGCCCTTTTAGGTGGTGGTATAATTTCCCCAAAAAATATTTTGTAAAATGTTTTGGTCATTGTTGTTTGGAACCACTGCCCGCAAGTCGTCGTCATGTTCGCCCCCAACCCCCATGGGCCTACCTTTTATTAAATAAACTGGCAAAAAGCACATGTCTACCCCTTGTTAGCTTAAGATTTTGAAGAAAATATAACAGATCCGATTATATAAAGTGATTTATAACAGCACTTTAGTCCGCGATGCTTTATGCTAGAAACAAGCTGTAAAATACAGTGGGGAAAAAAAGTTTTTAGTCAGCCACCAATTGTGCAAGTTCCCCCACTTAAAAAGATGAGAGAGGCCTGTAATTTTCATAATAGGTACACGTCAACTATGACAGACAAATTGAGAATTTGTTTTCCAGAAAATCACATTGTAGGATTTTTAATGAATTTATTTGCAAATTATGGTGGAAAATAAGTATTTGGTCACCTACAAACAAGCAAGAGTTCTGGCTCACACAGACCAGTAACTTCTTCTTTAAGAGGCTCCTCTGTCCTCCACTCCTTACCTGTATTAATGGCACCTGTTTGAACTTGTTATCAGTATAAAAGACACTTGTCCACAACCTCAAATAGTCACACTCCAAACTCCACTATGGCCAAGACCAAAGAGCTGTCAAAGGACACCAGAAACAAAATTGTAGACCTGCACCAGGCTGGGAAGACTGAATCTGCAATAGGTAAGCAGCTTGGTTTGAAGAAATCAACCGTGGGAGCAATTATTAGGAAATGGAAGACATACAAGACCACTGATAATCTCCCTCGATCTGGGGCTCCACGCAAGATCTCACCCCGTGGGGTCAAAATGATCACAAGAACGGTGAGCAAAAATCCCAGAACCACACGGGGGGACCTAGTGAATGACCTGCAGAGAGCTGGGACCAAAGTAACAAAGCCTACCATCAGTAACACACTACGCCGCCAGGGACTCAAATCCTGCAGTGCCAGACGTGTCCCCCTGCTTAAGCCAGTACATGTCCAGGCCCGTCTGAAGTTTGCTAGAGTGCATTTGGATGATCCAGAAGAGGATTGGGAGAATGTCATATGGTCAGATGAAACCAAAATATAACATTTTGGTAAAAACTCAACTCGTCGTGTTTGGAGGACAAAGAATGCTGAGTTGCATCCAAAGAACACCATACCTACTGTGAAGCATGGGGGTGGAAACATCATGCTTTGGGGCTGTTTTTCTGCAAAGGGACCAGGACGACTGATCCGTGTAAAGGAAAGAATGAATGGGGCCATGTATCGTGAGATTTTGAGTGAAAACCTCCTTCCATCAGCAAGGGCATTGAAGATGAAACGTGGCTGGGTCTTTCAGCATGACAATGATCCCAAACACACCGCCCGGGCAACGAAGGAGTGGCTTCGTATGAAGCATTTCAAGGTCCTGGAGTGGCCTAGCCAGTCTCCAGATCTCAACCCCATAGAAAATCTTTGGAGGGAGTTGAAAGTCTGTGTTGCCCAGCGACAGCCCCAAAACATCACTGCTCTAGAGATCTGCATGGAGGAAAGGCCCAAAATACCAGCAACAGTGTGTGAAAACCTTGTGAAGACTTACAGAAAACGTTTGACCTGTGTCATTGCCTACTGCCTACTGTTTCAAAATCCACTTAAGTGTTTTGTTCACAGAATATAACACATTGTTTTCATCAGAAGAGAAGTGTGCAATTGTGTTCACTGTTTCCGGCAATCAGTAAATACTACTGCACAAAATTCTAAATCCCCCCCATCAGTGTCATACCATGTACAATACTGTATATGGAACGTTCTAGGCAATGGGGACTGTCTAATTGTTAAGATTTTTTTTTACAATATTGCAGACAACCAGAGATACTGTACACACAGGGTGCTCCCCAACTGAAACATTTCACTCTTGGACTAACATGATCAACCTGGTCCTTAGCAGGTTTGTCTGAGTGAACCCAGCTTAAATATTCCAGTGTAACTCACAACAAGGTATTGCCTTTACAAAAAGCACTGATGCAAGGCAACATGATTTCCAAATGTCAATTAATAATATATACTTTGACAGTTAAAAATAAATACATTCTAACAAAGCAACATAAAATAACCTCCCATCCACCCACAACCTGCATCCACCGAAAAGGACTACCTTTTTATAACAGTTCTACAATCAAAATAATTTAAAGTATTTACAATAAACAAGTATCATTACTTAGATTACATTACTATGGAAACTTAAGCACTTTAAATCATCAAACTGTAAGATAAAAGCGTGTCTATTTGCTGGACTATTATATATGTCTCTGTCAATATGGGCCTTCTAGGACTCTTTAGATTTGAGTTCTACTGCTAACAGTAGGCCATCAGAGGTGTTGAGGAGAGCAGGTTCGTGTTCAGGAGGGTGCAATGTACTGAACGTTGCAGATAGAAATGTCAGTAACAGAGCTGACATGATTCCTTACACTACGTGTCAGAGAGGCACATCTGTTCTAAACAATGTTAGTCTATCTGAAAGTTAGACAAAGTTGTGCTCAACTGAACGCGCCCCAGGCATCATGGAGTGGCCCATTTGGTCCGGTACAGAGTACTGAGTCAGTGACCACTCAGACAGATAAATAAGTGCCTTACAGAAGGACGGCCTTGGTCTTTAGTTTGGATTAATAAGATACTGAAACAAGATATAGCTAAGCCATATACATTGTATTGATTTAAACAGACTGCTACTCTATCTGAGAGCGTGCGTCTCATATCAAAGGCTCTTCTTTGACATACAGAAATATGGATTTTAATACCAAGTAAGCAGCACCATTGAAAGCAATTCCTATGTTTACTGTAGACGTGGGCTTTCCGTGACTTAAATTAGACTCTTATCATAAAAAATGTGAAGGTTGTTCTTTTTTATTCCAGCTTAAACTTCACTTAATCTACGAGAAATTGTCTTTGCAGCAGGACTAGAATTACGACATCTCACGACTGCCAAATACGTCTGAAGGAGTGCTAGCCTCTCCTTATTCTGAAAAAACCCAGAATATTAAGCAAAATATCAGACAGAAATATCTATCATGATCGTTGTAGTAAAAAGTACATATTTACAGATAAAACACAGAACCCTGAAAAGTTTAAGAGCCATCCCACGCTGGATGAAAGCCAAGGTTTCTGATTGGCGAACGCTTACGAGCTCCGGACCTGAAATGGAAAAGCCATACAAATATACAAAATCAAAAATGCAGAACGTAAAGGAGCCCAGAAAGCATTCGTTGTCTTTGTCTCAGAACCCACAGTCATCTAAGATGTGGAACGCTTTTTCTTCTTAAAACAAAGGAAGGGGAAAAAGGAGGAGAGAAGGTAAAATGGAGAGTAACGGGAGTTGACGCGAATGCGCCAGGGTGGACGGGGTTTGTAGTGGGGGGTGTGTGTGCTGTCAGTCAGTCTCTCTACCGCATATGCTCAGTAGTATCCTGGGTGGTACTGTTGGCTCCATGGCTTCTGGTTCCAGAACTAAAGTTGGAAGACACAGGTAAAAGGTTAGAGTTTTGAACCATTCTATTGGTCCTAAGGTGCAAACCATCTAGATTATATTTCTACGGTGCAAACATTGCCTGCGCTGCACTGCTCTATGTCCAGCTACATCAGGAGCAGTACATACCCCCTGCTGCCAGCTCTGGTTGAAGGCCTGGGCTTTGTTCTTGCCAAAGTTGCCATTCTTGTTGAAGCTGTGGTTGTTGCCTCCTCTGCCTCTGAACTTCTGCAGAAAACAACAGCCATCAGACACCTGGGACTGCCAGCTGACCTCCAGCAGAATTGGTGAGTTGTACAAATATATGTTGTTATATACAGAAACCTATATAGAAATGCAATAATCCAACAACCCACTCTAGCTGATACAGTCAGACTCGGGACAGTTGTAGTCAAGAATACTTAGTCAACAATACTATCAGGTACAGTAATCAGTGACCCACCTGTGTGAAATTGCCCCTGTTGTCCCCTCGTCTTCCTCCTCCTCCGCGGGTCATGCTGCCTCCCCTGTTACCTCCCATGTTACCCCTGCCAGGACCCCCCCTGGGTGTGCCCCCCCTGCTTGGCATGCCCCCACCCCCCTGTTGAAGTTGCCCCGGTTGGAGAACCCCCCTCGGAAGGCCGGAGGAGGGAGGAAACCTTGAGGAGGAGGACTGAATCCACCACGAGGTCCTGGTTAGAGAAACACACAGATCAATATACAGTATATAGTACATACCAAACCAAGTATTTACATACACATACTGACATACTCGTCAGGTATTAGAGGGACACTCCTTACACCCCCTGAAGTTTCCTCTGATCTGGAAGCCTCCTCGGCCCCCCCCTCTGTCTCTGACCTCCTCCCCTCTGCCCTCTGCCCCCACGGCCGCGGTTGCTTCCCCCTCTCTTGGCCTTCTTCTCTGGGGGCAGGGCAGAGCGGCTCTCGTCCTTATACTGGTCTAGCAGCTTGGAGGCCTCATCCTTCTGCAGCTCCACGTAGCTCACCTCGCTGAAGCAGTCCCCTGGCTCCGGCAGGGTGTAGATACCTACAGAAGGAAGGGAGGGAAATAGAATCAGTTATATCAACCCCTAACAAGTCAGTCAGTCAGCCTGGATAGAAGCGTCTGCCAAAGGACTAAAATGTAACATAAGCTCTCATGTGTTATTGATACAGGTAACAGGTTGTGGTAGCTCACCTTTCATCTTGAGTACGGCGTGCTCGGGAACGTCTTTCCTGTCTGTCTCGGCTTTCTTCTGCGTCCTCTGCTTGTAGTCGTCGTCAGTAGGACACACCACCACGGCCTTCCTCTGGAAGCCTGCAAACAGACACATCTTCCTCCTCTGGGCTGGGGCGGACACATTGGTCTGTGATAGAGAGAAGGCGGAGAGACAGGTACCAGGGTTAAAGTCATATCCACCCATTCAACTACAGAAATCATTCCATTCACACACACAGAACAGAGTTGTATTTCTTGCTCATGAGGATGATGACGATGATGAATTAGCCAAATCTTTTGTGATTTTATTTTCCATAAGTTATCCAGACGACAATTGAACAAATACACAAAATCAAAAGCTTCAGTGGTTACCCGGTCGAGGATGTAGTTGCGTTTTTTGCGAGCAGCGATCTCTATGAACTTCCCCAGGAAGAGAGGTGCACGCTGGGAGATGGCGGTAAGTTTGGTGACATCCTTCATTTGGCGTTTCAGACTGTCGATCTGGCAGAGGAGAGCAGAGAATTTTGAGGAATGGAATCATCTGACTTTGGGGTGAACTGTCCCTTTAAGGTGAGCTGTCCTGTCCCTTTAAACACCACTCACCATCATCTTCTCCAGGAAGGTGTTGGTTCCCAGGATATTGTATTTCCCAGGGTGCTCCTGGGTGTGCTTGGTGACCCACTCCGTTTTCCCAGCACCTGGCAGCCCTACCATCACGATCACCTGGGTGATTGACAAGAGTGAGTAAGGGCCATTTTAATAATGGCCGCAACGTGCGCAACGTGAATGACTAATGCATTTTCAATGGGCCGTGTGGTCAAATGTGGGATACAGTGAGTGTGGGGAGTCCAGAATTGAAAACATTGAATGGGATTCAATAAAAGGAAAACCGAACACACACTCACCTCACAGACGTCCTTGGTGTCGGGCCCTTTGGGGCCTCGAACCCTCCTACTGACGGGGACCTGCAGTAGGAAGCTGTAGTCGTCTGGCGGGGCGAACAGTGGCGCCTCCCTCTGGCCAAAGTTGAACTCTACAGCACAGTTGTGACAGAGGACGTGAGGGAAGAGGGGCCGTCCTCCAGAGAGGCCTTGTCCACCTTGAAGGCCAGGCCCAGGTCCTGGCTGTTCTTACTGAAGGACACCTCTACCTCCGAGCCCTCAAAGTTCTGGAGGAGGGAGGACAAACAAAACATCATCAGCAGCAGTTTCACCTGCACTAGTAAAGCTGTAAAATAAAATTGACATCTTATTTTGAGACAAAAAGTGGCTATTTAGCTCTTTGAGCGAAATGTGACAAAGTGATCATTGAAATATCTTACGATCAGGCATCCAACGACATCGTTTTCGTCAAAGGACTCTCCGAAGTCCTCTGTGACACAGTTGGTGGTTTTATTCCCTTTGGCAGAGAAGGCATACGAGTGTTCCTCCTCTCCTGAGGACATCAAAGCAGACAGTCACACAGTCAGACAGGGAGTTATGATACATATGGACAACACACCAGGGGTTTCCCTTAGCATATATCAGGAGTCCACTGAATTCTATTGGTTGGTCTAATGCAGGGATTTATTTTTAAAAAATTGGAACTCATTCGGGGTCTCAACTTACTGTTGAGAGTTAGAATAGTAGAATACACAAGGTGCAATTTCGAAATTTCAAATGGTTGTGTATCAGCGTTTCCATCCACAGTTTTTATGCGAGCGAAGTCATATTGTATAAAAAAATAAAATCACAACAGCTGTGAAGGAAATAGGAAGTTTGTGTAATTTTATAAATGCCAACAGATAATTTGTTCGTTCGACATGGTGGGATCTTTTTGTGTCGGTAAAATGAATTATGCGGGAAATGGCGCGGGAAACCACTTTATGCGCATATATTGATATAATAACCATCAGATCGAGGTAAATTTGGAGTCACGCGATGATATGGTGGGTGGTCCTCCCACTACGAATCTGGAAACCATGCAGTTTATTACGCTACAGATGAAATAAGATGATGAACTTCACAGGGTGGTGAAAGTGGAAGGTGATGAGCTTGATGCTGCTTTCCAATAAATATTTAGGGTCTTATTCTGGTGACATGATGATCGATGCTTGACTGCCGTTTGAAAAATAAAAATATTCTCGCTCTTATCCATAATAATCTCATCATGTAGACTAGCCAACCCGCACAGCCTACCCACACTGTATCTGCCAGCGGTTGGAAATGCGATGGAAAAACATTGAACTTTTGATTCGGTACATTAAAACTTTAGCGACAAAGTGCATTTTGTTTGCACTACAGTGCATTCGGAAAGTATTCAGACCCCTTGACTTTTTCCACATTTTCTTACAGCCTTATTGTAAAATTGATTAAATTGTTTTTTCCCTCATCAATCTACAAACAATACCCCATAATGACAAAGCAAAAACAGGGTTTTAGAAATTTCTGCTAATGTAGATGGGGAGTGTCGCTGCACAGCTATCTTCAGGTCTCTCCAGAGATGTTCGATCGGGTTCAAGTCCAGGCTCTGGCTGGGCCACTCAAGGACATTCAGAGACTTGTCCCGAAGCCACTCCTGCGTTGTCTTGGCTGTGTGCTTGGGGTTGTTGTCCTGTTGGAAGGTGAACCTTCGCCCCAGTCGGAGGTCCTGAGCACTCTGGAGCAGGTTTTCATCAAGGATCTCTGTACTTTGCTCCGTTCATCTTTCCCTCGATCCTAACTAGTCTTCCAGTTCCTGCCGCTGAAAAACATCCCCACAGCATGATGCTGCCACCACCATGCTTCACTGTAGGGATGGTGCCAGGTTTCCTCCAGACGTGACGCTTGGCATTCAGGCCAAAGAGTTCAATCTTGGTTTCATCAGACCAGAGAATCTTGTTTCTCATGGTCTGAGAGTCCTTTGGCAAACTCCAAGCGGGCTGTCATGTGCCTTTTACTGAGGAGTGGCTTCCGTCTGGCCACTCTACCATAAAGACCTGATTGGTGGAGTGCTGCAGAGATGGTTGTTCTTCTGGAAGGTTCTCCCATTTCCACAGAGGAAATCTGGAGCTCTGTCAGAGTGGCCATCGTGTTCTTGGTCACCTCCCTGACCAAGGTCCTTCTCCCCCGATTGCTCAGTTTGGCCGGGCGGCCAGCTCAAGGAAGAGTCTTGGTGGATCCAAACTTCTTCCATTTAAGAATGATGGAGGCCACTGTGTTCTTGGGGACCTTCAATGCTGCAGACATGTTTTGGTACCCTTCCCCAGATCTGTGCCTCGATACAAGCCTGTCTTGGAGCTCTACGGACAATTCCTTCGACCTCATGGCTTGGTTTTTGCTCTGACATGCACTGCCAACTGTGGGACCTTATATAGACAGGTGTGTGCCTTGCCAAATAAAGTCCAATCAATTGAATTTACCACATGTGGACTCCAAGTTGTAGAAACAGCTCAAGGATGATCAATGGAAACAGGATGCACCTGAGCTCAATTTCGAGTCTCATAGCAAAGGGTCTGAATACTTATGTAAATAAGGTATGTTTATTTTTTATATATTTGCACACAAAAAAAAAAAAAACTGTTTTCGCTTTGTCATTATGGGGTATTGTCTGTAGATTGATGATTATTATTATTTTTTTAATCAATTTTAGAATAAGGCTGTAAAGTAACAAAATGTGGAAAAAGTGAAGGGGTCTGAAATTTTCCGAATTCACGTCATCACGCATTGATTTTTAACCGCAACAAGTCAATTTGGTGGAAACATACCACTGGTGGGAAAATTTGCATATTTTCTTTGTGCAGATTGTAGAATATTCCTATGAAAATCGGTCGCCAATTTGATGGAACCTTGCTACTGACAGTCACTCAATTATCCCATGTCAGCAATTTTTTGGTGGATTTCCCCCAAAAGGCTAGGGCTGGTTCGGATTGCATGTGTGGGTATGGATGTGGGTAGGCAGACCCTCAAGCCACTGTGGCCCCTCATGATGAGTTCCGATTTCTTGTGGTCCCCACCCCTATCAAAGTTGCCCATTCCTGGTCTAATAGCTCACTCACCCAGTAACAGTGTTCCATTGGCTAATGACCAGCCCACCAGAACCTCGTGGATGTCTATGCCTTTACTGGAGATATGTTTTACTGGGATCTTCTCGATGATCTGGGGAGAACACACTGAGGGTGAGAGGTGTGTGTGTGTGTTTGTCATGATGTTCTGTCTCTTTACCATCTCAAAACAGACCATCATCATCATCATAATCATCAGTGGTTTTAGGCTGGGTTTCTGTAAAGCACTTTGTGACAATTGCTGATGTAAAAAGGGCTTTATAAAATAAATGTGATTATTTTTAATCCAGGATTGTGTGTGTGTGAGGGTTTCCTTTAGCCGGTAATTGCCGGCTTTTGGACGATTTTCTTTTATTAAAGCCGATAAATGCCGGCCAAATTGATCGGGAGAATAAAAACAATCCCACTGCAAAATAATAATTTTTTTCATTGATGGGAATACTAGTGATGTGCAGTTCGAATGATTCGTTCTTTTTGAACGACTCTTTTTACTGACTCGAGAGTCATGATTCGTTTTTTGGAGTGACTCGTTCATTTTAGTCGTTCATCCGACCTGTTAGTGCTGGCTGCAATGAATCATTTACCAGGATAATACACCCTCCTCTGGCTCAGCAGCTCCAGAGACGTGTTCCGACATCTGTCTGTCATATGCGCGCATGAAAATAGATACTGAGCATAGAGAAGACAAAAATGTTTAGAACTGATAATATCTTGCTTGGTGCAAGAATGAATGCAATAAACTGATTATTGAATGTTATGATTGACACAGCTTTGTAAAACCAAAACATACACAGCCTCTGCTCAACAAACAAATAGTTTGGGGGGGGGGGGGGGCTGCAGTTCACGAACGACATTGTGCTCATCACTCTCACGGCAGTCAAGCAACACATTCCGCCAAGAGTCGTTCACAATCGAGTCCGGTGGCAGCCACAACAAGACCTTGTTTCAAATGTATCAAGAAATAATCGTATTTGCATGCCTAGCAATCAACAAATGTACATTGTTTAAAGCACACGTTTACAAGTCTCAGTCACAATTAACAGCTCCAATAAGCCCTCTATGGTGAACAACGTGAACGAGAGGCTTGTAGAACGATGACTCTATCGAGTTTTCAGTTCATCGTTTGCCGGTAGGGGGTCCTGGGTGCTCTGGGAATTACTAACCCAAATGAACGACAGAGTCTTTGTTCTTTTGACTGAAGGAGTAGAAAAGATCAGAGTCAGTAAAAAGAGACGAACTTCCCATCACTAGTAAATACATTTCACTGGCATGCTTATCAGTCTATCGGTTAATTTGCATAATTTAGTGGAATTTAATTGGCCTGTGTATTTTCGTTAGTCATCATGCATCTTCTTTATCAAACGTGCACAACATACAGACAGAGCCTATTTTGAGCGGAATATCACCTCAGACAGTGCTAGAGCTGCAGGTCCTTGCTGCTGGAGTGAAACGTGCTTTTATAAGCCCAGTCATTACGCAACAAACAACTAAATGCAATCACGTGTTAAAAACAGTTTTGATGGCCACGATTAAAAAGAGGTACTATTTTTATTTCTCAACTGGTAATTGAAGCGCACCTCCAAATGCATATAGGCAATGGTAGACAGGCTATCAACGCGTCACCCACCACTTTGCAATGTGAACTGGAGTTTTGAAAACATATACTTAGTTATTGTAAACCTGAACGTTTTACTTCATATTATGAGGCATGTCTTACCTTGCTTACCGGTCATTCTGAGCACCGTGGGTGGACGCCCTAATGGGTCCGGTAAATTTACAAATGGCTGTTAAATGTAAATCTGGTGTGTGTGTGTTGTTGACGATGACTCTCCTCACCTTCATCTCAAAGCAGGCCTTTCCCTGAGCAACTCCGTAGGAAGCTCTGCCTCCAGCCCACAGGTAGGCAAAGCTCTCCATTGTGAGGGATGACGCGCTGTAACGGTCCCGGGACACCTTGAAGTGCAGGTCGCTGTTATCTGTGGTCACACACACAGTGAATATGAACACCATTGGTCACTATCACACATTGATCACAGCTCAATCTTCTAATAAATTCTACTCACAGGTGTCCAGGCAGACGGTGGTGTCGTCAAGCTCCTCATCTTCTTCCTCCGAGGGGGGGGGGGGCTGGGGGGACTTGGCCCTGGGAGAGAGCGAGAGGAGGGGTGAGGCAGGAGGGGTCAGGCAGGGGAGGACACCGGAGGGGCACGTCTTTCTCACTCAACAAAAACGATCTAAAAGAGTTTTGCTTTTATTGGTTTCAACTGACTACTTTGGTGTATGAATGAGTAAATGTTGCTTTGGGGGCCTTTGCCTCCCAACTTACTCTAGGGGAAAGACTTCATGCACCAGTTCTGACAAGATTGATCAACAATGGAATTAAAGTTGTAAAGGTCAAATGCCTGCCACAATCTTCACTATGAAACTGCAGGGCGTGATAAACAAATCTGTGAGAAATGTCACCTAATGTTCACTAATGTTAGTATACCATTGGATATTCATTTCTTCTGGTGAAAATAAATCAGACTAGCAACCTCTCTCTTGGTGTATGTGATATGATGTATGATCTTCCAACAACATTCTAAGAAAAACCGAACGTACACACCATTCATGCACTTTAGATGAGGATGGACACATAACAGAAAACTATAATGGTGAAGTTATTCAGCTCTGTTTGCCATTAGGAGAGACGTGTGATGGGAGTTATTTTCCATAGATCCTGAATCATATGTACAACCAGTTTAAAATGAAGTTTTGTTGATCTACAGAATATCTATCTGTTCACCAGTGAAGGGGTTTATAACACGTGTATCGAAGACGTTGGCCTGTAAGGAGAAAATACAATCAATATTAGAGGAAAATAATCTCTCACACACACTTTTATTGCAGCCTACTAGGCGAAAAAAAAAGAAAATTGCCCAAGTTTAATACTACTGGACAGACAGAAAACCGACAGAGACACAGTTGCTTTCCTTCGTCCCACTGCTCCACTCTGTTGTCCAACAGTGCGTGGGTCAGGGCAACCTCCCGTTAGGGCTGATCCCAATTAGTCGACTGGCCCATTGATTGGTCGTTAGAATGTTGGTCGACCGAGATTGTTTTAGACGAGACATAACCCACATACATACATAAACATACAGTTTAAGTCGGAAGTTTACACACACTTAGGTTGGAGTCATTAAAACTAGTTTTTCAACCACTCCACAAATTTCTTGTTAACAAACTATAGTTTTGGCAAGTCGGTTAGGACATCTATTTTGTGCATGACACATGTAATTTTTCCAACAATTGTTTACAGACAGATTATTTCAATTTTAATTCACTGTATCACAATTCCAGTGGGTCAGAAGTTTACATACACTAAGTTGACTGTGCCTTTAAACAGCTTGGAAAATTCCAGAAAATGAAGTCATGGCTTTAGAAGCTTCTGATAGGCTAATTGACAACATTTGAGTCAATTGGAGGTGTACCTGTTGCTGTATTTCAAGGCCTACCTTCAAACTCAGTGCCTCTTTGCTTGACATCATGGGAAAATCAAAAGAAATCAGCCAAGACCTCAGAAAAAAATGTGAAGACCTCCACAAGTCTGGTTCATCCTTGGGAGCAATTTCCAAACGCCAGAAGGTACCACGTTCATCTGTACAAACAATAGTACGTATAAACACCATGGGACCACGCAGCCGTCATACCACTCAGGAAGGAGAAGCGTTCTGTCTCCTAGAGATGAACGTACTTTGGTGCGAAAAGTGCAAATCAATCCCAGAACAACAGCAAATGACCTTGTGAAGATGCTGGAGGAAACAGGTACAAAAGTATCTATATCCACAGTAAAACAAGTCCTATATCGACATAACCTGAAAGGCCACTCAGCAAGGAAGAAGCCACTTCTCCAAAACCGCCATAAAAAATCCAGACCACGGTTTACAACTGCACATGGGGACAAAGATCGTACTTTTTGGAGAAATGTCCTCTGGTCTGATAGAACTGTTTGGCCATAATGACCATCGTTATGTTTGGAGGAAAAAGGGGTACTTGCAAGCCGAAGAACACCATCACAACCGTGAAGCACGGGGGTGGCAGCAACATGCTGTGGGGTTGCTTTGCTGCAGGAGGGACTGGTGCACTTCACAAAATAGATGGCATCATGAGGAAGGAAAATTATGTGGATATATTGAAGCAACATCTCAAGACATCAGTCAGGAAGTTAAAGCTTGGTCGCAAATGGGTCTTCCAAATGGACAATGACCCCAAGCATACTTCCAAAGTTGTGGTAAAATGGCTTAAGGACAACAAAGTCAAGGTATTGGAGTGGCCATCATAAAGCCCTGACCTCAATCCTATAGAACATTTGTGGGCAGAACTGAAAAAGCGTGTGCGAGCAAGGAGGCCTACAAACCTGACTCAGTTACACGAGCTCTGTCAGGAGGAATGGGTCAAAATTCACCCAACGTATTGTGGGAAGCCTGTGGAAGGCTACCCAAAACGTTTGACCCAAGTTAAACAATTTAAAGGCAATGCTACCAAATATTAATTGAGTGTATGTAAACTTCTGACCCACTGGGAATGTGATGAAAGAAATTAAATCTGAAATAAATCATTCTCTCTACTACTATTCTGACATTTCACATTCTTAAAATAAAGTGGTGATCCTAACTGACCTAAAACAGGGAATTTTTACTAGGATTAAATGTCAGGAATTGTGAACAACTGAGTTTAAATGTATTTGGCTAAGGTGTATGTAAACTTCCGACTTCAACTGTAACTGAAAGTGAGAGGTTGTAATCTGAATAAAGGGAAAAAGGCCATTCTTGAGACAATCTTACTAATTTGCTAGAGAACCAGTTCGGATTTAAGTATAACTTTTTTATGACTGAAGCTTTTAGTGATACAGTGAGGGAAAAAAGTATTTGATCCCCTGCTGATTTTGTACATTTGCCCACTGACAAAGAAATGATCAGTCTATAATTTTAATGGTAGGTTTACTTGAACAGTGAGAGACAGAATAACAACAAAAAAATCCGGAAAAACGCATGTCATAAATGTTATAAATTGATTTGCATTTTAATGGGGGAAATAAGTATTTGACCCCCTCTCAATCAGAAAGATTTCTGGCTCCCAGGTGTCTTTTATACAGGTAACGAGCTGAGATTAGGAGCACACTCTTAAAGGGAGTGCTCCTAATCTCAGTTTGTTACCTGTATAAAAGACACCTGTCCACAGACGAAATCAATCAATCAGATTCCAAACTCTCCACCATGGCCAAGACCAAAGAGCTCTCCAAGGATGTCAGGGACAAGATTGTAGACCTACACAAGGCTGGAATGGGCTACAAGACCATCGCCAAGCAGCTTGGTGAGAAGGTGACAACAGTTGGTGCGATTATTCGCAAATGGAAGAAACACAAAAGACCTGTCAATCTCCCTCGGCCTGGGGCTCCATGCAAGATCTCACCTCGTGGAGTTGCAACGATCATGAGAACAGTGAGGAATCAGCCCAGATCTACACAGGAGGATCTTGTCAATGATCTCAAGGCAGCTGGGACCATAGTCACCAAGAAAACAATTGGTAACACACTATGCCGTGAAGGACTGAAATCCTGCAGCGCCCGCAAGGTCCCCCTGCTCAAGAAAGCACATATACAGGCCCGTCTGAAGTTTGCCAATGAACATCGGAATGATTCAGAGGAGAACTGGGTGAAAGTGTTGTGGTCAGATGAGACCAAAATCGAGCTCTTTGGCATCAACTCAACTCAACGTGTTTGGAGGAGGAGGAATGCTGCCTATGACCCCAAGAACACCATCCCCACCATCAAACATGGAGGTGGAAACATTATGCTTTGGGGGTGTTTTTCTGCTAAGGGGACAGGACAACTTCACCGCATCAAAGGGACGATGGACGGGGACATGTACCGTCAAATCTTGGGTGAGAACCTCCTTCCCTCAGCCAGGGCATTGAAAATGGGTCGTGGATGGGTATTCCAGCATGACAATGACCCAAAACACACGGCTAAGGCAACAAAGGAGTGGCTCAAGAAGAAGTACATTAAGGTCCTGGAGTGGCCTAGCCAGTCTCCAGACCTTAATCCCATAGAAAATCTGTGGAGGGAGCTGAAGGTTCGAGTTGCCAAACGTCAGCCTCGAAACCTTAATGACTTGGAGAAGATCTGCAAAGAGGAGTGGGACAAAATCCCTCCTGAGATATGTGCAAACCTGGTGGCCAACTACAAGAAACGTCTGACCTCTGTGATTGCCAACAAGAGTTTTGCCACCATGTTCTAAGTTATGTTTTGCAGAGGAGTCAAATACTTATTTCCCTCATTAAAATGCAAATCAATTAATAACATTTTTGACATGCGTTTTTCTGGATTTTTTTGTTGTTATTCTGTCTCTCACTGTTCAAATAAACCTACCATTAAAATTATAGACTGATCATGTCTTTGTCTGTGGGCAAACGTACTAAATCAGCAGGGGATCAAATACTTTTTTCCCTCACTGTAGCTGGACCATGATATTTGCATTGCTACTAAGTAACCCTCCAATTGTTCTCCACTATTCCCCCCACTAAAGCCCCTGCCCATCCCAAGTTGGGTTGTCATCCAAGTGATCGGCAGACCACCCCCGTCCCCCCGGATCCCTAGGGCCCCCGAAAGGCCAGGAACCATACTTTGAAAACAGCACACAGTGCCACCCACAAAACAGAAGCAGGTCAACCGCCAAAAGCATTTCCAATGCTCTCACCTCAATTTGCTTTATATATAGCTATTAAAAATATTGATCTATTCAAATATCTTGCATATCTTAATTTCCATCACTATCAATGAATATGCGTAATAATGTCAGCAGTTCATGCAAAGGATTGTTACCTATAACCCGGATTGCCATTGCATTATATTTTTGTCACGCAATTATTATTTTAGCAAACAATTAGTGGTTCATCCTATATTCTCCCTAACATCCTTACCCCCTTGCAATAGATTTGGGATAAACACACACACGCACATACTCTAACACACTCAACCCCTTGGTTGTTACATCCCAGAGCCCAACTCAAGAAAGGACCTGATTTATGAATGCATATACAGTTACAGCTGTTTGAGAAAGCATGCAAGATTGAGCAAAAATTGACCAAATAATTGAGATTTGATTAACCTATGTCAAGTCCTAGGTGATGGAGATCAGATCCACCCCCTTCCCCTGAAACACACACACTCTGGTCCCCCGTTGTAACCATTTTCCCAAGCACCTTTGATTATTTTGTGCCACCAGGGCCACAATAATATGCCCCCTCTCTGATTGTCAGAGTGACCCCCTCCCCATGGGTTACTGCAGCCAGTGTTGCCAGCACTGCCACTACCTGGGTGGGGGTACCCCACCGGCTAGGTACAAGGTCGTTAAGGTTCTCATTAGCAGCTTTGAGAATGTCCTTGTATATTATGCTCTCCCATCAGGGGGCTCTGGCTTTGTAGGACCAACCCTGCCAGGCAGGCTCAGAATCTTGAGGGGGCGGTGCTGCTCTAGTAGGTCTCTGACCGCATTTATCTTTCTGTTTTGGCTGCATATAGGCAACTTACAGCAGGGCCATAAAACAGATGGGGACTTCTCTTTGGTGTATGGGTCGCTCAGGTGGATGTTTAGGGTATAGGTTTGGGGACCGTTCCATCATGATAGGACACAAAAAATGTTTGGGGATGTATACTTTATTTTTTTTTAAAGTCATCTGAACAAAATTGAAAGCTCTCTCTCACAACCCCTGCTCACAAACACACATTGGTTCTGGGATATGCAACCATTTCCTTTCTCACTCACTTAACGCCACACTTTTCCAAACACAAAAACGCACACCACACCTTCCATCACAATACATCCACATACTGTGCCTTCTATGTCTTCTGTTTGCTATGTTTTTATCTCCACCATGTTGATTGAGTACTTTTGTGTTCTAATTATTTATATTTGAAGATTTATTACTTTGCTAGTTATCCTTTCTTCTAATGCTGTCTTATCCCTTCATAAAATACTATAAATGTGTTTTATTACATGGCTAGTATTGGGTGTTCCATTATTCGACTCCTCTATTAGAACTTTCAGAATAGCCATGGAGTAGTCTTTGTGTCGCGGAACATTTGGTTGTCAATAAAATCCAGAGCGATTTACAATTAGTGAGTGCATACATTTTTCGCCATAACCCTCCCTATCACTAACTGCCAAGCACCATTAGGCTACCTACAGAAATGGCTTTGCAGTGGCAACACTGTATTCAGTAGTAACAGGTTATAGTAAGGTTATGCCCTCTTCACAAGGAACATGTAAACAAAAAAAATATCAGCAGCCGGGTCAGGGTTAACATTTAGGACTGTGTTGGTTGTTAAAGTCAACACAACAGACCGAAGCGACTCTGAGCTAACCGAGGGCCCATCTACTGCACCATCCTTATCGGCTGTACTTGCTTTCTTCAATAAACTCAAAGTAGCCCCTTCCATGTTCCTCCCGGCGTCTCTTAACACCCTTCTTATTTTTCTGCTCTCCGCTCGTGTCTTTGTCAGCATCCCCTTCGGAAATAAAACAATAACAAAGCAGGTATTGAGGTGCGTCGCCACTAGCCAGTTTTGCACAGCTAGCTAGCTAACCACACCAATCATCTGCACACAGGCAAGTGTATCTTTGTCTGCCGCTTGAAGAAACGCAAACCCGGCACACAAAACCAGTGCGTGTAAACATACACCTGTCATGTGCAACCATACAAAACATTACAGTCCACAAATAGCTATCTAGCTACACTGGATCCTTGCATAAATTCCGATATAGCTACTGTACAATAGCTGGTTAACTTAGCAGGCTAACTGGTTGACATATCTTTGATGAACTGTTATTCAAGACGTGAACGCTAGCCGCTGCTCAACAACCTTGGCAGGGTCGATTAACTGGCTTGTATCGCTTACCCTCTCCAGGGAGAGACCTTAGTGCAGCATCATCATCATCGAATTTATCAATCTCCTCATCATCTTCTTTTAGTAGTTCATCTTCATCCGATGTATCCATATCTACTCCCGCATCCTCCTCCCCCATATCATCATCGATATTGGCGAATTCATTCTCTGCTTCGCCCCCTTCTACCCTGTCTCCATCTTCCAATCCGTCCGCCTCCATGCTCTCCCTAATCAGGTCTTCATCCAGGTCCTCCTCGCCCATGTCATTCAGTCCGACTGCCCGGTCGCCTTGGCTGCAGTACTCCCCCGCCTCAGCTCCTCCGGCTTCATTCAGCACCGCCTGCAGGCTGTCCATAAATTCGGCATTCAGCCCCTTGTCGGACAGTTGCCTCTTCTTCAGCTCGTCTTTCAACTCGTTTAACTTTAATTTATTCACGTTGATAGAGGTCATTGCGCGATCTATTAAATTATTTAATAAATATCGACACAATTATATGAAAATCCCTATGGTCGTGTGGTTTTAATTCGAAATACGACGACTAAGCCCGGTGCACTGAGGGCCGATTTGGTGATAGCAGCCGCCTAGAATTATGACTTCCCCAAGCCCGCACCTTCTCTTCACAGGTCCCACTACAACTGCGCTACTTAAGGCGTGCTAGTGGCAGCGATATAGCCCTACCGTAATGACGCGAATAAACCACTCAGCTTTTATTCAGTAGCTCTTCTCACGTAACAGCCGTGCATTCGGTGAGTTTTACCTGTCACTGTGGCCAACAACTACTGTCATCATTGTTAAAATGTAGGTAAGATTTTTCACAATTCGTTAATCAATCAAAAAGTTTGTCTTTGCCCAGTGCAATAGAAATATACTTGAAATGAGACATTAGAGCACATAAACTGACATTCACTGGCGGTGTGCATGGCCAGAGCCTTATATTTGACAATTTATTTACCTATTTCATTTGGTGCTTTTGTTGTAAAATACTGCATCTAACTGCTGGAATAAAATCAACCAGTTTAGAGTGGTCCTCCCATAGACATATAATATAGATTAGATTTATATGGGTCCTCCCATCAGGACCAACGAAAGATAACATTTTTACATTTTACATTTTAGTCATTTAGCAGACGCTCTTAACCAGAGCGACTTACAGGAGCAATTAGGGTTAAGTGCCTTGCTCAAGGGCACATTAACGTCATTTAGCAGACGCTCTTAGCCAGAGCGACTCACAAATTGGTGCGTTCACCCTATAGCCAGTGGGATAACCACTTTACAATTTGGGGGGGGGGGGGGGGGGGGGGGGGGGGGGGTTAGAAGGAATACTTTATCCTATCCCAGGTATAACCTTCTGCCAATCAGAAGCTAGTTATTATATTGCTCTAACCCTTAAAGATAAATTATAAAGGTGGCACCAGTTTCAGCTAACCAGTTTTGATTTGTCTTTTTTATTTGCTGTTGTAGAGGCCGTAGTATCTGAGGTCCACAAGAAGATCAGCGATGCTTTTGACATTTACATTTAGCAGACGCGCTTATCCAGAGCGACTTACAGTTAGTGCATACAATTTTTTTCATACTGGCCCCCCGTGGGAAACGAACCCACAACCCTGGCATTGCAAGCGCCATGCTCTACCAACTGAGCTACAGGGGACTACATGTTTAACAACGAGTTCAACAAGACAGTGGATGTCAGGTGAGCAGAGCAGAAGTGCACCTTCTGGCAGTAACAATATTTACGCCAGAGATGCGCCTCTGGTAGACACGTACACTACATGACCAAAAGTATGTGGACACCTGCTCGTCAAAAATCTCATTCCAAAATAATGGGAATTACAGTTTTCCTCGATTGCTAAGACACATTTCTTGAAAGCTGCTCTCCTTTTCTCTTAACTGTGAACACAAAACCCAATTTTCAAGCTACATTCACAAAACCTCAGACTCTTCTTGCAAAACCAAACTTTCACCTCAAAACAGTTCAATCTGTGCTCAAAACTGAACTATGTTGTCAAATCGTGCCCCGAGTCAATCAAAATAAAAAACACTACTGAACAGTCACTAAACACTACGTAGAAAAATAGAAAACACAATGCTCAGGACATGAAGCTGGAGAAATAAATGTTTATTGTTCACTGTAGGCTAAATGCATGTTGCAAAACAAAAAAAACCTGTGCATTTAGCACTTGTACAAAAAGACAAAACAGAAATCTTGTGCATTTACATGTAGCACTTGTAAAAACAAACAGAAATCTTATGCGTTTGCCACTTGTGTACAGTAAACCCATGTAAAAATAAAGTACAAAAATATACAAATAAGTGCATTACTCAGCCACAGCATCATGTCTCCGTACTGGGTCAGGCCACAGGACTTCATCCACATCACAGGCCACATTTTGTCTGGCCAGGCAACGGGGGACAAAACCCCTGGCATGCCGTATCCAGGCTTGGCATGCCTCCACACCTATGTCACCACAGGCAAGTCCCATGGCTTGCAGGAGATTTACCCTGGTGTAAGGTTGGCGTTCATATACCTTCCACCGCCATGAGGAGAATAATTCCTCAATGGGGTTTAGGAAAGGGGAGTACGGTGAAGGCAAAGATTGATAAAACCTTGGTTCATATTGTACCACTCTCTAACCTGGAGGGCTCTGTGAAAACTCACATTGTCCCAAACAACAAACATAGATGGGATGCTCATCCTGCTGCCCTAACAAAGCATCTCGCATGTGATTGAGGAAAATGAGGAGCTGGTGAGTGTTGTAGGGCCCCAGGTTGGCATGATGGTGGACAACCCCTGATTGCTGATGGCAGCACATAATGTGACATTGCCACCACGCTGCCCAGGAACACCAACAATGGCCCGATGGCCAATCACATTATGGCCTCTCCTTCTCCTTTTGGTGAGATTAAACCCAGCTTCATCCATGTAGATGTATTGATGGGGTCTTTCCATTGCATCCAGTTGAAAAACCCTCTTTAGAAATAGATATAGTTTTGTAAGTGATACGGAAAAAGTGATTTAGGCCACTACAGTAAATCACTACTTAGAGTAATCAACATTGAATGTGTCTGGATATATGCCAACCTGTACATACTGGAATCTTTGCTCTTTGACTCTGTCTGAGTTGCGATCAAAGGGCACTCTGTATAGCTGTTTCATGTGCAGCCTGTTGCGCTTGAGGACACAATCAACAGTAGAGAGGCTGACACTGTTGATACCCTCAAAATTGTAATGGTCCTCAATGATCTTCTGCTGAATTTCGCTCAGTTGAATGGCATTGTTCTCACGGACCATATCAACAATTAGGGTCTCTTGGTGTGGAGAGAACATATCTGTCCTCCCACCCCCATGTGGCAGTCTTTCAATTCTACAAAAAGAGAACATGTAGTTACAAAAAATATACATGGAATACTAGGCCTACAAACAGTTAGACCAACCCTCCATTACAATACTACAGTACATTGGTACAGTGATGTACTGAAACATATATTTACTTACAGTATACTGTGGTACAGTATATAGTATGTCATACAGTAATTGCTGTCAACATTTACATACTGTACTATAATGTCAAAAAAAGGTAATTACCTGTTCTCTTCTCTAAATCTTCGGATTATGGTGGACACAGTTAATCTACTGATGTTTGGTTGTACCCTTTGTCCAGCCTCCCTCATGCTCATACCATGGACAAGAACATGGTCAATCACAGTAGCTCTGATTTCATCAGATATTACTGTTCTTTGTCTTCGCTGACCACCTCGACCTCCTCTCACACAAACTCTTCCTCTCAGATTTCTATCCATTGTAGGGCCTCACAAACCAGTGCTCTCTGAACTGGCTTACTGTATATGTAACATCATTAGCCACAAGTGTGATCAATTTTGAGTTGTTGTGTTCAAGTGGTGACACCTGTGCTCTAATTGTGTTTGACTTTTGTCACCTGTGCTCACCATTATGCAGCACGGGTGCATCACAATGAAAATGTGTTGGCAAGTTATGTCTAAACAGGTGAAAAGTGCTTATGGTTTTGCCAAAAGAGTGATTGATTCAATCAGTGGGTTCAGGCAACTGAGCATTTGGTTCAGACAATAGGGTTTAGTGTTTTAGCAATTGAGAAAAACTGTAATATGGAGTTGGTCCCCCCTTTGCTGCTATAACAGCCTCCACTCTTCTGGGAAGGCTTTCCACTAGATGTTGGAACATTGCTGTGGGGACTTGCTTCCATTCAGCCACAAGAGCATTAGTATAATTCCTGTATTAGCAGAGAAAGATACTGCCTCTGTTCTTACAGGTAGCAAAACTGACCTTAGATCAGTGTCTTACTCCAAATACAGACAGAGTAGGTGTGTCCAGAATGAGGAGGGATTAACTATAAAGATAATAAATGAAGTTGTAGCTCGCTGATGAAACAGGCATAACCTTTTTCTGCCCGGTCTCAGTTTTAGATAAATACTCTGTTAGCTGTCTGCCAGTCACTGGTGTGGCACTTTGTGACACCTTATACAAACATGATGTGATTGATATATTTCACTTACTTGCAGGGATGTTCTGTATGAGATTGTGTGTGTTCTGTAACTTCTGTTCTGTGTATGAGTGTGTGTGTGTGTGTGTTCGTGTGTGTGTGTGTGTGTGTGTGTGTGTGTGTGTGTGTGTGTGTGTGTGTGTGTGTGTGTGGTCCAGACTTTCTATAAGCACCAGAGGGGTAACAGACAGTATCTGAGAGACACTCCAACATCACTTAACTACTTCCTGTGTCCACTGAGCCTAAGGCTGGAGAGAGAGAGAGAGAGAGAGAGAGAGAGAGAGAGAGAGAGAGAGAGAGAGAGAGAGAGAGAGAGAGAGAGAGAAAATAAATATGGAGAGAAGGGGGGAGAGAGAGAGAGCGAGAGAGTGAGAGAGAGAGGAAGATAAATAAATATGGAGAGAAGGGGAGAGAGAAGAGAGAAGAAAGTGGATGGGCAGGGAGGAGAAAAAGCATAAGGGGTATGACAAAACAGAGAGAGGAGGGGAGGAGACAGGATAAACAGAGCAGGGCCAAAGTAAACAATAATGAAAAACAGACAGAGACACAGGACTCATTGAGATGGAGGGGAGATACGGACAACAGATAGGTGGGGCTTGAGAGAGAGACAGAAAGTGTGTGTGGGGGTCTTCAGCTCTCAGACAAGCTTACTCATCACACTAGCAAGGTTCATTGTGTCCATTGTGTTGTGACTGTGTGTTTGTGGCATCCTGTGTACATCCTAACCACTGTCATGGAATACAATACATCTGAGAGAGAGAATGAAACCATATGACCTTCGTACTCCTCCTCAGCCTGTTTCCATATGCTGCTTCCTGAAAGAAGGTATTCATCCTACACAACACTACCAACCATGCTAGATTTATTCTACACTATAGGCTGCAGTTTGGAAAAGAAACTCCAGCACACTGGCCATTTTGTATGTGTGTGTGTGTGTGTGCAGGTATGCAGGTTCTGGCCCATCCCTGAGGACCTGCTGCTCCAGGCCTTTGAGGATCTGCATGTAGACTGTATAGGTTATCTTGGGTTAATTCCCTTTGCAGACTTTATATGTTCTGAATGCATGTAGACTGTATATGTTATATTGAGTTAATTCCCTCTATTGCTTACTGTATAGGTTCTGAATGTAGACTGTATTGGTTATCTTGGGTTAATTCCCTCTATTGCAGACTGTATAGGTTCTGAATGTAGACTGAATTGGTTATCTTGGGTTAATTCCCTCTATTGCAGACTGTATAGGTTCTGAATGTAGACTGTATTGGTTATCTTGGGTTAATTCCCTCTATTGCAGACTGTATAGGTTCTGAATATAGACTGTATTGGTTATCTTGGGTTAATTCCCTCTATTGCAGACTGTATAGGTTCTGTAAATAGACTGTATAGGTTCTGTATGTAGACTGTATAGGTTATCTTCGGTTCCCTCTATTGCAGACTGTGTAGATTCTGTATGTAGACTGTATATGTTCTTATCTTGTGGTTATGTGTTGTAGACTGTATAAGTTCTGTTTCTGTATGTAAACTGTAGGCTCTTACGTTGGATTCCTTCTATTGTAGACTGTATAGGATCATACCTTGGGTTCACTTTACAGGTTCTAGATCAGCAGAAAAAGGGACATTTGGAACCGGAGGAGCTCGCGAGTCACGAAGTACATGACACAGGCAGGTAATGTGGAAGCAACATAGAGCTCCTTACAGAAAACCACAGAATCATTGGCCTGAAGTCACAAATCTATCATACCTTGTCACTGTATATTAACATTAATGTGTACTTTGTGTACAGCAAGGTGATATGACAGTACTCACGCCCTCCAGTGGTCAAAGGTTTTGACAGATAACAATCCACTCTACAAACATTATATGATGATATCTCCCAGAACAGCAATAAAGTCTCTGGTTGATTACAGTATTAATTCTTAGCATATTTCAATAAAATGTCATTTCCAGTTTGCTGGTTCCCTTCGACCAAGCAGACGTACTTATTAGTATCTAATTGATGCTCAGCTGGAGTGACATTCAGCAAATAGTGGGTCCCCAGAATCTACCTTGAGAAACCCTGCTAAGGGGTGGCGGTAGCCTCAAGGTTAGAAAGGCAGGCTGGCAAATGCCATCAATATCTCAGGAGCCACCTACTGCCGTTGTGCCTTTGATCTTAAACTGCAGGGGCCGGCTGTTCTGTGGTGGACACTGTGCTGTTCCCAGTGTGTTGTGTGTGTATGGTGTGTTTGGTACTGTGTTAGCGAAAGTTGTGATTGTCTCTGTATAATGGATGAATAAAGATCTATTGTTCGTATGTGTTCCTCTGTGCAGGAGAGCCCGTCACCCAGCAGGAGATGGAGGAGATGCTGTCAGCTGCTCTGGAACCTGACAAGAATGTCATTGTCTACAAAGACTTTGTTAGCATGATGACCGTGGACGACCCCAGACACACACACACACACACACACACTCGTCCATGTACGCACGCACGCACGCACAGACACACACACACACACACACACACACTCACAATCCTTCTGGGAATAATGACAGATGTAACCATCATCTTGCCTAATTATTATATTGTTTTAGATTCATTGTTTTATTATCTCCATATTTTGTGCTAGGCCATGCAGTGACACCAGATGGCGCTGTGCATCCACAAACAACATCAAAACCCCACGCTGCATGGCCTGGCACAAAATTCCATAAATCACAGCAGCAATATGCTTTCATTCACATGACACCACCACCCCTTATGTGCATTATCCTCAAAATGCGAAACACAAATGAACTGAATGAGGCTATTCATGAACAGGACGATAAACTGGAGCTTTTTTGGGGTTTAAATTGAATGATTGTGTTCTGTGTAAAACCTCTCCAATTAGTGATTTAATACTACCTCATTGCATAGAAAGACCTTGTTTCTGTGGTAGTGGTGGTGGTGGTGACGATGATGATGATGATGAGTATTTATGAATGATATTCCTGATTAGGCCTAAACCTCTTAGATACAATTAAACATAGCCCACCCCTGATATAGGTACTTTTTTTTAATGCACATTACAATCTTGCAACCTTAGTCTATAATAGGCGACGCAGCTGTACTACCTCCCTCCCTAGTCAGCATTTACCCCCTCCAAAAGTTGACATAGGAAAAATTAGCTGCCACCTGTCAGTCATCCAAGCATTAATACGCTATTGGTCCGCCAGTGAGAAGGGGGCAGAGAGGACCCTCCCCCAGCCAGATGTGAGCGCCTCTCTCCCAGTCTGCACCTCTGGCTTCAAATGAGCACGGAGCCTCCTGCAGTCTGCAGGCGTACAGACAGCCAGAGGAATAACACCGCTGTGCCTCTGCTCTGCTTCGGACTCTGGTGGGCTATAGCGCTGCAGACGCGGCGTCCCCACTGTCTCAACGCTAAGCCTGTGCGGCAGCGGCAGAATTCACTCTTCTACCGCCCTGCCTCCTGCACTTCGCCGCTCCCAGAGAGAAAAACCCGACTGTACCCCACTTTCAAGACCTTAAAGGAGACCGTAAATTGGAACTAATTATTGCGCCTATTGGATCAATTTGAGTGGAATTACTGTTAGGTTATTGTTTTTCATGGTTGAATACAGTAGGCTATATGGATACCCAATCTGCGTGATTGAGAAGCACGCGGAGGGGCGTGGAATTAATTGAAATCGATTTGGTCTTCTTGGATGTAAACCAAACGAGATTTCTTTCTCCCCACTCCTCCCTTCCCCTCTCCTCACCTTCAGCATGACTTCTCTGTCTGGGACCAAAGAGAGGTCTGTGACCAGCAGGATCAGAAAATACGGGGTAAGTATTTCTCAGTAATACTAGTTTAAGTGGATTGGATGATTATATCAATAACAATTGTGGCAACAACAATGGTGAGTCGTGCAGTACTGCTGAGCGCTCATTCATTCCAACAGAGCAGTAACGGTATGCTTGCTACAGGTTTGAATGTAGGTAGGCAATTAATTACTGCGGCGAAGCGGGTAGGCTATAGCTAGGGAACGCAAATATCATACTCACCTTTAGTTTGTTTTGTAATGCTTTTTGCAATATGTGTACAAACTTTAGTTTTTTCGTCTGTGGTGCTATTTATTAACATTGCGAAGACTGCGTCTAGTGAGTTATCAACCGTCTCCCCAATTTAAATGGTCCATTAAAGGTAGGATTGTCTTTACGGTGCTCCCAACAGATGACCGACACCTCCCCGACAAAATCAGCCTCCTTCTCCCCGGAGACATGGTACAGAAAGGCCTACGAGGAGTCCCGGACCGGCAGCCGACCCGCTCCAGAGGGAGCCGGCTCTATGCCCAGCTCCACAGGCACCCCCTCCCCAGGATCTGGCACCTATTCCCCGGGCTCCTTCTCTGGTTCCCCCGGGACCATATCTCCAGGGATCGGGACCGGTTCCCCTGGGTCTCTGGGTGACTCGCCAGGTTTCGGTACAGGTTCGCCGGGCTCTGGCAGCGGGAGCTCCCCTGGTTCTGAGAGAGAGAGGAGGATATGGTGTGAGAACTGCAATGCCCGGCTGGCGGAACTGAAGAGACAGGCGTTGAAGCTACTGATTCCCGGCCCCTACTCCAGCAAGGTAAGCCCGGCTATATGCACTGCTGCCCGGCTATAGCATCCTCTGAATCTGGCGAACTCTCCAAAGACCATCAGACATCCCTATGGTGTACCATATTGGGAATTTAGACATCTCCATACATGGCACAGGGCATGACTGTTCTCTGTGTCCATGTAAAGGACGCATGATATGAGGAGTGAGTTGGGAAATGGTAACTCTGACTACTGCCCTGTTTGGTCGAGGCTGTGTTGTGCTTGGGCTGTAGAGCCAGATAACCAATGGGAAAAGCTCAGTTCAAAGGCAAACAGCCTATAGCTGTTTCTAGTCCATCAGCTTTATCCAAAATGTAAATCAATTAGTTCCATTTGCTTCATTACGCATCTTTTTGTATAGCGATTAATATAATGGATTATTGCAATTAGGCCTATATTACGGGTTCATTGTTGGATAGAACCATTTGGCTACCCATTTATTTGTATTTTCCACTATCTCCCATCGGAACCCATAAATGAATACCAGGGCTTTTTATATAGATTGTAGGAGGCACAGACTCGTTTCACTGTGCAGGTGTTTGTGTGTATATATTTGTGTGTGTGTGTGTGTGTGTGCACGCAATGCGTGCCTGTGCTCGCGCGTGATTGTGTGCGCGCCTGCGTGTGTGTGCGTAAAGAGGTTCTCTCGCTATAGAGCACAATACGCCTATATGCTTGATTGTGCGCTTTTTTGAGCATGTTGCGGATGTTAGGTGGCCTTGCCAAGTTCTCTGCATTGCCAGGAGTCTAGGCCCTACAGAGTGACGAATGCAGCACGCGGGGGCGGTGTTAATTGGTTACAAATAACAGCGTTCTGTGCGGCACAGCGCGAATACTGTAAACCCAGAGAGAACAGAGGAATCGCGTCATGATCCTGGCTGCTGTAAAAAGACCGCAGGGGGGAGGGGTGGTACTGGTGGGATCCCAATTAAAACCGATAAAAATTAGATCGGTTTTGACTCCCAATGTGCCTTAATTGGCCCATTTATAAACTGGTTTATTCTGAGTGCTTATAAACTCAACCTTATATTTAACTCAATCTTTCTCTGAACCATCTCACCATTCTAGCCCAGCCAAACCATGGTCCTTAAAAGTTAAATAACATTTACCCTGATACTTTATTTGGGAACAAGTGTGGTTGAAGTACACTACCGGTCAAAAGTTTTAGAACACCTACTCATTCAAGTGTTTTTCTTAATTTTTTTACTATTTTCGGCATTGTAGAATAATAGTGAAGACATCAAAACTATGAAATAACACCTATGGAATCATGTAGTAACCAAAAAAGTGTTAAACCAATCAAAATATATTTTATATTTGAGATTCTTCGAATAGCCACCCTTTGCCTTGATTTGTTTAACACGTTTTTGGTTACTACATGATTCCATATGTGTTATTTCATAGTTTTGATGTCTTCACTATTATTCTACAATGTAGAAAATAGTAAAAATAAAGAAAAACCCTTGAATGAGTAGGTGTTCTAAAACTTTTGAACGGTAGTGTAGGCCTAGGGTTCTCTCCATACTCTGCCATTCCAGTGTGGTTTTATCTACAGTAGGCCCTACTTGTTTGTTGGCAATAGAGAAGGTTGCTCTGAGACATGGTTGGTGACCGTGGTCACTGTGGTCAGTGCACAGGTGATGGGTGAGTGGTAGGCCTATAAGTGAGGGAGCACCTGGGCCGAGTTCAGTAGGCGGACGTTGCAGATAGAATTGTCATCAATAGAGCTGATACGATCCCTTATTCTAAATGTCAGAGAGGGGTGTTTGTTCTACATGCTGTATTTCTATCTGAAATCAATGTTGCACAACATTGTATCCCGCTGAACGCGCCCCAGGAGCCTATGGAGCGGAGGAGCTCACCTATCAGAACAGACAACCGGGGTGAATTCGGGGGTGTTGGACATTCATACAGTGAGACAACACACAGTGGAAATTGAACAGATTTCTATTAAAATCATAGTGGGAACTGGGAGAAACAAAAAATGTTGGGACAATTTCACCACCTCGTGACCTTGGGACTATAAGGTTCTATCTGCGTAAAGCATAGTTCTGAGATATTCAACATCAAAGTTTTCACATCCCAGATCTCAGAACTGTTTTGTAGTAAATTCTTCTTTCTTAAAGACAACTGTAGCTATTTGAATATATAAATGATAGAATAACACTATTTTACCAAGATAGAGTCAGAACACATCATCAAATACATTAAGAAATGTATTATGCTCATCAGACATATTAATAACTGTCATCACTGAACAACGATGTGGCAACATTTAATTTAAGGATTTTGACAGTTCAAAAGGATTTATGCAAGCATTTCGCTTCACCTGCGATAACATCTGCAAATCTGTGTACGCAACCAATAAACTTTCACTTACAATTTACTTCAATTTTTTTTTACATCACAGACATATGAAGGACCATCTAAAGATGAATTATATGTGACTAACTCATTTTTGACAAAAATGTCAGATAGAACCTTTAAGGTCTCGACCTGCAAAATCCCAATCTAACATCTGGATCTGGACTTGAACAATTAATTGTCTTATTGATTAAGTCAATAGAAATGGTACATTATGTTTTTATGAGCACCTGCTGGAAGCTGCAGGTTTAGTGAAGGGGTCATATGGAGCATGGTATTGTAAAGGGTGGAAGAATCTCAGTGTTTAGTCGTGTGTGTGTGTGCGTGCGCGTGCGTGCGTGCTTTTGTGTGTGTGTGTGTGTGTGTTCACATTTATGTGTGTGTGTGTGTGTGTGTGTGTGTGTGTGTGTGGGGGTTCAGATAAAGTTGACCTTTTGCCCAGCCTCCATTACATAGTGGTAATTGACTGGAAAGTGTGAGTATGTAGTATTATCGTGGATTACAGGGTGAACATTTGACACTCTCCCAGTGAATTCCACTCAGCAGGTAAATGCACAGGCTTTCACATAGAATGATAATTAATAGAACAGACAAAACAGACTTTTCCATTCAGAGCAATATTGGAGGCAGCCATATTGGGTGGGCCATTTGGAATGGTCGAAACTTATCATCAGCGTCATCATCATCATCATCAGCGTCGCCATCATTGTCATCATTGTCATCAGCATCAGTATCAGCATCAGTATCATTATTATTGGAGGCCAGTCATATAAAAAAATATATATATATATATATTTATTTATTACTTTTTTAATTTTTTGTCATTTAAATTGTTTTTATTAACCCATCCATATTTGTCCTCTTCAGAGGACAAGTATGTAAAACATTTTTTTAACAGCTTTTCTGCTACATATACATACATTTTACATATACAGTGGCAAAAAAAAGTTTTTAGTCAGCCACCAATTGTGCAAGTTCTCCCACTTAAAAAGATGAGAGAGGCCTGTAATTTTCATCATAGGTACACGTCAACTATGACAGACAAATTGTGATTTTTTTTCTCCAGAAAATCACATTGTATGATTTTTAATGAATTTATTTGCAAATTATGGTGGAAAATAAGTATTTGGTCACCTACAAACAAGCAAGATTTCTGGCTCTCACAGACCTGTAACTTCTTCTTTAAGAGGCTCCTCTGTCCTCCACTCGTTACCTGTATTAATGGCACCTGTTTGAACTTGTTATCAGTATAAAAGACACCTGTCCACAACCTCAAACAGTCACACTCCAAACTCCACTATGGCCAAGACCAAAGAGCTGTCAAAGGACACCAGAAACAAAATTGTAGACCTGCCCCAGGCTGGGAAGACTGAATCTGCAATAGGTAAGCAGCTTGGTTTGAAGAAATCAACTGTGAGAGCAATTATTAGGAAATGGAAGACATACAAGACCACTGATAATCTCCCTCGATCTGGGGCTCCACGCAAGATCTCACCCCGTGGGGTCAAAATGATCACAAGAACGGTGAGCAAAAATCCCAGAACCACACGGGGGGACCTAGTGAATGACCTGCAGAGAGCTGGGACCAAAGTAACAAAGCCTACCATCAGTAACACACTACGCCGCCAGGGACTCAAATCCTGCAGTGCCAGACGTGTCCCCCTGCTTAAGCCAGTACATGTCCAGGCCCGTCTGAAGTTTGCTAGAGTGCATTTGGATGATCCAGAAGAGGATTGGGAGAATGTCATATGGTCAGATGAAACCAAAATATAACTTTTTGGTAAAAACTCAACTCGTCGTGTTTGGAAGACAAAGAATGCTGAGTTGCATCCAAAGAACACCATACCTACTGTGAAGCATGGGGGTGGAAACATCATGCTTTGGGGCTGTTTTTCTGCAAAGGGACCAGGACGACTGATCTGTGTAAAGGAAAGAATGAATGGGGCCATGTATCGTGAGATTTTGAGTGAAAACCTCCTTCCATCAGCAAGGGCATTGAAGATGAAACGTGGCTGGGTCTTTCAGCATGACAATGATCCCAAACACACCGCATGGGCAACGAAGGAGTGGCTTCGTAAGAAGCATTTCAAGGTCCTGGAGTGGCCTAGCCAATCTCCAGATCTCAACCCCATAGAAAATCTTTGGAGGGAGTTGAAAGTCTGTGTTGCCCAGCGACAGCCCCAAAACATCACTGCTCTAGAGGAGATCTGCATGGAGGAATGGGCCAAAATACCAGCAACAGTGTGTGAAAACCTTGTGAAGACTTACAGAAAACGTTTGACCTGTGTCATTGCCAACAAAGGGTATATAGCAAAGTATTGAGAAACTTTTGTTATTGACCAAATACTTATTTTCCACCATAATTTGCAAATAAATTCATAAAAAATCCTACAATGTGATTTTCTGGATTTTTTTTCCTCATTTTGTTTGTCATAGTTGACGTGTACCGATGATGAAAATTACAGGCCTCTCTCATCTTTTTAAGTGGGAGAACTTGCACAATTGGTGGCTGACTAAATACTTTTTTTCCCCACTGTAAAGTTTGGGGTCACTTAGAAATGTCCATGTTTTCTAAAGAAAAGCAATTTTTTTGTCCATTAAAATAACATCAAATTGATCAGAAATACAGTGTAGACATTGTTAATGTTTGAAATGGCTATTGTAGCTGGAAATGGCTGATTTTTAATGAAATATCTACATAGGCGTACAGAGGCCCATTATCAGCAACCATCAGTCCTGTGTTCCAATGGCACGTTGTGTTTGCTAATCCAAGTTTATCATTTTAAAAGGCTAATTGATCATTAGAAAACCCTTTTGCAATTATGTTAGCACAGCTGAAAACTGTTGTGCTGATTAAAGAAGCAATTAAACTGGCCTTCTTGAGAATAGTTGAGTATCTTGAGCATCAGCAATTGTGGGTACGATTACAGAATCAAAATGTCCAGAAACAAATAACTTTCTTCTGAAATTCGTCAGTCTATTCTTGTTCTGAGAAATGAACGCTATTCCATGCGAGAAATTGCCAAGAAACTGAAGATCTGGTACAATGCTGTGTACTACTCCCTTAACAGAACAGCGCAAACTGGCTCTAACCAGACTAGAAAGAGGAGTGGGAGGCCCCGGTGCACAACTGAGCAAGAGGACAAATACATTAGAGTGTCTAGTTTGAGAAACAGGTCCTCAACTGGCAGCTTCATTAAATAGTACCCGCAAAACACCAGTCTCAACGTCAACAGTGAAGAGGCGACTCCGGGATGCTGACCTTCTAGGCAGAGTTGCAAAGAAAAAGCCATATCTCAGACTGGCCCATCTTAATCTTTTCTTTTTATTGGCCAGTCTGAGATATGGCTTTTTCTTTGCAACTCTGCCTAGAAGGTCAGCATCCCGGAGTCGCCTCTTCACTGTTGACGTTGAGACTGGTGTTATATTCTCTTTTTCACGACTTCCTCCGAGGCTGCCTCCTCTCCTTGTATCGGGCAGGCTTCGGCGTTTGTCGTCACCGGCCTTCTAGCCACTGCCGCTCCTCATCTCATCATTCCATTTCTTTTGTCTTGTTTATTACACACACCTGTTTCCTATCCCCTCATCATTATCTGTATAAGTGTTTCCTCTGCCCCCTTGTCTTTGTGTGTGATTGTTTATTGTGGAGGTTCGATCAGCTCAGTAGAGCTCTTTGTTATTTGGAATCGCCAGGTTATTTTCACCCGTGTGCTTCGTTGTTTCCAGTGCGCCTGTTTTTCCTCACTGAAGTGTTTGATGCATTGCTGCGTACTACTGTGTTCAGAATAAACCTTTTATTCTGTGATTTTCCCTCCTTCGCCTGACTCCTTCAAATCACCCATCACACTCTTTTAGCCAGGTAAAAATGTATCTTCTTTTTTTATGATCTGCTAAGCCATTACAATTGTAACTGGCTATACTTATTTCCCCACTTAACATAATGATAACCAAGTTTCAACTACACTTACCACAACCAATGTTTGTAAATTTACCATTAAAAAGCACCATGATGATTAAGTGTCCATATAGCTGTACCATAATATTTGCACTGTTACGCATACTGTAGCTGCAACTTTGTAAACCTCCAATTGTCCTAATATTCCACCCACTAAAACTTCCCCCCATATCTAGGTCTATTGTCACTAAGACCGTCAGACCATCTCCCTGACTCATGACGCACCTTTGTGTCCTAAGGCAAACCCTTGGCTGCAATTGGCATAGGCCAGAGGGAAATATGGGCAGTCCCATGATAACATAATTCAATACTGCCACCCTTCACTAACACATTCAAAGCCCTGTAGGTCTATTGCATATCTATGAGGGTGCTTTTTAAGAGAAATAACCAAATAACATGGAAAACGGTCAGAAAAAAACAACAATAATAGATCATATTAATAGAAATAATAACAGCACAATCTTATAAATGCATGCTCATATTTAGAAAGTCCTAGCAAGGCTATAAGCATGTCAGCCCAGCCTGCTCAGTTCATTTGATCCAATTGTTGAAAATTCTTTGAAAAGATGAAGAGAAAACAACCTGGGGAGAACAAGTATTTGATACACTGCCGATTTTGCAGGTTTTCCTACTTACAAAGCATGTAGAGGTCTGTAATTTTTATCATAGGTACACTTCAACTGTGAGAGACGGAATCTAAAACAAAAATCCAGAAAATCACTTTGTATGATTTTTAAGTAATTAATTTGCATTTTATTGCATGACATAAGTATTTGATACATCAGAAAAGCAGAACTTAATATTTGGTACAGAAACCTTTGTTTGCAATTACAGAGATCATACGTTTCCTGTAGGTCTTGACCAGGTTTGCATACACTGCAGCAGGGATTTTGGCCCACTCCTCCATACAGACCTTCTCCAGATCCTTCAGGTTTCGGGGCTGTCGCTGGGCAATACGGACTTTCAGCTCCCTCCAAAGACTTTCTATTGGGTTCAGGTCTGGAGACTCCAAACTCCACTATGGCCAAGACCAAAGAGCTGTCAAAGGACACCAGAAACAAAATTGTAGACCTGTACCAGGCTGGGAAGACTGAATCTGCAATAGGTAAGCAGCTTGGTTTGAAGAAATCAACTGTGGGAGCAATTATTAGGAAATGGAAGACATACAAGACCACTGATAATCTCCCTCGATCTGGGGCTCCACGCAAGATCTCACCCCGTGGGGTCAAAATGATCACAAGAACGGTGAGCAAAAATCCCAGAACCACACGGTCAGACGTGTCCCCCTGCTTAAGCCAGTACATGTCCAGGCCCGTCTGAAGTTTGCTAGAGTGCATTTGGATGATCCAGAAGAGGATTGGGAGAATGTCATATGGTCAGATGAAACCAAAATAGAACTTTTTGGTAAAAACTCAACTCGTCGTGTTTGGAGGACAAAGAATGCTGAGTTGCATCCAAAGAACACCATACCTACTGTGAAGCATGGGGATGGAAACATCATGCTTTGGGGCTGTTTTTATGCAAAGGGACCAGGACGACTGATCCGTGTAAAGGAAAGAATGAATGGGGCCATGTATCGTGAGATTTTGAGTAAAAACCTCCTTCCATCAGCAAGGGCATTGAAGATGAAACGTGGCTGGGTCTTTCAATATGACAATGATCCCAAACACACCGCCCGGGCAACGAAGGAGTGGCTTCGTAAGAAGCATTTCAAGGTCCTGGAGTGGCCTAGCCAGTCTCCAGATCTCAACCCCATAGAAAATCTTTGGAGGGAGTTGAAAGTCTGTGTTGCCCAGCGACAGCCCCAAAACATCACTGCTCTAGAGAAGATCTGCATGGAGGAATGGGCCAAAATACCAGCAACAGTGTGTGAAAAACATGTGAAGACTTACAGAAAATGTTTGACCTGTGTCATTGCCAACAAAGGGTATATAACAAAGTATTGAGAAACTTTTGTTATTGACCAAATACTTATTTTCCACCATAATTTGCTAATAAATTCATTAAAAATCCTACAATGTGATTTTCTGGATTTTTTTTCTTCTCATTTAGTCTGTCATAGTTGACGTGTACCTATGATGAAAATTACAGGCCTCTTTCATCTTTTTAAGTGGGAGAACTTGCACAATTGGTGGCTGACTAAATACTTTTTTTCCCCACTGTACCTCTCGCTTAAATAAGTGCTTCCATAAGCCAGTTATGGTGTTGGTTCTACCGTTAACTTGAATCAGTTTATCCCAGTGTTAACTAGCCCACCACACATTAATACAGACAACAACCCTGTTGACAATACCTAATCCATTTGCTGCTGTGTATCGGAACAATAATATGTCCTTTACATTTTTAACATTGAGATTTATTTGTTAAATATAAAAGGATAATGACACCAAATATTTTAGGATCGTATAGGCCTACTCCAATAGAGAACCTAGGGAGGTTTTTCATTCTATAATCCTTTATCCTTACATTAGATCTATTCATATTTATTACGTTTTATCTTAAAGGCTAATCGTTCTGATTCACATCTGCGAACAAGGGCCGCACTATATAAGAGCTTTTAAGTTATAATATACCCGACCTCTACAATTAGGCCATGTCATATTAAAAAATAAATACATAAATGAATACAAATGAATAAAAAACTTGGTATTTCTAATGTACAATCTTCAAATTAACTAAATAAACAATACAAAATAAAAAAGGTCAGTCTTACCCATCTTCGCCTTCCCTTAAATGAAAACCTGATTTTAAGGGCAGACAGATTGATGATTGGTGTAAAGGGACGTTAGTTGACTTTAGTCGCTGTTTGAGATCTCTGGCTGGGCAACTTTCTTATCAGGAGAGAGATACACAACTGGAATGGTTTGATATGATTAGTTTGTATTCTCATCGTTGGCAAAAAGAGTACTGTTATTATGGAAGGGGCCCTGCAATAGACTAGGGTCCTCCTTTCCAGGGCTGTTCTGGCTCGTACAAAGCTATTAGTGATGGGAAGAGAGAGAGGTTGACCTGAGGGGTTGTTGTTTGGGCAGATCTCTGTTGTTCTGACAAGAACATGGCTGGTAGCTAGTAGGTCTCTCGGAGAAGACAGGGGCATGGGTTCTGTCCCAAATGCCACTCTTTTTCCTATATAGTGCACTACTTTTGACTGGAGCCCTTTGGAACCTGGTCAAAAGTAGTGCACTATAAAAGGAATCGGGTACCATTTGTGACGCAGCCATGATGTGTCCATCACTTCTCCTGCTTCCTGTTCCCCCCTCTGACAGAACCAACAGACATGAGTATTCTTATGCTAATCATGACCTTCACAGAGCCACTGTAGAGAGACCTGGTTCTCAGTCTCTTCTGAGCATACACACACAACCACACGGGGAACAGAAACAGACACCACACCACACAGTTGAAGAGCGCAACCTGTCACTGCCATGTGTGTCTGCAAGGCTCAGGGTTGGAGGGCGATGGAGAGATGGAATAAGGGGAAAAAAAGGGAAAGAGAGGGAATAAGTGTAGCCTAATTTACCTAATTTGCATGACTAGGTATAGCACAGCAGAGAGGGGCTTTTGCCTCTCCCATTCCTCCTTTCCATCATCTGTCTATTTCTAATGGAGGGATCTGACATCACGGTGTG